>NC_090413.1:6039052-7246863 GCF_036365525.1 Heterodontus francisci
GGAATGCATTCTTTAGCCAGAGAGTGGTTCAAATGTACTACCATAGCGAGTATTTGAGGCAAATAGTATCAATGCATTTAAGGAGAAGCTAGAGAAGAATATGAGGCAGAAGGGAACAGAGGATTATGTTGATAGAGTTAGAGGAAGTAGGATGGGTGGAGCCAAGTGGAACACAAATCCCTGCATGATTCATTGGGCCAAATGGCCTGTTTAGTTTAGAGATACAGATATATATATATTAAAAAAATCAGACCATGAGCCCCATTATTTTTTGTTGCTTTTATTATATATATATATATATATATATATATATATAGATAAAAATAAAATTTAAAAAAAAAAAATAAAAACAAAAAATAATGGGGCTCATGGTCTGATTTTTGTAAAAACTCAATATTGAGTCCAGAAGGCTGTAGAGTGCCTAATTGGTAAATGAGGTGCTGTTCTTCGAGCTTGTGTTGATGTTCACTGGAATACTGCAGCAGGCCAAGGACAGTAATGTGGGCATGATAACAAGGTGGTGAATTAAGGTGGCGGAAATGGTGGAGGATGATCCTTTGGATGTGGTGGTGTGGAAAGTAAGGACAAAGGGAACCCTGCCGCAGTTCTGGGAGGGAGGGGGAAGGGGTGACGGCAGAAGTGCGGGAAATGGGTTGGACACAGTCAAGGGCCCTCACACTGTGGTTGACAGAACTCTACACTAAGGAGACCAAACAGATTGGGTGACCGCTTTGCAGAAAACCTCGGCTCGGTCCACAATCATGATCCCGAGCTTCCGGGTGCTTGCCATTTTAATTCACCACCTTGTTCTCATACCCACATTTCTATCTTCGGCCAGCTGCAGTGTTCCAGTGAACATCAACGCAAGCTTGAGGAACATCACCTCATTTTCCAATTAGGCACTCTACAGCCTTCTGGACTCAATATTGAGTTCAATAATTTCAGACCGTGAACCCCATTATTTTTTCTCTATACACATATTTTCTTTTAATTTCTTTTTAACCATGTCCTAGTCTTAAACTTATTTTTCATGTTTCTTCTTTCATGCAGAGCTGTTTATTATTCTGCCATTAGCACTCTCTCTAGACTCAGGCTTTGTCTTTCACTGCAACTATTTCGCACGTATTTGCATTCTGTTCCATGACATCTTTGTCATTTAATCTCTCCCCCTCCATCCTATCAGTCCTTCCTTCTTGTTGTTCTTTCCCCACCGCCCCCCCCCCCCCCGACCTTTCACTTGCTCAAAGACTGTTACATTTCTAACTTTTAACAGTTCCGATGAAAGGTCACAGACCTGAAACATAAACTCTATCTCTCTACACAGATGCTGCCAGACCTGCTGAGTATTCCCGACACTTTCTGTTCTCATTTCAGAGTTCCAGCATCCACAGTACTGTGCTCTTACATTAGAGCTTAAGGCCAGGTTCAGATGTGTGGCCCAAATAAGTATTCTCTAGATAAACACACTGAGTACAAGGAACAAACTGAAAGAACTGCAGGCGCAAATTCAACCTAGAGGCTACACGACATGGCAGCCATTACTGCAAGGTGGACAGTACTGGGAACTGAATACACCACGTTGTAAGATCTACAGGAAGGATAGGGGAACTTATAGAGAAAAGGAGCAACCTGAGTAATTACAGATGAAATTACTTTAATGATAAGAGATGATATAATGAGAGATAAGCAGGTAGTGGAGACTTTCTGGGTAGAATTAAGAAACAAAGAATTTAAGACTGTAGTGAGAGTTGTGAATCGGCCTCCTAGAAGCAGCTGTGAAGTGGCAGAACACATAGAGAGATTAGACAAGCATGCAGCAAAGACAGAGTTGTTCTAAAGAGCAGGACCTCAAAAGGTGGCAAATTCTGAATTATTTAGTGCCAGCCACCATTGAGTATAGGAACAGCAAGATAAAGCAGATTAATCCATCACGGGAAAAAGGAGACAGAAGGGAAGGCTTCAGACTTGTGCAGCTTTCTGACCAGTTGTAGAGCAGGCGAGACCTGACAAGATGGGCAGGTAGCACCTGAACAAGGCTGGGATAACTGGCACTGTAGAGGAGGATTTAAACTCACCTGGCAGAGGGAAGCAGAGAGGAAAAACAAGCTGTAGAGAATATTTGGAGACACAGAGTAGTTCAGAAAGAGATCAGACAGGAGAGCAATGGAAAGACTAAGGGGGGGGGGGAACAGTATCCATCAGGGTGTTCTGGCCCTGGTAAGGGATGATGTCCTTATGGGATTCAAAGGTTAGAGTTAAGGAGCAACATAGGAGTTATGTTGCTGGGTGTGTAGGATCACAGAATTATACCGTAAACAAGGGCATTCGGCCCATTGTGCTGTGGTCAGCTCTTGGAAAGAGCTATCCATTTAGTCCCACTTCCCTAATCTTTCCTCCATAGCCTTGCAATTTTTTTCCATCTTCAAGGAGATATCCAATTCACTTTTAAAGTTACGACTGAATCGGTTTCCAAGCCTTTTCAAGCAGTTTATTCCAGATCATAACAACTTGCTCTGTACAAAATATGTTTCCTCATGTTGTCTGTTTTTTTGGCAATTATGAATCTGTGCCCTCTGGTTACTGACCCTTCTGTCACTGCAAACAATTTCTCCTTATTTAATCTAGCACATATCCCTGGTACTTTTCTCGTAAATCTCCTCTGCAACCTCTCCAAGGCCTTGACATCCTTCCTAAATTGTGAGGCCCAGAATACACAATACTCCAGCTGGGACCTAACCAGTGATTTACAGAGTTTTATAATAACTTCCTGACATTTGTGCTGCATACCTCTATTTATAAAGCCCAGTATCCTAAATGCTTCATTAACTGCTTTGTTAACCTGTCCTGCTACCCTCAAAGATTTCAACAACAATACTCGTAAATAATGTCAACTTCCACACGTTCGCTGACAGCACCCAACTCTGCCTCCTCAATACAGCTCACGACACCTCCAAATTGTCACACTGTTTCTCAGACATCCAGTACTGGATTGAAGCCGTTGCCTCTGGTCCCTGCTACAAGCTTCATTTCTCTCTAGATTAGAAAGTATGACAGCAGATGAGCAATGATGACCATTTAAAGAAATATTTCACAATTCTCAATGAATGGTTGGCGATCCAGAAGACTAGGAAGAGGCACGAGGTGCAGGAATCTTCAGGGTGTGTGCCACTCTCAAACCGATACACAGCATCGAAGACTATGGGGAGTGACAGAGAGGGTGCAGGATATTCTGCAGGAGGAAGGGAGTGAGCCAGAAGCTGTGGTACACGTTGGTATCAACAACATAGCAAGGGCAGGTACTGAGGTCCTACGGTCAGATTTTCAGGAGCAAGGGAGGAAAAAGAGTAGGACCTCGAATGTAGTAATCTCTGGATTACTCTCATTGCCATGTCCTGGCAAGAGTAGAAATAGGAAAACAGGATCAATGCATGCAGGAGGCAGGACTTGATTGTTGGGCATTGGGACCAGTTTTTTTTTTATTTTATTTTATTTAAAGATACAGCACTGAAACAGGCCCTTCGGCCCACCGAGTCTGTGTCGAGCATCAACCACCCATTTATACTAATCCTATATTCCTACTACATCCCCACCTGTCCCTATATTCCCTTACCACCTACCTATACTATGGGCAATTTATAATGGCCAATTCACCTATCAACCTGCAAGTCTTTTGGTGGTGTGAGGAAACTCCGGTACCCGGCGAAAACCCACGCAGACACAGGGAGAACTTGCAAACTCCACACAGGCAGTACCCAGAATTGAACCCGGGTCGCTGGAGCTGAGGCTGCGATGCTAACCACTGCGCCGCCAGTTCTGGGGCAGAAGGCACCTATTCAAAAGGGATGGGTTGCACCTCAACAGGACTGGGACTAATGTCCTCGTGGGGAGGTTCACTAGTGCGGTTGGGGAGGGTTCAAACTAAATTGGCAGGGGGATGTGCACCAGCATATAGAAGTAGAAAAGAGGAATAATGTGCATAATGTGAATGTTGGACAGCACTAGTGAAGGCAGTAGTTCCGTATTAGATGGGTGTGGACTGAGAAGGGCTACGAGGAATGCAAAGACAGGATTACAATGCATCTATGTAAACGCGCAAAGTGTGGTGAATAAGGTTAGTGAGCTAAAAGCAGAAAGAGCAGGATGGGAATATGATATAGTGGTAATAACGGAAACATGGCTTAAAATGGTAAGGACTGGGCACTTAACATTCAAGGATGTAAAGTGTTCACAAAAGACAGAGAAGGAAAAAACAAAGGTGGGGTGGCAGTACTGATTAGGAAGATACTGTAGCGTTTGAAGGAGCAAGGACAGAATTAATTTGGTTCGAGTTGAGAAGCAAAAATGGTATGATCACACTTCTGGAGGCATTCTATAGGCCACCAAATAGTGAGTGAGATAGAAGAGCAAATCTGCAAGGAAATCACTGAGGTGCGCAAGAACTATAGATTGGCAATATTGGGGGACTTTCATTACTCCAATATTGATTGGGATAATTTTAGAATAAAGGCAAAAAGAGAGGAAGGAATTTCTGGATTGTGTTCAGGAAAACTTCCTTATCAGTATGTTTACGGCCCAACTAGAAAAGAGATGGGCCAAGTAACTTTGGGGAAGCACCTGGGTAAGAGTGATCATATCAAAAGATTTAGACTCATAATGCAAAAGGGTAAGCAATAATATAAGATAGAACGGCTAGATTGGAACAGGCCTAATTTCAACACGATGAGAAGGGATCTAGCCAGCATAAAATGGAACCAAAGACCGACAGGAAAAGCTGTACTGGAACAATGGGTTATCTATCTTTAAGGAATAGATGCTTCAGGAGCGGCTAGGTACATTGCAACAAGGGCGAAAGGTAGGGGAACAAAAAACAGGGCTCCTTGGATGACGAGGAAGATAGGGAATATGATGAAACAAACAAGAGGGTGTATGATACATGCCAGTTAAATTGTTCAAGTGAGAACCAGGTCAAATACAATAAGTTGAGAGGAGAAGTGAAGAGGAAAATAAAGCTGGCAAAGACAGATTATGAGATTAGAATGACACTCAACATAAAAAGGAACCCAAAAATTCTCTACTGGCATGTACATAATAAGCGGGTAGCAAGACGTGGAGTGGGGCCTATTCGGGAAAAAGAGGGTAATATATGCTCAGAGGCACAGGGCAAGGATAAAATACTTAATGAGTACTTTGTATCAGTGTTTACTAAGGAAGAGGAATCTGACAAAATATCTGTAGAAGCAATGGATAGGGTAAAAATTGAGAGGGAGGAGGTACTGGAAAGGCTGGATATGCTGAGGGTAGATAAGTCTTCTGGTCCGGAGGCTTGCATCCCAGGTTGCTAAAGGAAGTGGGGGTGGAGATAGCAGAAGGGCTTGCCACAATCTTCCTGAAATACGGGGGAAGTGCCTGAGGATTGGAGAGTGGCAAATGTGACACCCTTATTCAAGTAAGGGTGTAAGGGCAGTCCTAGCAACTACACGCCAGTTAGCTTAACAGCAGATAAGGTTTTTAAAAAAAAAAAATCGGGGGGAAAAAAGGGTTCGAGTTAATTAGGGATAGCCAGCACGGATTTGTAAAAGGCAGATCATGCTTGACTAATCTAATTGATGAAGTGACAGAGAAGGTTGATGAAGGGAATACAGTGAAAGTTGCCTCACTGGATTTTAAGAAAGCATTTGATAAAGTACCACATAAAAGGCTGGTTAACAAAACTGAGGCTCATGAAAGAGTCAGTACCCAACTGGATAAAAAATATTGGCTTAAGGACAAAACAAGGAGTTGTGGTAAAAGGTTGTTTTTCAGACTGGACGATGCGGTGTTCCGCAAGGGTCAGTGCTAGGACCACAGTTTTTCTTTGCTGTATATGAATGACCTGGATCTTGGAATACAGAGGAGAATTTCAAAATTTGCCGACGATATCCAAATTGGAGGAATGGCAAACAGTGAGGATGATACAAACTGCCTGCAACAGGATATAGATAGGCTAGCAGAATGGGCAGATAAATGGCAGATGGAATTTAATACAGGCAAGTGTGAGGTGATGCAGTTTGGCAGAAGGGATAGGGAGTGGCAATATAGACTTAATGGCACAGTTCTAAAGAGTGTGCAGGAACAGTAGGCCCTGGGGGTGCATGTTTGAAGGTGGCAGGACATATTGAGAGAGTAGTTAGTAAAGCCTATGGGATCTTGGGCTTCATAAATAGAGGCATAGAGTACAAAAGCACGGAAGTTATGCTAAACCATTTTAAAGCTCTGGTTCGGCCCCAACTAGGGTATTGCGCCCAGTTCTGGACACCACACTTTAGGAAGGATGTGAGGGTCTTCGAGGGTGCAGAGGAGACTTACCAGAATGGTTCCAGGGATGGGAGATTTTAGTTACAAGATTAGGTTGGAAAAGATGGAATTCTTCTCCCTGTAGCAAAGGAGCTGGAGGGGAGATTTGATAGAGGTGTACAAGATTTTGAGAGTCTTAGATAAGTTAGACAAAGAAAAGCTTTTCCCATTAACTGATGGTACAAGGACTAGGGGACACAGAATGAAGGTTTTAGATTCATAGAGTCAGAGTCATTTACAGCACAGAAGGAGGCCAATTCAGCTCATCAAGTCCATGCCAGCTCTCCACAGAGCTACTCAGCCAGTCACACTTCCCCACTCAATCCCCATAGCCCTGCAAGTCTTATTTCCTTCAATTGGCCATCCGATTTTGGGCAAGAGATGCAGGGGGAGATGTGAGGAAGAATTTCTTTTTTACACAGCAAGTGGCAAAGACCCAGATTTTGCTGCCCATGAGGGTGGTGGAAGCAGAGACAATCAATGATTTCAAAAGAAAATTGAATGGGCACTTGAAGGAAATAAACTTGCAGGGTTATGGATTTGAGCGGGGGAGTGGGGCTGACAGAACTGCTCCGCGGAGATCCATAATGGACTCGAGGGCTGCAGCCGCCTTCTATGCCAGAAATGACAATGAATATACATTTCATTGAGAAATAAAACTCCACGGGAAAGAATTCCATCTATGGATAACTGAAAAGGATAAGAATAATATATTAAAGTAAGAGGCTTATCATTTTGTCAAGAGTAATAACCCTGAGGATTGGGAGAGATTTGGAAATCAGAAAGGAAACCAAAAATCGATAGAGGAAGAAAATAGAATGAGAGTCAACAAGCAACAAATATGAAAACAGATTGCAAGAGCTTCTACAAGTATATAAAAAGAGTAGCAAAACTAAGCGTGTGTCCCTTAGAGGCTGAGACAGAAGAAATCATAATGGGGAATAAGGAAATAGCAGAGATGTTAAAGATTTTGTGTCTCGTCTTCAGAGTGGAAGACACACAAAAACAACCAATGATAGTGGGGAACCAAGTGGCTACTCAGAATGAGGAACTTCAAGTAATTAATATTAGTGAAGAAAAAGTACTGGAGAAATTAATGGGACTGAAATCAACTGGTCCGGATGGGCTAGAACGTAGGGTTCTAAAAGTAATCCATCAATGACTTGATTAAATTAACAGCTTAACTAGATAAACTAATTAATTAATAAATGTATAAATAATAATTTAAAAAAACTAAATTTATTCAGGCTATGGTTAAATAAAAGACTAGAGATGGCTCAGAGTGAAGGAGCCGCCCCGGCCCAGAGTGAAGGAGCTGAAGTTCTAGTTAGAGAAGTTCCAAAACATGAAGGACATGTCTGCTGACAATGCAACCACTAGGTAGCGCAGTACTGGCACATGCGCAAATGCAGCCTCTTCCACTGAAATCTCACTGCAACATCTCAGGCTGCTGCAGGATTAAAGATGTCACTGCGCAATTTGACAAACAAAAACTTAATTAAACGCTAATCCCCACACCCCTCAATGGCTACGATTGCCGCCTCCACTTTTCCCACAGTACTCCACTCCCTCCCGTGATCGCTGTCTCAATCGCCGCTTCTCATCCCCGCTCCCGCCCGCGATCGCCGCTTCTCGTCCCGCTCCCTCCCGCGATCGCCGCTTCTCTTCCCCGCTCCCTCCCGTGATCGCTGTCTCGATCGCCGCTTCTTTTCCCAGCTCCCTCCCGCGATCGCCGCTTCTCTTCCCAGCTCCCTCCCGCGATCATAAGAACTAGGAGCAGGAGTAGGCTGTCCGGCCCCTCGAGCCTGCTCCGCCATTCAATAAGATCATTGCTCATCTTTTCGTGGACTCAGATCCACTTACCCGCGCTCCCACCGTATCCCTTAATTCCTTTATTGTTCAAAAAGATTTAAAGACGTTTACTGAAGAAGCGTCAACTACTTCACGGAATTCCATAGATTAACAACCCTCTGGGTGAAGAAGTTCCTTCTTAATTCAGTCCTAAATCTGCTCCCTCTAATCTTGAGGCTATGCCCTCTTGTCCTAGCTTCACCTGCCAGTGGAAACATCCTCTCGACTTGTATCTTATCTATTCCCTTCATGATTTTATATGTTTCTATAAGATCCCCCCTCATTCTTCTGAACTCCAATGAATATAGTCCCAATCTACTCAGTCTCTCCTCATAAGCCAACCCCCTCAACTCCGGAATCAACCTAGTGAACCTCCTCTGCACCCTCTCCAGTGCGAGTATATCCTTTCTCAAGTAAAGAGACCAAAACTGCACACAGTACTCCAGGTGCGGCCTCACCAGTACCTTATAGAGCTGCAACATAACCTCTCTGCTTTTAAACTCAATCCCTTTAGCAATGGAGGACAAAATTCCACTTGCCTTCCTAATTACTTGCTGTACCTGCAGACCAACCTTCTGCGATTCATGCACAAGGACACCCAGGTCCCTCTGCATAGCAGCATGCTGCAGCTTTTTACCATTCAAGTAATAATCCTTTTTACTGTTACTCCTACCGAAATGAATGACTTCACATTTATTAACATTGTATTCCATCTGCCAGACCTTTGCCCACTCACTCAATGTATCTATGTTCCTCTACAAAGTTTCACAGTCATCTGCACACTTTGCTCTGCCACTCATCTTAGTGTCATCTGCAAACTTTGACACCCTACACGTGGTCCCCAACTCCAAATCATCTATATAAATTGTAAATAATTGCGGTCCCAACACCGATCCCTGAGGCACACCACTAGTGACTGATTGCCACCCAGAATAGCACTCATTTATCCCCACTCTCTGCTTCCTGTTAGTCAACCAATCCTCTATCCATGCTAATACTTTACCCCCAACGCCATGCATCCTTATCTTATGCAGCAGCCTCTTGTGCGGCACCTTGTTGAAGGCCTTTTGGAAATCTAGGTACACCACATCCACCGGGTCCCCATTGTCCACCTTGCTCATAATATCATAGAATTCCAAAAGATTTGTCAAGCATGACCTGCCCTTCATGAACCCATGCTGCGTCTGCCCAACGGGACAATTTCTATCGAGATGCCCTGCTATTTTTAGATTAGATTAGAGATACAGCACTGAAACAGGCCCTTCGGCCCACCAAGTCTGTGCCGACCATCAACCACCCATTTATACTAATCCTACACTAATCCCATATTCCAACCAAACATCCCCACCTGTCCCTATATTTCCCTACCACCTACCTATACTAGTGACAATTTATAATAGCCAATTTACCTATCAACCTGCAAGTCTTTTGGCTTGTGGGAGGAAACCGGAGCACCCGGAGAAAACCCACGCAGACACAAGGAGAACTTGCCAACTCCACACAGGCAGTACCCAGAATCGAACCCGGGTCCCTGGAGCTGTGAGGCTGCAGTGCTAACCACTGCACCACTGTCCTTGATAATAGATTTAAGCATCTTCCCCACGACAGAGGTTAAGCGAACTGGTCTATAATGCCCCATCTTTTGTCTACCTCCCTTTTTAAACAGTGGCGTCACATCAGCTGTTTTCCAATCAGCTGGGACTACCCCAGAGTCCAGCGAATTTTGGAAAATTACCGTCAGTGCACCTGCTATTTCTCCCGCCATCTCTTTTAGTACCCTGGGATGCATTCCATCATCGCCGCTTTCCTTCTCCGCTCCCTCCCGCGATAGCTACTTCTCTTCCCCGCTCCCTCCCCTGTTCGTTGCTTCTCTTCCCGCTCCCTGCTCACCATTCCCTCTCATCTCTCCGACTGCTCGCCACTCCATCCCACTGTTCTCTCCCACACCCGACTACTTACCGCTCCCCACTTGCCGCTCACACCCCCCTCCTCCTCCTCCCTACCGCTCATACCTCCTCCCACCCCGCCACCACTTACATCCAACCACCACCCCCCGCCCCACAATCCCCCCCCACCAATCCCATTGGCTGCTCACTCAATCAGCGCATGATGTCATAACATGCAGACTGCTTTCCGTATGACAAGGTGACGTCAGCGCGCATGCGTGGATTCATACTGGCAAGTTGGCAAATGTTCAGACATACTGATGACATCAGAAATAGCTCTGTGCATGCTCTGCGTTGTCAGGAGACACAGTGAAACATCAAAGCTGGGGAGGGAGAAGGAATTCCTGGATAATTTTATTCAGGACACAGTCACACTGCAGAGGAAAGAACAAGTTCAGGAAAAGGAGTGTGTGAATGTTAGAGAGCAAAGCTTATGGGGAGCAGGCAGCAAAGTGGAATTCGTGTCAAAATCAGATCAGCCATGATCTAACTGAATGGTGGAGCAGGCTCGAGGGGCCAAATGGTCTACTCCTGCTCCTATTTCTTATGATCTTGAAGTAGCAGGGACTTAGAAGGGGTTGAGAAGGAGGCCCTAAGACACTGATGCTGTCCAACAAGTACGGTGTTCTGGCTAACTGTGGGAACAAGGAGGACGACTGCAGGAGGGCAGACACAATGCAGCCAAGGCTCCATGGCTCAGAAGGCTATCCAGTGGGGTGGATAGAGAATAGGAATGTGGTTGGGATAGAGAACAACCTCTGTATCCACAAACAAGAATCGTATAAGGTTTGTTGCCTACCAGATGCCAGGGTAAGGGTTACCTCGAAGCAGCTGGAGGGGAATTTGCAAAGTGAAGGGGTAAATCCAGTTGTCTTGTTCCATGTTGGAATAAATGACATAAGTAGGAACAAGGAGGAGGTCCTGCTCAAGTTAGTTAGGAGGAGTTAGAAACCAAATTAAAAAGCAGGGCCTCAAGGGTAATAATCTCTGGATTATTGCCTAAACCATGTACAAATTGGCACTGGAGCAAACAGATCAGGAGCATTGATATGTGGCTAAAGGGCTGGTGTGGGGACGAGAGATTTCTTTTCATGAGACACAATTCTGGGACAGGAACGAACTGTCAATGGGACAGACTCAACCTGAACCAGGATAGGACCCGTGTCCGAGCCAAAAGGATAAATAGGGAGGTGACAGAGACTTGAAACCAGTAAGTCAAGGACAGGGATGTAAATGAAATCAGCCTAAACATAAAAAAAAAGGAAAGTAGAGAATAGGGAAGAACAAACTAAATGAGGACCTATGTGGCTAGAGGATAAATAGAATTATGAATAGGAGCATAAAAAAAATTGTTAAAACATAAAGTGAGAGGAACTGCTATTAAAAATAAATTAAACTGTCTGTACAGCAATACACAGTGTCTGTAATAAAACAGGGGAGCTGGAGGCAATATTACATTGGGAGGAACCAGACAGTGTGGATTACTGAGATATGGCGAGAGAGAAATCAGGGTTGGGAATTAAACATTGCAAAGCATAATATATCTAGACAAGATAGAAAGAGGGAAAAAGGGGAGGTGGAGTAGCTGTACCTATAAGGAAATATAATGCCAGTAGAAAAAAAGTGTGGTGACTATCAGCAAGAGAAAAATAGAAACTGTATGAAGAGATACAAGACAATAAAGGATCCATCACACTAAAAGATGTAGTCGACAGAGCACCTAATAGTGGAAAGGAAGTGTCAATAAATTAGGGAAATGAGTAAATAATATAACATACTTTAAGATAATAATCGAGAAGAACAGCAGTCTGATGAAGACCAGGGCAACAGATTGGAGACAAGCCAAATTTGAGGAGCTGAGTATAGAACTGGGAAAAATAAAATGGACAACAATATTGGCAAACAAAGAACAGTGATGGGAAACATTTAAAATGTTGTTCAACAAAGTCCAGGAAAAATATATTCTGAAGCTGAACATGTATGAGTCACCATTGATTAATAAAGACATAAGGAAAAAAGAGAGAGCAAGGAAAGAGACGTAGACTTAGTACATGAAAAGCAGGGGAGAGGATGACAAGGAAGATATATGAAGAGACTGAAAGAGAAGTCAAAAAAATTCGGAAGTTAAGGAGGAACTACGAAATTAAATCATCAACAAAATAAAACAGCAAAATATTTTACTGGCACATAACTTGGTTGAATATTTTGAGGTCACAAGGAGGGTCGATGAAGGTAGCGCATCTACACAGATTTTAGCAAGGCTTTTGACAAGGTACCACACGGCAGACTAGTCAGTAAATTAAAAGCTCATGGGACCCAAGGGAAAGTGGCAAGTTGGATCCAAAATTGACTCTGCGGCAGGAAACAAAGAGTTATGGTTTATGGGTGCTTTTGTGACTGGACGGCTATTTCCAATCGGGTGCCACAGTACTAAGTTCCTTGCTTTTCTTGGCAAATAGCAATGGTTCAGACTTAAAATGTAAGGGGCATGCTCAAGAAATTTGCAAATGATAAGAAAATTTGCCGTGTGGTTGAAAGTGACAAAGAAAGCTGTAAACTGCAGGAAGATGTCAATGGATTGGTCAGATAGGCAGAAAAGAAACAAATGGAATTCAATCTGGAGAAATGGGAGGTAATGCATTTTGGGAGAACAAACAAGGCAAAGGAATACACAATAAATGGTAGGATTCTGAAAAGAGTAGAGGAATAGCAGGATCTTGGAGCACATGTCCTTGGGGAGGCAGTGGCGTAGTGGTATCGTCACTGGACTAGAAACCTAGAGACCCAGGGTATTGCTCTGGGGACATGGGTTCAAATCCCACCACAGCACAAGGTGGAATTTGAATTCAATTAATAAATTTGGAATTAAAAAGCTAGTCTAATGATGGCCATGAAACCATTGTCAATTCTTGTAAAAATCCATCTGATTCACTACTGTCCTTTAGGGAAGGAAATCTGCTGTCCTTACCTGACCCCAGACCCACAGTACTGTGGTTGACTCTTACATGCCCTCTGAAATGGCCTAGCAAGCCACTCAGTTGTACCTAACTGCTAGCACTGTGGGTGTACCTACCCCACATGGACTGCAGCGGTTCAAGAAGGCAGCTTCACCACCCCCTTCTCAAGGGCAATTGGGATGGGCAATAAATGCTGGTCTGGCCAGCGATGCCCACATCCCATGAGTGAATTTTAAAAATAGATCCCTGAAGGGAGAACAGGTAGATAAGATGGTTAAGGCAGTATACATGGGACATCGAAAGTTTACAGCACAGAAGGAGGCCACTTGGCCCATCTGGTCTGCACCGGCCGAAAAACGAGCCACGCAGCCCAATCCCACTTTCCAGCATTTGGCCCGTAGCCCTGCAGCTAACGGCATTTCAGGTGCACATCCAGGCGCCTTTTAAATGAGTTGAGGGTTTCTGCCTCTACTACCCTTTCAGGCAGCGAGTTCCAGACCCCCACCAACCTCGAGGTGAAAAGCTTTTTGCTCATCTCCCCTCTAATCCTTCCAACAATCACTTTAAATCCATGCTCCCTAGACACTGCTAAGGTAAATAGGCCCTTCCCCTCCACTCTATCCAGGCCCCTCACAATTTTCTATAGCTCAATCCGATCTCCCCTCAGCCTCCTCTGTTCCAAGGAGAACAATCCAGCCTATCCAATCTTTCCTCATAGCTGCAATTTTCCAGTCCTGGCAACATTCTCATAAATCTCCCCTGTACCCTCTCTAGTGCAATTATCTCTGGGAATGAGATGATAAGAATTGTACACTGTACTCAAGTTGTGGCCTAACTAATGAGTTATACAGTTCCAGCATAATCTTTCTGCTCTTATATTCTATACCCTGCTAATAAAGGAAAGGATTCCATATTCCTTCTTAACCACCTTATCGACCTGTCCTGCCAACTTCAGAGATCTGTGGACATTCACTCCAAGGTGCCTCACTTCCTCTGCACCATTCAGTATTCTCTCATTAATTGCGTATTCTTTTGCCTTGTTTGACCTCCCCAAATGTATCAAATCACACTTCTCCGGACTGAATTCCATTTGCCACTTACCTGCCCACCTGACCAGTCCATTATCATCTTCCTGCAGTCTAAAGCTAACTTCCTGGCGATCACTCGGTCAATTTTTGTGTCTGCAAATTTCTTAATCCTTCCCCCTACATTTACAGCCAAATCGTTAATACATAGCACAAAAAGCAGGGGACCTAGTACTGAGCCCTGCGGGATACTTTCCTTCATTGGCCGAGGCCTAGAGTAGAATAGGGAGGTTAGTTAAGACACAGCTAGAGTACTGTGTACAACTCTGGTTACTGCATTACAGGAAGGATATGATCGCACCATAGAGAGTACAGAGGAGATTTATGAGTGTGTTGCCAGGACTGGAGAATTTTAGCTATGAAGAAAGATCGGACAGGCTGGTGTTGGTTTCTTTGGAACAGAGGAAACTGCGGGGAGATTTAATTGAAGTGTATAAAAACTTATGAGGGGCCGAGATATAGTGGATGGGAAGGACCTATTTCTGGTAGAGAGGTCAATAACCAGGGTGCATGGATTTCAGATAATCCATGGAAGGATTTGGGGTGGGCGGGGGGGGGGGGGGGGGGGGTGGTGTGGTTGAGGAGAAATTTTTCACCGAGAGGTTGGCAGAGGCAGAAACCATCATCACATTTAAAGAATCACTTGGATATGCACTTGAGGTGCTGTAAGCTACAGAGCAATGGACCAAGAGCTGGAAGGTGGGATTGGACTGGATGGAAATTATTCAGCCAACACAGACATGAAGGACCAAATGGCCTCCTTCTGTGCCGTAATTCTTTCTATGTTTCTATGCTTCTTTAACTTACAGTGCCAGAAGTCTGGTGGATAGCTCATGTTATATCTATATTTAAGGAGGCAAATACAATATGGCCAGGGAACTGTAGACCAGTCAGCTTAATATCGGTGGTAGAAAAAATAAATGGAATGTCTACTGAAGGAAATAGAAGGAAACAAAAAGATAATAATGAATAGAATGGATTTCAAAAAGGGAAAGTCTTGCTTGACCAACCCGGATGAATTTTTTGAAGAGTTAACAGAGGAAGCAAACAAGGGTAATGCACTAGCTGTAATTTAGCTAACTTTTCAAAAGGCCTTCAATAAGGTACGACATAATAGACTAATGAATAATGTCAGAGAATGCTGCAACGGGGGCAAGCAGCAGAATGGTTAGCTAGCTGGCTTCAAGACATAAAATATAGTAGGGGTAAATGGTAGTTAACAACAGTAGCAGAAGTGGGTAGAGGGGAAGTGGTATTCCACAAGGATCACAATTTACATTAGCAATTTAGACTTTGGAATCAAAAACACAATTTCTAAATTTGCAACTTGGGAGGGATAATCAATATTGAGGAGGAATGCAACAAATTACAAAAATATATTAACAAATTTGCAGAATAGGCATATAATTGGCAGATAAATTTCACTGGTTAAGAAAAATAAGGTTACATATTACTTAGTAAATAAGAATCTAAATGGGATAAAAGGAGCAAAGGGATCTAGGAGAATACACAAATCACTAAAAGTAGAGACACAGGTTAATAAGGCCATAAAAAAAAGCAAATCAAGCATTAGACTTTACCTCTAGAGGGTTAGAATTGAAACGTGAATAAGTTATGCTAAAATTGAATCAAACCTTGGTTAGATCACATCTGGAGTACTGCCATAATTCTAGTCACCATATTACACAAAAATAGAGAGGGTACAAAAAAAAAGATTTACAAAGGTCATACCAGAATGCAGGGCTATACCTATCAGGAGAGGGTGAACAGACTGGGTCTCTTTTCCCTTGAAAAGAGACAGCTGAGGGGTGACCTAATAGTCTTTAATATTATTTAGGAAGTGATAACAAGGCATTTAAAAAAATCAGAATATGATCAGAGTCAGTATGGCTTTCTGAAAGGGAAGCTGTGTTTAACAAACCTACCAGAGGCGTTTGAGGATGTAATCTGCAGGGTAAATAAAAGCGAAACAATATATTTAGATGTTCAAAAGACATTTGATAAGATGTCACCCAAGGTTGTTGCACAAGGGGTTGGGGGTAATATATTAGCATGGATAGAGGATTTTTAAAGGACAGCTAACAGAGTAGGAATAAACAGGTCATTTTCGGTTGGCAGGCAGTCACTAGTGGGGTACTGCAAGGATCAGTGCTGGAGCCTCAGCTTTTAACAATGTATAACAATGACTTATACAGAGGGACCAAGTGTAATTTATCCAAGTTTGCTGGAGATGCAAAGCTAGGTATTTCTTGTGAAGCTTTGAAATTCTCTTCCCCAGAGGCTGTGGAAGTTCAGTTGTTGAGTTCAATCAAGGTTGAGATCAATAGATTTTTGGACTCGAAGGGAATCAAGGGATATGGGGATTGGGTGGGAAAGTGGAGTTGTGGTCAAAGATTAGTCACGATCTTAGTGAAGAACAGACCAGGTTTGAGGGGCCGTATGGCCAACTCCTGGTCTTGTTTCTTATGTCCATTAACACTGATACAGTTGAGCTGAATGGCCTGTTTGTATGCTGTAAACTCAATGTAACGATGTATTTCAATACCCAATCTAATAAAACTCTCAGGCTGCAAATTGGACTGTTATGAAGTATAGTCAGTTTCTGCAGGAGCATGATCCAACCAACATTAATTTACAGAAAGATCTCAATCAAACCTTATAAAAGGACCATATCCACACATTTTCCTTTTTCTATTCATGACCAAAATAACTACTACTGTTTCACTGCTTTAAGCTGAATGGTAGCTCGGCTTAAGAAGAAGAAAATTACAGCACAGGAACAGGCCCTTCGGCCCTCCAAGCCTGCGCCGATCCAGATCCTCTATCTAAACATGACGCCTATTTTCTAAGGGTCTGTATCTCTTTACTTCCTGCCCATTCATGTATCTGTCGAGATACATCTTAAAAGACGCTTTCGTGCCCGCGTCTACCACCTCCGCTGGCAACGCGTTCCAGGCACCCACCACCCTCTGCGTAAAGAACTTTCCACGCATATCCCACCTAAACTTTTCCCCTTTCACTTTGAACTCGTGACCCCTAGTAATTGAATCCCCCATTCTGGGAAAAAGCCTCTTGCTATCCAACCTGTCTATACCTCTCATGATTTTGTACACCTCAATCAGGTCCCCCCTCAACCTCCGTCTTTCTAATGAAAATAATCCTAATCTACTCAACCTCTCTTCATAGCTAGCGCCCTCCATACCAGGCAACATCCTGGTGAACCTCCTCTGCACCCTCTCCAAAGCATCCACATCCTTTTGGTAATGTGGCGACCAGAACTGCACGCAGTATTCCAAATGTGGCCGAACCAAAGTTCTATACAACTGTAACATGACCTGCCAACTCTTGTACTCAAGACCCCGTCCGATGAAGGAAAGCATGCCGTATGCCTTCTTGACCACTCTATTGACCTGCGTTGCCACCTTCAGGGAACAGTGGACCTGCACACCCAAATCTCTCTGTACATCAATTTTCCCCAGGACTTTTCCATTTACTGTATAGTTCACTCTTGAATTGGATCTTCCAAAATGCATCATCTCGCATTTGCCTTGATTGAACGCCATCTGCCATTTCTCTGCCCAACTCTCCAGTCTATCTATATTCTGCTGTATTCTCTGACAGTCCCCTTCACTATCTGCTACTCCACCAATCTTAGTGTCGTCTGCAAACTTGCTAATCAGACCACCTATACTTTCCTCCAAATCATTTATGTATATCACAAACAACAGTGGTCCCAGCACGGATCCCTGTGGAACACCACTGGTCACACGTCTCCATTTTGAGAAACTCCCTTCCACTGCGACTCTCTGTCTCCTGTTGCCCAGCCAGTTCTTCATCCATCTAGCTAGTACACCTTGGACCCCATTCGCCTTCACTTTCTCCATCAGCCTACCATGGGGAACCTTATCAAACGCCTTACTGAAGTCCATGTATATGACATCTACAGCCCTTCCCTCATCAATCAACTTTGTCACTTCCTCAAAGAATTCTATTAAGTTGGTAAGACATGACCTTCCCTGCACAACACCATGTTGCCTAACACTGATAAGCCCATTTTCTTCCAAATGGGGATAGATCCTATCCCTCAGTATCTTCTCCAGCAGCTTCCCTACCACTGACGTCAGGCTCACCGGTCTATAATGACCTGGATTATCCCTGCTACCCTTCTTAAACAAGGGGACAACATTAGCAATTCTCCAGTCCTCCGGGACCTCACCCGTGTTTAAGGATGCTGCAAAGATATCTGTTCAGGCCCCAGCTATTTCCTCTCTCGCTTCCCTCAGTAACCTGGGATAGATCCCATCCGGACCTGGGGACTTGTCCACCTTAATGCCTTTTAGAATACCCAACACTTCCTCCCTCCTTATGCCGACTTGACCTAGAGTAATCAAACATCTGTTCCTAACCTCAACATCCTTCATGTCCCTCTCCTCGGTGAATACCGATGCAAAGTACAAAAGAGTATAGGGGAAAAGTTTAGGGGGGATATGCGTGGAAAGTTCTTTACGCAGAGGGTGGTGGGTGCCTGGAACGCGTTGCCAGCGGAGGTGGTAGATGCGGGCACGATGGCGTCTTTTAAGATGTATCTGGACAGATACATGAATGGGCAGGAAGAAAAGAGACATGTTTAGAGAGAGGATCTGGATCGGCGCAGGCTTGGAGGGCCGAAGGGCCTGTTTCCTGTGCTGTAATTATCTTTGTTCTTCGTTCTACTCGTTCAGAATCTCACCCATTTTCTCTGACTCCACGCATAACTTTCCTCCTTTGTCCTTGAGTGGGCCAATCCTTTCTCTAGTTACCCTCTTGCTCCTTCTATATGAATAAAAGGCTTTGGGATTTTCCTTAACCCTGTTTGCTAAAGATATTTCATGACCCCTTTTAGCCCTCTTAATTCCTCATTTCAGATTGGTCCTACATTCCCGATATTCTTTCAAAGCTTTGTCTTTCTTCAGCCACCTAGACCTTATGTTTGCTTCCTTTTTCCTCTTAGCTAGTCTCACAATTTCACCTGTCATCCATGGTTCCCTAATCTTGCCATTTCTATCCCTCATTTTCACAGAAACATGTCTCTCCTGCACGCTAATCAACCTCTCTTTAAAAGCCTCCCACATATCACATGTGGATTTACCTTCAAACAGCTGTTCCCAATCTACATTCCCCAGCTCCTGCCGAATTTTGGTATAGTTGGCCTTACCCCAATTTAGCACTCTTCCTTTAGGACCACTCTCGTCTTTGTCCATGAGTATTTTAAAGCTTACGGAATTGTGATCACTATTCCCAAAGTAGTCCCCTACTGAAACTTCAACCACCTGGCCGGGCTCATTCCCCAACACCAGGTCCGGTATGGCCCCTTCCCGAGTTGGACTATTTACATACTGCTCTAGAAAACCCTCCTGGATGCTCCTTACAAATTCTGCTCCATCTAGACCTCGAACACTAAGTGAATCCCAGTCAATGTTGGGAAAATTAAAATCTCCTACCACCACCCTGTTGCTCCTACATCTTTCCATAATCTGTATACATATTTGTACCTCTATCTCACGCTCGCTGTTGGGAGGCCTGTAGTACAGCCCCAACATTGTTACCGCACCCTTCCTATTTCTGAGTTCTGCCCATATTGCCTCACTGCTCGAGTCCTCCATAGTGCCCTCCTTCAGCACAGCTTGCATTGGTTTGCTGTGCTGCTTTGTGTCACAGAGCGATGGAGTGCAGCTTCTTACCCACAATTCTCAAACATGTCCAATTATCAGAAGGAGGAAACCACCACCCCACTCCCCCATCACCCCAACCCCAATGGGAGGCTATTTCTTTTTTTCGCCTTAATGCAAAATTTTTATATACCAGCAGCAGTTAAAGAGCAGTTGCTGCAAAGATTGCTTGATGCACAGATGCTCAATATTGGAAAATTTCTGCCATACCTTTGCAGGTCCACTGGAGTACATCTGGATCATATTCTCAGCTCCTTGTTTCACTTTCATTTCGATATCGAGCTGTTTCTCAAGTGCCACAATACGGTTCTTGTTGGCAATCGAACGAGCCTCTCGGCTCAGAGCACCAGGACTCTGAGGTGAATCTATACAAAGAGAAAACGGGACAATCAACTCTTTACCTATATTTGGTCCCAGCCATCAAAACTTACTACGGCCTTGAAACAGATTTCATCCCTCCTTCTTTTACGAGGTTGGGCATTAAACTGCTACAGAAAACACAGTTGCTTACATTTACTCAGAACTCAACACTGAGCACCTCCACAACATTTCACACCTGTTGTGACTGCGAGGGGTTGTAACCATCTTAGGGAAAGAGCCATAAATTACACTCCTTGGAAAACAATTGGCAAATTTGACCATCCAACCTGCTTTCCAAGTGCAATCAGAAGCTGCAAAACAGAACTGTCACAGTGTTATGACAGTAAAGAATCATATAGCACAGCGGAAGGCCACTGGGAAAGAGCTAGCCAATTAGACCTGCACTGGCACTCTTATCCCAAAGCACTGCAAATTTCTCCTTTTCAAGTATTTATGCAAGTCCCATTTGAAAGTTATTATTGAATTTGCTTTCACCATCTTTCAGTGCAATCAAGGTCATAAATCAGTGTGTAAAAAAGAAAATTCCTCATATCCCTTCTGGTTCTTCTGCGAATTTCCTTAGATGTGTGCCCTCTGGTTGCCAACCCTGCTGCCAGGGAAAAGTGTTTCTATTTACTCTATCAAAACTTAATTATGAGCAACTCTATTACCTCCCTTCTTAGCTTTCTCTGCTCGAAGGAGAACAATCCCAGTTTCTCTACTATCCACCTAACTAAACTGCCTCATCGCTGGCCCCTTTCAATTTAACTTGCTCTACATCCTCTCCAACCTAAAATGTGCAGCTCAGAATTGGACTCAACACTCTAGCTGAGGCCTAATCAGTCACTTCAAAAGGTTTTATATAACTTCCTTGCTTTTGTACTCTACGCCTCTATGTATAAAGGCAACGGTCCCGTAGGTCTTTGAAAGCAGCCTCATCAACTTGTCCTGACACCTTCAAACATTTGTGTACATATACTGCCAATTTGGGGATGTTTCTAATTTTACTGATTGTTTATATCTCTCAGTCCGCTGAACACATTGCTGCTACTGTCTGGTTCCCCTCCTCCTGCTAAATTAGTTTAAATCAAACAACAAAAAAAAACAGTACAGCACAGGATCAGGCCATTCGGCCCTCCAAACCTGCGCCGATCTGGATGCCTGTCTAAACTAAAACCTTCTGCACTTCCAGGGTCCGTATCCCTCTATTCCCATCCTATTCCTGTATTTGTCAAGATGCCTCTTAAAAGTCGCTATCGTACCTGCTTCCACCACCTCCCCCGGCAGCAAGTTCCAGGCACTCACCACCCTCTGTGTAAAAAGCTTGCCTCGCACATCCCCTCTAAACTTTGCCCCGCGCACCTTAAACTTATGTCCCCTAGTAACTGACTCTTGCACCCTGGGAAAAAGCTTCTGACTATCCACTCTGTCCATGCCACTCATAACTTTGTAAACCTCCACCATGTCGCCCCTCCACCTCGTCATTCCAGTGAAAACAATCCGAGTTTATCCAACCTCTCCTCATGGCTAATACCCTCCAGACCAGGCAACATCCTGGTAAACCTCTTCTGTATCCTCTCCAAAGCCTCCACATCCTTCTGGTAGTGTGGTGACCAGAATTGTACGCAATATTCCAAGTGTGGCCGAACTAAGGCTCTGTACAGCTGCAGCATGACTTGCCAATTTTTATACTGTATGCCCCGACCGATGAAGGCAAGCATACCGTATGCCTTCTTGACTACCTTATCCACCTGTTTTGCCACTTTCAGTGATCTGTGGACCTGTACGCCCAGATCTCTCTGCCTGTCAATACTCCTAAGGGTTCTGCTATCGTACCTGCTTCCACCACCTCCCCCGGCAGCAAGTTCCAGGCACTCACCACCCTCTGTGTAAAAAGCTTGCCTCGCACATCCCCTCTAAACTTCCCCTCTAATCCCCCACCGGTATTAGACCTTCCAAAATGCATTACCTCACAGTTGTCACGATTAAACTCGATCTGCCATTTCGCCGCCCAAGTCTCCAACCGATCTATATCCTGCTGTATTCTCTGACAATCCTAATCACTAGCCGCAACTCCACCAACCTTTGTGTCGTCCGCAAACTTACTAATCAGACCAGCTACATTTTCGTCCAAATCATTTATATATACTACAAAGAGCAAAGGTCTCAGCACTGATCCCTGCGGAACACCACTAGTCACAGCCCTCCATTCAGAAAGCACCCTTCCACTGCTACCCTCGATCTTCTATGACAGAGCCAGTTCTGTATCCATCTTGCCAGCTCACCTCTGATCCCGTGTGACTTCACCTTAAGTACCAGTCTGCCATGAGGGACCTTGTCAAAGGCTTTACTGAAGTCCATGTAGACAACATCCACTGCCCTTCCTTCATCAATCACCTCCGTCACTTCCTCAAAAAACTCAAAGTAGTGAGACACGACCTCCCCTTCACAAAACCATGCTGCCTCTCGCTAATAAGTCCATTGTTTCCAAATGGGAGTAAATCCTGTCCCGAGGAATCCTCTTCAATAATTTCCCTACCACTGACGTAAGGCTCACTGGCCTGTAAATTCCTGGATTATCCTTGCTACCCTTCTTAAACAAAGGAACAACTTTGGATATTCTCCAGTCCTCTGGGACCTCACCTGTAGCCAATGAGGATACAAAGATTTCTGTCAAGGTCCAAGCAATTTCCTCCCTTGCCTCCCTCAGTATTCTGGGGTAGATTCCACCAGGCCCTGGGGCTTATCTACCTTAATGATTTTCAAGACTCCCATCACCACCTCCTTTTTGATATCGACATGACCCAGACTATCTACACTCCCTTCCCTATGCTCATCATCCACCAAGTCCTTCTCTTGGGTGAACACTGATGCAAAGTACTCATTTAGTACCTCGCCCATTTCCTCTGGCTCCACGCATAGATTCACTCCTCTGTCCTTGAGTGGGCCAACCCTTTCACTGGCTACCCTCTTGCTCTTTATATACGTATAAAAAGTCTTGGGATTCTCCTTCATCCTGTTTGCTAAGAACTTTTCATGACCCCTTTTAGCCCTCCTGACTCCTTGCTTAAGTTCCTTCCTACTGTCTTTATATTCCTCAAGGGCTTCGTCTGTTCCCAGCCTTCCAGCCCTTACGAATGCTTCCTTTTTCTTTTTGACTAGACTCACAATATCCCGCGTTATCCAAGGTTCCCAAAACTTGCCAAACTTATCCTTCATCCTCACAGGAAAATGCCGGTCCTGGATTCCAATCAACTGACGTTTGAAAGACTCCCACATGTCAGATGTTAATTTACCCACAAACAGCCGCCCCCAATCTCAATTCTTCAGTTCCTGCCTAATATTGTCATAATTAGCCTTCCCCCAATTTAGCACCTTCACCCGAGGACTACTCTTATCCTTATCCACAAGTACCTTAAAACTTACGGAAATATGATCACTGTTCCCGAAATGCTCCCCTACTGAAACTTCGACCACCTGGCCGGGCTCATTCCCCAATACCAGGTCCAGTACGGCCCCTTCCCCAGTTGGACTATCTACATATTTTTTTTTTATTTAGAGATACAGCACTGAAACAGGCCCTTCGGCCCACTGAGTCTGTGCCGACCATCAACCACCCATTTATACTAATCCTACACTAATCCCATATTCCTATCACATCCCCACCTGTCCCTATATATTTCCCTACCACCTACCTATACTAGGGGCAATTTATAATGGCCAATTAACCTATCAACCTGCAAGTCTTTGGCATGTGGGATGAAACCGGAGCACCCGGAGGAAACCCACGCAGACACAGGGAGAACTTGCAAACTCCGCACAGGCAGTACCCAGAATCGAACCCGGGTCCCTGGAGCTGTGAGGCTGCGGTGCTAACCACTGCGCCATTGTTTCAAGAAGCCCTTTTGGATGCTCCTTACCAATTCTTCCCCATCCAAGCCCCTAGCACTAAGTGAGTCCCAGTCAATATAGGGGAAGTTAAAATCACCCACCACAACAACCCTGTTGCTTTAAATCTTACCAACATCTGTCAA
Organism: Heterodontus francisci; assembly: GCF_036365525.1. Classification (NCBI taxonomy): domain Eukaryota; kingdom Metazoa; phylum Chordata; class Chondrichthyes; order Heterodontiformes; family Heterodontidae; genus Heterodontus; species Heterodontus francisci. Next base: position 6,063,327 of record NC_090413.1, read on the forward strand.
CATATCTGTTCCTCTATCTCCCGCTGGCTGTTGGGAGGCCTATAAGTAAAGCCCCAACATCGTGACTGCACCCTTCCTAATCCTGAGCTCTAACCATATTGCCTCGCTACATGATCCCTCCGAGGTGTCCTCCTGCAGTACCGCTGTGATATTCTCCTTAACCAGTAATACAACCCCCCCACCCCTTTTACATCCCCCTCTATCCCGCAAAGTTTAGCTGCCAATCCTGTCCTTCCCTCAACCAAGTCTCTGTAATTAGAACATTAGAACATTACAGCGCAGTACAGGCCCTTCGGCCCTCGACGTTGCGCCGACCTGTGAAACCATCTGACCTACACTATTCCATTTTCATCCATATGTCTATCCAATGACCACTTAAATGCCCTTAAAGTTTGCGAGTCTACTACTGTTGCAGGCAGGGCGTTCCACGCCCCTACTACTCTCTGCGTAAAGAAACCACCTCTAACATCTGTCCTATATCACCCCTCAACTTAAAGCTATGTCCCCTCGTGTTTGCCAAAACCATCCGAGGAAAAAGACTCTCACTATCCACCCTATCTAACCCTCTGATTATCTTATATGTCTCTATTAAGTCACCTCTCCTCCTCCTTCTCTCTAACGAAAACAACCTCAAGTCCCTCAGCCTTTCCTCATAAGACCTTCCCTCCATACCAGGCAACATCTTAGTAAATCACCTCTGCACCCTTTCCAAAGTTTCCACATCCTTCCTATAATGCGGTGACCAGAACTGCACGCAATACTCCAGGTGCGGCCTCACCAGAGTTTTGTACAGCTGCAGCGTGACCTCGTGGCTCCGAAACTCGATCCCCCTACTAATAAAAGCTAACACACCATATGCCTTCTTAACAGCCCTATTAATCTGGGTGGCAACTTTCAGGGATTTATGTACCTGGACACCAAGATCCCTCTGCTCATCTACACTACCAAGAATCTTCCCATTAGCCCAGTACTCTGCATTCCTGTTACTCCTTCCAAAGTGAATCACCTCACACTTTTCCGCATTAAACTCCATTTGCCATCTCTCAGCCCAGCTCTGCAGCCTATCTATGTCCCTCTGTACCCTATAACATCCTTCGGCACTATCCACAACTCCACCGACCTTCGTGTCATCCGCAAATTTACTAACCCACCCTTCTACACCCTCATTGTCATTTATAAAAATGACAAACAGCAGTGGCCCAAAAACTGATCCTTGCGGTATACCACTAGTAACTAAACTCCAGGATGAACATTTGCCATCAACCACCACCCTCTGTCTTCTTTCAGCTAGCCAATGTCTGATCCAAAGCTTCACCTTCAACCCCATACTTCCGTATTTTCTGCAATAGCCTACCGTGGGGAACCTTATCAAACGCCTAACTGAAATCCATATACACCACATCCACTGCTTTACCCTCATCCACCTGTTTGGTCACCTTCTCGAAAAACTCAATAAGGTTTGTGAGGCACGACCTACCCTTCACAAAACCGTGCTGACTATCGCTAATGAACTTATTCATTTCAAGATGATTATAAATCCTATCTCTTATAACCTTTTCCAACATTTTACCCACAACCGAAGTAAGGCTCACAGGTCTATAATTACCAGGGCTGTCTCTACTCCCCTTCTTGAACAAGGGGACAACATTTGCTATCCTCCAGTCTTCCGGCACTATTCCTGTCGACAATGACGACATGAAGATCAAGGACAAAGGCTCTGCAATCTCCTCCCTGGCTTCCCAGAGAATCCTAGGATAAATCCAATCTGTAATAGCAACAACGTCATAGTTCCAAGTACTAATCCAAGCTCTAGGTTCATCTGCCTTACCTGTTATACTTCTCGCATTGAAACAAATGCACTGCAGACCACCAGTCCTGCTGTGCTCAGCAACATCTCTCCGTCTGCTCTTCCTCTCAGTCTTACTGGCCTTATTCACTAGTTTCCCCCTCAATTATTTCACCTGCTGACCTACTGTCCTGGTTCCCACCCACCGCCACACTAGTTTAAACCCTCCCGAGTGACGCTCGCAAACCTTGCAGCCAGGATATTTGTGCCCCTCCAGTTTAGATGCAACCCGTCCTTCTTGTGCAGGTCCCACCTGTCCCGGAAGAGATCCCAATGACCCAGATATCTGAAACCCTTCCTCCTACACCAGCTGTTTAGCCACGTGTTTAGCTGCACTATCTTCCTATTTCTAGCCTCACTGGCACGTGGCACAGGGAGTAATCCCGAGATTACAACCTTCGAGGTCCTGTTTTTTAAACTTAGTACCTAACTCACTGAACTCCCCCTGCAGGACCTCGTCACTCTTCCTGCCGACGTCGCTAGTACCAATGTATACCACAACCTCCGGCTGTTCACCCTCCCCCTTCAGAATGCCCTCTGTCCATTCAGAGACATCCTTGACCCTGGCACCAGGGAGGTAACATACCATCCTGGAGTCACTTTCACGTCCACAGAAGCGCCTATCTGTGCCCCTGACTATAGAGTCCCCTATAACTATTGCTCTTCTGCGCTGTGTCCCTCCCTGAACAACAGTGATGCCACTGCTCAGGCTGCTGCTGTTGTTTTCCCCTGATAGGCCATCCCCCCTAACAGTATCCAAAACCGTATACTTGTTGGAGAGGGGGATAGCCACAGGGGATTCCTGCACCGACTGCCTGCCCCTTCTAGCAGTCACCCATCTATTTGCCTGCACCTTGGGTGTAACCACGTCTCTAAAACTCCTGTCTGTGATGCTTTCCGCCACCTGCATGCTCCTAAGTGCATCCAATTGCTGCTCCAAGCAATCCATGCGGTCTGTGGGGAGCTGCAATTGGGTACACTTCCTGCAGATGTAGTTGCCCGGAACGCTGGAAGCGTCACGGACCTCCCACATCTCACAGGTGAAGCACTTTACCCCTCTAACTGATATTTCTAGCACTAATTAATAAATTAATTTAAAATAAATACTTATTAAATCCTTACTAAATTAAGTTACAATTAACTATATGGTCACTAGCACTAGATTTCTACTATAAATATTAAAACGCTATTAATCTCCTCCCTCCGATTCAGTCACTCCTCAACTTACTAATTAATAAGTTAATTAGGGTTTTAATCAATTTTAATCAGTTTTATTTTCAATTTCAGTGCAGATTCCCTGCCAATCAGGTCACAGCTTTCCTGTGACGTCACTTTTTCATTTTTTTTTTCCCCACCCGAGGTAAGTTACTCTGCCCTCCGAGCCTTCTCCCAAACAATCACCTTGCAGCTCATGCATCTTATTTGGGTGGCGCAGTGGTTAGCACCGCAGCCTCACAGCTCCAGCGACCCGGGTTCAGTTCTAGGTACTGCCTGTGCGGAGTTTGCAAGTTCTCCCTGTGACCGTGTGGGTTTCCGCCGGGTGCTCCTGTTTCCTCCCACAGCCAAAGACTTGCAGGTCGATGATAGGTAAATTATTTTTTTTATTCATTCATGGAATGTAGGTGTCACTGGCCAGGCCAACATTTATTGCCCATCCCTAATTGCCCTTGAGAAGGTGGTGGTGAGCTGCCTTCTTGAACCGCTGCAGTTCATTTGGGGTAGGTACACCCACAGTGCTGTTAGGAAGGGAGTTCCATGATTTTGACCCAGCAACAGTGAAGGAACGGCGATACAGTTCCAAGTCAAGATGGTGTGTGTGACTTGGAGGGGAACCTGCAGGAGGTGGTGTTCCCATGTATTTGCTGCCCTTGTCCTTCTGGTTGGTAGAAGTCGCGGGTTTGGAAGGTGCTGTCTAAGGAGCTTTGGTGCATTGCTGCAGTGCATCTTGTAGATGGTACACACTGCTGCCAGTGTGCTTCGGTGGTGGAGGGAGTTAATGTTTGTAGATGGGGTGCCAATCACCTGGATGGTGTCAAGCTTCTTGAGTGTTGTTGGAGCTGCACCCACCCAGGCAAGTGGAGAGTATTCCATCACACTCCTAACTTGTGCCCTGTAGATGGTGGACAGGCATTGGGGAGTCAGGAGGTGAGTTACTCACCTCAGGATTCCTAGCCTCTGACCTGCTCTTGTAGCCATGGTATTTATATAACTACTCCAGTTCAGTTTCTGGTCAATGGTAGCCCCTAGGATGTTGATAGTGGGGGATTCAACGATGTTAATGCCATTGAATGTCAAGGGGAGATGGTTAGATTCTCTCTTGTTGGAGATGGTCATTGCCTGACACTTGTGTGGCGCAAATGTTACTTGCCACTTATCAGCCCAAGCCTGGATATTGTCCAAGTCTTGCTGCATTTCTACACGGACTGCTTCAGTATCTGAGGAGTCACGAATGGTGAACATTGTGCAATCATCAGCGAACATCCCCACTTCTGACCTTATGATTGAAGGAAGGTCATTGACGAAGCAGCTGAAGATGGTTGGGCCGAGGACACTACCCTGAGGAACTCCTGCAGTGATGTCCTGGAGCTCAGATGATTGACCCCCAACAACCACAACCACCTTCCTTTGCGCTCGGTATGACTCCAGCCAGCGGAGGGTTTTCCCCGATTCCCATTGACCTCAGTTTTGCTAGGGCTCCTTGATGCCATACTTGGTCAAATGCTGCCTTGATGTCAAGGGCAGTCACTCTCACCTCACCTCTGAGGTTCAGCTCTTCAGTGTAAATTGCCCCTAGGGTAGGTAGGTGGTAGGAGAATTGAGGGAAGCTGGGGATGTGGTAGGGAATATGGGATTAATGTAGGATTAGTATAAATGGGTGGTTGATGGTAGTCACAGACTCGGAGGGCTGAAGGGCCTGTTTCAGTGCTGTATCTCTCTCTCTCTCTCTCTCTCCCCTCTGACATCACGGTTAGCTTTTATTTTCAAAACTCCGGCGCACTGGAAGTGCTCCTCTCCGCTCCCGGAAGGTAAGAGACTGGGCCACGATCCTCGGGGTCAATTTATAGGCTCTGCTCTCGACCTTCTCCCCACAGGTCTGCTCCGCTCCCAGAGCGTCCTCAGCATCACGGATGCTCCACAGTGAATCCACCTGCAGTTCCAGCTCCGTAATGCGGGTACCCAGTAGCTGCAGATGGATACACTTTCTGCACACATGGTCGTCCGGGACACTGGAGACATCCCTGATTTCCCACGTAGCACAAGAGGAGCATATCACGTGTGGGAGCTCTCCTGCCATGACTTACCTTAAAGATTAGTTACTCCCTCTAAAAAAAATAGCAATTACACTCGGGGCCTTGTTCTACTCCAAACACTACCCACTACAATTTAAATTACACTAATTTTTTTTTAAAAAAACACTAGTAATACACACTTTATCACTTGAGGTCTTTTTTCAAAAAAAAACTGTCCCTTTTTTTAAGCTATTTAAATTGACTAACAGCTGCTACTTAGCCAACCAGTCACCTTGCCGATTTCCCGTGATGTCACTAAGTCTTTTTTTCCCTCTTTCGAGCGCGCGTCTACACTCACAGGGAGCTGCTCCCTCGCAGATCTGACAGTCGCCGCTCTGCTCCCAGGTAAGTAAGGGCCTCGAGCCCTGCTATTTATAGCCAGCCACCGCTCCGGTCAGCTTCCTCGCAGGTCCGCCAGTCAGTGCTCCGCTGCCAGGTAAGTGGTGTTAATGGTGTGTTGAAAGACAAAGCGTTAGTGCAGAGAGAGTGTTAATGGACAGAAACATAAACAGCCCTGGCCCAAAGCACAAACATCAAAAAAAGAGGGGGCAGGCACATGATAATAAAAATGAATGAGGAAACAAACTAAACTAAAATGAAAAGAAAAAATAAAATAAAAAGTGGGGCTTGTCGTGCTCTGAAATTATTGAACTCAATGTTCAGTCCGGCAGGCTGTAGCGTGCCTAATCGGTCAATGAGATGCTGTTCCTCGAGCTTGCGTTGATGTTCACTGGAACACTGCAGAAATCCCAGGACAGAGATGTGGCATTCCGAAGGGATCGTTCCCTCCGCGACACCCTGGTCCACTCCTCCATTACCCCCACCACCTCGTCCCCTTTCCACACAACCTGCCCATGCAATCTCAGGGGGTGCAATACCTGCACTTTTACTTCCTCTCTCCTCACATCCAAGGCCCCAAACATTCCTTTTAGGTGAAGCAGCAATTTACTTGTACTTCTTTCGATTTAGTATACTGTATTCTCTGCTCACAATGTGATCTCCTCTACATTGGGGAGACCAAAGGCAGATTGGGTGACTGCTTTGCGGAACACGTCCATTCAGTCCGAAAGCATGACCCCGAGCTTCCGGTTGCTTGCCATTTCAACACACACCCCTGCTCTCGTGCCCACATATCTGTCCTAGACTTGCTGCAGTGTTCCAGTGAACATCAACACGAGCACGAGGAACAGCATCTCATTTACCGATTAGGTACACTACAGCCTGCCGGACTGAACATTAAATTCAATAATTTCAGAGCATGACAGGTCCCCATTTTTTATTGTCAGTTACTTTTTTCTTTTATTTTAGTTTGTTTCATCATTCATTTTCTTACCATGTGCCTGCCCACTGTTTTTTTAATGTTTCTGCTTTGGGCCAGGGCTGTTCATTTTTCTGTCCATTAACACCCTCTCTGCACTAATGCAGTGTCTTTCAACATACCATTTGCCTATTCCCTGTCTCATCAACATCTTGATTTTTGTTATCTCTTGCCCCATCCCCGCTTTATTTGCTTAAAACCTATTACATTTCTAACCTTTGCCAGATCTGATGAAGGGTCTCTGACCTGAAACGTTAACTCTGCTTCTCTCTCCACAGATGCTGCCAGACCTGCTGAGTATTTCCAGCATTTCCTGTTTTGTTCACTACTACTGTCTGCTCTCCTGGCCAATTTCAAGTCCACTCTGCCACTGCCCCTTTAATCCAATGCACTTCAGTTTTGCTAACAAGTCTATTGTGTGGTATTATTGTGTCAAAAAGACACAAAGATAGGTAGGAAAGTAACTTGTGAAGAGGATATAAGGAGGCTACAAAGGGACATAGATAGGTTAAGTGAGTGGGCAAAGATCTGGCAAATGGAGTATAATGTGGGAAAGTGGGAAATTGTCCACTTTGGCAGGAAGAATAAAAAAAAACAGATTATTTAAATGGCGAGAGATGGCAGAGCTCTGAGATGCAGAGGGATCTGGGTGTCCTAGTGCATGAATCGTAAAAGGTTAGTATGCAAGTACAGCACGTAATCAGGAAAGCTAACAGAATGCTATCGTTTATTGCAAGGGGAATTGAATACAAAAGTAGGGAGGTTATGCTTCAGCTATACACTGCATTGGTGAAACCACATCTGGACTACTGTGTATAGTATTGGTCTTCTTATCTAAGGAAGGATACAAATGCGTTGGAGGCAGTACAGAAAAGGTTTACTAGACTAATACCTGGAATGGGTAATTTCAATAAAGATTGGACAGGCTAGGCTTGTATCTGCTGGAATTTAGAAGAGTAAGAGGTGACTTGGTTGAAACATATAAGATCCTGAGGGGTCTTGACAGGGTGGATGTGGAAAGGAGGGAGAATCTCAAACTAGGGGTCACTTTAAAAATAAGGGGTCGCCCATTTATGACAGAGATGAGGAGAAATTTTTTCTCTGAGGGTTCTGAGTCTTTGGAATTCTCTTCCTCAAAAGGCAGTGGAAGCAGAGACTTTGAATATTTTTAAGGCAGAGGTAGATAGATTCTTGATAAGCAAGGGGGGTGGAAGGTTATCAGTGGGAGGTGGAAACGTGGAGTAACCAGTTCAGCCACGAACTTATTGAATGGCGGAGCAGGCTCAAGGAGTCGAGTAGCCTACTCCTGTTCCCAATTCGTATGTTCGTATGTAAAACCTTTGAAAGCCCACATACACATCAACGTACTACCCTCATCAATCTGCTTCATTGAATTCTTTGGTGAAGTAATCAAGTTAGTCAAACATTATTTGTTTTTATCAAATCGTGTCAGCTGTCATATCGTAACCCAGATTTTCCAAGTGACAATTAATCTGATTCCAGATTATTGTCTTGAAAAGCTTCTCCATCACCCACGTTAAGCTGGCTGGCCTGCACTTGGCAGGTTCGTCCCTTGCCATTTCTGGGGGCAGGGGGGTTATTTTTCACTGCAAGTACCCCCTCCATCTCAGTGGGATAAAACAGCATTTCCTTTTTTAAAGGAGCTTCCCACCAATGGAGACTTCAGCTGTTCGTCTGACGCCATCTTTGTGCTCAAGCTGCTCCATTTATTTCAATGGGACCGAGTGGAACAACCTGGAAAAACGCCAAGTTGGCCGACCCAAGAATACTGCTTACATATTGGCAATTCCACAATCTAGATGCAGAGCCATGCTTACCCTCCTCTTTGGCTGTGCTAAGTTTCTCCAAATAAGATGAACACTTTATACAAAATACACTATTGAGGAGCAACCCAGAAGATACTTCCTATGTATTATCTGCATACACCTACATATTCATATAAAATAAATATTCCAGCAATTACCTTGCAGTTCGTCAGGATCCTTCACTACAATGTGTGCGTCTAGGTCCTGCAGCTGCTCATGTAACTTGTCCAGCTTTCTATTGGAGTTCTTCAGGACATGTTCCACATTGGATAGGCTTTTTTTGTCAGTGGTGACTTTCCGCAAGTTCTCTGCACCTTCTTTTATCTTCAACTCTTTCCTGATCTCCCGTTTAATCTGCTCTTTGGCTTCGTCCAGTTTCTGCTGGAATGATGTATCGGAGAAATCTGAGCTCTGGTCCAATCCAAGTTGTTCGAAAATGGGAAAACTTCCAGGGTCGCTCTGCAAGGAAACCAAAGCGATTAATTGGTATAAAAATCAATATTGTTGTTCGCATTCACTTAAGAAGGTTCAACACAGAAATGCACCTTAGTCACAGTAATATGTTCAACACTGAGCTAAGAATCCTGAGGGGATTGCACAGGGCGGTACAGCCAAGTGTAGCAATGCAGTTCTCATCAGGAAATCAATAGCTAGAGGGACAGAAAGACGATTCTGCAGAGTTCAGAGTACAGCAGAAGGAGAAGCTAAATAGTACAAATAGATCTAAAGAGTCAAAATAACCTAAGTGGAGGAAACCAACAGTAAACAGATCTAATTTCTCTGAAATAATCATAAATAAATAGTAATTAATGGCTAATTAATTCCAAATCAAACTAATCAATTAGCTAAGTAATAATAGACCTTGAGAGATTCTATTGGTTCTAAATATAAATGCCCACTAATTAACAAATAAAGACAGACTAGAAATGGTGGTACAGGTTGGGTGTTGTGACTGTATTGTGTGGGAATCTGTGGAAAGCGAGACTGTTCCAAAATTGCATGTCTACAGGAAATGTTTCTGGCTTGAGACACTCCAGCTCAGAGTCTTTGAGTGCGAGTTATAGACACTCTGACATATAAGGCAGGGGGTTAGTGGAGCAGAATAGGAAGGTTTAGTCAGGGATTTGATAATTAGGATGATAGATAGTGCCCTCCTCAGTCGTGATGGAGAGTCCAGAAAGGTGTGCTGCCAGCCTAGTGCAAAGGCAAAGGATATTTGGAATAACTGGAGTTAAACCTGGAAAGGGAGGGCAGAAAATCTAGTCGTCATGGCCCACGTTGGGATCAATGACATAGGGAAGAAAAAGGGGAGATCCTGCTGAGGAAATATCAGCAGTTTAAATTTAAAAAACAGGATCTCATGGATGATAATCTAGGGATTATTACCCAAGGCACCAGCAATTGGCAGATAAACAGATCAGGATGTTGAATGTGAAAAGGAAAAGTTCCATTTAAACTGGAGTAACACCAGTGTCCGAGCACTCACTTGCTTCAAATAAAAAGTATTGCTATGGGTACCTGCACGCCTGTGCCTGCCTTTTTTTGGGACATTGAAACAAGGGATGTTTCACGTCTGACTTCGGCCCCCTCCTTCACCTCTTCTTCCATGACTATCAGTGCTGCTTCCTGCTCACCCTGAACTGCAAAATTTCATGGACTGGTTTCCAATTTTCATCCTTCTATCCCCTTCACATTTTTTTTTTTTTTTTTAAAAGAGATACAGCACTGAAACAGGCCCTTCAGCCCACCGAGTCTGTGCCGACCATCAACCACCCATTTATACTAATCCTACACTAATCCCATATTCCTACCACATCCCCACCTGTCCCTATATTTCCCTACCACCTCCCTATACTAGGGGCAATTTATAATGGCCAATTAACCTATCAACCTGCAAGTCTTTGGCATGTGGGAGGAAACCGGAGCACCCGGAGGAAACCCACGCAGACACAGGGAGAACTTGCAAACTCCACACAGGCAGTACCCAGAATTGAACCCGGGTCGCTGGAGCTGTGAGGCTGCGGTGCTAACCACTGTGCCGCCCCAATGATCCAACTCCAACTCTCCCCTTCCTCAACTTCTCTGAAACCATTTCTGGGATAGGCTATCAACCAACATTCAGTATAAGCCCACGGACTTCCACTGCACTTCCTCACACGCCACTTCCTGCAAGGACTCTATTCGATTCTCCCAGTTTCTCCGTCTCCATCGCATCTGTTCGGTTGATGCAACCTTCCATGCTAGTGCTTCTGACATGTCTTCCTTTATCCTCAATCGAGGATACCCCCCCCCCCACCATCATAGCTGACAAAGCCCTCATCTGTGTCCGACTTATTTCACACACTTCTGCTCTCACCCCTTCCCCTCCCTCCCAGACCATGATAGGGTTCCCCTTGCCCTCGCCTATCACCCCATCAGCCTCTGTATTCAATGGGTCATCCTCCACCATTTCTGCCACCTCCAGCATGATGCCACCACCAAACACATCTTCCCCTCCCCGCCCCTGTCAGCATTCCGAAGGGATGTGTCCCTTGGGAACACCCTGGCCAACTCCTCAGTCACCCCCAACATTTCCCTCCTTTCCCACAGCACCTTTCCATGCAAGCGCAGGACATACAACACCTGAACTTTTACCTCCGCCCTTCCCACAGTCCAGGGTCCCAGATACTCCTTCCAGGTGAAACAGCAATTTAATTGTACTTCTTTTGATTTAGTATACTGTATTCGCTGCTCACAATGTGGTCTCCAACACACTGGAGAGACTAAACAGAGACTGGGTGACCACTTTGCGGAACATCTCCACTCAATTCGCAAGTGCGACCCTAAGCTTCCAGTTGCTTGCCATTTCAATTCCCCACCTTGCTCCCACTCTGACCTCTGGAACACTGTAGCACACCAGGAACAATGAAGTTCAATGAAAGCTCGAGGAACAGTACCTCATCTTTCAACTGGGTACTTTACAGCCTTCCGGACTCAACACTGCATTCAGTAATTTTAGATCATAACCTCTGCCCCATTTCTTTTTTTTTTTTGCTGGTTTGCTCCTCCAACCACCATTTCTTTCTTTGGATTTGGACGGCTGCTTTTCAGCCATTTACACCTCATCCAGACACATCTTTGGTTTCTTCACTTGGCTTTGTACCATGAAATCTTTTGTCATTTAATCTCTCCTGTCCACCAACCTATCACAGACCTTCCCTTTTGTTGTTCTTCACCTCCCTTTCACTCGCTCAAAACCGACTACATTCCTATCTTTTCCCAGTTCTGATGAAAGGTCACAGACCTGAAACACAAACTCTGTTTCTCTCTCTACAGATACTGTCTGACTTGCTGAGTATTTCCAGCATTTTCTGTTTTTATTTCAGATTTCCAGCATCCACAGTATTTTGCTTTTGTATAAGTTGTATAAAGCCTTGGTTAAACAATACTTGAGAGTACTGCATATGCTCTATATCATAAAAAGGATGTAAAGGCACTGGAGACGGTACAAAAAGAATTTAACCGGAATATCAAATGAGAGGTTATACCTTTAGGAAGGATGGAATGGGCTGGGGCTATTTTCTCTCGAAGTGAGAAAACGAAGGGGGGACCGGACAGATTTCTTTAATGTTATGAAGGGTTTGAAAGGATAGATGTAGAGATGGTGTTTCCACTTGCAGGAAGCCCAAATTTAGGGGCCATAGATAGCAGATAGTCACCAATAAATCCAAAGAGTGTGGTTAGAATGTGGAACTCGCTACCACAGGGAGCAGTTGAGGCGAATAGAACAGATGCAAAAAAGGAAGCTAGATATGCAAATGAGGGAGAAAGGAATAAAAAGATCCATTGATGGAGTTAGATGAAGAGGGATGGGAAGGAGGCTCCTGTGGAGCAGAAACACTGGCACACACCTGTTAGATCAAATGGCCTGTTGTTCTGCTTTCTAAGAGGAGAGATCAGGCAGGGGAGATGTGTAAGGCAGACAAAGCCAGGTCTGGAGTGCATGAGTGTAAGTGATACAGCAACAATAACGAAAATCTGGTTCAAACAAATTCCTGGCCACAACATATTTAGGACGAATTAGGGATAGATAGATAGAATGGCAGTACTAATCAAAGATACTGTTAAAACCCTGGAAAGGGATGATGTGCTCAAGGGTTCCTAATATATAGACTAGAATAAACAACATGAAGGGCAAGGAGGGAGTGAAATTCTTGAAATGTGCACTTGAAATCTTTCTTCAGTATTTTGCCAGCCCAATGAGGAAGGAAGCTGTTCTGGATCTAGTTCTGGGGAATGAAGTGAGGTAAATGGAGCACGTTTCAATGCGAGAACATTTGGGAAATTAAACAATTCAATTTTGAAAGTGGTGCAAGAACAGAGAGACCTGGGGGTTCATATGCACAAACTTTGAAGTTGGCAAGAGAAGTTGATGTAAAATAGAAGCATAGAGTACAAAAGCAAGGAAGTCATAATAATACTCTGCCCCACCGACCTCGTGCGCACAGGCGCAGACTTCATGTACCAGACAAACAGACCTGGTGTACGACACGCACACACGCCCAAACGCACACAGACATGGTGTACAAAATGCGCACACACAGAGACCTGGCGTACCATTCAAGTGGAACAGGGAGATTTTCCAGTGACCAAGCTAATATTCCTCTTTCAAATATGTTTGACAGATGCATTTAACGGGAAGCTAGATAAGTGCATGAGAGAGAAAGGAACAGTAGGAAACACTGATCGGGTCATTTCCAGGCTGTAAATTCTACGGAATTCAAACACCACCGTCGAAACAGACAAACTGATCATCCATCTCACTACAGTTAATGAGATCTTATTTTGTGTATAATGGTTATAATTGTCTGAAATTTCAAACAGAACTCTGAATAACTGAATGCCATGGAAACAAGCCAACATGAATGTGCCTGAAGCCTGTGCAACAGCTTCAGCTGAGCATTCAAGTCATCGAAAATAGCCTCACATAATGGCTACCTTGGGATTTGTAGTCATCCTTTCCTATTGTTCAAAGCCAGATTGTTTGTACAGATGAGGATAGGCTGCCACCAGCCCAGCTGTTGGAAACAAACTGGCAGGGTAGGCAATCTCCCAACAGAATGGAGTAAAAACAAATAAACAGGGTTATTTCTACACACCCTTTCTACTCAACAGTGCCCTGTGGAATCAAAATCAGAGAATGGTTACAGCACAGAAAGAGACCATTCAGCGCATCATGTCCGTGCAGATCCCTGCAAGAGCAACTCAGCTAGTCCAACTCTCCCATCTTTGGAACTGACTGGATTGTTCCATGGAATGCCAGCATGAACTCAATGGGCCAAATGGCCTGATTTTCCATGCTGTAAATGACTATGACTCTACAAGCTCATTTTGAGGTCAAATACAGCACCAAAGTTGCGAAGAGTCTGGTTCAGTTTCAGACAATTGCCAGGGAGAGGGATGGAGTTGATGGCTGGGAACGCAGACTGTGGTGAGGATCAAAGACAATGGTTTAGATCTTGCAAATATTTAATTATAGGAAATTTACACTCAGCCAGGACTGGATGTTGGAGAAGCAGTCTGATAATTTAGAGACAATGGAGGAATCAGGAGAGGTGGTGGTGAGGTAAAGATTGGTGCTGTCAGCATAGATCTGGAAACTAACACTGCGCTTTTGGATGATGTCACTGACATGCAGCATTTAGGTAATAGGAGGGGGCCAAGCATAGTTGCTTAGGGGACACCACAGCCCAGGAGCAGGAAGCCACTGCAGGTAATTGTCTAGTTATCATTAGATAGATAAGAATGGAACCAGGTGAGAGCAGCCCCACCCGGCTGGATGACAGTGGAGAGGTGTTGGAGGAGGATGGTGTGGTCATCCATGTCAAAGGCTGCAGACAGGTCAAGGAGGACAAGGAGGGAAAGTTTACCTTTGTCACGATCACACAGGATGTCATTTGTGACCTTGATAAGAGCCGTTTTGGTACTGTGGCAGGGGCGGAAATCTGATTGGGGGGATTCAACGATGGAGTTCCTGGAAAGATGAAAACGGATTTGGGAAGCAACAACACATTCAAGGACTTCGGAGAGGAATGGGAGATGGGGCAATAGTTGGCACAGACAGAGGGGCGACGGGTTGTTATTTTGAGGTGGTGATGGCAGATTTAAAGGAGAGAGGGACAACACCTGAAGGGAGAGAACTGTTAACAATATCGGCCAACATGGGGACCAGGATGAAAGGTTGGGTGGTCAGCAGCTTTGTGGGAATATGGAATAGGAAGTGGGTCTCATGGACAAGATGATCTCAGAGAGGGCATGTGGGGAGATAGGAGAGAAACTAGAGAAAGATGCGAGTTCAGGGCTGGGGCAGTGGGGGAAACATTAGAGGAAGTTTGATCCAGTGGGCTTGTGGATTGGAGGGACGCAACAGAGGCGACTGGTCTGATTGTCACTAAGGTAAAGACAAAGAAGTCCATGAGCTCCTCACACTTATTGTTGGAGGCGGCAGTGGAAAGGAGTTGCATAAGATGGTATGCAGTAACAAAAACAAAGCCAGGGGTTATCTTTGCATTCCAGGATGATCCTGGCATAGTGAGCATTAATAGCAGGACCCGATAGTGATATATGCGATCCAGCCAGATCGGATGGTGGATGGCTAAACCAGTTGTCCACTATATATGTTCAAGTCCGCATCCCTTAGACTTAAAGTGGAGATGAGATCCATACCAGGGGAACAACCAAGGAGAGAGCAATGGTCTTAATGGATGCTCGGCATCAAAGGGAGAGGTGAGGATGTGGTTAGCAGATTCGACGCTGCAGGAACGTGGGACTGAATTGAGGGCCAAATGTTAGATCGTTGGATTTTGTAAGTGAATTGGAAGAGCATTTTGTCCTTGTGGGGAGAAGGAAGCAGGGTTGGGGGTGGGCGGTGGGAGTGGAAAGGGATGTGAGTGGAGCAGTGATTGGGAAGTGATCAGAGATGGCCAGTGATTGACACAATGAGAGTAGTGAGGCCACATGAGATGGCAAGGTCAAGGGTGTGCTAATGAATATGGGTAGGAGAGTTCATACAGAGGGAGAGTTTTGAGGAGGATAGGAGGGCAGCGAACACACAGGAGAGTGAGCGGAGAGCGAGCATGGTGAGTTGAGGTGGAGATTGAAATGACTTAAGATGAGAAGTCACTCGGTGGAAGGAAAGCAGTGAAGACAGCTCGGTGAGAAAATCAAGCTCCAAGTTTTGAGGAAGGAGATCCTAGAGGGCAGGGACTGAATCTGTACTTGCCAATGGCAAAGCAGAGGCAAAAGAGACAGTGTCACAGGTGGACACAGTAACATGAAGCTTGAAGAAATGGCAAGTCCATGGAGGTTTTAAGGTTACAATAATATTGAAGTCGAGGGCATGGGAGGCCAATAAAGTTTAGCAAGTGGTGGGGGATGGTGAAGAGGGAGGCAGGAACCTTGTATTTAAAATGTCTTTTCGTATTATTCCTCCACTTGCCAGTATCTGGCACTGGGAGTAATCCTGAGATTATTCTGTTCTCAACTTGTCTCCTAAATGCAGGAACCCAATTCTGATGAAAGATCACACAGATGCTGCCTGACCTGCTGAGTATTTCCAGCATTTTCTATTTTTGTTTCAGATTTCGAGCATCCACAGAATTTTGCTTTTGTAACATCTGATATTTGTGAAGGGATAAATATTGGTTAAGACATTAGGTAGAACTCCCCTTGACGACTTCTTTTCCATCCATCTGAGGGGGAAGACAGGGTCTCGATTTACCAGCTCAACTGAAAGACAGAACATCTGACAAGTGCTCCCTCAGCACGGCACTGAAGCATCAGCTTAGATTTTGTGTCAAGTCTCTGGAGTGGGATTTGAAGCAACGACTTCAAACTCGGAGGCAAGAGTGCTACCCACTGAGCCGCGACCAACATCTTTCAGGCGTAAGTAATGTTAGCTTTTCCTGATGAACATCAGATACAGGATCCTGGATGAAGCCACAAAGCAGTAATCCCCACCCAATAGTGGTCAATATCATGCAAACCCTCTTTATTCACTTCCATTTTTAAAGACACTCTTTATCTCACCTTTTTCTTTTCGTACCTGATGTCCTGTACCATTCCTGCAATTCAAAGACTGCCATCAATACTCTCCTGAACTCGCCACTAGGAGTAATCTACAATGCCCCTGAGCCAAACTGCCTTCAAATTAAGAAAAGCTGAGCGACACCTTCACTTCAGAGAATTCCTTTTCCTTGTGGAGAAATCTCCCTCCTGCACTTGGAACCGCCTCATTGGTGGTTATGAACATCTTTAAGAATGCACCATGCAAGAAATTCTGCAGGGACCCAAGCATTCAATTTCTATAAAATAGCATCACCCTGCTGCTCTTCAAATTCTACAATACAGATCCTCGACAAACTTGGTTTTTGTTCCACTGATCGATCACAGATAGGGCCATTGCTGATCACTTCCTTGCGTCACTCTCCAACCACATCCCCCTTCCATGCCCACCCCTGGAAAACACTATTCCCTTAATTTACTTACAACTGCACCATCAAAATCTCAACAGTCTAGCTTTTGGCCCTCCATTTGCCTGTGCTTGCTGGACATCCCAGTTTAGCAATGCTTCAATTTAAAAATTCTCATCCTGGTTTTCAAATCCCCCCTCCCCATTTCCTCCAGCCCCACAACCCTCTAAGTTATCTGTGCTCCTGATTCTAGCTTTTGGAGCATCCCTGACTTTAATTACTCTACCATTGGTGGTTGTGCCTTCAGCTGCAAAGGCCCTATAGCTCTGGAATTCCCTCCCTCCACCTCACTTTCCTCATTTAAGACCTGCCTACCTCTTTGACCAAGCTTCTGGTGAACTACCCTAATATATACCTTATGTGGTTCAGTGTCAAATTTTGCTTTATAATGCTCCCATGAAGCACCTTGGGATGTTTTATTAAATTAAAGGCACTATATAAATTACTGTTGTCGTCACTGTTGAAATCTGTTCATTACTATTTAACTACTCACCAATATCCCAAATATCCAATTCAGAAATTACTCAGTTCTAGATAATTTATTGCTTTGCAAATACCGTATGTCAAACTGATCAAGGTTAAATGGATCACAGTTGGAGCAGGCACTGCTTACCCCAAGTTTAAAACATGAACACGCCTTTTTACATGATTAGCTGCATAGGATCTTATGATTAGATTTATAAATAGCCCAGTGAATACATCAGCATGTGACTAACCCAGAGTATTCAGGTGTTTTTAAAAAGCATTCTCTGTGGATTTTCCATCACTTCTATACGAAGATATGAATTAGAGCAGGAGTAGGCCTCTCAGCCCTCTGACTGAACTCCACATTACCACCTACCCCCGATAACTTTCCACCCCTTGCTGATCAAGAATCTATCTACCTCTGCCTGAAACATATTCAAAGACTCTGCTTCCACCGCCTTTTGAGGAAGAGAGTTCCAACGACTCATGACCCGCAGAGAAAAAAATTCTGCTCATCTCCGTCTTAAATGGGCAACTCCTTATTTTCAAACATTGACCTCTGGTTCTAGATTGTCCCACAAGGGAGAACATCCTTTCCACATCCACCCTCTCATGACACCTCAGGATCTTATATGTTTCAACCAAGTCACATTCCAGCGGATACAAGCCTAGCCTGTCCAATCTTTCCTCATAAGATAGCCCACCCATTCCAGGTATCAGTCTAGTAAATCTTCTCTGAACTACTTCCAACGCATTTACATCCTTCCTTAAATAAGAAGACCAATACTGTACACAGTACTCCAGATGTGGTCTCACCAAACCAATGCCCTGTATAGCTGAAGCATAACCTCCCTACTTTTATATTCAATTCCCTTCACGATAAGTGACAACATTCTATTGGCTTTCCTAATTACGTGCTGGACCTGCATACTAACCTTTTGTGATTCATGCACGAGGACACCCAGATTCCTCTGCATTTCAGAGCTCTGCAATCTTTCACCTTTGAGATAATAAGCTTGTCTGGCAGCATCTGCGGAGAGAGAAGCAGAGTTAACGTTTCAAGTCAGTGACCCTTCTTCAGCACTGGCAAATATTAGAAATGTAAAAGGTTATAAGCAAGGAAAGCAGGGGTGGGGCAAGAGATAACAAAGAAGGTGTAGACAGGACAAGGTCACAGAATAGCTGACCAGAAGGTCGTGGAGCAAAGGCAAACAATGTTAATGGTGTGTTGAAAGACAATGCATTAGTACAGATAGGGTGTTAATGCACTGAAAATTGAACAGCCGCAAGTACAAACATGAAAAAAAAGTGGGTAAGCGAACTGAACAAACTAAGATGAAATAAAATAAAACAAAAAAATATTTAAAAAAAGAATAACTAAAAATAAAAGTAAAACGGGGGGCCCGTCATGCTCTGAAATTATTGAACTCAAAGTTCATTCTGGCAGGCTGCAGTGTGCCTAATCGGTAAATGAGATGCTGTTCCTCCAGCTCGTGTTCCTCAAGGAACAGCATCTCACTTACCGATTAGGCACACTACAGCCTGCTGGACTGAACCTTGAGTTCAATAATTTCAGAGCACGACAGGCCCCCCATTTTACTTTTATGTTTAGTTATTTTTTTCATATTTTTTGTGTTCATTTTATTTTATTTCATCTTAGTTTGTTCAGTTTGCTGACTCTCTTTTTTTTCATGTTTGTACTTGTGACTGTTCAATTTTCAGTCCATTTACACCCTATCTGTACTAATGCTTTGTCTTTCAACACACCATTAACATATTGTTTGCCTTTGCTCCACGACCTTCTGCTCAGCCATTCTGTGACCTTGTCCTATCTATACCTTCTCCTTTGTTACCTCTTGCCCCACTCCCGCTTTACTTGCATATAACCTTTTACATTTCTAATATTTGCCAGTTCTGAAGAAGGGTCACTGACCTGAAATGTCAACTCTGCTTGTCTCTCCAAAGATGCTGCCAGACATGATGAGTATTTCCAGCATTTCTTGTTTTTATTTCAGATTTCCAGCATCTGCATTGTTTTGCTTTTATTTTAGATAATATGCTTGTTTGTTATCCTTCCTGCCAAAATGAACAACTTTGCATTTTCCCACATTATACTCCATCCGCCAGATTTTTGCACTCACTTAACCTATCTATATCCCTTTGTAGCCTCTTTTATCTCATCTTCACAACCTACTTTCCTACCTATCTTTGTATCAGCAAATTTAGCAACCATACCTTCAGTCCCTTTATCGAAGTCATTTATATAAATTGTAAAAAGTTGAGGCCCCAGCACAGATCCCTGTGGCACACCACTTGTCACATCTTGCCAACCAGAAAATGACCCATTTATGCCTACTCTCTATTTCCTGTTAGCTAGCCAATCTTCTATCCATGCCAGTATGTTACCTCCTACACCATGAGCTTTTATTTTCTGTAATAACCTTTGATATGGCACCTTATCAAATGCCTTCTGGAAATCCAAGTAAAATACATCCACCGGTTCCCCTTCATCCACAATACATGTAACTCCCTCAAAGAACTCCAATAAATTGGTTAAACATGATTTCCCTTTAACAAAACCATGCTGACTCTGCCCGATTACCTTCAATTTTTCTAAGTGCCCTGCTATAATGTCTTTAGGAATAGATTCTAACATTTTTCCTAAGACATTTGTTAAGCTAACTGGCCTGTAGTTTCCTGCTTCCTGTCTCCCTCCTTTTTTGAATAAAGGAGTTACATTCACTATTTTCCAGTCTAGCAGAACCTGCCCTGAATCTAGGGAATTTCGGAAAATTAAAACTAATTCATCAATATCTCATTTGCCATCAGGACCCGGGGACTTGTCAGCCCGCAGCTCCAACAATTTCTTCTATGATTTCATTTTTTTCACTTTACACATAGTGAGCAACACTGCAACTTCCAAAAGTACTTCAGGATCATTCAGCTGGGGAAGCCTTTCCGCTCATCGCTGCCACACCACCTGAAATGCTCCGAGCAAGTAGATGTGAAAGCTACATCTTTGTGTTGAGTCATCCATTGAAAGAGTGGTCAGTTTTAGAAAGAGCTCAGCAAGGGAGGTTGTTCAGACCAATAGCCTCGGCCAAATTGGGCAAATAGGTGAGAAATGCATCTGTATAACTGTTAGGACAGCAAGAAGGCAGACCATGACCTTTTCCAGTATTGAGATTTTTATGTTTTCTAATACAGATTTGGTCAGTACAAACCTGGAACTGTACGCCTGCATGTTT
Organism: Heterodontus francisci; assembly: GCF_036365525.1. NCBI lineage: Eukaryota > Metazoa > Chordata > Chondrichthyes > Heterodontiformes > Heterodontidae > Heterodontus > Heterodontus francisci. The sequence goes on from NC_090413.1 coordinate 6,083,830, forward strand.
TTTTTCCCCACAGTTGAAGTGGGTATACTCAGGGATTGCAGAATGGTTTAAGGGAGAAGACTCGTGTGGAGCATAAACACTGGCATTGAGCAGTTTGGCTGAAAGCCTGATCCTGTGCAAACTCCATGCACACTTCAACACAGTGCAATAACCCACTATTCCAAATCCAACACAACCATTTCTAGGTCCAGGCCAGACCCCAAACTTCAAAAACATCTTCCTATAGAAATTATTCTCTTCAGGAGAGGAAATCTACAGGATAATGGAGAATTGGGAAGTGCCATGTGTGATTTAAATATCCTGTGCAAAAACAAATCAATCCACAAATCACTTAATTCAGACAAGACTGCACCCAGTAGTGAGAGATGGGATTATAATAAATAGTGCTGTCTTAGGGGCAGCAGATGGATGTTGCTGTTGCTCCATTTTGAGACCAAAGATAAATAGGTCTGCACAAAACCAGAACCAAGGGTTTGAAGTGAAGTGAAAAGCCAATGTTCTTGAGTTACAGTAGTTTAAGAATAAGAGTTCTCACAAACGAAACAGGTCAATTGAGACTGGATATTAAAACACTGGGCAGACTGAGAAATCAAGTTTGGTTCCACTCCTTACTGCTCAGGTACTTGTCACGACAGACAGATTTACATTAAGGGAGTTTTTTTATTATTTCCATTTCTTTCTATTTTATGTGGGCATTGCTGGCATTTATTGCCCATCCCTAATTGCTCGAGAAGATGGTGGTAAGCTGCCTTCTCGAACCGCTGCAGTCCATTTGGGGTAGGTACACGATGCTGTTAGGAAGGCAGTTCCAGGATTTTGACCCAGCGACAGTGGAGGAACAGCGATATAGTTCCCAGTCAGGATAGTGTGTGGCTTGAAGGGGAACTTGCAGGTGGTGGTGTTCCCATGCATCTGCTGCCCTTGTCCTTCTAGGTGGTAGAGGTCGTGGTTTTGGAAGGTGCTGTCTAAAGAGTCTTGGTGCTTTGCTGCAGTGCATCTTGACAGTACACACTGCTGCCATTGCGCGCAGTGGTGGAGGGAGTGAATGTTTGTGGATGGGGTGCCAATCAAGCGGGCTGCTTTGTCCTGGATGGTGTCGAGCTTCTTGTGTTGTTGGAGCTGCACCCATCCGGGCAAGTGGAGAGTGTTCCATCACACTCCTGACTTGTGCCTTGTAGATGGTGGACAGGCTTTAGAGAGTCAGGAGGTGAATTACTCGCCGCAGGATTCCTAGCCTCTGACCTGCTCTTGTAGCCACGGTATTTATATGACTACTCCAGTTCAGTTTCTGGTCAATGGTAACCCACAGGATGTTCATAGTGAGATCTAAAGGAACAAGGTATGAGACTAGGTATGCAAAGTCACATCAGTTATAAATAAAATACAATTATTAGAGTGGATTTGTCCAACCACTCAAATTGTGCGCAGTGCCATATTCGCAGCACTAGATCCAGACTAGTATTAGGCTTACACTAGGTAGAAATGTATTGATTTTATACTAAGGTACACCAGCAGCATCTTCTCAATTATCTCCACCTCAAAGCTAATCAGCTCTTTAAAAAAAATAACAAGAATGCTGCTAATTGGGCATAAAAACTACAGAAACAGACAGCAGATCAATCAGCATGCACTTCAGAAAATTAAGTTAGTAGTTTGGGTGTGATGTTTGGTGAGAATATTTTTTTCTCTAGTGCATATCTGACTTGCAGCATCCCAGAAATATTGTTTTACCTTCTTAAACAGGGAGAGTGCAAAGTTGCAGAATAAAAGCTATTAAATAAGGTGACTACTTCAAGCTGCAAAAACTAAAGAGGTCAGAAATGAAGAAAAATTGAAACGGAGGGCATTTGGGACCTACAAGTAAATCAAAGAGAGTATGAGAATGTTTTTTTAAAAAAAATCGAAGAGAATATGGAAAAAAAGGATGAACAGTAACTCTCAAAAAGTATCAGTCCAGAAAGAATTATTAAATGTGAACTGGGATTGCGGAGAAGAGGGATTGAAGAGTTAGAGAGGCAGAAATTGACAGGGATACTTCAGCAGTCACAAAATGACGACATAGATATGTAAAATGTCCCAAAGCCCGTCGCAGGAGCTTTATCAGATGAAATTCAACACCAACCCACATAAGGAGATACTCCTGCTCCTAAGTCCTATGTTCCTATATTAGAATAAGGGGTTAAAGAGGTAGGTATTGAAGACCATCTTAAAAAGAGAGGTGTGGAGAAGTTTAGGACGTGAATTCCAGAGCTTGAGGACTAGACAGCTGAAGGTAGAGCCAACAATGGTAGAAATCAGGGGATGCAAAAAGAGAGAGGCCAGAAATAAAAGAGAAACTAATTCCTGAGTTGTTTAAGAGTGAGATATTACGGAAGTATTATAAGTTAGTTAACCTAAAGGAGGACAAAGTGGGGCATGATGGGATACATCCAAGGATCCTTAGGGTTATGCTGAACCTATGCTGAAAAGAGAAATGTAGTTGTAATAGGGGATAGCATAGTTCTCTGCAGCAAAGATAGAGTCCCGAAGGCTGTGTTGCCTACCTGGTGCCAAGGTTAAGGACATCTCTTCTGGGCTGGAGAGGAACTTGGAGTGGGAGGAAAAAGATCCAGTTGTTGTGGTCCACGTAGGTACCAACGACATAGGTAGGACTAGGAAAGAGGCTCTGCTGAGGGACTATGAGCAGCTCGGGGCCAAATTAAAAAGCAGAACCACAAAGGTAATAATCTCCAGATTACTAACTGAGCCACGTGCAAATTGGCATAGGATAAATAATATTAGAGAGGTAGATGTGTGGCTCGAAGATTGGTGTGGGAGAAATGGGTTCTGATGCATGGGACACTGACACCAGTACTGGGGAAAGAGCGAGCTGTTCCATCGGGATGGGCTTCACTTGAACCATGGGACCAGTGTCCTGGTGAATCGTATAACTAGGGTTGTAGATAAGGCTTTAAACTAAATAGTGGGGGGGGGGGGGGGGGAAAAGAGAGGGTTCAATTGAAAGGAAGTTTAAAAAGTTGAAAATTAACGAGAGCAGAGGTGCAGGATAGTGAAGGAGCGTACATTAATCAGAGAGTGACAGGAAGGAACAGAGAATACAAGCATAAGAGTACAGCAGAAATTAGAACCAGAGTAGGTAAAAACGGTAAAAAGTCAAAGCTTAAGGATCTTTATCTGAATGCACATAGCATTTGTAACAAGATAGATGAGCTAACGGCACAGATAGAAATAAATGAATATGATTTGGCAGCTATCACTGAGACGTGGTTTCAGGATGACCAGGACTGGAATCTTATTGTTCAAGGATATTCGACGTTCTGGAAGAATAGGCAGAAAGGAAAAGGAGGTGAGGTAGCTTTGTTATTAAAGGAAGGGATCAGTGCAGTTGTGAGTAATGATATAGGGGTAATAGACTGTGATGTAGAATCAGTTTGGGTGGAAATAAGGAATAGCAAGGGAAAGAAATCACGGGTGGGAGCGGTCTATAGGCCCCTGAAGAGCTGCCTCTCTGTAGGACAAGATATTAATCAGGAAATAATGGAGACGTGTAAGAAGGGCACTGCAATTATCATGGGTGATGTTAATCTGCATATTTCTTTTAGATTAGATTAGAGATACAGCACTGAAACAGGCCCTTCGGCCCACCGAGTCTGTGCCGAACATCAACCACCCATTTATACTAATCCTACACTAATCCCATATTCCTACCAAACATCCCCACCTGTCCCTATATTTCCCTACCACCTACCTACACTAGTGACAATTTATAATGGCCAATTTACCTATCAACCTGCAAGTCTTTTGGCTTGTGGGAGGAAACCGGAGCACCCGGAGAAAACCCACGCAGACACAGGGAGAACTTGCAAACTCCACACAGGCAGTACCTGGAATCGAACCAGGTTCTGGAGCTGTGAGGCTGCGGTGCTAACCACTGCGCCACTGTGCCGCTGGACTGGACAAACCAAATTGGCACGGGTAACATGGAAGACAAATTTGTAGAGTGCCTCGGGGATTGTTAATTACTTACTTACGTTGCAGAACCTACCAGGGAACAGGCTATTTTAGATTTGGTATTGTGTAATGAGGTAGGATTAATAAGAGATCTCGTGGTTAAGGATCCTTTATGGGGAAGCGATCAGAACATGGTAGAATTTCACTTCTGTTTGAGGGTGAGCAACTCTGGTCTCAAACCAGTGTCTTCAACTTAAACAAGGGTAATTACAGAGGTATGAAGAAAGAGTTGTCTAAAGCAGGCTGGGAAAATAGACTAAGATAGACTAAAACAGACTAAAACAGACTAAGATAGACTAAGATAGACTAAGATAGACTAAGATAGACTAAGATAGACTAAGATAGACTAAGATAGACTAAGATAGACTAAGATAGACTAAGATAGACTAAAACAGACTAAAACAGACTAAGACAGACTAAGACAGACTAAGACAGACTAAGACAGACTAAGACAGACTAAAACAGACTAAGACAGACTAAGACAGACTAAAACAGACTAAAACAGACTAAAACAGACTAAAACAGACTAAAACAGACTAAAACAGACTAAAACAGACTAAAACAGACTAAAACAGACTAAAACAGACTAAAACAGACTAAAACAGACTAAAACAGACTAAAACAGACTAAAACAGACTAAAACAGACTAAAACAGACTAAAACAGACTAAAACAGACTAAAACAGACTAAAACAGACTAAAACAGACTAAAACAGACTAAAACAGACTAAAACAGACTAAAACAGACTAAAACAGACTAAAACAGACTAAAACAGACTAAAACAGACTAAAACAGACTAAAACAGACTAAAACAGACTAAAACAGACTAAAACAGACTAAAACAGACTAAAACAGACTAAAACAGACTAAAACAGACTAAAACAGACTAAAACAGACTAAAACAGACTAAAACAGACTAAAACAGACTAAAACAGACTAAAACAGACTAAAACAGACTAAAACAGACTAAAACAGACTAAAACAGACTAAAACAGACTAAAACAGACTAAAACAGACTAAAACAGACTAAAACAGACTAAAACAGACTAAAACAGACTAAAACAGACTAAAACAGACTAAAACAGACTAAAACAGACTAAAACAGACTAAAACAGACTAAAACAGACTAAAACAGACTAAAACAGACTACAGGGTAAGTCAGTAGATGAGCAGTGGCAGACTTTTAAGCAGATATTTCATAACACTCAGCAAACATTTATTCCAGTCAGAAGGAAGGACTTGAAGAGAACGATGAACCACCCGTGGATAACAAAGGAAGTTAAGGAGAGTATCAAATCAAAAACAAAGGCGTACAAAGCGGCGAAAACAAGTGGTAGGCCAGAGGATTGGGAAGTTTTTAGAAACCAGCGGTGGATGACTAAAAAACTAATAAAGAGGGAGAAAATTGATTATGAGAGTAAATTGGCAAGAAATATAAAAACAAACAGTAAGGATATATTAAAAAGGAAGAGAGTAGCTCAAGTAAGTGTGGGGCCCTTAGAGGATGAGACTGAAGAATTAACAGGGAACAGGGAAATGGCAGATAATTTAAACCAATATTTTGCATCGGTCTTCACGGTGGAGGGCACGATAAACATCCCAACAATAATAGATGAGCAAGGTGTAAATGGGAGGGAGGAACTTGTTACAATCTCTATCACGAGGGAAAAGGTGCTGGACAAACTGTTAGGACTAAAGGCAGACAAGTCGCCAGGACCTGATGGCCTGCATCCAAGGGATTTAAAAGAGGTGACTGCAGAGATAGTGGAGGCATTGGTCATAATATACCAAAACTCTCTGGATTCCGGTAGCGGATTGGAAAACTGCTAATATGACACCCCTACTCAAGAAAGGAGGGAGACAGAAAGCAGGACAGACCAGTTAGCTTAACATCAGTCATTGGGAAAATGCTAGAGTCCATTATTAAGGAAGAAATAGCAGGACATTTAGAAAAACATAATGCAAACAAACAGAGTCAACATGGTTTTATGAAAGGGAAATTATGTTTGACAAATTTGTTATAGAGTTCTTTGAGGATATAACAAGCAGAGTGGATAAAGTGGAACCAGCAGATGTAGTGTATTTGGATTTTCAGAAGGCATTTGATAAGGTGCCACATAAAAGGTTATTGCACAAAATAAGAGCTCAGAGTATTGGGGGTAATGTGTTGGCATGGATTGAGGACTGGCTAACACACAGAAGGCAGAGAGTCGGGATCAATGGGTCTTTTTCAGGTTGGAAAGCCGTAACTAGTGGGGTGCCACAAGGATCGGTCCTAGGGCCTCAACTATTTACTAGCTATATTAATGACTTAGAGGAAGGGACAGAGTGTAGTGCATCCAAATTTGCTGACGATACAAAAATAGGTGGGAAGGCCTGTTGTGATGAGGACACAAAGAATCTTCAAAGGGATATAGATAGGTTAAGTGAGTGGGTAAAAACTTGGCAGATGGTGTTCAATGTGGGAAAGTGTGAGGTAATCCACTTTGGTAGGAAGAATAAAAAGGCAGATTATTTAGATGGAGAAAGACTACAAAATACTGCAGTACAGAGGGATCTGGGTGTTCTTGTGCATGAAACACAAAAGATTAGCATGCAGGTGCAGCAAGTAATTAGTAAGGCAAATGGAATTTTGGCCTTTATTGCTAGGGGGTTAGAGTTTTAAAAAAAGGGATGTCTTGTTACAACTATACAGGGTGTTGGTGAGGCCACACCTGGAGTACTGCGTACAGTTTTGGTCCCCATATTTAAAGAAGGATATGCTAGCACTGGAAGCAGTTCAGAAAAGGTTCACTAGGCTGATTCCTGGGATGAAGGGGTTGTCTTATCAAGAACGGCGGAACAGGTTAGGCCTTTATTCATTGGAGTTTAGAAGAATGAGAAGTGATCTTATAGAAACATATAAGATTTTAAGGGGGCTTGACAGGGTAGATGTTGAGAAGGTGTTTCCACTAGTGGGGGAATCTCGAACGAGGGGACATAGTTACAGAATAAGGGGGCACACATTTAAAACTGATATGTGAAGGAATTTCTTCTCTCAGAGGGTGGTGAATCTCTGGAATTCTCTGCCTCAGAGAGTTGTGGAGGCTAGGTCACTAAATGTATTGGAGGAGGTAGATAGATTTTTGAAATCTCGGGGAGTCGAGGGTTAGGCGGAGCAGGTCCAAAAGAGCAGTTCAGGCCTGGGACAGATCAGCCATGATGTTATTGAATGGCGGGGCAGGCTTGAGGGGCAGAATGGCCTACTCCTGCTTCTATTTCTTATGTTCTTTATAAATCACTGGTTAGCTCCAGCTGGAGTACTGTGTCAAATTCTGGGCACCACACTTAGAAAGGCTTTTGAGATCTTGCAGAGAATACAGAAGAGATTTTCCAGAATGATACCAGGGATGAGGGACTTCAGTTATCTAGAGAAGCTGGGGATATTCTCCTTAGAACAGAGAAGGTTAAGCGGAGATTTAATGGAGGTGTTCAAACTTCTGAACAGACTGTATAAATTGAGAAAATATTTCTTATTGGCAGCTAGGTTGGTAATCAGAGGACACATATTTTATTTAATTGGCAAAAGAACCAGAGGGGAGATGATAAATTTTCTGCACTGAGAGTTACTTATTATTTTATTTATTTATACAGCACTGAAACACACCGAGTCTGTGCCGACCAACATACTAACCCTACAGTAATCCCATATTCCCTACCTACACTAGGGGCAATTTACAATGGCCAATTTACCTATCACCTGCAAGTCTTTGGCTGTGGGAGGAAACCGGAGCACCCGGCGGAAACCCACGTGGTCACAGGGAGAACTTGCAAACTCCACACAGGCAGTACCCAGCATTGAACCCGGGTCCCTGGAGCTGTGAGGCTGCAGTGCTAACCACTGCACCACTGTGCCGCCTATGTTATGATAATCTGGAATGCACTGCCTGAAAGGGCAATGGAAGCAGATTCAATAGTAATCTTCAAAATTGAACTGGATATGCATTTGAAAAGGAGAAATTTACAGAGTTAAGATTAGGGCAGTGACATTAACTGGACAGCTTTTTCAATGAGCTGGCATTAGCACAATGGGCTAAATGGCCTTCTACCATAACTGTAAACTTCAATGAAATGGAAGGAATAATAGATGCCCTAGAAATTATATCTTAGGGCTCTGTTGAGAATGTCTATGTGCCGGACAGAGGAGTGGAGAATAGCCTATTTAAAACTCATGTCCAAAAAGAGAGACAGAACGAAGTCTGAAAGGGAAAATTTTAAGAATGATTGAATAAAAATGAAATTACTAAATATCTGGAGAAATATTAAAATAATCAATGCCAGATAACAAAGATTTCTTTAAAGTTGATTATATTCCGGTGGTCGGGTCGGGCCGGGTGCAGGGAAAAACAAAAAGGACCGTTTTGCAGACTCGAGCAGGCCTTTAATCTGTAGCAGGACAGAATGGGGTCCTTTGATTTGTATTGATGGTTCAATTAATAAAACCCAATAGAAACAGAATCTTAGAAACTTACAGCACAAGAGGTGGCCAATCAGCCTGGCACGCCTGTGCTGGCTCTTTGAAACAGAAATCGTGCTTTGTCCCCTACCTTGTTATTTGTCCATAACCCTGTAAATTCCTCATCCTCAAGTACCTGTCTGAAGTTTTCTTTTTTCTTTGATTATGATATCTTTGGATTTATGTTGAGTGCCTCTGTTTATGAACCCCAATAACCTTGTTTAACCATATGATCAACTTGCACTGCCACTTTTAAGGGGTCGTGTATATGGACAAGGGCTCTCTGGTCGCTTTGCAAAATCCTGCCATTTATAGTATACTATCTTTCCAGTTTTGTCCTCCCAAAGTGTATCATTTCACACTTCTCCACATTAAACTCCATCTGTCATGCTACTGCCCTTGTACCATCCTACCCATATCATTCTATAACTATTGTTACGACCAAGTGAGAAAAGGGTCTAGGATTCCCTCTCAGCCTTCACCTGGTTTTACAGTAACAGGATTTAGTTTTAAACATACCTTTTTTTTTAAGCTCCCCCTTAGTGAATCCTTGTTCACTAACTTCCAATTATAAGGCAAAGAAACTAGCCAAGTCAGGTTTTCTTAGGTTTAAAAAAAAAGGATGAACTTTATTAAACTTGAACTCTAATTCGGTTAATGCTGACGGATACACGGTGCGCCCACACTAGCATGCATATGCGATACACACATGCAGAGAGATAGAAAAGAGAATAAAGTGGAAAACTTTGAGGCAATATCTGAAGATGGTTTTGGTTACTGTTGTTCGAGCTCGCTGTAAAGTCCTTGAGTGTAGGTAGGTCTTGCTTTTCGTTGGGGCCCAGTGTTCGTCTTAAACCTTGTTCGAGGTAGGAGACTTTTCTCTCGAAGTTCTTGCGTCCTCAGTGGGTCCAGAGGCTTGTGAGAAAGTGATGAGAGCAGACAGGAGAGGTCTTTTCACTCCAGGAGCAAACAGTCTGAGTTCAAACTCTTTGTACAATTCAGAAAAAACCCAGGTTGCCAAGCAGGTTAGTCATGTGACTAGTTGGTCTGACCACGTTTGTGGATTCTCTTGTCTTAGCTGACCCTGGAATGACTCTTCTTACACAAAATACCTGGTGCTCAAAGTCCATTGTGGGTTAAATTGGAGCAGTGAATAGCCTCTTTGTCCCAACAAGTACTGTCTGTTAGTATGCAAATGTTTTTTCCAGCCACAGCAGATTTGTTTAACAAGTCATTTCCTCCCTTCAGCAACAGTTTAAAATCAATGTTCATATGACAAAATTAATATGCCTCATTCCTGGCAGGCGGGGGTCTAGCATAACACTATTCGCATCACCATCTACATTGCCAAGTTTCATATCAGCTGCAAATCTTATAATGCTGCTCTCTACACCAGTGTTCATGTAAATTGAAAGGAATAATGGACCCAAAACTGGAGAATAGTACTGCAAACCATTTCCCAGTCCGAAAAACATAGCCATCATCACCTGTCACTGAGCCAATTAAGCAACCATACTGCCAACTTCCTCTTGATTCCATGAGCTTCCATTTAACAACCCTCCTACTTAACACTATGATTTAGTGAGCTCACACTAGTTTTACACTGCAAGGAATACTACAGGCAGAAAATGTGAAAAAACCACTTGCACATCATTCTCTAATATGTCATACAAAACAAAATCATGCATTCTGCCACAAGGAGCTCTGAGGCACTAAATCAGGAACCACAAACCAACCTATGGGGGCACTAAAACCAGAAACTCAGCCAGTTAGACCAAAAGCAGCACCAAGGCATGGCATTTCCTCCACTGGCATAACCTGAAGGTTAGACCTAAAAAATGTGCCCATTACCCCATCCAAATGTAAAATGAGCATAAATATATCTAATTGTGTGGTTCAAACAATTGAAACAGAACCAATTTGATCACAAGGTGCCTGGGTGAAGTGGAAGTGCAATGAACAGTACACAGCTCCCCAACATAAAGATTTTAAATTCATTCATTCAAATTGTTCTGTTCAAATATTCATATTCTCAAATCATTCCTTCCCGCAGAAAGGGGGGGGGGGGGGGCGGGGGGAGAGAAGCGGGGGTTCCCACTTTGCAGAGACCTCCAGGCCCTCCTGGACGAGGCAGAAGGATGGCAGGCCCCACACCTCAGCTCCCCCATATCCAAACTCTCATGTATGGTCAGGAGATAGGCATGGAATGCCCCATCCATAGTGCCCAGGACAGCGGAGCAGTGCCTCAAGAAATTCTATGAGCTGATGAGACCAGGGGTATAGTACACTTAACATGCAGTACCTTTCCTCCATGCATACTGTAGATAGCACACTCAAGTCTGAGGCTGAACTGGTTGATCAGTGACCTTGCCGTGAAAACCCCTGGAAAGACGCAAGCCAGTTTTGATTGGCTCCTCCCACAGCATGTCAAGATCCAGACCTTCCATTGTAGCAGAGTCGTGTAACTCACAGCGCCTGATAACTATCTTCACGCCCCTCCCTGTCATCCCCAAACTGTCCGAGCACCGGCAGCAACACTTCAGCACCCCACTGACCCACTGGACTTATTTCCTGACACTATTTCTCCTCTGCATCTGTCTGGTGGGGAATCATCAGCAACCACAGCAACAGCTAAAACTGTTCACCCATCATTCAGCCTTCTACTCAGCCCCCTTAGCAAGCATGTGGGTAACAACTGATTTGTGAACAATGTGACAGGCCCTGGCGAATTGTCCATTCATACACAGGATGTGCAGCCAGGCTTGACAGAGTGAACACTGAAGGAGTGGCAATCCCTTTCTGATGATGTAGCTTTCTGGTAGAGAGGCCTTTGGTTCCATGTATGTTCCACTGATTACCCTCAGCATTCGAGGGAAACCCGCAAATCTGCTGAAACTGAACGCCCTCCACTTTTGCTGTACTGCAGACAATCAAAATTTGATGAGCCGCTAAAGAACAGGGCATCAGTCACCTGCTGAATGCAGGCGTCAACTATGCCCTAGACCAATCTGCCCGTGACCTGAATGGATGCCCAGAGCGATCCAGACCCGGAAAAGTGCCATGGTCACCTTCATCCCTACCACTGAGACTCTGCTCAATGCGGACCGAGACTTTAGGTCATAATGGGGCAAGTCAGAGAGTCAGTTGACCACGTTCACTGTAACCACAGTAAATTGAACAGTCAGCTCTTCAAACATCTCCTGAATGTCAGTCGAGCCTGGCTACTTGTGAATGAGGTACCCTTTCATTTGTGGTGCTTCACTTTCCAGGTCTCCTGTCTCTGGTTCTCTTCCTCCTTTGTTGCAATCTTAAGCAGGGGTACAGTCAACAAAAGACCAGTTCTATTTTTAAAATTGGATGTAAAATGATGGTCTACAGCAAAATTGAGAATGGTTTCAATATTTTTATTTCAGATTTCCAGCATCCGCAATATTTTGTTTTTGTATTAATGTTTAATTCAGTGCCACTCCTCTTCCACGAATGCCCACCTCGAAGTCTTCTCTCTGACAGCATCCCTATTTGTCTCTTTTACCTTGTTCTCCTTCATTGCTTTCCACTTCCCTTTTTGGGTTTGATCAGGTATCGACCAAATCTCACTTTCACAGCACATCTCCTTCCTCAGCAACTGTCTCCAGCTCTAAAGTTCCACCCTTCATATTTCAGATCTACCCAGAGTTAGATAGCTCCGCCACCCAACACCAATCTTCCCCTCCCTTCCCCTTTCAGCATTCCGAAGGGAACGTTCCCGCCGTAACATCCTGGTCCACTCCTCGATCACCAACAACACCCTGTCCCCTTCCCACTGCACCTTCCCATGCAAGCGCAGGAGGTGCAACACCTGCCCTCTTACCTCCTTCCTTCTCACTGTTCCAGGCCCAAAACACTCCTTCCAGGTCAAACAGCGATCTAGTTTTAGTTTTAGAGATACAGCACTGAAACAGGCCCTTCGGCCCACCGAGTCTGTGCCGACCATCAACCACCCATTTATACTAATCCTACACTAATCCCATATTCCTACCACATCCCCACCTGTCCCTATATTTCCCTAGCACCTACCTATACTTGTGGCAATTTATATTGGCCAATTTACCTACCAACCTGCAAGTCTTTTGGCTTGTGGGAGGAAACCGGAGCACCCGGAGGAAACCCACGCAGACACAGGGAGAACTTGCAAACTCCACACAGGCAGTACCCAGAATTGAACCCGGGTCACTGGAGCCATGAGGCTGCGGTGCTAACCACTGCACCTTCTTTCAATTTAGTATACTGTATTCACTGCTCACAATGTGGTCTGCTCTACACTGGGGAGACCAACCGCAGATTGGGTGACTGCTTTGCAGAAAAACCTGGCCTGGTCCCTCCATCTGAACATGTCTCTGCCCGCCCTGAAGTTAGTCCACAAGCGTGACCTCGAGCTTCTGGTGGCCTGGCATTTTAATTCTCCACCTTGCTCTCCTTGGCCTACTGCAGGGTTCCAATGAAGCTCAATGCAAGCTTGAGGAGAAGGATCTCATCTACCAATCAGGCACTTTACACCGTTCTGGACTCAACATTGAATTCAACAATTTCAGATCATAATCTCTACCCCCATTTGGCTTCCTTCAGTTTTGCATGCTTCGGCCTTTATGTTGATTTTCTCTTGTTTTTGCTTTTGGACGACAGCTGTTCATTATTCTGCCATTCACGTCTCCTCCCCACACATCTTTTGTTTCCTTGCATGTCCCATTATTACTCCCTTTGGCTCTGCCCCACCAACTCTGTCATTTCATGTCTCCCTTCTTCCGCTCTATCACAGACCTTCCCTTCTGCTCCTTTTCCACCCTGCCCCATTTGATCTACTTAAAACCTATTACATTTCCAACTTTTCACAGTTCTGATGAAAGTTCACAGATGTGAAACATGAAATAAAAGCAAGAAATACTGGAAATACTCAGCAGGTCTGGCAGCATCTGTGGAGAGAGAAGCAGAGTTAACGTTTCAGGTCAGAGACCCTTCTTCAGAACATGAACTCTCTTTCTCTCTCCACAGATGCTGCCAGACCTGCTGAGTATTTCCAGCACTTTGTTTTATTTGAGAATGGCTTCAATGTTTCTCAGATCAGCAGACCTGCAACAGCAGAGTGCTGGATATTTGCATCTGTAACTTCAGGGCAGGCAGAGACATGTGCAGATGGAGGGACCAGGCGAGGATCAGAAAAAGATTCGGGAGATGTGGACTAACGTATGTAACTCTCAGTCAAAATTACATGATCCGTTAGACCGCGTATTTGCTTTGCGCCCCAATTGCTCTGGGCAGAAATTCATGGGCTGTTCCTTCACCGTGGTTACATTCTACATCAGCATGGATTTCACCTGCTCCCAATGCCAAAACGTGGAATTACCGAAGAGAAGATGATGATTCAACACCAGTGCAAATGATTCAAACTCAGAGCTATCGACTCAAATATCTAAGGAGAGAAGACTCCCTGAAGCAAGGCTCTCAAAAATGATTAACAGATTCACTGCAGTGCAGATTTCACAAGAACCAAAGCCCCACGATAAAAATAAAGCAAGAATTCTGGTAAAACTGGTGACAGTGCAAGATGTACAGGGGCTGTGACCTATTTCATATTCTTACTAGAAGCTGTTCGTAGTGTGTACTGCTCCTACACAATGACATCCTTCTCACTATTCTAGTGATGTTGTTGCTGTGTAATTAAGTATATTAGTTGTTTACTCTCGCAGTCATAGTGTCATAATAAACATGACCTACCCTAACAGTGATTCTTAAATATTTTAAGGTCGAGTTCAGAAGCACTTTTTAGAAGGCAGTTCTAACCTCACTAAACTGACACAGGCTTCCCATCTCTCAAAACACAGTCTTTTAGTTCAGATTCTCATCTCCAAATCCATTGACAGCTAATCTCCAATCAGCACCTGAGATCCCAACTCCCTTCGGCTTTGTTGTATTATACATTCCCCCATTCCATCAGCAGCAGCAGAAAATACAGCCAACTCCCAGAATCAGAGAATCATACAACACAGAGGGAGGCCATTCAGCCCATTATATCTGTGCCAGCCCTTTGAGACAGATATCCAATTAGTCCCACTCCCCTGATTTCATCTATAGCCCTACAATTTTTTTCCTTTTCAAATATTCATCCAAATGTCTTTGCAAAGTTACTACTGAATCTGCTTCTACTGCCCTTTCAGACAGTGCATTCCAGATCACGACAAGTAGCTGCGTAAAATAAATATCTCATCTCCACTTTGGTTCTTTTGCCAATGAGGTTAAATCTGCACCCTCTGGTGACTGGCCCTCCTGATGGTGCAAAGAATTTCTCCCAATGTACCCTCATAATTTTGAACTCCTCTATTAAAATTTCCCCTTAACCTTCTCATCTCTAAGGAGGACAATCCAAGCCTCTCTAGTCTGTGTCCTCTGTACCAGTACACATCATACTCATGCTCTTCATTAAACTAAGGATAAAGAATGTTCATTCCTAGGATATTCCTGGTGTAGGCATCCATGGTGAAAGCGGTTCGACTTCATCATCCTGTATATAATTAGCATGCCTCCTTGATCACGTTCATTAAAAATGTCTGGTTTCCAAACAGAATATTATTTATCAATACAACACAGTAGTGTTAGCTATGCTCAGTGGGTAGCCCTCTGACGTTTGTGTCAGTAGGTTGTGGCTTCAAATCCCACTCGAGACTTGAGCAAAATCTGGGCCGACGCTTCAGTGGAGTACTGAGGGAGTGCTACACCATCAAAAGGTGCCATCTTTTGGGTGAGACATTAAACCATGTCTCCATCTGCTATCTCAGGTGGATGTAAAAGATCCTACGCCATGATTTTGAGGGAGAGCAGTTCTCCCTGGTGTCCGGCTCAATATTTAAAAATATTTTTCCTTCAACCAATGATCTGGTCTTTACCTCACTGCTGCTTGTGGGAGCTTGCTGTGTGCAAATTGGATGGTGTGTTTCCTACATTACAGTGATTACACGAGAAGGCACTTAATCGGATGTAAAGCACTCTGGGATGTCCCGAGAACGTGAAATACATGATAAAAATGCAAACTTTTTCTTTCTTGGTTACAGGGGTATTTGGCATCCCAGCACCAATACACTGTAGAAAACTCTCAGTTATTATGCTTTAGGAAAGCGTGTGTCACAGGCTTAGTTAATCATCTCAAACTTCTTTTACCACCATCCATTTCAGATCTGCAACCACTGTAACTCGCACCATTCCAGAACTTGAGCACATAGTCCAGACTGCCACTTCACCGAATTACATAGAAACATAGAAAATAGGAGAAGGAGTAGGCTATTCGGCCCTTCAAGCCTGCACCGCCATTCAATACGATGATGGCTGATCATCCAAACTCAGTAACCTGTTCCTGCTTTCTCCCCGTATCCCTTGATTCCTTTAGCCTCAAAAACTATATCTAACTCTTTCTTGAATATATTTAATGATTTGGCCTCAATTGTTTTCTGTGGTAGAGAATTCCACAGGTTCACCACTCCCTGGGTGGACAAATTCCTCCTCATCTCAGTCCTTTTGGGAGGACTAACAAGGCAAGGGAATATACAATGGATGGTAGGACCCTAGGAAGTACAGAAGGTCAGAGGGACCTTGGTGTACTTGTCCATAGATCACTGAAGGCAGCAGCACAGGTAGATAAGGTGGTTAGGAAGGCAGATGGGATACTTGCCTTTATTAGCCGAGGCATAGAATACAAGAGCAGGGAGGTTATGATGGAGCTGTATAAAACGCTAGTTAAGCCACAGCTGGAGTACTGTGTACAGTTCTGAGCACCACACTATAGGAAGGACGTGATTGCACTGGAGAGGGTGCAGAGGAGATTCACCAGGATGTTGCCTGGGCTGCAGCATTTCAGCTATGAAGAGAGACTGAAAAGGCTAGGGTTGTTTTCCTTAGAGCAGAGAAGGCTGAGGGGGGACATGACTGAGGTATACAAAATTATGAGGGGTATGGATAGGTTAGATGGGAAGAAACTTTTCCCCTTAGCGGAGGGGTCAATAACCAGGGGGCATAGATTTAAGGTAAGGGGCAGGAGGTGTAGAGGGAATTTGGGGGAAAAAAATTTCACCCAGAGGGTGGTTGGAATCTACAACACACTGCCTGAAGAGGTGGTAGAGGCAGGAACCCTCACAATAGTTAAGTATTTAGATGAGCACTTGAACCGCCATAGCATTTAAGCCTATGGGCCAAGTGCTGGAAAATGGGATTAGAATAGTTAGGTGCTTGATGGCCGGCACGGACAGGATGGGCCAAAGGGCCTGTTTTTGTACTATATAACTCTATGACTATGACTCCAAAATGGCTTACCCCTTAGCCTTAGACTGTGACCCCTGGTCCTGGACTCCCCCGCCATCGGGAACATCCTTCCTGCATCGAGTCTGTCCAGTCCTTTTAGAATTTTGAAGGATTCTATCAGATTCCCTCTCATTCTTCTAAACTCTAGCGAATACAAGCCTAATTGACCCAATCTCTCTTCATATGTCAGTCCTGCCATCCCAGGAATCAGTCTGGTGAACTTTCGCTGCACTCCCTCCATAGCAAGAACATCCTTCCTCAGATAAGGAGACCAAAACTACACACAATACTCCAGATGTGGTCTCACCAAGGCCTTGTATAATTGCGGCAAGACATCCTTGCTCCTGTACTCGAATCCTCTCACTATGAATGCCAACATACCATTTGCCTTCTTAACTGCCTGCTGCATATTTACTTTCGGAGGGAGTGATCCACTGTCGGAGGTGCCATCTTAAAAAGACATTAAACAGAGGTCCTGTCAGCCCCCTCAGGTGGAAATAAAAGAGCAAGGGAGTTTTCCCCATGTCCTGGACAACATTTATCCCTCAACCAACTTCACAAAAGAATTGCTTAGTCATTTAGTTAATTGCTGTTTGTGGCATCTTGCCGTGTACAAACTGGTTGCCACATTTCTCTATATTGCAATCGTGACAACACTTCAAAAGTACTTGATTGGCTTGACAAGTGCTCTGCGATGTCCTGAAGTCATGAAAGGCAGTATATGCTCTATCATTCCCTGGAAATCAAAGATTAAAAAAAACAAACTGCTGGGTACAAACAAGTCTATCACCACCACCTGAAGAGAGAGAAGTCAGTTTAACATTTCTGGTGAAGTCCCTTCAACAAATCACAGAAAGGACTCCCTCAGATCTCCTGAAGCACATCTACCCTCAGAGACACCCTCAGGTGCTAACAAACTTGTATATTTCCAACAATCTCTGCTTTTATTTCACAAGTCACTACAACTTTTAACAGGTTTCCCATGAAACACACCATTTGCACAGAAGAGAGGAAGCAACATTTAAGAACTGCAGGGTACAAATTTGTAAACCTTAGCCTAGCAAAAGTTGAGCAGTTAACCTTTGGAGGCAGGGGTGTCAATAACAATTGAACAATAACAAATTTAAAACCATCACTGAGACGGGGAGAGCTTTTATTTGACCTGAGATATTTTACAGTATAGAATGTTTTGCCACCAGAATTGGCTGAGACAGAGAAGCAAAGGAACTTACAGGGCCAATGGAACTAGTTTTGAATCATTCCAGCACAGATACAATGAGCCAAGTAGCCTCCTATGTTGTAAACCTCTATTTTCTATGATTCACTTTTAATTTACTTGATTACCGTAAAATGAAGAAATTACTTATCTCTTGACAGGAGAAAAGATGTAACAGAATGAGTGAACCAGAAATTGCTGAATTAAGTTGGTACGAATTAAAGTAAGTTGTTAGTAATTCAGAAATCAGGGATTTTATAATACTATATGAAGAGATTTTGAGCTGCATAATTAAAGGATTTTATAGGGCTTTTAATGCTCCTCGCTATAATGAGCTGGCTTACACACTGAGCCACAGTCTCAGCTTTGATCCCCAGACTAGGATCATTAGAATCTTACAGCACAGAAGGAGGCCATTTGGCCAATCGCACCTGGGTCGGCTCTTTGAAAGAGCTTTCCAATTAGTGCCACTCTCCTGCTCTTTCACCAGCCTCAGAACATTCTCTTCAAATCCATCATGTACAACATCCCCTGCCACCTTCAAAGGTTTCTGTACAGAAATAACCAGATTCCTCAGTTCTTTTTTTTTTATATTTGTTTCATGGGATGTGAATGTCGCTGGCTCGGCCAGTATTTATTGCCCATCCCTAATTATCCTCGAGGAGGTGGTGGTGAGTCGCGTTCTTGAACTGCTGCCGTCCATCTGGCATAGGTACTGTTAGGGAGTGAGTCCCAGGATTTTGATCCAGTGACAGTGAAGGAACAGCGATTTCCAAGTCAGGATGGTCTGTGGCTTGGAGGGGAATTGCACTTGGTAGCGTTCCCATGCGCCCGCTGCCCTTATCCTTCTAGGTGGAAGGGGTCATGGGTTTGGAAGGTGCTGACGAAGGAGGCGTGGTGCGTTGCTGCAGTGCATCTTGTATATGGTACACACTGCTGTCACTGTGCATCGGTGGTGGAGGGAGTGAATGTTAAAGGTGGTGGATGGGGTGCCAATCAAGCAGGCTGTTTTGTCCTAGATGTTGCCAAGCTCCTTGAGTGTTATTGAGTGCTATGAGCTGCACTCATCCAGGCAAGAGGAGAGTATTCCATCACACTCCTGACTTGTGCCTTGTAGGTGGTGGACAGGCTTTAGAGAGTCAGGAAGTGGATTCCATGCCGCAGAATGCCCAGCCTCTGACCGGCTTTTATTGCAAAAGTATTTATGTAACTGGTCCAGTTCAGTGTCTGGTCAATGGTAACCCCCAGGATGTTGATAGTGGATCATTCAGTGACGGTAATGCCGTTGAATGTCAAAGGGAGATGGTTATTGCCTGGCACTTGTGTGGCACGAATGTTACTTGCCACTCGTCAGCTCAAGCCTGAAAGTTGTCCAGATCTTGCTACATATGAACGCAGACTGCTTCAGTATCTGAGGAGTTGCGAATGGCACTGGCCATCGTACAAACATCAGCAAACATCCCCACTTCTGCCCTTATGTTGGAGGAAACATCATTGATGAAGCAGCTGAGGATGGTTGGGCCTTGGACACTACCCTAAGAAACTCTTGCAGCAGTGTCCTGGGGCTGAGATGATTGGCCTCCAACAACCACAACCAACTTCCTTTGTGTTCGGTATGACTCCAACCAGTGGAGAGTCTTCCCCCGATTCCCAATGACTTCAATTTGGCTAGGGTCCTGCCTACCCATCTGTGCTGTGTTAGGGTTAGGTGATCTCTACCACGGAGGTTGGAGCACTCTAATTGATCACAGCATTGTGCTACAGAAGGAAAAGTCTTAAAATTACATAGAATTTACAGCACAGAAACAGACCATTTACTCCAACCAGTGTTGGTATTTATCCCTACACAAGCACTAGTCCCAATGCCACATTCCCATCCTTTTCCCCATGTCCTTTCTTCCCTTATCCTCCAAGCACCTATCTAACCTATTCTTATCTATTTACATGGTCTCCGCTTGAATTATCAACTCCGGTAGTGCATTCCACAGTCTCTCATAAATTCTGTACAAAAAAAAACTTCTGTCCTGAATTTCTTACACTTCTTTTCCCACTTGCGCCTGATTGGCTGAAATTCATAAAAGATAAATCACAAGTTAGGCAGCAAAATGCAATGAAAAGAAACTTGCACTATATTGTACCTTAAATAGAAGCAAAATCCCAAGAAATTTCAGATATGCAAGAAAAATGGACAATGAGCCAATACAGGTGATGAAAAGCTTGGTCGAAGCAGTGAGCAGGTTTTAAAAAAAGGCAAAGGGGTGTTGGAATATACAAGAGGATGGAGTCAGTGAAACAAAGAATACAGGGTGCGGGACGGGGCAGGCGTCTGACTTTGCAGCATCTGGCTGATAAAGAACTCACGTTGATATAGAGCCTTCCATAAGCTCAGGACGTCCCACAGAGCTCCACAGTTAATTAACTAATTAAGTACTTCTAAAGTTCAGTACCTCTAAATACAACAGAGGCCATTTGACCCATAGAGTCTACACTGGCCCTTTGGAGGAGCAATACAATCAGTTCCACTCCCCTGCTCTTTCCCCAATATGCCTGCAATTTTTTCTCCTTCAAGTATTTATCCAATTTCCTTCTGAGGGCGACTATAGAATCTGTTTCCACCACCCTACCAGGCAATGCATTCCAAATTTTGACGACTCATTGCATTAAAAAAGTGTTTCCTCATGTCACCTCTGGTTCCTTTGCCAATTGCCTTAAATCTATGCCCTCTGGTTATTACCCCTTCAGGCACTGGAAACAGTTTCCCTTTATTTACTCAGTCTAAACTCCTCAACCTTTCAACTTTCTCTGCTCTAAGGAAAACCTCAGCATCTCCAGTCCAGCCATGTAGCTGTAATCCCTCACCCCTGGAACCATTCTAGTCAATCTTTACTGTATCCACTTCAATGCCTTCACATAATTAAGTAGTGATGCAAGGAAACTTGCAATCAATGATGCACACAAGTTCCCACAAGCAATAATGAGATAAATGGCCAGTCAATCTGTTTTAGTGATCTTTGATTGAAGAATGAATGTTGACCAGGAAACTGAGACAACTCCCTTGCTTTCCTCCGAATAGTGCCAGGGGCTTTGGTTGAATGTCTCACCCAAAACACAGAGCTTCCAACAGTGGAGTAATCCCTCAGCACTGCACTGTCACCCTAGATTACACGCTTAAATCTCTGGAGTGGGGTTTGAATCCACAACCTTTTGATTTACATGCGAGATTGCTACCGTTGTGATCTGGCTGCCAATGAGGTACTTTCATGTTGCACTCTTGTCAGCGCTGAAAAATTGGGACGGTAAAAGTTCTACCAATGTGCTGGCATTTCTTCAAGACACTGAGTACATCAATACACAATGCGCCAGTGGCCAGGCTCCTGCTTTTACCCATTCTTCTCTCAAATGTGAAAGAAAGCTGCCCCCAAGGTATGTTCTGTATGACCACCTGAAGGCCAACCAGTACAGAATCAAACATTACCAGTTACTGGCAGATATACATCTCCCACCTTTTATCTACAGGAAATTGTTCACACTCTAAATGACTGTTTCACTAACAGCAATCAGTGTTTCCAATGTGCTTGATAAGCACATGCAAAACATTGGCTGAGCGGATTTCTGGTGCATCTTGATGTGAAAGGTGCTAAATAAATACAAGTTCTTAATTATAAACTACTATATTAAATTTTACAAAAGGTTTTTCTTCCAGCATTTGAAGAGAACAGTTGGAGCTGTGATACTCAAGCAAAAGCACTGGTAAGTCATAGAAATTACAGAATGGTTACAGCACAGAAGGAAGTTATTCGGCCCATCAAGCCCGTGCCAGCTCTCTGCAAAGTAACTCATCTAGCCCCGCTCCCTCGTAGACCTACTGCCTACTCTTCAGGTACTGCCAGCTTAATAGCACATCGAAACATAGGTACAGGAGTAGCCATTTATCCTCTAGAATGTGTTCCACCACTCAATGAGAGCATGACTGATCTGTGACTTAACTCCACATAACTGACTTTTCCCATGTCCCTCAATTACCTTCGACTAACAAAAATCTATCAATCTTAGTTTTAAAATTAACAACTGATTTAGCCTCAATTGCTGTTTGCGGAAGAGAGTTCCAAACATCCATCAACCTTTGCGTGAAAAAGTCTTTCCAAATTTCATTCCTGAAAAACCCGGCTCTAATCTTTTGACTATGCCCCTCGTCCTAGATTCCCCAACTAGCAGAAATCAAAATTTGCATATAAATTCACAAAATTAACAAATTTGAGTACACAGTACAATGATAAGCTGCAACATCTAAGCTAAATCTGTTTAAAAGCAGTCAAGCTCAGTTGCACATGGACAATGACCTGCGATAGTGGGGGCTGGAGAGCTTTCTGTGGCCACTGTTAACACCACAATACTGCATTATGCTGAGAAAACCAAGAGGCAGCACTCTGACTGTTCCTGTCCTAGAGATGAAGTGTTCCATTGCTGTTGAAATTAGCAGTCGGACAAACAAGCTTCCATTAATGATGAGTGCAGTTTGGGGTAATAAAGCTGTAAATGTTAATGGGTGTACAGGATCAGAGGGATCTGGATGCTTCCATGCAGAAATCTTTGAAGGTGGCAGGAAAAGTTGTAAAGGCTGTTAAAAAGCCGCTAAGTAACCAGTGTATTAGCTAGAATGCACTGTCTTAAAGAGTAGTGGAAGCAGATTCAATAGTAACTTTCATTAGGGATAAATACTTGAAGTGAGAGAATTCTAAGGCAGAGGAATGAGACTAACTGGTTAGCTCTTACAAACAGCTGGCACAGGCGCAATGGGCTGAATGGCCTCCTTCTGTGCTCTACAATTCTTTGATTCTTAAGAACCATATTGGGAAACTACTAAACTTGAGAATGTTTTATCCTTTAGTATGCTGAATGCACGGGCTGTTTACAACTGGTCTCAAGCTGCAAACACCCAGACTCTCAGCCACTCTACATTCTGTGATCGGAGTCTGTACTCTCTGTCATATACCATCCTGAACCAAGAAAAAAGCAAAGGAATTCCAGAAGTATCTGACGCTACAAACTGTCAACATTTATGATCAGGTGCATCACACTGTACATAACAGGGTTCTTTTTAGCTCAAAACATTCAAAATCTCTCCGAGCTAAGGCCTTGAATAATCACTGTCTAGAATTTCAACCAAGATAGAATTTCAGGTTAAAAATCATCTCATGACCTGCAACTCCCAGGAACAGGGCATTACATTATGCTGTTCAGTTCATCAGTTGCTGCAGCCTCATTAAATGGCTTCTCCCTTTGAGCGTAATAAATCCTTTCCTATTGTGTGACATTAACAGCTGAACTCTTTGGTGTACAATAGCAGCATTCATTAACCATGGATTTCCCTCTGATCTGTGGAGAAAAATACAGCCCCAAGGCAGTACATTTAATGCGTACCGTTTGTAACCATTATGGTGCCCAAATTACTTAAGTGGTCTCGCGATGCATAGTCCAAAGAAATGATAACAAGAACTAAGGAATATGAATATCCAAAACAGACATCTGTTATGGTATTCTTTAATAAACTACTAACTCTGGGCCTTCTAAGCAGACCAAAAGCACATCTCGGATAAAGTTTCACTGTTAAAGCACTTTGTAAAAATTATTGAAAGCTCAGTCCAAATTAAGCAATTTTTAGAAATCTTGATCTGAATCCGTGAACCAATATTGTGATAGGCAGATTATGCAGATCTGGTGAATGCAATTTTTGTTCCTTCTCTCCTGGATGACAGCCCCAAGGGCAAGGCAACCATTCAATATCTAGTAGCAAATGGAATGTGTAGTCCCCAATGCATGAGCTGATTATTAAATAGAGAGAGAATCACAAGCCAAAAGATATCAGTGAAAATCTCTGCACAATGAACAGGAATCAGGGGTTTACAAAAATGCCCACTATCGCCCTGAATAAGTTCTGATAACTGTGGGAACTCGACACAAATTTCTGACTTGCTCATTGCCACTTCTCTCTGTCATCCCACACAGGGAGGTGACAATGTGAGATGCAGTACATCAATCCATCAGGACTACATAACATAGCATAGGTGATGACATGTGCAATTAAGGGGAATTTGGTTGAAGGGCAGCCAGCAAAGGTTATAGGTAAAAGAAACTTTCTCATGGTGGAGCAAGTAAGTAGTCGCACTCTCAACTTTCAGATTATGAATTTCTGGAAATATTTCTAATTTAACCATAGCAACAGCTCTGAAAATGTCCAACAGTTGAGTGCGAAAGTCAGTGCCCCTCAGAACAGAGGTTCATGCCAAAACTCCTGAACAGAACCAAGAACTAAATTCAGTTTGGTCTAAATTAAAGCGAATGTTACTTGGTTTCTTTAGAAATCCTGGAGGAATGTCTATATTTACATTTCTGAAAGAAACCCACTGAAAAGCGAGAGGAAACACACAGGTAGAGAAGCACCTCAGGCTAGCTCTGCAGCTGCTTGAGTGTGGAAACCTCATAAGAGCCTCATGTCTATGGAGTTGTAACATCACTTCTGCAAGTAACAAGGTAATGAGCCAAGAGTGACTGTTTCATAACAAGTGACCAATTTACAGGCAACTATGCATGCAGTCAAATGTGAAAGAGGCATCAATCCACTGCTGAAAGTTACCAACAGCCCAAAGCAGAGTTTCTCAGGTACACGGGCTCACTGTTGCTGAAATGACTGATACAGAATCATCTGCGCCATTATATTATTAGCCTCAGGAGTTGGATGCATTCATAATTTTACAGCAACATGATCAAAACCCATCAATATTTAAACAGACTAACTTTTCAGATGCACAGGCAGAGTGTCAAAACAATTAAAAATGAATAAGATTAACATCCAGCCGTTACCTGGGGCAGCACAGTGGCGCAGCGGTTAGCACCGCAGCCTCACAGCTCCAGCGACCCGGGTTCAATTCTGGGTACTGCCTGTGTGGAGTTTGCAAGTTCTCCCTGTGTCTGCGTGAGTTTTCTCTGGGTGCTCCGGTTTCCTCCCACATGCCAAAGACTTGCAGGTTGGTAGGTAAATTGGCCATTATAAATTGCCCCTAGTATAGGTAGGTGGTAGGGAAATATAGCGACAGGTGGGGATGTGGTAGGAATATGGGATTAGTGTAGGATTAGTATAAATGGGTGGTTGATGGTCAGCACAGACTCGGTGGGCCGAAGGGCCTGTTTCAGTGCTGTATCTCTAAACTAAATTAAGTCCCATTAATTAGTTAATTTAAATAAATGCTGAGCACACAGCTTCTTTAGAAGCTCCTCATTAATAAGATAAATTAGTTAAAAATCTTATCTAATGGGAGGGAGAAGATTAGGATGATTACGGTACACTTCCTGCACCCTACTTCTTGCTGTTGAGCACAGGAAGTGTACCATAATCTTCCAAATCTACACACTCTGACTTACACAAGTCCGCAAGGCCAGTGGTGTGATTAAAGTAAAAGGGCAGTTTGATCCAAACCCAAGTTATCAGAAGAAATTAAAGCAATATGGGTCTACAGTGACCAAACCCATAGCTTGAGAGAACTCTGCTGAGATGCAAGAAATCCAAACCAGGTTGAAGGAAACTGATATTCAAGGCACTGAGCATAATAGCATCCATAAAAACTTGTTATAACACCATTAATGAAGCAAAACATCTTAAAACACTCCACAGGACAATTATCAAACAACACTTTACACCAAGCCACATGGCCATTAGCACAAATGGCCAAAAGCTTGCTCAAAGAGATAGGCTTCAAGGATCACCTTAAATGTCGAGTGTTTTTTTTCATTCTTTCATGGGATGCAGGCATCACTGGCAAGGCCAGCATTTGTTGCCCATCCCGAATTGCCCTTAACAACTGAGTGGCTTGCTAGCCCATATCAGAGGGCAGTTAAGAGTCAACCACATTGTTGTAGGTCTGGAGTCACATGTCGGCCAGACCTGATAAGGACAGCAGATTTGCTTCCCCATGTCATTAGTGAACCAGATGGGTTTTATGACAACTGATAGTTTCACAGCACCATTACTGAGACTACCTCTCAATTCCAGATTTTTTTTTTATTTATTGAATTTAATTGTGCCGTGGTGGGATTTGAAAACATGTTCCTAGGACATTAGCTCAGGCCTCTGGATTATTAGTCCAGTGACATTACCACTGCGCCACTGCCTCCCCTAGGTAGTGAGGCAGAGTGGTGGGGGGGTGGAGAGAATGGGGGGAATTCCAGAGTTTAGGGCCTCAGCAGCAGAAGGCACTATAACACACATATTGCACATCTCAATAGCTCGAGTTTGTAATTGGATTCCTTCGTTCCCAGTGAAGATGGAGGAACTACATTTGGCACCTGCGTGAAGCAGTTGCATCCTCATAATCTGAGTACAGTCAAGCATTACCCCCGTCTGCTCTGAAGTTTGCACAAAATATTTTTTTCCACACAGACTCATTTTAACCACAGTTTCACTGTCTAGCAAACATGTGATGCAGCGGACATCAAGAACGAGCTGCACTTCCCTTTAGCTGAACTGGGCTAAGAAGCTGCAAAACCACAAGAAAGGTCTGGCCTACTTTACTGCTCACAGAAAAGAAAAGAAAAGGGGCTTAGGGGGGAGAGGAGAAAGAGGAGGAAATGGGGGAATGGAGAACAGGAGAGTTTTAAAAATTAATTCTTGGGGCATGAGCATCACAGGCATGGCAACATGGATTGCCCGTTCCAAGTTCCCCTCAGTGGTGAGCTGCCTTCCTGAGCCACTGGATTTGACCCAGAGACAATAAAGAAACAATAGTATCTGTCCACAAGAACACACAACACAAGAAATAGGAGCAGGAGTAGACCATATGGCCCATCGAGCCTGCTCCGCCATTCAAAATGGCCCCTTATCCTGAGACTGGACCCCATGTTTCAGATTCCCCAACCAGAGGAAATAATCTCTCAGTGTCTAGCCTATCCAGCCCCTTTCGAATATTATGTTTCAATTAGATCCCTCTCATTCTTCCAAACTCCGGAAAATAGCGCCCCAATTTACTTAGTCTATCATAGGACAACCCCCCGCATCCCAGGTACCAATCTAGTGAATCTTTGTTGTACTGCCTCCAACGCAAGTATATCCTTCATTAAATGCGGAGACCAAAACTGCACACAGTATTCCAGATGTCGTCTCACCAAAGCCCTGTACAACTGTAACAATACTTCCTTATTCTTGTACTCCAATCCCCTTGCTATAAAGGCCAACATGCCATTTGCCTTCCTAACTATCTACATGCTAACTTTCTGCGTTACTTGTACAAGCACACTCAAGTCTCTGAAAATCAACACCTACAAGTTTCACAACTTGTTAAAAATAAACTGCTTTTCTATTCTCATGACCAAAGTGCATAACTTCACACTTCCCTACATTATACTCCATCTGCCATCTTGTTGCCCATTCACTTAATCTGTCTATATCTCGATAGCCTGTGTCCTCCCCACAATTTATCTTTCCACCTACCTTTGTATCAGCAGCAAACCTAGATACATTACTCTCTGCCTCTTCATCTATATATTATTCATTAATATAGATTGTAAATAGCTGAGGCCCCAGCATTGATCCTTGCAGCACTCCACTATTGACTGCCTGCCAATTTGAAAATGTCCCATTTATGCCTACTCGTTGCTTCTTATCTGTTAACCAATCATCTATCCATAATATATTACCCCTCAACATCATGAGCCCTTATCTTGCCTATTAACCTTTTGGTTAACCTTTTGCCTTTTGGAAATCTAGGTATCTACTGGTTCCCCACTAGTTACAGCTTCAAAAAACTCTTAATAAATTTGTCAAACATGATTGCCCATTAGTAAAACCACGTTGACTTGTTCTAATCATACTAAGCTTTTTTGTGTGTATTGTTAAGACTTCCTTAATAATTTATTTTTTCCTTTATTATCTTTTTGGTGGCCCTTTGCTGGTTTCTCCAACATTCCCAATTCTCACATTTACGACACTTTTATGCAATATTGTGAGCCCTTTCTTTTAATCTACTATCCTTAACTTCCTGAGTGAGCCACGGATGGGTCTTCCTTGCTGAGTTTATGTTTTTCAATGGAATGTATTTTTATTAAACATTTTGAATTGTTTCTTTAAACGTTTCCCACTGTTCATTTGCCAAAATACCTTTTAGTCTATTTATCGAATTTGCCTTCACCAGGTCTCCCCTCATGCCTACATAATTGGCTTTAGGTTTAAGATTATTGTTTGCGATTGCAGCATGTCACTTTCAAACTTAACATGAAACTTAATGGTATTATGATCACTGTTTCCCAGTGGATCTTTTACACTGACATTGCGAATCAATCCTGCTTCATGACACAATACTAGATCTAAGACAGCTTTATCCCTAGTTGGCTCCACAATGTATTGCTCCAAGTCAGAATGCTATATCACTTGGGAGCGAAACCTTGAGGTGATGGTGTTCGCATGTCCTTCTAGGTGGTAGAAGCCACTGGTTTTGGAGATTGCGTTAACAAAGCCTTAGCAAGTTACTACAATGCATCCTGTACACAGGCCACAATGCAGCCACGGTGCACCAGCTGTGGAGGGACAGGATGTTTAAGAGCATGGATCGGGTACCAATCAAGTGGGCTGCTTTGTCCTGAATCGTATCAGCCTCCTTGGGTATTGCTGGACCCGTACTCAACCATGCAACTGGAGAGTATTCCATCATACTCCTGACTTGTCCCTTGTAGATGGAAAGGTTTTGGGGAGTCAGGAAGTCAGTTACTCGCCACAGAATACCAGCCTCGATCTGCCCTCATAATCAAGTTATTTTATTGGTTGGTCCAGTTAAGTTTCTGGTCAACGGTAACACCCAGGATGATGAAGGATTTGGCAATGATAATGCCATTGAATGTAAAAGGGAGGTGGTTAGAATCTCTCTTGTTGGAGATGGTCATTGTCACTTGTGTGGCACGCATGTTACTTGCCACTCATCAGCCCAAGCCTGAATGCTGCCCAGGTCTTGCTGCCTGCGGTCACAGACTGCTTCAGTATCTGAGGTATGAAATGAAACCAAACACTGTGCAATCATCAGCGAACATCCCCACTTCCTACCTTAGTATGGAGGGAAGGCCATTGATAGAATCATAGAATGGTTACAGCATAGGAGGAGGCCATTCAGCCTGTCAAGCCCAAGCTGGATCTCTGCAACAGCAATTTAGCTGGCCCCACTCCCCGCCCTTTCCCACTAGCCCTGCTAATGTTTTCCCATTCCACCAGCCTTTCAGACAGTGCATTGCAGTCATAACCACTCACTGCATAAAATTTTTCCTAGTCACCTTTGCTAACTTTGCCAATTACCTTCAATCAGAGTCCTCTGGTTCTCAACCCTTCTACCAATGGGTACAGTCTAGGCCCCTCAAGATTTTCTATCAAATCTCCTCTCATGCGCAAAATTAGCATTGTCCTGAAACAACCAAATACATCTTTTTCTGTGCTTGGTATAACTCCACCTACTGGAAAGTTTTCACCCAATCCCTACTGACCCCAGTTTTACTAGGCTTATTTTTATATTCAGTCATGGGATGTGGGCATCACTGGCCAGGCCAGCATTTATTGCCCATCCCTAATTGCCCTTGAGAAGGTGGTGGTGAGCTGCCTTCTTGAACCGCGGCAGTCCATGTAGGGTAGGTGTACCCACAGTGCTATTAGGGAGTTCCAGGATTTTGACCCAGCAACAGTGAATAAACGGCGATATAGTTCCAAGTCAGGATGGGGTGTGACTTGGAGAGAAACTTGCAGGTGGTGATACTCCCATGCATTGCTGTCCTTGTCCTTCTAGTTGGTAGAGGTCGCGGGTTTGAAAGGTGCTGTCTACGGGGCCTTGCTGCAGGGCATCTTGCAGATGGTGAACAGGCTTTGGGGAGTCAGGAGGTGAGTTACTTGCCGCAGGATTCCTAGCCTCTGACCTGCTCTTGCAGCTACGGTATTTATATGGCTACTCCAGTTCAGTTTCTGGTCAATGGTAGCCTCTAGGATGTTGATAGTGGGGGATTCAGCAATGGTAATGCCATTGAATGTCAAGGGGAGATGGTTAGATTCTCTCTTGTTGGAGATGGTCATTGTGTGGTGCGAATGTTACTTGCCACTTATCAGCCCAAGCCTGGACAATGTCCAAGTCTTGCTGCATTTCTACACGGACTGCTTTAGTATTTGAGGAGTCACGAATGGTGCTGAACATTGTGCAATCATCAGCGAACATCCCCACTTCTGACCTTATGATTGAAGGAAGGTCACTGATGAAGCAGCTGAAGATGGTTGGGCCTAGGACACTACCCTGAGGCACTCCTGCAGTGATGTCCTGGAGATCAGATGATTGACCTCCAAAAACCACAACCACCTTCCTTTGCACTAGGTATGACTCTAGCCAGTGGAGGGTTTTCCCCGATTCCCATTGACCTCAGTTTTGCTGGGGCTCCTTGATGTCATACTCGATCAAATGCTGCCTTGATGTGAAGGGCAGTCACTGTCACCTCACCTCGAGTTCAGCTCTTTTGTCCATGTTTGGACCAGGCTGTAATGAGGTCAGGAGCTGAGTGGCCCTGGTGGAACCCAGGTCACTGAGCAGGTTATTGCTAAGTGCTGCTTCCTGGCACTGTTGATGACACCTTCCATCACTTTGTTGATGATTGAGAGTAGGCTGATGGGGCGGTAATTGGCCAGGTTGGACTTGTCCTGCTTTGTGTGTACAGGACATACCTGGGCAATTTTCCAGATTGCAGGGTAGATGCCAGTGTTGTAGCTGTACTGGAACAGCTTGGCTAGGGGTGCGGCAAGTTCTGGAGCACAGGTCTTCAGTACTATTGCCGGAATATTGTCAGGGCCCATAGCCTTTGCAGTATCCAGTGCCTTCAGTCGTTTCTTGATATCACGTGGAGTGAATCGAATTGGCTGAAGTCTGGCATCTGTGATGCTGGGGACTTCAGGAGGAGGCCGAGATGGATCATCAACTCGGCACTTCTGGCTGAAGATTGTTGCAAATGCTTCAGCCTTATCTTTCGCACTGATGTGCTGGGCTCCCCCATCATTGAAGATCGGGATATTTGTGGAGCCACCTCCTCCAGTTAGTTGTTTAATTGTCCACCACCATTCATGGCTTGATGTGGCAGGACTGCAGAGCTTAGATCTGATCCGTTGGTTATGGGATCTTTTAGCTCCATCGCATGCTGCTTATGCAGTTTTACAACACAGATCCTGTGTTGTAGCTTCACCAGGTTGGTACTTCATTTTGAGGTATGCCTGGTGCTGCGCCTGGCATGCCCTCCTGCACTCTTCATTGAACCAGGGTTGGTCCCCTGGCTTGATGGTAATGGTAGAGTGGGGGATATGCTGGGCCATGAAGTTACAGATTGTGATTGAGTACAATTCTGCTGCTGCTGATGGCCCACAGCGCCTCATGGATGCCCGGTTTTGCATTGCTAGATCTGTTCGAAATCTATCCCATTTAGCACGGTGGTAGTGCCACACAATACGAAGGAGGGTATCCTCAATGTGAAGGCGGCACTTCGTCTCCACAACAACTCTGCGGTGGTCACTCCTACCAATACTGTCATGGACAGATGCATCTGCAGCAGGCAGATTGGCGAGCTCGAGGTCAAGTATGTTTTCCCCTCATGTTGGTTCCATCACCACCTGCTGCATACCCAGTCTAGAAAATATGTCCTTTAGAACTCGGCCAGCTCGGTCAGTAGTGGTGCTACCAAGCTATGCTTGGTGATGGACATTGAAGTCCCCCACCCAGAGTACATTCTGTGCCCTTGCCACCCTCAATGCTTCCTCCAATGCTGTTCAACATGGAGGAGTACTGACTCATCAGCTGAGGGAGGGTAGTAGGTGGTAATCAGCAGGAGGTTTCCTTGCCCATGTTTGACCTGATGCCATGAGTCTTCATGGGCTCCAGAGTCAATGTTGAGGACTCCCAGGACAACTCCCTCTCTACTGTATACCACTGTGTCGCCACCTCTGGGGATGGTGATGGCAGTGTCTGGGACATTGTAAGGTATGATTCCGTGAGTATGATTATGTCAGGCTGTTGCTTGACTGGTCTGTGGGACAGCTCTCCCAACTTTGGCACAAGCCCCTAGATGTTAGTAAGGAGGACTTTGCAGGGTCAACAGGGCTGGGTTTGCTGTTGTCGTTTCCGGTGCCTAGGTCGATGCCGGGTGATCCGTCCGGTTACATTCCTTTTTATTGACTTCATAGCGGTTAGATACAACTGAGTGGCTTGCTCGGCCCTTTCAGGGCGCATGTAAGAGTCAACCACATTGCTGTGGGTCTGGAGTCACATGTAGGCCAGACCAGGTAAGGACAGCAGATTTGCTTCCCTAAAGGACATGAGTGAACCAGATGGGTTTTTACAACAATCGACAATGGTTTCATGGCCATCATTAGACTAGCTTTTTAATTCCAGATTTATTGATCGAATTCAAATTCCACCTTCTGCTGTGGTGGGATTTGAACCCATGTCCCTAGAGCAATACCATGGGTCTCTGGGTTACTAGTCCAGTGACAATACCACTACGCCACCGCCTCCCCTGGTTCTTTCGTGCCACATTCGGTCAACAGCAGTCACTTTCACCTCTGGATTTCAGCTCCTTTGCCCACACAGGGACCAAGGTTATAACGAGTTATAAAGCCGAGTGGTCTTGGGGAACACAAACTAAGCATCAGTGCGTAGGTTGTTGGTGAGTAAGTGCTGTTTGATAGCACTGTTGCTGAGTCCTTACTATCATTTTGCTGATGTTTGAGAGCAAGCTGATAGGAAGGTAACTGACCAGGTTGGGTTTGTCCTGCTTTTTGTGGACAGGACATACCTGGGCAATTTTCCACATTGTCAGGTAGAATTCAGTGTTGTAGCTGTCCTGGAAAAGCTTGGCGAGAAGCACAGCTAATTCTGAACAAGTCTTCAACACTACAGTTAGGATGTTGTGGGGCCCATAGATTTTGCCGAATGCAGAATGCTCAGCTCTTATTTGATATCACGTGGAGTGAATTGAATTGGCTGAAGACTGGTCAACGATGGTGAGGACCTCAGCGGGACTCCAAGATCACCCACTTGACACTATTAGGGATAGAAGATTGACTGGCTGGCAGAAAACAGAGAGTATGCATAACTGGGTCCTTTTCTGATTGGCAGGATGTGACAAATGGAGTCCCGCAGGGGTCTGCGCTGGGACCTCAACTATTTACAACTTATATTAATGACTTAGATGAGGGGAGCAATGGCATGGTTGCTAAGTTTGTACATGACACAAAGAGAGGTAGGAAAGTATGTTGTGAAGAGGACATAAAGAGGTTGCAGACCGATATAGACAGGTTGAGTGAGTGGGTAAAAATCTGGCAAATGGAGTATAATGTGGGAAAATGTGAACGTGGCAGGAAGAATAAAAAAGCAGAGTAATACATAAACGGAGAATGACTGCAGAATTCTGAGGTGCAGAGGGAGCTAAGTGTTCTAGTGCATGAGTCACAAAAAGTTGGTATGCAGGTACTGCAAGTAATAAAGAAGGCTAATGGAATGCTATCCTTTATTGAGAGGAATTGAAAATAGAAGGAAGGATGTAATGCTTCAGTTCTGCAGGGCATTCGCGAGACCACATCTCGAATACTGTGTGCAGTTTTGGTCTCCTTATTTAAGGAAGGATGTAAATGCGTTGGAGGTGGTTCAGAGGAGGTTTACAAGATTGATACCTGGAATGAGCAGGTTGTCTTATGAGGAAAGTTTGGACAGACTGTGTTTGTTTTCACTGGAGTTTAGAAGAGTGAGGGAAGACTTAATTGAAGTATATAAGATCGTGAACGGTCTTGACAAGGTGGATGTGGAAAGGACGTTTCCACTTATGGGTGGGTCCAAAACTAGGGGGCACTGTTTTGAAATTAGCGGTCACCCTTTTAGGACAGAGATGAGGAGAAATTTTTTCTCTCAGAGGGTTGCGTGATTTTGGAACTCTCTGCCTCAGAAGGCGGTGAAAGCGGGGACGTTGAATATTTTTAATGCGGAAGTAGATAGATTCTTGTTAGGTAAATGTGAAATTGGAAACACAAACAGATCAGCCATGATCGTATCGAATGGCGAAGCAGGCTCGAGAGGCCGAATGGCCTACGGCTGCTCCTAACTTGTATGTTCAGATGTTAGCTGGACATGATTGCAAACGCTTCAGCCTTGTCGTTTGCACTGACATACAGGCTCTGCACATGCGGCAACATGTACAAAGTTTTTTTTATTCATTGCTGGGATTTGGGCATCGCTAGCTATACCAGCATTTATTGCTCATCCCTAATTGCCCTAGAGAAGGTGGCGGTGAGTTGCCTTCTTGAACTTCTGTAGTCCTTGGGGTGCAGGTAGACCAACAGTTCTATTAGGAAGGGAGTTCCTGGATTTTGACCCAGTGACAGTGAAGGAGCGGCGATACAGTTCCAAGTCAGGATGGTGTGTGGTTTGGGAGGGGAACTTGCAGGTGGTGGTGTTCCCATGCATCTGATGCCCTTGTCCTTCTCGGTGGTAGAGGTCACGGGTTTGAAAGGTGCTGTGAAAGCAGCCTTGGTAAGTTGCTAGAGTGCATCTTGTAGATGGTACACACTGCTGCTATTGTGCATCAGTGGTGGAAGAAGTGAGTGTTTGTGGATGGGGTGCCAATCAAGCGGGCTGCTTTGTCCTGGATGGTGTCGAGCTTCGAGTGTTCTAGGGCTCCTTGATGCCATACTCATCACATACTGCCTTCATATCAAGGGCCGTCACTCTTACCTCACCTCTGGAGTTCAGCTCTTTTGTCTATATTTGGACCAAGGCTGTAATGAGGTCAGGAGCTGTGGGGTCCTGGCAGAACCCAAACTGAGCGTCAGTGAGCAGAGCATCAGAGTAGGATGGGCACAGTACAGCAACATATACGCAATGAGGTGGTAACAAGGGTGTTCCCCAATGATCAGTGCTGGGACCACTGCTTTTTTTGCTATATATAAATGACTTGGATCTTGGAATACAAAGTAGAATCTCCAAATTTGCTGATGACACGAAACCTGGAGGTGCAGCAAACGGTGTGGATATGAGAATCGAGCTGGGGAGTGGAACTGACCGCATAGCTCCATGGAGAGCTGGCATGGACGTGATGGGCTGAATGGCCTCCTCCTGTGCCTTAAATGACTTTATGACTTGTTCAAAGTCTCTTCCATGCCCTTGTTTCCCATTAATTCCCCAGGGTCATCCTCAAAGGGGCCGACATTTATGTTAGTTACTCTCTTCCTTTTTATATATTTGTAGAAGCTCTGTTTTTACATTTCTTGCTCGTTTACTCATTCTAATTTCTCCCTTTTTTTAAAAAAAATCATCCTCTGCTGGTTTCTAAAATGTTCTCAATCTTCGGGCCCACCATTAATCTTCGCAGCATTGCATGTCTTTTCTTTCAATTTGATACCACCCTTAACTTCTTTAGTTAACCACGAATGATTCATCCATCTCATGGAGTCTTTCTTTCACATGAAATATTTCTTTAACTGTCTGCCACCGCTTATCTATCATAACTTTTAACCTCTTTGCCTAGTCCACTTTAGCCAATTGGCTCTCTTCATACCCTTGCAATTGCCTTTATTTAAGATTAAGACACTAGTTTGAGACCCACGTTTCTCACCTTCAAACTGAATGTGAAGGTCTATCATGTTATGATCACTCTTCCCTGGATTATTCTTTACTTTGAGATCATTAATTTTTTTGTATTCGCTTGTGGGATGTGGGTGTCACTGGCTAGGCCAGCATTTGTTGCCCATCCCCAATTGCTCTTGAACTGAGTGGCTTGCAGAGGGCATTTTAAGAGTCAACCACATTGCTGTGGGTCTGGAGTCACATATCGGCTAGACCAGGTAAGGATAGCAGATTTCCTTCCCTAAAAGGTGTTTTTTTACAACAATCGACAATGGTTTCATCGCCATTAGACTAGCTTTTAATTCAATTCAAATTTCACCATCTGCCGTGGTGGGATTTGAACCCATGTCCCCACAGCACTAGCCTGGGCTCTGGATTACTAGTCCAGTGACATTATCACTACACCACCACCTCCCCCGCTACATTATACATTACCAAGTCTAAAACAGCCTGCTCCTTGGTTGGTTCCACAGTCTAATTTTCTAAGAAACTGCCCCCGAATACACACTATGAAGTCATCCTTAAAGCTAATTTGGCCAATTTGATTTGTCCAATCTATAAGATTAAAATTGCCCATGGTTATTGCAGTACTTTCTGACAAACCCACATTATTTCTTCATTTATATTCTGACCTACAGTGTAGCTACTTTTAGGGGGCCTACAAACTACTCCCACCAGTGACTTCTTTCCCTTGTTATTTCTTATATCCATCCAAACTGATTCTACATCTTGATCTTCCAAACCAAGATGATTTCCCACTACTATACTGGTCCACTCCTTTATGAACAGAGTTATCCCACCTCCTTTTCCTCTCTTCCTATCCTTTCAAAATGTCAACTACCCTTGAATATTGAGTTCCCAGCTTGGTCCTCTTGCCACCACATCTCTGTAATGGTTATCATATCCATTTATTTCTATTTGCGCCATTAATTCATCCATCTTTTTTACGAATGCTGTGCATATTCAGATAAAGAGCTGATAATTCTGTCTTTATACCATTTTTCCCCATTATTACCCTATTTGCTGATGTACTATTATGTTTGAACACTTTATTCCTTCCTGTCACACTCTGCTTATCATTACCCATGTTGCTAAACTGCACTATTGCCTTATCTTTTCTCTTAGACTTTCTAAATTTCCCCTCACCTGACCCTCTAACTATACTGTCCCATAATACACTGCAGCAAGCTAGGAACAGTGGGAAGGGCACAGCGCGTCAACGTATACACAGTGGGGTGGGCACAGCGCGTCAACGTATACACAGTGGGGTGGGCACAGCGCGTCAACGTATACACAGTGGGGTGGGCACAGCGCGTCAACGTATACACAGTGGGGTGGGCACAGCGCGTCAACGTATACACAGTGGGGTGGGCACAGCGCGTCAACGTATACACAGTGGGGTGGGCACAGCGCGTCAACGTATACACAGTGGGGTGGGCACAGCGCGTCAACGTATACACAGTGGGATGGGCACAATGCGTCAACACATACAGTGGGGTGGGCACAGTGCGTCAACATATACACAGTGGGGTGGGCACAATGCGTCAACATATACACTGAGTTGGGTACAGCACTGCAATCAGTACAGAAGGTGCACACAAATTTTTTCTAACAGATTGAGTTGCTCAATGATTTGGAGGATGCCTATGTTGAGTAATGAACAGCATATTAGAATAATTAAGTGATTAAGCATGCAAATTGTAATTTTATTACAAAGTATTGTAGGAGTTGTTCGTGAATTTTAAGTTGAAGGCAAATTGTAAATAAATGCCTCGATTATTTTATACTTGCTTTGCTATTTAAATCATTTGAAGTCTTACTCTATTGTTCCGTCCAGAATCCAGGCAAAGATTTTCCTACTTACAACTTAAAACGAGACAAACAATATTAGGGGGGAGTCAATGTGGTTTTATTATTACGGGGAGGGTGGTCCATGTGCGTGGAAGCAGTGAGAAGAAATGAAGGGGTGTAGCACACACAGAGCAGAAGTAGCCCGTTGGTGCATTGGGGAGGCCAAGGATCCTGGGACATCTGAGAGGTGGAGAGGAGCCTTGATATTTGGGAGTATGGAAATGATGTTAGGGTATAGGAGCACTAGGGGAGTGGCAGAGTGCCTCCAACTCCCCAGGAGCAGCCCCACAGGAGATGCGAACCATCAATACGCTTGCGCATAATCCACAGCTCCTGTTTCACACACTTACTTCAAACAACATCTTCCCCACCAGTTCACTGGCTAGCTCAAAGCCAAACAGCAACAGCAAATCAGCACCGAACAGGTTGGAAACATGTAAATCAAAAGCAAAGGCAACAGCAGGAAAACCGTCACTGAGGAACAAAGGGATATGAAACTTGAGTCAATTAGCTGCAAATGATGCAAAACTGTACGAAGCACAAGGGACAAAATGCATAAAATGAGACAATACTTTGAAATAAAAATAACTCCCTGAACTTGTTTTCCACCTTAGCAATAAGCTGTTCACCTGTTGTGGAAAGCAGTAAACGCAACACTTGGCTCTGATGCAACTTCCTCTCCCATTTTCCCTCCAAGGTTTCTCCATTCGGCTTAGCCAAAGTTTCAGTACAATTTCAATGCTAGTGAGAGCTTCCTTGTTATTTCGTAAGACAAAGATTCGTTTGCAAGTTTTTTTTTAAACACACTAGACATAATGGTCATTTAAAGCAAGTGTAGGTCCAGTTCATTTTTTTTTTTAAACACATGTTTGCTGATTCAAAGAGGAAATGAAGGCAAACCATCTTGGTTTCATTCACCTGCCACTGTTTGAAACTAGTTCTAAAATTAGAACTGAAATTGCTCAGCCACACTCCAAACTTGAGCACAGATTAGTGCTAACAATGCATCAGAAGCAATGCTTCATTAGACGCCAGGAGAGCTAACTCTAGCAAAAAAAAACCACCACAAATCTTCCACGATCTAGTATGTGGACCACAGTGATCCAATCCACATGGAAAACTGGGGTATCTACATAGAGCTAACTGCATAAACTGAATAATGGACACACTCGTTTCGCCTGTGACCTCAATACTCATTCACAAGGTGCACGCATTTGGTGATAAAATTGTCAGAGTAAGTGTACAGGTGAATTCTGACTTTGCTGCTTATGGTTAGTTGCTAAAATGGTATGCAACATGTGGAGATATGACTGCAGCACCACAGAAACACCAGCTACAACATATGGTGAAGGAAACAGTCATTGTGATCAGATCGACAAATTAGAACTCAGGGGGAAGAAGAAAGCAAAACCACCCAAGAGCAATTAGCTCCAAGACAATTCAAAAGGACCACAATCTCAATGGAGATCAAGGTGGTTGGTCTGGGTGGGTGCATCGCAGGGAAGCAGGTCTGGGTGCGCGCACTGTGAAGGGGCGGTGGGTAGGTCTGTGTGCATTCCCCAGGGGTGGGAGGGGGCAGGTCTGGGTGCAAGCACAGTGGGGTGGGTGGGTGGGTCCCGCTTGGGATCAGTTGCAAACAGCCTGTGAATTCAAAGGAAGAGCAATTTGCTTTTATTTAATGCCTTTCACGACTACCAGATGTCCTAAAGCACTTAGACAATGCATTACTTTGAAGTGTAGTCACTGTTGTAATTTAGGAAACACAGCAGCCAATTTGTGCACAGCAAGCTCCCACAAATGGCAAACAGCAATGTGACTGACCGGATAATCTGTTTTCTGAGATGTTGATTGGGAGATAAATATTGGTTAGGACACCGGGGAGAACTCCCCTGCTCTTCCCTGAAATGGTACCATGGGATCTTATACATGAATGTGAGGGCAGACGGGGCCTCAGTTTAACATCTCATCTGAAAGATGGCACCTCCAACAATGCAGCACTCCCTCTGTTACTGTACTGGAGTCTCATCTCTGATTTCTGAGCTCAAACCCTGGAGTGGATTTGAACCTAGAATCTTGTGATTAACAGTTCACCGATATGGTTCTTACGAATCACAGAATCTTACAGCACAGACAGGGGACATTTGGTCCATTGTGCCCAGGCTGGCTCTCTGAAAGAGCTATCCAATTAGATTCACTCTACTGCTCTTTACTCACAGCCCTAGAATATCTTCCCTTCGAATCCATCATGTACACCATGCCACATTCAAAGATTTCCATGCAGAAGCCTCCAGGTCCTTCTGTTTTCGTACAGGCATTGAAATTAATAAAACTGTTAAACGAAATGGTACAAATTGCTCTAATCAACAGAATCCACCTCAACATGAACAGATTGAACTTCACACACTTTTTAAACTTTGAGCGTGGTGCCTATGTGGGCAATGTGAGGATTGTGACCCCATTCAGTCACACAAGACTTGTCATGCAGTTTCTGGCCTGAGTATCTCATTTATTCCCAGTGTAGTTCCTCTGAATAGGTTGAACCTGAAGGCATACAGCACGACAAAACCTTGCATATTGTGGATAAGATCAAACCAAAGGACCAGTCAGCTCTTTCATCAGCAAAAACACAATTTCAGTACAGGAAACGGTTTCAGTTTCATTGTTTTCAAAAATATGTTGAGCAGCAACAGTTAGAATCAGATTAATATGCTGATTATTGACCTTTTTAACCAGTAGAAAGCACTTCTCCTTTCTAACTCTATCAAAAAATTTCATTAGCTGGGAGGAAGCAACGTCTGACTGGGTCACACTA
This sequence comes from Heterodontus francisci, assembly GCF_036365525.1. Taxonomy (NCBI): domain Eukaryota; kingdom Metazoa; phylum Chordata; class Chondrichthyes; order Heterodontiformes; family Heterodontidae; genus Heterodontus; species Heterodontus francisci. The sequence continues at coordinate 6,124,200 of NC_090413.1, forward strand.
AACACCCGCTACATTGAAAACCGTTACCCCAGGAAACACTAATTACCCACCCCCCGACCACATTTCATCCCCCCCCCACCAAGCCCAGGACACACTATAATCCCCCTCCTCCCCCCTCAGGACACAATATAATCCCCCCCCCCAGGACATACTATAGCTCCCCCTCCCCACCCTCCCGGGACACACTACAGTCCCCTCCCCCAGGACACACTATCGTTCCCCCTCCCCCAGGACACTATAGTTCCCCCTCCCCTCCCCCAGGGCACACTATAGATCCCCCTCCCCTCCCCCAGGGCACACTATAGTTCCCCCTCCCCTCCCCCAGGGCACACTATCGTTCCCCCTCCCCTCCCCCAGGGCACACTATAGTTCCCCCTCCCCTCCCCCAGGGCACACTATCGTTCCCCCTCCCCTCCCCCAGGGCACACTATAGTTCCCCCTCCCCTCCCCCAGGGCACACTATAGTTCCCCCTCCCCTCCCCCAGGGCACACTATAGTTCCCCCTCCCCTCCCCCAGGGCACACTATCGTTCCCCCTCCCCTCCCCCAGGGCACACTATAGTTCCCCCTCCCCTCCCCCAGGGCACACTATCGTTCCCCCTCCCCCAGGACACTATAGTTCCCCCTCCCCTCCCCCAGGACACACTATAGATCCCCCTCCCCTCCCCCAGGGCACACTATAGTTCCCCCTCCCCTCCCCCAGGACACACTATCGTTCCCCCTCCCCTCCCCCAGGGCACACTATAGTTCCCCCTCCCCTCCCCCAGGGCACACTATAGTTCCCCCTCCCCTCCCCCAGGGCACACTATAGTTCCCCCTCCCCTCCCCCAGGGCACACTATAGTTCCCCCTCCCCTCCCCCAGGGCACACTATAGTTCCCCCTCCCCTCCCCCAGGGCACACTATCGTTCCCCCTCCCCTCCCCCAGGGCACACTATCGTTCCCCCTCCCCCAGGACACTATAGTTCCCCCTCCCCTCCCCCAGGACACACTATAGATCCCCCTCCCCTCCCCCAGGGCACACTATAGTTCCCCCTCCCCTCCCCCAGGACACACTATCGTTCCCCCTCCCCTCCCCCAGGGCACACTATAGTTCCCCCTCCCCTCCCCCAGGGCACACTATAGTTCCCCCTCCCCTCCCCCAGGGCACACTATAGATCCCCCTCCCCTCCCCCAGGGCACACTATAGTTCCCCCTCCCCTCCCCCAGGGCACACTATAGTTCCCCCTCCCCTCCCCCAGGACACACTATAGATCCCCCTCCCCTCCCCCAGGACACACTATAGATCCCCCTCCCCTCCCCCAGGACACACTATAGATCCCCCTCCCCTCCCCCAGGACACACTATAGATCCCCCTCCCCTCCCCCAGGACACACTATAGATCCCCCTCCCCTCCCCCAGGACACACTATAGATCCCCCTCCCCTCCCCCAGGACACACTATAGTTCCCCCTCCCCTCCCCCAGGACACACTATAGTTCCCCCTCCCCCAGGACACACTATAGTTCCCCCTCCCCCAGGACACACTATAGTTCCCCCTCCCCCAGGACACACTATAGTTCCCCCTCCCCCAGGACACACTATAGTTCCCCCTCCCCTCCCCCAGGACACACTATAGATCCTCCTCCCCTCCCCCAGGACACTATAGTTTCCCCTCCCCCAGGACACACTATAGTTCCCCCTCCCCCAGGACACACTATAGTTTCCCCCTCCACAGACAGTCATCCCTCCCACTGTCATCGCCCCGCCTCGCTTGGCCACTTACCCCCTCCCCACCCCCCTGCAGCATTGATTGGTCCGTCTAGTTGCCAATCAGGGAGCTGCCTCAGGCGGGGTTGCTCCGGCCCAGTGACCGGGACTGACCCCGGACAGGAAGCCGGGGCTCGGGAGCGGATTCCCGCCGCTAACACCCCGTCCCCTACCTGCATCGCTTCGCCGGCCATAGCGGCCCTGAGCCTCGGCTCCCGGAGCAGCGAGCGGCCCGAAACCCCACACCTCCCGCCGCACCGCCTGCAGCACTGCGCATGCACCACCCACGGCATGACGCAACTGCGCGTCATTCGATCCGCCCCGAACCCTGTTATATCACGTGATGCCTGCCTCACCACCACCGCCCCCTCCTCCCCCTGCTGGAAGGCGCAGGAACTACGGCTTCAATCACACAGTCAATAGACCGAAACCTTGACACTGACCCCATAGTAACCCTGACCCAACCCTGACACTGACCCTACAGTAACCCTGACCCAACTCTGGCCCAATGGAACCCTGACCCAACCCAACCCTGACACTGACCCCACAGTGACCCTGACCCAACTCTGGCCCAATGGAACGGCACAGTGGCGCAGTGGTTAGCACTGCAGCCTCACAGCTCCAGGGACCCGGGTTCGATTCCGGGTACTGCCTGTGTGGAGTTTGCAAGTTCTCCCTGTGTCTGCGTGGGTTTTCTCCGGGTGCTCCGGTTTCCTCCCACAAGCCAAAAGACTTGCAGGTTGATAGGTAAATTGGCCATTATAAATTGTCACTAGTATAGGTAGGTGGTAGGAAAATATAGGGACAGGTGGGGATGTTTGGTAGGAATATGGGATTAGTGTAGGATTAGTATAAAATGGGTGGTTGATGTTCGGCACAGACTCGGTGGGCCGAAGGGCCTGTTTCAGTGCTGTATCTCTAATCTAATCTAATCTAAACCCAACCCAACCCTGACACTGATCCTACAGTGACCCTGACCCAACTCTGGCCCAATGGAACCATGACCCAACCCAACCCAACCCTGACACTGACCCTACTGAAACCCTGACCCAACTCTGGCCCAATGGAACCCTGACCCAACCCAACCCAACCCTGACACTGACCCGACAGTGACCCTGACGCAACTCTGGCCCAATGGAACCCTGACCCAACCCAACCCAACCCTGACACTGATCCTACAGTGACCCTGACCCAACTCTGGCCCAATGGAACCATGACCCAACCCAACCCTGACACTGACCCCACAGTGACCCTGACCCAACTCTGGCCCAATGGAACCCTGACCCAACCCAACCCAACCCAACCCTGACACTGACCCCACAGTGACCCTGACCCAACTCTGGCCCAATGGAACCATGACCCAACCCAACCCTGACACTGACCCCACAGTGACCCTGACCCAACTCTAGCCCAATGGAACCCTGACCCAACCCAATCCTGACCCTGACACAACCCAACACCGATACTGTCCAAAGAGCCTGGGTGTCCTTGTTCAAGAGTCACTAAAAGCTAGTATGCAGGTGCAGCAAGCAATTAAGAAGGTAAATAGTATGTTGGCCTTCATTGCAAGAGGATTTGAGTACAGATGTATTGCTGCAATTGTGTCAAACCTTGGTCAGACCACACCTGGAGTATTGTGTACAGTTTTGGTCTCCTTATCTAAGGAAGGATATATTTGCCTTAGAGGGAGTGCAGCAGAGGTTCACCAGGATTACCCTCGGATGGTGGGATTGTCTTATAAGGAGGGATTGTGGAAACTGGGTCTGTATTCTCTAGAGTTTCGAAGATTGAGAGGTGATCTCATTGAAACTTACAAAATTCTTACAGGGTGTGACAGGGTGGATGTGGAGAGGATGTTTTCTCTGGCTGGTGAGTCTAGAACCAGGGGACAAAGTCTCAGAATAAGGGGCAGGCCATTTAAGACTGAGATGAGGAGAAATTTCTTTACTCACAGAGTGGTGAATTTGTGAATTCTCTACCCCAGTGGGCTGTGGAAGCTCAATTATAGAGCATGTTCAAGACAGAAATCGATAGATTTCTGAATTCTAATGACATCAAATCGTGTGACATTGATCACAAGTCGTGGGAGTCAGTTGCCAGCATTCGCCAGAGCTGGCGGGCAGCCATAAAGACAGGGCTAAATTGTGGCGAGTCGAAGAGACTTAGTAGTTGGCAGGAAAAAAGACAGAGGCGCAAGGGGAGAGCCAACTGTGCAACAGCCCCAACAAACAAATTTCTCTGCAGCACCTGTGGAAGAGCCTGTCACTCCAGAATTGGCCTTTATAGCCACTCCAGGCGCTGCTTCACAAACCACTGACCACCTCCAGGCGCGTATCCATTGTCTCTCGAGATAAGGAGGCCCAAAAGAAAAAGAAAAAGAATGACATCAAGGGATATGAAGATAGTGGGGAAAAATGGCCTAGAGGTAGATGATCAGCCATGATCTGTTTGAATGGCATAGCCAGCTCAACGGGCCGAATGGCCTACTCCTGCTCCTATTTCCTATGATCCAACAGTAACCCTGACCCAACACTGATCCTGACCCAACAGTGACCCTGACTCTGACCCAATACTGACCCTAACACAATACTAATCCTGACCCAACCCTGACCAAACTCTCACCCTGACCCAACACTGACCCAGCAGTGACTCTGATCCAATACTGACCCGAACGCAACACTGACCGTGACCCAACGCTGACCCTGAGCCTGCACATACCCTGACCCAAACATAACTCAGACCTGACTCAACCCTGAACCTGACCCGACCCAACCTCGCCCCAACTGAGACTGAGACCAACCCAGGCCCAGACCCAGACAAAAACCGGCCAAGACCGAGATCAATCCAAAATGTTGATGTTCAGAGAGACCTGGGTATACTCGTACAGGAAAAGAACATTAGCATTCAGGTACAGCAAGCAATTAGGAAGTCAAATGGCATGTTGGCTTTTATTACAAGCGGATTGGAGTGCAGAAATAAGGAAGTTTTGCTACAATTGTACAGGCCTTTGGTGAGACCACAACTGGAGTACTGTGCAGATATACTTGCATTGGAGGTCAAAGGTTCACTAGATTAGGGGTTCACTCCCTTCCCTGTCAGCATTCCGAAGGGATTGTTCCCTCCGCAACACCCTTGTCCACTCCTCCATTACCCCCGACACCTCCTTCCCTTCCCACGGCACCTTCCCATGCAATTGCAAAAGGTGTAATACCTGCCCTTTTACCTCCTCTCTCCTCACTATCCAAGGCCCCAAACACTCCTTTCAGGTGAAGCAGAGATTTACTTGTACTTCTTTCAACTTAGTATACTGTATTCGCTGCTCACAATGCGATCTCCTCTACATTGGGGAGACCAAAGGCAGACTGGGTGACCACTTTGCGGAACACCTCCATTCAGTCCAAAAACATGACCCTGAGCTTCCTGTTGCTGGCCATTTCAACACACCCCTCTTCCTCTCATGCCCATATCTCTATCTTGGGATTGCTGCAGTGTTCCAGTGAACATCAACACAAGCTCGAGGAACAGCATCTCATTTACCGATTAGGCACACTACAGCCTGCCGGACTGAACATTGAGTTCAATAATTTCAGAGCATGACAGCCGCCCCCCCCTCCCCACCCCCCCCCCCCCCCCGCCCTTTTCTTTTAGGTTTACCCTTTTTTTAGTTTTTCTTTGTAACTTTTATTTTTCATTTTTTAATTTTATTTCATTTTAGTTTGTTTCATCATTACACTTTTTATTACCACGTGCCTGCCCGCTTTTTTCATGTTTTGCTTTTGGCTAGGGCTTTCATCATTCTATCATTTAACATCCTCCCTGCATTAATGCTTTGTATTTCACCACACCATTAACACATTATTTGTCTTTGCCCCATGACCCATTCTCTGTGACCCTGTCCTATCAACACCTTCCCATTTGTTCTCTTTTACTCCACACCACTTTATTTGCCTAAAACCTATTACATTTCTAACCTTTGCCAGTTCTGATGAAAGGTCACTGACCTGAAATGTTAACTTTGCTTCTCTCTCCACAGATGCTGCCAGACCTGCTGAGTATTTCCAGCACTTTTTGGTTTTATATCACTAGATTAGTTCCTGGATTGAGAGGACTGTCCTCTGATGAGAGGCTGGGTAAATTAGATCTATATTCGCTGGAGTTTAGAAGATTGAGAGGTGATCTCATTGAAACATACAAGATTCTGAAGGGGCTTGACAAGGTAGACACTAGGAGGTTGTTTCTGGCTGGGAATCTAGACCACAGGGGGAACAGCCTCAGGATAAGGGGACCATCATTTAGGACTGAGATGAGGAGAAATTTCGTCACTCAGAGAGTAGTGAATCTTTGGAATTCACGACTCCAGAAGGCTTGTGGATGCTCCATCATTCAATCTATTGAAGGCTGAGATAGATTTTTGGTCTCTCGGGGAATCAAGGGATATGGGGAGCAGGTGGGAAAGTGGAATTGAGGCCGAGGATCAGCCATGTTCGTATTGAATGGCGGAGCAGGCTTGAGGGGCTCCTGCCCCTATTTATTAAGTTCAACCCAGTTGCAGAGAGAGGGAGCCACAAACAAGCCTGTCTGACCAAGATGAAAAGCAGAATTAGCCCAACACCCTGGGAGATGAAACCGGACCAACACTGCCCCAAGGAGAGTGATCCAGAAACCAAAAGAATGGGAGGCAGAACCAGATCAACACAGGAAGGTTCATTATTAATTTCTATGGAATGTCAGCCATATTATCATCTTCTTCAACTGTGAAGACTGACACAAAATAATTATTCAGCAAATATTATATTCATTTGCAATATTACCCTCATCTATTTTTAAAGTGCCCATATTACCCTTGACCACACTTTGTCTTCTGATATAATTGTTAAAATGTATTTGTACTCCTTTTTTGCAGCTGTTACTATCTTTTGTCCCCTGGCTTTGTCTTCCTATGTTGGTTTGGTTCTTGGTTCTCTTCCCTGGTCTGGTTTTATCTCCCTGTGTTGATCTGGTTCTGCCTCCCATTCTTTTGGTTTCTGGATTACCTCAGGCGAATAATGGCCCCCTATAGGCTGAGGATGGGAATGAAATATGAAAGAAGTCCTCAGCAAGTGGTGGGGATATACACACAGTAAACATTGGACAATTGGGCAATTTATGGACTAATAGGGCCTGATCTGTCCCTCTCACATTAGTATCCTTTTCCTACTGAGTAGGCTGAGGCAGGGTTTGCTGGAGATGTGCTGCTCCTTGACCAATTTGTAAGGTTCAAATGTATCCTGCAGTGACTCTAAACCCAACTCCTGTGGGGCTGTCTTAGCGAGAACACTGAGCAGGGCTGGCTTAGTCAATCTGCCTCTTTAGCTGCCCTATCATCCAGTAATTCTCCCAGTGAATGTGTACTCCCTGTCTTAACATGTCCTTTACCAATGTGGTGCTGGGCCTCTTTGGATTTGAGTGCATATCATAATGAAATCAATAGTGATACATGTATTAAGGTTTTCCTGTTGGGTGTTTTAAAATGATTTTTACGGTAAAGCAGGAGCTACAGTGTGGTGTTTGCAGTGCAGGCACTATCTGACTAGATGTTGATAGGTATCTTCTACAGTGATTTCATCATACTGAGCTGACTGAGCAATACACTTATACTGGCTGACAATGTGATGAGAATAAACAGGGAATCTAGTCATCGGTGTTCCATCTTGGTAAAAGGAAGGCCCATCAATGTACGATAAAAGGAAGGCCCATCAATGTACTCACATCTTCACCATACAGTAGATGTTCTTTCAGCACTGGTGAGCTTCCCCTGGATAAAGTTAATGTTGCAGTAGCTAGATCGTTTTCTTTGGAGTGATGTGAAAATCACACTCCATTAGCAACAAAGTCCAATGGTTCAACCTCAAAGAGGAAACCAGAATGCCACTGTCAAATCAGAAGATTCAGGAGTGTATGAGGGAGTGAAGAATCAACAATAGCAGACATGTGATAAAAGTAAAATGTTGAACTGTCCAAAACGTCGGTAATAATTGTCCCTCACAGACATTTTGGGCGAGAAATTGCCAGGCATTGTGGCACTTGTAGCACTGCTGCAGGGGACGACACTGGAAGGTTTTGATTTGGCATGATCCTGATCTTACACAGTCCAACCAGCTGATGTGACGCCAGGATGTCAGACTTAGGCAATGACTGTCCAGGCAGCGGTTTGCGTTGTTTACTCAAAAAAACAAGCATGTAGTTGCAAGCTGGGCCCTGCAGCACTGTTATTTAAAGGGACAGTTACCTGACTGCAGGTAAGGTAATTCTTTGGAACCTTTCTCGATTTTTTTTTCCCAAAATATACTTTATTCATAAAAATCTGTAAAAATTACATTGCCAAACAGTTTCAAAAAATACAAACATTGCAAGGGAGATCAGTTTCCTTCAATACTATCATGAGTTTCTTCACAACCCTTCCGTTTCACAACTGTCATGCCAATTACACTTTTACATTTACAGCAATTGAGAATATTAACGATACAGTTCGAGGGGTTTCCCATGGATCCAGCCCCTCAGTCCAGCTTGGTGGGGGGGACCTTACACAGTGGTCTTTCCCCATTGCGCCTTTGCTGCGGCTGCCCCAAGCTTTAGTGCGTCCCTCAGCACGTAGTCCTGGACCTTGGAATGTGCCAGTCTGCAACATTCGGTGGTGGACAACTCTTTGCGCTGGAAGACCAGCAAGTTTCGGGCAGACCAAAGGGCGTCTTTCACCGAATTGATAGTCCTCCAGCAGCAGTTGATGTTTGTCTCAGTGTGCGTCCCTGGGAACAGCCCGTAGAGCACAGACTCCTGTGTTACAGAGCTGCTTGGGATGAACCTCGACAAAAACCACTGCATCTCTTTCCACACCTGCTTTGCAAAGACACATTCCAGGAGGAGGTGGGCGACCGTCTCTTCCCCACCATAGCCAACGCGGGGGCACTGTGCGGAGGGGGCGAGACTTCGGGTATGCATGAAGGATCTGACGGGGAGGGCCCTTCTCACCACCAGCCAAGCTACGTCTTGGTGCTTTTTTGAAAGTTCTGGTGATGAGGCATTCCGCCAAATGACTTTGACAGTCTGCTCGGGGAACCATCCGACAGGATCCACCGTCTCCTTTTCCCGTAGGGCCTTGAGGACATTCCGTGCAGACCACTGCCTGATGGACCGGTGGTCAAAGGTGTTTTCCCGCAGAAACTGCTCCACGAAGGATAGGTGGTACGGCACGGCCCAACTGCATGGAGCGTTCCGCGGCAATGTGGCCAAGCCCATCCTTCGCAACACCGGGGACAGATAGAACCTCAGCACGTAGTGACACTTGGAGTTTGCGTACTGGAGGTCTACACACAGCTTGATGCAGCCGCACACGAAGGTGGTCATCAGGATGAGGGCCACGTTGGGTACATTTTTCCCACCCTTGTCCAGAGATTTGAACATCGTGTCCCTCCGGATCCGGTCCATTTTAGATCCCCAGATGAAGCGGAAAATGGCTCGGGTGACTGCCACGGCGCAGGAGTGGGGTATGGGCCAGACCTGCGCCACGTGGAGCAACAACGTGAGCGCCTCGCACCTGATGACCAGGTTCTTACCCACAATGGAGAGAGATCGCTGCCCCCACATGCCCAACTTTTGTTGTACCTTGGCTACTTGCTCCTCCCATGTTTTGGTGCACGCCCCGGCCCTTCCGAACCATATCCCCAGCACCTTCAGGTAATCTGACCTGACGGTGAAGGGGACAAAGGATCGGTCAGCCCAGTTCCCAAAGAACATGGCCTCGCTCTTGCCGTGGTTAACTTTGGCTCCCGAGGCCAGTTCGAACTGGTCGCAGAAAGTGTCTGGAAGTATTCTGCAATGCTTTTGGAGGTGTTCTGGTGAGTTCCGGGATTTGCCACAGAGTGTTGCCATATCCTCACAGTGATGGTGCCTGTAGTGGAGAGTGGGGTCTGCAGCGTGGTAGGGAGCAGAGACAAACAGAGAGGACAAACTTCACACCATCCCCTCTGGAAGTTGGAGCTGGATGGACGATGGCCTCGGTTGTCCTCAAGGCCTGGGACAGATCAACCATGATCTTATTGAATGGCAGGGCAGGCTAGAGGGGCTGAATGGCTTACACCTGCTCTTATTTCTTATGTTCTTATGACTCCTCCATGCTCCTTCATAGTGGCAGGAGGCTGTTTGGAAGGCCAGCATTGTTAAAGCTTTATCAATGCTGTGCTGTTGCTCTCTCTCTCCATCTCAGCTGGTTAGGTAGTATCTGTAGAGAGAGAGAAACAGTTAACATTTCAGGTTGATGACCTTTCGTCAGAACACCCAGGATCTCAGTGTGCATGCCCATCAGCACTCTCCTGTATGCCACACCACTGAGGTCCACGTGCAAGTCCTCTGCAGCAGAACGCATCTGCCACCTCGCCCTCCACTGAGCTGGCAAATGAACCATCCTGTACCCCTGGCCTGGCTGCAGGCCACTCATGCCTGGATGACTCACCACATGCTGGTCCCAACTCTGTGCTAGTCTCCAAGGTAAGTGCAGTGCCAGTGTCTGAGCTCTGTTATGAAGGTGCTTTCATTATTATTATTTGAGGACTTGTGTTTAAAAGACTGTGAAAAATACCTGAGAAGATGATGAACTTATTTTTTTTAAAGGGTCACTGGAAGGACATTTGGGACTTTGTTTGAAAACAAACACTTACTGGAAGTCACATGTCTTAAGCTAAGTAAACAGCTGGAGTCTTATGGACTTTAGAACTGTTTGGACTTGAAATCACATTTCTGGTTTTATGGCTCAAGGGTTTTGGTTTCATTTTTGGATATTGTTGGGAGTTGAGTTGGGTTTGCAGCCAATTCATCCTGTTCCATCTCTTTGAGAAACCCTGAGAATCCAGTGTGAGAGCTGGAGAAACTGTTGCAGCATTTCTCCTGAGAAGCTTTTGGAAGACTTCCTCTCGACATCTCCTGAACAAATGGAGTGCAGATTGCAAGCTGAGTGTGGAGATTCGAGTTTGGTGAGTGGGGATTTTAAGTCCTGTTATCTTTATAAAAGTCTGGTCTGCAGTTAGCATTTAACTGGGATTTACCCTCTAGTTAAAGTAGGGTTAAGAAAGTAAAGTAAGTTTCTTACAGTCTTAGGCAGAGATTAACAGGCTCTACTGCAGAGTAGCTGATTAGTTAATGAGATGACCAACTAAATCTGGTTGTTGCAGTTTGAGTTTCAAATGGTATAAATACAGAAGTCTGGGTGCAGCCTGCAAACAGAGTTCAGATTGCAAGTTGAGTGTGGAGATTCGAGTTTGGTGAGTGGCTAGTTCAGTGAAGTGGGGGAGGAGGTGCTCCTTTTTTCTACTTTTTGAACCCTCCAGTATTTGATTCTTGCTTCGGTGCAGTGAAGGAGGTGTTTGGTGAGTACCTGGTAAGCTATTCTACTTATAATAAATAGTCTGTAAAGTTAATGTATGGCAGGGCAGCTCTGCTGAGTGGAATGTACATCCTGCGGTATGTGGGAAGTCATGGATGCACCATGTGTCCTCGACAAACACATCTGTAGGAAGTGTCACCGGCTGCACAAGCTTGAGCTCCAGGTTTCAGAACTTAAGCGGTGTCTGGAGTCACTGTTGTGCATCCATGAGGCGGAGGACTACGCAGATAACACATTGAGAGAGGTGGTCACACCGCAGGTTCGGAGCATGCAGGCAGATAGGGAATGGGTGACCGCCAGGCAGTCTAAGGGAACCAGGCAAGTAATGCAGGAGTCCCCTGAGACGATCTCGCTTGCTAATCGTTTTCCATTTTGGATACTGGTGAGGGTGATGGTTCCTCAGAGGAGTGCAGTCAAAACCAAGTTTGTGACACTACAGGTGGCTCAGCTGCACAGGAGTGGAGGAAGAAGAGTGGAAGAGCGGTAGTGATAGAGGATTTGTTAGGGGAACAGACAGGCGTTTCTGCAGCAGTAAACGTGACTCCATAATGGTGTGTTGCCTCCCTGGTGCTAGGGTGAAGGATGTCATGGAGAGGCTGCAGGACATCCTTCTGGGGGAGGATGATCAGCCAGAGCTCGTGGTCCACATTGGTACCAATGACATAAGTAGGAAGTGGGATGAGGGCCTGAAAGCAAATTTTAGGGAGCTAGGAAGGAGATTAAAAAGCAGCACCTCAAAAGTAGTAATCTCAGGATTACTCCCAGTCCCACATGCAGGGAATAGGAGAATTGAATGATTGAACACGTGGCTGGAGAACTTGTGTAGTGGGGAGGGCATCAGATTTCTGAGACATTGGGACCGGTTCTGAGGCAGATGGGACCTGTACAAGATGGACGGGTTGCACCTTAGCAGGACTGGGATGGATATCCTGACAGGGAGATTTGCTAGTGCTGTTGGGGAGGGTTTAAACTAAATTGTCAGGGGGATGGGAACCTGAGAAGGAGCTCAGATTGGAGGGAAGCAAAATTGGTAACTTGTCAGGGATGTGGGAACCAGGACCAAGTATCAGAGAGGAATAACAAGGCGCACAGAATACTGGGGGAGATAGCACAAGAGTAGGGAATAATATGTTATTATGTGGGGTCAGAGTAAGGGAAAAAGTAATAAAGTCTGAATCAGGATTAATGTGCATGTATGTGAATGCACAGAGAGTGGTTAATAAGACTGATGAGGTACAGGCACAGATTGCTATGTGGAAATATAATGTTGTGGCTATAACAGAGACCTGGCTCAAAAAAGGGCAGGACTGGGTGTTAAATATTCCTGGATACAAAGTGTTCAGGAAAGATAGGAAAGGGAAAAAAAGGGGGAGGGGTGGCGGTATTGATTAAGGAGAGCATTGCAGTGCTGGAGAAGACCCAGAAGGGTTGAAGGCAGAATCAATTTGACTAGAGCTTAGGAACAAAAAAGGTGTGGTTACATTCCTCAGTGTTGTCTATAGGCCACTAGCTAGTGGGAAGGATGTGGAGGAACAAATTTACAAGGAAATTACAGAAAGGTGCAAAAATTATAGAGTAGTTATAATGGGGGACTTTAATTATCCAATCATAGACTGGGATATTAGTAGTGTAAAGGGTAGTGAGGGGCAAGAGTTCCTGGAGTATGTTTAGGAAAATTTTCTACAACAGTATGTTGCTAGTCTAACTAGAAAGGAGGCACTGCTTAGACCTGGTTCTTGGAAATGAGGTGGGCCAACTGGATCAAGTGATCAAGTATCAGTAAGAGAACATTTAGGGAACAGTGATCATTGTATCATAAGATTTAGGTTGATTATGGAAAAGGACAAAGAGCAATCCAGGGTAAGAATAATTAACTAGGGGAAGGACAACTTCAATGGGGTAAGAATGGAGCTGGGGTGAATAAATTGGAGTCAAAAGCTTGCAGGAAAACCGGTAGGTGAACAACGGGCTACCTTCAAAGAAGAGATAGTTCGGGCACAGTCAAGGTATGTTCCCTCAATGGGAAAAAGTAAGGCAAACAAATCCAGAGCTCCCTGGATGATAAAAGAGGTAGAGATTAAGAATATGAAGAAAAAGTGTGCTTATGCCAATACCAGGTAGAAAATACTATTGAGAACCAGGCTGAATATAGAAGGTCCAGAGGGGAAGTGAAAAAGCAAATCAGAGAAGCAGAGAGAGCTTGAAAAGAGACTGGCAGCTATCATTAAAGGGAATCCCAAAATTTTCTATAGGCATATAAATAGTAAAAGGGTGGTAAAAGGAGGAGTGGGGCCAATTAGGGACTAGAAAGGGGATTTACACATGGAAGCAGAGGGCATAGCTGAGATATTAAATGAATACTTTGTATCTGTCTTTACCAAGGAAAAGGATGCAACCCAGGCAATGTTGAAAGAGGAGGCAAGTCAGACACTAGAGGGGTTTAAAATTGATAAAAGGAAGTATCAGAAAGGGTGTCTGTACTTAAAGTGGATAAAGCACCAGGGCCAGATGTGATGCATCCAAGGATACTGAGGGAAGTGAGGGTGGAAATCGCAGAGGCACTGGCCATAATTTTTCAGTCTTCTTTAAACTTTGGGATAGTGCCAGAGGACTGGAGAATTGCAAACGTTACACCCTTGTTCAAAAAGGGTGTAAAGATAAGCCTAGCAACTACAGGCCAGGTGGTTTAACTTCGGTGGTGGGAAAACTTCAAGGAAAAACAGTTCGGGACAAAATCAATAGTCACATGGACAAATGCGAGTTAATTAAGGAAAGCCAGCATGGATTTCTTAAGGGAAAATCATGTTTAACTAACTTTCTGGAGTTTTTTGAGGAGGTAACACAGTGGTTGATGAGGGCAGTGCTGTTGATGTGGTGTACATGGACTTTCAAAAGATACAGTGCCACACAACAGACTTGTGAGAAAACTTGTAGCTCATGGAATAAAAGGGACAGTAGCAACTTGGATACAGAATTGGCTGAGTGACAGGAAACAAACAGTAGTGGTTAATAGATATTTTTCGGGTTGGAGGAAGGTTTGTAGTGGAGTTCCCCAGGGATTAGTGTTGGGACCCTTGCTTTTCCTGATATATAATAATGACCTAGACCTTGGTGTCCAGGGCACAATTTCAAAGTTTGCAGTTGATACAAAACTTGGAAGCATTGTAAACTGTGAGGAGGATAGTGTAGAACTTCAAAAGGACATAGACAAGTTGGTGGAATGGGCAGACAGGTGGCAGATGATGTTCAATGCAGAGAAATGTGAAGTGATTCATTTTGTTAGGAAAATATGGAGAGACAATATAAAATAAAGGGTGCAATTCTAAAGGGTGTGCAGGAGCAGAGGGACCTGGGTGTATATGTGCATAAGTCATTGAAGGTGGCAGGACAGGTTGAGAGAGCAGTTAATAAAGCATGGAGTATCCTGGGCTTTATTAATAGGGGCATAGAGTACAAGAGCAAGGAAGTTATGTTGAACTTGAATAAGACACTAGTTCGGCCTCAGCTGGAGTATTGTGTCCAGTTCTGGGCACTGCATTTTAGGAAAGACGCGAGGAAATTGGAGAGAGTACAGAAAAGATTCACGAGAATGGCTGCAGGGATGAGGAATTTCTGTGATGAAGATAGATTGGAGAGGTTGGGGCTGTTTTCCTTGGAGAAGAGAAGGCTGAGAGGTGATTTGATAGAGGTATTCAAAATCATGAGGGATCTGGACAGAGTAGATAGAGAGAAACCATTCCCACTCGTGAAAGGATCGAGAATGAGAGGGCACAGATTTAAAATATTTGGTAAGAGAAGCAAAAGTGAGAGGAGGAAAAACTTTTTCACACAGCGACTGGTTAAGATCTGGAATGCACTACCTGAGAACGTGGTGGAGGCAGGTTCAACTGAAGCATTCAAAAGGGGATTAGACAGTTATATGAAAAAGAAGAATGTGCAGGGTTACGGGAAGACAGCAGGGGAATGGAACTGAGGGAGTTGCTCTTTTGGAGAGCCAGTGTGGACACGATGGGCCGAATGGCCTCTTTCTGCACTGTAACTATTCTGTGATTCTGTGAACTTTGCATCTTTATTGAATAAGACTTGTTTTATAATAAATCAATAATTCTGGTGTTTATTAAAAAACCTGATTGGCAGATTTGTATTCTGAAACGAATAGATAAAAATACATAAGTGGCCATATCCATAACTGGTTAAAATATTTTTAAATATATGTTGTGACCAGTGGCGTAGTGAGACTCGAGGGAGATACTGCACTCCTCCAACCTCGGTCATAACAGCTGCAAGTGTCACATCAAGTGACAGGGCCTCTTTGTCGATGCTGTGCTGTTGCTCTCTCCTCCTGCTTGAGCTGCAGCAGCCAGGTAAGCGACAGCTCTTGGGTGTCTAAAAGCAGGAACTCAGAAGAAGTTTGGTGTGAGGAAAAGCAGCGGGTGGGAAGCAAGAGGTACATGGTCTCACCATCAGCAGCTTGCTCATTATGCCAGATAGCAGGACGAGGGTGAGACAGGGCATAGGCAGGAATATACCATCATCCTCAATGTGCTCAGCGACATCAGATGCCAGGGGCCACATCACAGCTGGACCCAAATGTTATTGATAGTCAGTTTATTCACAGAATGCAGCATTACATATCACTGCCTCCCACTGTCTTCCCCCACCCCCATCTCCAAGCAGGGTCTCTTCATATCCTACTCTAAATCCTCAATTAAACAATGTCCTTCACCTGTGTATCTTTAACAACATAATTAACCTACAGCTGTTACATAGGTTTCTAAATTCACTTGAAAAAGCCCTTCAGAACACATCTGCAGGGGATGCAGAGACGAAGTGGGCCCAGATCAGAGACGCCATCTATGACTCAGCAATGACCACCTTTGGCAAATGTGTGAAGCAGAATGCAGACTGGTTTCAATCTCACCTTGAAGAGCTGGAACCTGTCATAGCCGCTCAGCACACTGCACTGTTGAACTACAAGAAAGCTCCCAGCGACTTAACATCCATAGCACTTAAAGTAGCCAGAGATGCTGCACAAAGAACAGCCAGGCGCTGTGCAAATGACTACTGGCAATGCCTATGCAGTCGTATTCAGCTGGCCTCCGACACTGGAAACATCAGAGGAATGTATGATAGCTTTAAGAGAGCTTTTGGGCTAACCATCAAGAAGATCGCCCCCCTCAAGTCTAAATCAGGGGAAATGATCACTGACCAACGCAAGCAAATGGACCGCTGGGTGGAGCACTACCTAGAACTGTACTCCAGGGAAAATATTGTCACTGATACCGCCCTCAATGCAGCCCAGTCTCTGCCAGTCATGGATGAGCTGGACGAACAGCCAGTGATGCCATTGATTCTCTAGCCAGTGGAAAATCCCCTGGAAAGGATGGCATTACCCCTGAAATAATCAAGAGTGCTAAGCCTGCCATACTTTCAGCACTACATGAACTGCTTTGCCTGTGCTGGCATGAGGGAGCAGTACCACAGGACATGCGCGATGCCAATAACATCACCCTGTATAAGAACAAGGGTGACCGCAGTGACTGCGACAACTACCGTGGAATCTCCCTGCTCAGCATAGTGGGGAAAGTCTTTGCTCGGGTCATTTAAAACAGACTCCAGAATCTGGCCGAGCGTGTCTACCCTGAGGCACAGTGCGGCTTTCGAGCAGAGAGATCTACCATTGACATGCTGTTCTCCCTTCGCCAGCTACAGGAGAAATGCCACAAACAACAGATGCCCCTCTACGTTGCTTTCATAGATCGCACCAAAGCCTTTGACCTCGTCAGCAGACGTGGTCTCTTCAGACTACTAGCAAAGATCGGATGTCCACCAAAGCTACTAAGTATCATCACCTCATTCCATGACAATATGAAAGGCACAATTCAGCATAGCGGTGCCTCATCAGACCCTTTTCCTATCCTGAGTGGCGTGAAACAGGGCTGTGTTCTCGCATCTACACTGTTTGGGATCTTCTTCTCACTGCTGCTCTCACATGCGGTCAAGTCTTCAGAAGAAGGAATTTTCCTCCACACAAGATCAAATAGCAGGTTGTTCAACCTTGCCCGTCTTAGAGCAAACACCAAAGTACGGAAAGTCCTCATCAGGGAACTCCTCTTTGCTGACGATGCTGCATTAACATCCCACACAGAAGAGTGTCTGCAGAGACTCATCGACAGGATTGTGGCTGCCTGCAACGAATTTGGCCTAACCATCAGCCTCAAGAAAACGAACATCATGGGACAGGACGTCAGAAATGTTCCATCCATCAATATTGGCGACCACGCTCTGGAAGTGGTTCAAGAGTTCACCTACCTAGGCTCAACTATCACCAGTAACCTGTCTCTTGATGCAGAAATCAACAAGCGCATGGGAAAAGCGTCCGCTGCTATGTCCATACTGACCAAGAGAGTGTGCGAAAATGGCGCACTGACACAAAACACAAAAGTCCGAGTGTTTCAAGCCTGTGTCCTCAGTACCTTGCTCTACGGCAGCGAGGCCTGGACAATGTATGTCAGCCTAGAACGACGTCTCAACTCATTCCATCTTCACTGCCTCCGGAGAATCCATGGCATCAGATGGCAGGACCGTATCTCCAACACAGAAGTCCTCGAGGCAGCCAACATCTCCAGCATATACACCCTACTGAGCCAGCAGCTCTTGAGATGGCTTGGCCATGTGAGCCACATAGAAGATGGCAGGATCCCCAAGGACGTAGCAAGCTCAGACAGGTATCAGACCCACCAGCCATCCATGTCTGCGCTTTAAAGACGTCTGCAAACGCGACATGAAGTCCTGTGACGTTGACTACAAGTTGTGGGAGTCAGTTGCCAGTGATCGCCAGAGCTGGCGGACAGCCATAAAGGCGGGGCTAAAGAGTGACGAGTTGAAGAAACTTAGCAGTTGGCAGGAAAAAAGATAGAGGTGCAAGGAGAGAGCCAACCGTGTAACAGCTCCAACAACCAATTTTATCTGCAGCGCCTGTGGAAGAGTCTGTCACTCTAAAATTGGCCTTTTATAGCCACTCCAGGTGCTGCTCCATAAACCACTGACCACCCATTGGTGCTTACCCATTGTTACTCGAGACAAGGAGGCCAAAGAAGAGAGAAGAAAAAATACCATGCTGCAGAGAACTAAATCTCTGTCGGGAGATGCAGGCTACCTTGTCCACTGCCAGCTCAGCTCTGCTTCACTCTATTGTGTGCCACCTTGTCCTGCAAGAGAGAGGGCAGAATTGTGTTGCACTGTGTTCAGATGATGTGCCTGCCATAGCTGAATAACTGGAGGTATGAAGAGATGGGTATGAGATTGGCAGCATTGGTTGGTGTGTGAGGTGTACATTAACTTCACCATCTCCCTCCAGGGGCTACAGTCATGCTTTGGCATGCCAAACTCTGTTCTGTGCTGTGTTAACTTCATCCTTATCTCTGGGTGCAAAGGTCAGAGATACAGCTCGGATTTCTTAATCACAAATACTGTATGCGTGTCAGACATAACCCAGTTGGAGGGCTCCCTCCTTGGTGAAACCACAGTACCTTGCTCATGTAATGGACAACCACACCACAACATATGACAAAATCAGACCCTGAAATACCTTCAAAAATTCATCATTCCCATTACTATGGGCTGGTCAACAATGACCTGTATCTGGCTGGTCAAAGTGTGCCTCTTTAATCCCATATGCTTGGTCGATAGATGCCTCAATAGCAGTTAAACAAATAATCTTCCTTGTTGTCACAAGGTGACATTCAGGAATTAGTGTATGAATGATTGTAGCAGATGATCCAGTATCTTCTAACGTATTCTGTCACTGACCTTCATTAATCATGGCCAAAGCAATAGGACAGTTAGTACGATCACACCAGAACCCCATCACTGGCATCGCTGGCTTTGTCATTATGTGGTGTCTGTCCCCTTGTAATAAGGAGGACTGGATGAGTATACACGGACCAAAGCTTTGTCATTGTGATTCATCACTTGGTGTTACGACCAATTGAAAAGGGGTCTAGGGGTTCCCTCCCAGCCTTTGCCTGGTTTAACCGTAGCAGAGTTTAATTTTAGAAACAACATGTTTTTAGCTCCCCCTTCAGTGAATCCTTGTTCACTGCTCCAATTGTAAGGTAAAGAAATCAGACAGGTTTCCTTAGATTTAAACAAGAAAGGTAGAAGTTTATTCGTCTTAAACTCTAATCTGGTTAACAACTACGAATATGCGTCGCGACCACACTAGCATGCATATGCGATAAACACACACGCAGGTAGATACAGAAAAGGTAGAAATAATAAAGGGGAAAAGTTTGAGGCAATATCTGTTAGTTATTTACTGTCCTTTGAGTTCAACGTGGAGTTTTTGGTTGCAGGTAAGTCTCGCTATTCATTGGGTCCAACTTGTTTTGATGTCGGAGTCTTTTCTCTCTTGGGGTGTACGTGTCTTCCGTGGGTCTGGTGGCTTGGGAGAAGGTAAGAGAGAGCCAGCCCGGGGAGAGGCTTCCTTGTTCCAGCTTCAGTTGCAAAACTGCCTTCTGTTCCTTTCTGTGTGGCACAATTCAACTCCAAGTTGACCAGCAGGTTAGTCATGTGACTAACTGGCTTAACCACTTCTGCGTTTGTGGATTGTATTATCTTAGCAGGCCCTGGAATGTGTTTCCTTACACCTTCAATGTCTGGTGATCAAAATCCATTTGGGTTAATTGGATCAGGGAATAGTCCTTTGTCTTCACAAGCAGCGTCTCTTACTGGATGTTCTTCCAGTACAAATGTCTGGTGACCTCTTTAACAAGTCATTTCTTCACTCCAGCAACAGTTTAAAATTAATGTTGATATGATAAAATTAATATGCCTCATTCTTTGCAGGTGGGGGTCTGCATGACACTTGATCTATTTAACTGTCCCAGTTGTTGCTCTGAGGTGCTGACTTTGGGCGATTTTGTCAGCGAAGGCTCATTGTTACACTCTGATCGTGGTTCTGGAAGCTGTGGCTATGATGGTCTCGTGGCTGGTGCCCAAATTTCTGGCACTAGTAGCACCGATTGCTACAAGAGTTGCTTCCAAATTTAGGCTGGGTCCCTGAATTATCAGGGGAAGGCCCCTCAACAGGTTTTTGATTCCGTCTGGGATGACTGATGTGGTTCTATGCAGAGCCCTATGCCTAAGAGGCAGTTTACCTCAAGTATTACCTGAAGGGTATTTTTATTAATTGACACTTTTGTGGCTGTTTTCTGGAGTGGCTATAATGGGACAAAAGCATCTTTGACAAATTGTTCTTTGTTCCTTGGATTGTGGGCTGGGCTTCCAGCCTGAGTAGGAACCCTTGTAGGCTGAGTCAGTTCCTACAAATCGACCATCTGGTTTGCAAATGTGGTGGGGGGGGGGGGGGGGGGTGGGGGGGTGGACCTGAGTTGTCTGCCCACATTGATGTTCTATAATAACTGATCCATAGCCAGTAACTGCATAATGTCGACTACAGCTTCTACCAGTGTAGTGGCTGGAAGGTGGATGCTAGGATTGAGAGGAACACAAACCTGGCTCACAAGTGTCCCTGAGCAGCTTCTTATATTCCTCATCATTCAATTCCCCAATGCACCCATTGAAAAGCCACACAGTACTGTGAGACATCAACTGGGTTATCCCTATCCTTCATCATCCCTGTCTCAGGTAGCAGTCCATTGAACAAGAGTTTATCATCTAAGAAGGTACAGTGACTACTCTGTTCCCATTATGTTGAGTAATGGTAACAATATAGAGCATTAGTGCTTCTCTCTCCCAGGTTCCACCTCAGCACACTTAGGATTACAATAGCATGTAGCCTTTTGCTTCAAATGATCCCAATTTACATCATTGTTATGGTACCCATCTTTTCTGTCTAAACCAGGGTTGTCCAACATATGGACCATGGGCCAACATCTGGCCTGCCAAAAGTTTCCATCCGGCCCGTGAGTGTAAACTGTACCCGGAGCTGTTCCTCATCCTCACCAGAGTCCATTAATTGGAGGTGAGAAATTTTCCACAGGCTTTTTCTTCCAGACCAGCTTTTAAAATAGATTGCAAGTCAGTTTCACAGCTGACAGCTGCTGACATGGGGAACAGCCATTTCCCAACCTCAGACAGATTCAGGGTTTTCTGGTGGGTTTTTAAAAAAACTGACCAACCATCTGCTGAGCGTTCCCACTCTGTGCAACTGTCAGAGAGACAGAAGGGGGGACAGAGAGACAGAGAGAGGCGGTGGGGGGGGGACAGATAGAGGGAGAGAAAGGAGGACAGAGAGAGAGAGAGAGAGAAGGGGGAGAGAGAAAGAAAGAAAGGGGGACAGAGAGAGATATGTGGGAACAGAGAGAGAGGGCAGAGAGAGAGAGAGGGGGGTGACAGAGAGAGACAGGAACAGAGAGAGAGGGGGCAGAGTGGGAGAGAGGGTGCAGAGAGAGAGGGCAGAGAGAGAGACAGAGAGAAGGGGGACAGCGAGAAAGGGGGACATAGAGAGAGGGGGTCACAGAGAGAGAGAGGGGGCAGAGTGTGAGAGAGGGGCAGAGAGACAGAGGGGTCGGAGAGAAGAGAGGGGGACAGAGAGAGAGATGGAATAGGGAGAGAGAGAGAAGGGAGGACAGAGAGAGAAGGGGGGAGAGAGAGAAAGAGTTGGGACAGAGAGAGCGAGGACAATATGGGGGAACAACACAGAGGGGGGAAACACAGAGAGAGAAAGAGAGACAGAGAGAGGGAGAGACAGTGATCAAGGTCACTCCTGACAGATGAATATCTATCAGGAATACACTGCATCACTACATTGACTACTTGCGCAAGCAAAAAAAATGACAGGTATCTCATTAAATCAGTGTCCATCATAGTGAAGAGAAATTAAGTCAATAAATTAGTCTTGTCATTTAAAGCTTCTTCACAAAGATGTATATTTGTTGTTTTGATTAACAGTAAGATACATTTTTAATGCCTTTATCTTTCCAAAATTGTCTCACCGGCCCCCTATGTAAGACAAAAATATTAATGTGGCCCCCTACACGAAAAGGTTGGACAACCCTGGCCTAAACCTTTGCTATAATTGACAAAAGAGATCACACCTCATGTCTATTTAATTTTCCTTGTAATTCATAAATGTGAATTCACTTTTCGTGTGTCCATCACTCTTATAAGCTCATGCAAGGCTGTTTTAGCATCTTCTAACTCTTGTTTTAATCTCCTGTTCTCAACTTGTAAAATATCCTGTACCTGTATTGCCTGCCGAATCCATAATCCATAATCCTTGGGCTGGAGTGCTGGGAGCTGCCAGTTGTAATTCAGCTAACATAATCAATACATCCTCCAATCATTGTCAATGTACCGCCTCACTTACTTTAAGATTTTACTTTCAACATATTCATTACTCTATCTTCACTTCACTGCACACAAAGGTGAACTGCGAATCTAAACAAATGCTTTTAATTACATCTTTTTCTCACTCGCCAACCCCTCACGTGGGTCATCAACTCTCCGACAGTTGCATAAGGCTCCTCTGTTTTAGTCATTATTGCAACACGGACACCCATTTACCCCTTAAATATTGTGCAGTCTTGCCTTACTCTTGATAATAATGGTACATAACAAGGATAAATAAAGCATTTGTTCTCACAGACTACTTTATTTACCTTCTACCCAAACTATACAGATATACTCACTGTACTGGTACTGGTTTGTTCCCAGTTGGCCGGTCTGCCAAACAAGTTCTCTTCACGTCTTCAGTGACTGACCAGGCCACCCTACCCAACTGCAGCAACTGTGGGCTGTGGTTTTATATCCCTTTCTGACCCAGGACCCTTGACATATAAAGTAATGTCTCAACTTGGGTCATCCGATTGGGTTTCAGTGTCTTATCAATCCCACCCAGGCTATGCAAGACCACCTGCATGTGGTCATATCCTTCTCTCAGCAGTGGAGGGGGTCTTAGGTGCATTCTATAGCTCTTAAGTGCAAATGATATTAAGTGCAAACACAGGAAGACAGCCATTCACACATATTCCGAGAGGCCATTGTCTATGAGAGCAGTTGTAGACAGAGTGATGTTGTAATAGTCTGGGGCGACCACCTTAGTGGCATGTCCTGACTCGTCTGTGTGTGTGTGTGAGGGTCCTTGTCCAGTTAAACTGTCTTTATTTTAAAAAGTTCAATATGAGCCAATTCGATTTACTCCACGTGATATCAAGAAATGACTGAAGGCAAGGGATACTGCAAAGGCTGTGGGCCCTGACAACATTCCGGCAATAGTACTGAAGACCTGTGCTCCAGAACTTACCACGCACTGAGCCAAGCTGTTCCAGTGCATCTACAACACTGCCATCTACCCTGCAATGTGGAAAATTGTCCAGGAAATTCCTGTAGACAAAATGCAGTATAAATCCAACAAGATGAATTACCACCCCATCAGTCTACTCTCGATCATCAGTAAAGTGATGGAAGGTGTCGTCAACAGTGCTATCAACCGGCACTTGCTTAGCAATAACCTGCTTAGTGACACTCAGTTCTGCCAGGGCCAATTAGCTCCTGACCTCATTACAGCCTTGGTTGAAACATGGATAAAAGAGCTGAACTCAACAGATGAGGTGAGAGTGACTGCCCTTGACATCAAGACAGCATTTGACGGGTATGGTATCAAGGAGCCCTAGCAAAACTGAGGTCAATGGGAATAAGGAGGAAAGCTCTTCACTGGTTGGAGTCATACCTAGTGCTAAGGAAGATAGTTGTGGTTGTTGGAGGTTAATCATCTCAGCTCCAGGACATCACTGCAGGAGTTTCCTCAGGGTAGTGTCCTAGGCCCAACCATCTTCAGCTGCTTCATCAATGACCTTCCTTCAATCATAAGGTCAGAAGTGGGGATGTTCGGTAGCGGTTGCATAATGCTCAGCACAATTCACAACTCCTCAAATACTGAAGCAGTCCTTGTAGAAATGTAACAAGACCTGGAAAATATCCAGGCTTCGGCTGATAAGTGGCAAGTGACATTCAAGCCATACAAGTACCAGGCAATGACGATCTCCAACAAGAGAGAATCTAACCATCTCCCCTTGACATTCAATGGCATTACGATTGTTGAATCCCCCACTATCAACATTCTGGGGGTTACTATTGACCAGGGGCGGCACAGTGGCGCAGTGGTTAGAACCGCAGCCTCACAGCTCCAGCAACCCGGGTTCAATTCTGGGTACTGCCTGTGTGGAGTTTGCAAGTTCTCCCTGTGCTTGCGTGGGTTTCCTCCGGGTGCTCCGGTTTCCTCCCACATGCCAAAGACTTGCAGGTTGATAGGTAAATTGGCCATTATAAATTGCCCCTAGTATAGGTAGGTGGTAGGGAAATATAGGGACAGGTGAGGATGTGGTAGGAATATGGAATTAGTGTCGGATTAGTATAAATGGGTGGTTGATGGTCGGCACAGACTCGGTAGGCCGAAGGGCCTGTTTCAGTGCTGTATCTCTAAACTAAACTAAACTAAACAGAAACTGAACTGGAGTAGCCATATAAATATTGTGGCTACAACAGCAGGTCAGAGGCTAGGAATCCTGCGGTGAGTAACTCACCTCCTGACTCCCCAAAGCCTGTCAACCATCTACTAGGTACTTGCCTGGATGGGTGCAGCTCCAACAACACTCAAGAAGCTTGACACCATCCAAGACAAAGCAGCCCACTTGATTGGCACCCCATCCACAAACATTCCCTCCCTCCACCACCTATGCACATTGGCAGCCTTGTAAACCATCCTTTTTTTATTTGTTCATGGGATGCAGACATCGCTGGCTGGGCCAGCATTTATTGTCCATCCCTAATTGCCCTTGAGAAGGTACAAGATGCATTGCAGCAATGCACCAATTCTTCTTAGACAGCACCTTCCAAACCCGCGACCTTTACCACCTCGAAGGACAAGAGCAGCAAATACATGGGAACATCACCACCTGCAAGTTCCCGTGCAAGTCACACACCATCCTGACTTGGAACTATATCGGCCATTCCTTCACTGTCGCTGGGTCAAAATCCTGGAACTCCCTTCCTAACAGCACTGTGGGTGTACCTACCCCAAACGGACTGCAGTTCAAGGCAGATCGCCACCACCTTCTGAAGGGCAATTAGGGATTGGCAATAAATGCTGGCCTCGCCCGCGACACCCACATCCCATGAAATGAATTTTAAAAAGCCCCAACGAATGATGTCTTCGGTCAGAATTCTTCTCCCTTCATCTCGATGTCCTCCGCACTCCCTGTTCCTTCCACCATTTGTCAAACTCTGCACACGAAATTGCCAATTACCAAGGCCTGATAATCTACATCCCAGAGTACTTAAGGAAGCGGCCCTAGAAATAGTAGATGCATTGCTGGTCATTTTTCAAAATGCTATAGACTCTGAAACAGTTCCAATGGATTGGAGGGTAGCTAATGTAACCACTATTTAAAAAAGGAGGCAGAGAGAAAACAGGGAATTATAGCCTGACATTAGTAGTGGGGAAAATGCTAGAATCCATTATAAAAGATGTAATAACAGAGCACTTGGAAAACAATGACAGGATCGGACAAAGTCAACATGGATTTACGAAAGGGAAATCATGCTTGACAAATCTACTGGAATTTTTTGAGGATTTAACTAGTAGAATAGATGAGGGAGAACCAGTGGATGTGGTGTATTTGGACTTTCAGAAGGCTTTCGATAAGGTCCTACATAAGAGATTAGCATGCAAAATTAAAGCACAAGGGATTGAGGGGTAAGGTACTGACATGGATGGAGAACTGGTTAGCAGACAGGAAACAAAGAGTAGGAATAAACGGGTCTTTTTCCAAGTGGCAGGCAGTGACTAGTGGGGTAGCGCAGGGTTCAGTGCTAGTATAATATATATTAATGATGCAGTATAATGTGGATAAATGTGAGGTTATTCACTTTGGTGGCAAAAACAGAAAGGCAGATTATTATCTGAACGGTGATAGATTGGGAAAGGGGGAGGTGCAGTGAGACCTGGGTGTCCTTGTGCACAAGTCGCTGAAAGTAAGCATGCAGGTGCAGCAGGCAGTTAAGAAGGCAAATTGTATGTTGGCCTTCATAGCGAGAGGATTCGAGTACAGGAGCAAGGATGTCTTGCTGCAATTATACAAGGCCTTGGTGAGACCACATCTGGAGTATTGTGTGCAGTTTTGGTCTCCTTATCTGAGGAAGGATGTTCTTGCTTTACAGGGAGTGCAGCAAAGGTTCATCAGACTGATTCCTGGGATGGCAGGACTGACGTATGAAGAGAGATTGGGTCGATTAGGCTTGTATTCGCTAGAGTTTAGAAGAATGAGAGGGGATCTCATAGAAACCTACAAAATTCTAACAGGACTGGACAGACTCGATGCAGGAAGGATGTTCCCGATGGCGGGGGTGTCCAGGACCAGGGGTCACAATCTAAGGATAAGGGGTAAGCCATTTAGGACTGAGACGAGGAGGGATTTCTTCACCCAGAGAGTGGTGAACCTGTGGAATTTTCTACCACAGAAAGCAGTTGAGGCCAAATCATTAAATATATTCAAGAAAGTGTTAGATATAGTTCTTAGGGCTAAAGGGATCAAGTGATGTGGGGAGAAAGGGGGAACAGGTTATTGAGTTTGGACGATCAGCCATGATCATATTGAATGGCGGTGCAGGCTCCAAGGGCCCAGTGGCCTACTCCTGCTCCTATTTTTCTAGGTTTCTACATCTGTAACAAGCACATTTCGCAATCTGGTAAACTGTTACAAGCAAATTGCTGAATAAAAACATTGCAAACAAATACATTCCTCTTATAGCATGATGACCAATGCCTCACTACTTGCTTCTTCATACGCTTCTTTTGAAGGGATTTTACAACAACCATCATGATTACTCGAACTTCTGTAGGGATAAACCACACATAGGGCCGAATTTTATAAGCCGCCACCGAAATGGGCGGTGATGAAAACCATGGCAGCTCCCTCCTGTGGGCCACACGCCAAAAAGCCGCCTGATTCCAAGTGCTGTGCCTCATTTAAATAGCTGGGGCAGGACGCTCCCCGCCCCCCCCTCCCCCCCCCCCCACCGATCGTGTGGAGGGGGCGGGCTGTCCATCCCCAGCAATGGCGTCAGCTGCCTGTGCGCAGGTGCTGACGCCATTTTTAAAGGGCTGTTAGCCCTACCAGTAAATTTAAATATTTGAAGAAACATTGAATGAAAGAAAATAAATACATTTCTTTTGCCCCTGTCCCACCCCCATATCAATTAAATTAATTATTCACCCTTTCCTCCGCCCCCAAAAGCACTTACCTTCACACTCTGACCTTCCCCCACCCCCCAAACTGTACATACTTTCAACTATAAGCCTTCCCACCAACCCCTACACCCGTGACGTTCATTTGACCCTGTTTTCCCCCCTCCGCCCTGATAAATGTACCTCCTCCCCCCTCCCCAACAGTGTAGCGTCTTGTTTCCCCCGATGGGGATACAAAGGCACGGCAGTGCCAGCCACCGGGCTGAAGATTGCAGTGGCACTTCAGCAGTCAATGGGAAAGTCATTAATGCAGTTAAATAAATTTATTTGAATATTTAAATTACAGTCCCAATCTGGATTATCCCGATCAATATTCAGGTGATTAAAATCCCCCAATATCACCACTCTGTAGTTCTTGCACATCTCTGTGATTTCCCTGCAGATTTGTTCCTCTATCTCTCTCTCACTATTTGGGGACCTATAGAATATCACTTGTAGCATCATCATACCCTTTTTGTTTCTCAAATCTAACCAAATGGGTTCTGTCCTTGCCCACTCAAGACATCCTCTCTTTCCAACACTGCAGTGTCTTCCTTAATCAGCACAGCCAACCCAACTCTGTTTTTTTTCTCTTCACTATGGACGTCCAATCTCTCTACACCTCCATCCCCCACCAGGACAGTTTGAGGGCTCTCCACTTCTTCCTTGAACAGAGGCCCAACCAGTCCCCATCCACCACCACCCTCCTCCGCCTGGCTGAACTTGTTCTCACATTGTACAACATCTCCTTCAACTCCACTCACTTCCTTCAAGTAAAAGGTGTTGCTATGGGTACCCACATGGGTCCTAGTTATGCCTGTCCTTTTCTGGGACACGTCGAACATTTGTTGTTCCAGTTCTACTCAGGCCCCCTCCCCCAACTCTTTTTCCAGTACATTGATGACTGTATCGGTGCCATTTCCTGCTCCCGCCCGGAACTAGGAAACGTTATCAACTTTGCTTCTAATTTCCATCCTTCTCTCACCTTTACATGATCCATCTCTGACACTTCTCTCTCTTCCTCGACTTCTCTGTCTCCATCTCTGGGGATAGGCTTTCTACTAATATTCATTATAAGCCCACCGACTCCCACAGCTACCTCGACTACACTTCTTCACACCCAGCCTCCTGTATGGACTCCATTCCATTCTTCCAGTTTCTCTGTCTCCAACGCATCTGCTCTAATGATGCTACCTTCCACGACAGTGCTTCTGATATGTCTTCCTTTTTCCTCAACCAAGGATTCCCTCCCACTGTGGTTGACAGGGCCCTCAACTGTGTCCGGCCCATTTCCCGCACCTCTACCCTCACCCCTTCCCCTCCCTCCCAGATTCGCGACAGGGTTCCCCTTGTCCTCACTTTCCACCTCACCAGCCTCCAGATCCAAAGGATCATCCTCCACCACTTCCACCACATCCAGTGTGATGCCACTACCAAACGCATCCTCCCCTCCCTTCCCCTGTCAGTATTCCGTAGGGATCGTTCCCTCCGCGACACCCTCATCCACTCCTCCATTACCCCCACCACCTCGTCCCCTTCCCAAGGCACCTTCCCTAGAATCGCAGGAGGTGTAATACCTGCCCATTTACCTCCTCTCTCCTCACTATCCAAGGCCCCAAAGATTCCTTTCAGGTGAAGCAGCGATTTACTTGTACTTCTTTCAATGTAGTATACTGTATTCGCTGTTCACAATGTGGTCTCCTCTACATTGGGGAGACCAAAGACAGATTGGGTGACCGCTTTGCGGAACACTTCCATTCAGTCCGAAAGCACGACCCTGAGCTTCCGGTTGCTTGCCATTTCAACACCCCCTCCTGCTCTCATGCCCACATTTCTGTCCTGGGATTGCCGCAGTGCTCCAGTGAACATCAACGCAAACTCGAGGAACAGCATCTCATTTACTGATTAGGCACACTACAGCCTGCTGGACTGAACATTGAGTTCAATAATTTCAGAGCATGATGGCCCCCCCCACCCTTTTTATGTTTCGTTATTTTTTTCTTTTTTATTTGGTCATTTTATTTTAGGTTTTCTAATGTGTTTAGTTTGTTTCTACTGTTCCTTTTTTTTTGTATTTTTTTTAATGTTTGTGCTTGGAGTGCTTTGTGCTTTACAGTCTATTCATACCCTCTCTGGACTAACGCTTTGTCTTTCAGAACACCATTAACATACCATTTGCCTTTGCTCCATGACCTCTGGTCAGTTATTCTCTGTGACCTTGTCCTATCAACACCTTCTCTTTTGTTATCTCTTGCCCTACCCCCGCTTTACTTGCTTAAAATCTTTTACATTTCTAATATTTGTCAGTTCTGAAGAAGGGTCACTGACCTGAAACGTTAACTCTGCTTCTCTTTCCACAGATGCTGCCAGACCTGCTGAGTATTTCCAGTATTTCATGTTTTTCTTTATTTTTTCTTTATCTTGTCTGAACATTTTATAATCCTCGTATATTAAGCACCCAGTACTCACTATTTTTAAGCCACATTTCCGTTACTGACATGACATCATATTCCCATACTGCTATTTGTGCTCGTAGCTCACCAACCTTATTCACCACACTTTGTACATTTACAATGAATTGTAATTGTGTGTTTGTACACCTCGTCATCCTTCTCAGTCTACTCCTTTCTAATATGGAACTAATCCCTTCTCCAGTACATTCCAACACTCTCATGTTATGCACCTTATTCCTCCTTCCGAATAGAATGCTGTCCTTTATTTCAAGAGGAATTGAAAATAAAAGTAAGGATATTGTACTTCAGTTATACAGGGCATTGGTGAGAGCACATCTCGAACACTGCGTGCAGTTTTGGTCTCCTTATTTAAGGAAGGATGTAAATGCAGTTGGAAGCGGTTCAGAGGAGGTTTACTGGAAAGAGTGGGTTGTCTTAGGAGGAATGGTTGAACAGACTGGGCTTGTTTTTGCTTGAGTTTAGAAGAGTGAGGGGAGACTTGATTGAAGTTTCTAAGATCCTCAACGGTCTTGACAAGGTGGATGTGGAAAGGATGTTTCCTCTTGTGGGTGAGTTCAGAACTAGGGGGCACTGTTTTAAAATTAGGGGTCGCTCTTTTAGGACAGAGATGAGGAGAAATGTTTTTCTCAGAGGTTTGTGTGACTTTGGAACTCTGCCTCAGAAGGTGGTGAAAGCGGGCACATTGAATATTTTTAAAGCTGATGTAGATAGATTCTTGTTAGGGAAGGGCATCAAAGGTTATCGGGGATAGATGGAATTCGAGACAGAAATAGATCAGCCATGATCTTATTGAATGGCGGAGCAGAATCGAGGGGCTGAATGGCCCACTTCTGCTCCTAATCCATATGTTTCTATGTTCGTATGTCCTTTCTGTTTCTATATGCTGATTCCCATTCTCCTGCCAATTTAATTTAAACCCTCCCCGACCACACTAGTGAACCTCCCTGCGAGGTCCCATTCCTGTTGAGGTGCAACCCATCCCTTTTGAATAGGTGCCTCCTGCCCCAGAACTAGTTCCAATCACTCAAACATCTGAAGCCCTCCCTCCTGTACCATGCTTCAACACACATATTGATCCTCCCCATCTTCCTATTTCCATTCTCATTACTGCCTGCCATTGAGATCCTGCTCTTTAACTTCCCCCCTAGCTCCTGAAAATCAATACTTGCCCTTGCTATGTGGTTGTTACCGTGTACCACAACTTTTGTGTCACTCCCTTCCTCCTACAGAATATTCTGTATCCTCTATATAATGTCATATACCCTGGCACCAGGGAGGCAAAACACCACATGGGACTCACAATGACAGTTACAGAAATGCCTGTTTGTCCCACGACTATGCAATCTCCTATAACAACTGCATTCCTCCACTTTGCTAGTCTCTCCTGTAGAGTTCCTTGTCCAATGGTGCCATGGTCTGGACTGCACTCCTTCAGGGTATTGCCACTCCCCGTTGTCTCCAATGCTGAGTACCTGTTTGTGAGTGGGACACACCCTGAAGACTCCTGCACCTTCTGCCTCTTCCCCGTCTTCTGGATGGCCACCCACCTAGTATACTGAACCCCCACTGCCTGTGGGGTGGCACCTCCTGGAACGTACAATCCAGGAAACTCTCCAGCTCCCTGATGCTCTGCAGTGACTCCAGCTGACCCTCAAGCTCAAAAATCCTGAGCTCGAGCTGAAGCAGCTGGAGATATTTTCTACACACATGGCTTCCCAAGACACATGAAGTGTCCTGAAGTTCCCACATGGTGCAGGAATTGCAAGCAACAGGTCTCAGCTGCCCATCCATGATCTAAAAAAAATCCTTTATTCCATCTTTTAAAATTTAGTTGGTACCTTGTTTAAATTATTAATTATAATTAATACCTCTAGATACGCTCACGGCTACTACCCTTATTAATTCATTCACTGTTATACTCATCTTGATTGAGGTTATTAATTTTCTGGCTCCTAATTTGAAAGAATGCCCTAGTTTAAAGAGAGAAAAGGAGAAATACTCACCAACCAATCACTTACCCGCTTTCCGGTAACTTCACAGTCTGAACCTTCTCCACAGCCTCTCCTATCCTCCCGTCAGTCTCACTGTGCTCTCATTCTCCAGGACACTCCTTTATTCTCCCCACCAGTCTCACTGTACTCTCGTTCTCCAGACCATTCCTTTATCCTGCTCGTCAGTCTCGCTGTGCTCTTGTTCTCTAGGCCACTCCTTTATTCTCCCCACCAGTCTCACTGTGCTCTCATTCTCCGGGCCACTCCTTTATCCTCCCCATCGGTCTCCCTGTGCTCTTGCTCTTCGGGCCACTCTTTTATTCTCGCACCGGTCATACTCACCAAATCATACCTTACAGCCAATGTCCCAGCATTCTCCATCACCATCCCTGGGTATGTCCTGTCCGGCTGTGTTCCAGACAGATAGAACAGTAGGACACAGCCGGCAGAGGTGGCAGCAAAGTGGTATACGGTCAGGAGGGCCCTGGGAGTCCTCAACATTGATTCCAGACCCCATGGAATCTCATAGCATTAGGCCAAACATGAACAAGGAAACTTCCTGCTGATTACTGCCTTGACTCAGCTGATGAATCAGTATGCCTCCATGTTGAACATTGCTTAGAAGAAGCACTGAAGGTAGTAAGGGCATAGAATGTAATGTGGGTGGGGGACTGCAATATCCATCACCAAGCGTGGCTCAGGTAGCACCAGTATTGACCAAGCTGGCCGAGTCCTGAAGGACATATCTGCCAGACTGGGCCTGGAGCAGGTGCTGAGAGAACCAACATGATGGAAAAACCTACTTGACCTTATCCTCCCCAGTATACCTGTTGCAGGTGCATCTGTCAATGACAGTATAGGTAGGAATGTTCACTACATAATCTTTGTGGAGATGAAGTCCTGTCTTCAAATATAAGACATACTCCATCATGTTGTGTGACACTACCACCATACTAAATGGGTTAGATTAAGAATGGATCTAGCAACTCAATACTGGGTATGTGGGCCATCAGCAGCACGAGAACTGTTTTCCACCACAGTCTGTAACCTCAAAGCCCAGCATATCCTTCACTCTACAATTAATATCAAGTCAGAGGATCAACCCTTGTTCAATGAGGAGTGTTAGAGCGTGTCAGGAGCAGCACCAGACATACCTAAAAATGAGGTGTCAACCTGATGAAGCTACAACACAGAACTACCTGCATGTTAAACAACGGAAGATGCGAAGTATTGACAGAGCTAAGCGAATCCATAACCAACAGATCAGATTAAAGTTCTGCAGTCTTGCCACAACCAGTCGTGAATGGAGCTGGACAATTGAACAACTAACAGGAGGAGGCTCCATAAACATCCCCATCCTCAATAATTACGAAGCCCAGAATGTGAGTGCAAAAAACAAGGTTGAAGCATTTGCAGCCATCTTCAGCCAGAAGTGCCGAGTGGATGATCCATCTTGGCCTCCTCCTGAGGACACCGACATCACAGATACCAGTCTTCAGCCAATTCGATTCACTCCACGTGATATCAAGAAATGACTGAATGCACTGGCTACACCAAAGGCTAAGGACCCTGACAACATCCTGGCTGTAGTACTGAAGACTTGTGTTTCAGAACCAGCTGCAACCCAAGCCAAGCTATTCCAGTACAGTTACAACACTGGCACCTACCCGACAATATGGAAAATTTCAGGTATGTCCTGTCCACAAAAAGCAGGACAAATCCAATCCCGTCAATTGTCGCCCCATCAGTCTACTTTCATTGACAGTGCTATCAAGCAGCACTTACTCAGTAACCACCTGCTCACCGATGCTCAGTTCCACCACAGTGGTTGGCACAGAGTGGTCGCAGAAGAGTGCAACGCGACCAGAGTGCAAAAGGTGGGAAGTTGGTGACAGTGGAAATTTGATGTAGAGAGGAAAGGAGGTACTGCTTTATGACTCCAATATTTGTAATGGTTTGTATAAAATTGAGGCAGTAAGTACTTAAAATTTTTGTCCAGTGTTTTAGTGCTTAGTGCAAGTTAGCATGTAGAAAAACTTACAACAAAAGAAAAACTAGATATGAATAATCTAGACCAAGATATGGCAGAACACGTTGTGTGTCTGGACTGCAGTATGTGGGAGTTTATGGACAGCAAGACTGTCCCGAATGAACACCTCTGCAGTAGATGTCTCTGTCTTGACTCTCTATGGCTCAGAGTCATTGAGTTGGAATGTGAATTGGAGACACTCCAAAACATAAGAGAGGAGCAGTATCTGAACAGTTTGATCCTGACTTTGGTGGGAGGTACAGGTTCAGAATGGGGTTGGTGTGACTGATAGTGTGCAGAGTAAGGGCAATTCAGGTGAGATAGAAAACAAGGATCTGCAGAAACTGATCCTATCCAACATGTGCAACGTACTTGCTATTTGTGAGGATAAGGATAAAGATACTTGGAAGGGCAGCCACATCTCGAACCAGCTTGAAAGAGGGAGGGGGAGGATACAGTTGTTGTAATCCATGCTGGAACCAACAACACTGGAAAAGTTGGCAAGAGATTCTGTTTGGAGAGTACCAGGAAGTTGGAGCTAAATTAAAGAGTAGAGTCTCAGGAGTTATAATCTCTGGATTATTACCTGAGCTATGTGCAAATTGGCAGAGCGGGAAGCAGATTAGCAAAGTGAACATGTGGCTGAAGGAGTGGTGTGGGAAAGAGGGGTTCCATTTCACGGGACACTGGGAGCAGTACTGGGACAAGAAGGAAGTGAACCATTAGGATGGGCTTCAACTGAATCAGACTGGGTCCAGGGTTCTACCGGAAAGGATAAATAGAGCGGTCTCAAGGACTAGTAAATGGTGGGGAAGGGCTCCGGTGGAAAAGGTAGTATAGATAATAGTTCAAAAACAAATGAAAGGGAAGATGTAGAGTAACAGTCAGAAATTGTGCTTTAGGCACTGCAAGTAAAGTGAAAACTAAAAGATGTAATTAAACCAGGAGAGAAATAAGAAATGTGTGAGTAAATCATTAGAGCAGAAGGACAGGTTATGTGTGTGGCCCAAATATGCATTCTTTATACAAACACACGGAGTATAAGGAACAAATTGAATGAATTGCAGGTGCAAATTCAACTGGGAGGGTATGACATGGCAGACATTCCTGAGACATGGCTGCAAGATGGTCAGGACTGGGGACAAAATATACCAGGTTATAAGGCCTACAGGAAATATAGGGAAAATGGTAGAGGGGGACAAGTAGCCTCAGTGATAAAGGATGCAAACACTTCAATGATGAGAAATTTCGATGAGAGGTACGCAGGTAGTGGAGACTTTATGGGTAGAATTTCTTGAGTGTGTTCAGGACAGTTTTCTGTAGCAGTATGTGTCAGCACCAACAAAGGGGTGTTATATGAGATTTAGTAATGAGTAATGAGATTTAGTTAACAGCCTAATGGTGCATGAACATTTGTCCAATGGCAATCATAGCATGATCGAATTCAACACAGTTTTTGAAAGGAAGAAACATGAAATCGCAACCGAGATTCTAGATTTAGAAGGCTGAGTTCAATGGGATCAGACAGAGACTGTCCACAGTAACCTGGGCAAATCTAAGAATGGGTAAAATGGCAGAAGATCAGCAGGAGGTGTTCAAAAAGAATTTAATATGATACAGAACCAGTTTATACCCCTAAGGCAAAAGAGTTTTACTTGCCAAAAAAAGCAGCCATGGACAAGAAGAACATAAATTTATATTGCAACTTTAATGTAATAAAACATCCCAAGGTGCTTTACAGGAGCATTATAAAACAAAATATGACACCAAGCCACGAAAGGAGACATTAAGTCAGATGACCAAAAGTTTGGTCAAAGAGGTAGGTTTTAAGCAGTGTCTTAAAGGAAGAAAGTAGCGTGGAGAGGTGGAGAGGTTTCGGGAGGCAATTCCATAACTTGGGGCCTAGGCAGCTGAAGGTGCAGCCACCAATGGTGGAGCAATTAAAATCAGGATGTCCAAGGGGCCAGAATCAAATGAGCACAGATATCTCACAGGGTTGTGGGGCTGGAGGTGATTACAGAGATAGGAGCAGGTGAGATCATGTTGGGATTTGAAAACAGGGATGAGAATTTTAAAATCAAGATGTCATGTCCGGTAAAAACATTTCATTTTCCTACTTTTAAGATACAAACTTTATTCAATGTTGACTCTTTCAAATTGACTTTTCCTTTTTAAAAAAGTGGACATTGTGCTGCAAAAGATGGCCACTGAAGGTCAGATGACCTGGCCTGTGTATTCAAAAAACTGGCTCACTGTCTCAAAAGGACAAAAGGATACATTCCAGACTAAGAGGGGTTAACTACATCCATCCTGAAGCCATCAGGAGACATTCCTGAATTGAATGGTTTTCTTCTGAGACAAAGAAGGTGTGAAGTAGCCATATCTTAACAGAACGATACTCATCCAGGCATCAATAGATAACCATGGATTCCACATCCTAGTCCATTGTGTGGTCACAGACGGGAAGAAGGCTGTGTGTCAAACAACAAAAATGCTAATATGATGAATTGTGACCTTAAAGGGTAACTCTCTGGAGAGAGAGTTCGAGATCACAGCAACATTACAGAATAAGTTCAGCCAAGGGGCTGTAGAAAGATCTAGCCTAAACAAGAAGAAACACTGCTGCTAATTCTACATTTCAACTTGGTGAAACAAGAACTGAAAGTGACCACCACCTCCGGTCTGAAATCTTAACCATCAAAAATCTACAACACCCAGGCCTGCATCTTTAAAAAGAAACTATCCTTCTGAGAAGAATCAACAGGTTTACCTATTACCTTCTATCTCTCTTTTTTTAAGAATGCATGTGAGAGTGAATGCATGTGTGAGTGGTGTTAGGAACATTTCAGGGAATGAATATTGTTCAATAAATAGTTAAACTTCTGTTTTAAACCTACAAGAAAACCTTCCACTGTCTGTTTATTTGGCAAGTAAAACATTCAGGAGCTAACTCATAATTTTAAACAAAACAATTGCAGTCATTTGGGAGGTGAACAGTGGGAACTACCCACACCCCTTACCATGGCCGGGATTTTATGCTGGCAATGGGGGTCTTGATGTCTGGAAAAAGCGATGCCAAGAAGGCCAGACAAATCTAGTGCCAATTAGGCACTTAAGTGGACAGCGGCAGGCCTACCACGGGATCAAGACCCTGGCCACGGAAGTCCCACCCTCTGAGAGCTGCCAGCTAATCAGAGGCCAGCAGCTCTTCCACTGAGCAGCACCACTGCAGAATGGTGGCTGCAGCCAGTGGAGCACCTACCCAAGGCCCAGGAGTGGCACTAGACCCAGGTCACAGGTAGGTCAGGGCAGGAGGGATCTCGCAGGGTTGGGGTCACGGAACCAAGCGATGTTGAAGGAATAGTGATATATTTTCAAGTCAGGATGGTGTATGACTTGAAGGGGATCGTGTAGATGGCAGTGTTCCCATATGGCTGCTGCCCTTGTTTTTCTTGGCTGTAGAGTGCTTGGAAGGTGCTGTCAAAGAAATTTTAGTGAGTTCCTGCAGTGCATCTTGTATATGGTACACACTGCAACCACAGTGCACTGGTGGTGGAGGGAGTGAATGCAAAAGGTCATGAATGGGGTGCCAATCAAGCGGGCTGCTTTGTTCTGGATTGCTTCGAGCTTCTTGAGTGTTGTTGGAGCTGCACCCATCCAGGAAAGTGGTCCATCACACACCAGATTTGTGCCTTGTAGATGGTGGATAAGTTTTGGGGAGTCAGGAAGTGAGTTACCTGCTCTTGTTGCCACAGTATTTATATGGCTGGTCCAGTTATTTTTCTGGTCTATGGTGACTCCCAGGATGTTGTTGATAGGAGATTCATTGATGTTAATCCTGCTGGGTGTCAAGGAGAGGTGATTAGACTCTTCCCTTGTTGGAAATGGTTATTAGCTGACATTTGTGTGGCACAAATGTTACTTGCCACTTATCAGCCTAAGCCCGAATGTTGTCCATCTTGCAGGTGGGCATGGACTGCAGGGAACATCATTGATGAAGCAGCTGAGGTTGGTTGTGCCAACACTACCCTGAGGAACTCCTGGGGCTAAGATGATTGATCTCCAACAACCATAATCATCTTCCTTTGTGTAAGGTATGACTCCAGCCAGTGAAGAGTTTACCCCGATTCCCATTGAATTAAATTGTACTTGGGTTCCTTGATGCCAATGGCAGTCACATTCACTTCACCTCTGAAATTCAGCTCTTCAGACCATGTTTGGATTAAGTGCATAGAACCATAGGAACAGGAGGAGGCCATTTAGTCTCTCGAGCCTGTTCCGCCACTCAATGAGATCATGGAAGATCTGCCACCTATCTCCATATACCCACCTTTGCCCCATATCCTTTAATACCTTTGGTTAAAACAAATCCATCAATCTCAGATTTAAATCTAACAATTGATCTAGCATCAATTATCATTTGTGGAAGCGAGTTCCAAACTTATACCACTCTTTGCGTGAAGAAGTATTTCCTAATTTCACTCTTGAAAGGTCTGGCTCTAATTTTTAGACTAAGCCCCAGTACTAGATTCCCCAGCCAGCGGAAATCGTTTCTATCTACCCTGTCTGGCCCCCTTAATATCATGAAAACTATGATCAAATCACCCTTTAACCTTCTAAATTCCAGAAACCACAACCCGAGTTTGTGTAATCTTTTATCGCAATTTAACTCGTGTGGTAAAGTTGTAATTCTGGTAAATCTATGCTCCACTCCCTCCAATGCCAATATATCCTTCCTAAGGTGTGGTGCCCAGAACTGCCCACAGTTCTCCAGGTGTGGTCCAACCAGGGCTTTGTATAGCTGAAGCGTAACTTTTAGCACCTTGTATTCTAGTCCTCTGGACATAAAGGTCAGCATTCCATTAGCCTTTTTGATTATTCTCTGTACCAGTTCATGATATTTTAATGATCTATGTACCAGGATTCCCAAGTCTCTTTGGACCTCCACTGTTTCCAGATTTTCAGTATTTAGACAATACTCCGCTCTATCCTGTTGAGGCTCACATTTGCCTACATTGAAATCCATTTGCCACAGTTTTGCACATTTGCTTAATCTATCAATAGCTCTTTGTAATTTTATGCTTACAATGCTGCCTATGTTTGTGTCAAGGGCAAATTTGGATATATGGCTTTCTATCCCATCATCTAAGTCATTAATAAATATGGTGAATAATTGAGGCACCAACACAGATCCTTGCAGGACCCCACTAGTCACATCCTGGCAATTAGAGTACCTGCCCATTATCCCTGCTCTCTGCCTTCTTCCACTCAGACAATTTCCTAACTAGGTCAATAAATTGCTTTCAATTCTTAGAGCTTCAACTTTAGCTAACAGTCTCTTATATGGAACTTAATCAAATGCCTTCTGGAAATGCATATAAATAACATCAATAAACATTCCCCTGTCTACTATTTCAGCCACCTCTTCAAAAGGCTTATCAGGCTTGACTTATCATCCTTGCTGGCTCTCTCTGATCAGTAGCAAATTTTCAAGGCGTTCAGTCAGCCTATCCTTAATTATAGGCTCTAGTAATTTCCTGAAAGCAGGTGTTAGACTGTAATTCCCTGATTTCCCTCGATCACCTTTCTTAAATAGCAGAGTGACATGTGCAATGTTCCAATCTGAAGGAATGGTTCCTGAATTGAGAGAACATTGGAATGTTACAGTTAAGACATCTGAAATGTTCTCAGCTACTTCCTTGAAAACCCTGGTATGGAGACCATCTGGTCCTGGAAGTTTGTTGCTCTTTAGTGCCATTATTTTATTCATAACTGTTATTTTGCTTATGTTAATTTTGGCAAGTCCCTGCTCCTGATTCAATAATAGTTTCCTTGGGATGGTTAGTATGCTGACATCTTCTTCTATTATAAATACTGAAGCAAAGTAATTATTCAATATGTCCACCATCTTCTTACTTTCATTGACAGTGGCACTATTACTGAGTTTTCAAGGGGCCCACGTTGCTGCTGATGAGCCTCTTTTACCTAATATAATTGTAAAAAAAATTGTGTTAATTTTGATACCTCTTTTCAAGTTTCTTTTCATATTCTCTTTCTTGTAGCTCTTTGTGTTTTGTCACCCTTTGCTGGTCTTTGTTTCTTTCCCAGCACTGCCATCAACCCAACAATGTGGAAAATTATCTAGATATGTCCTGTCCGCAAAAAGCAGGACAAATCCAATCTGGCCAATTACCACCTCATCAGTCTACTCTCAATTATCAGCAAAGTGATGGAAGGTTTCATTGACAGCTATCAAGCAACACTTACTCAGAAACATCCTGCTCATTGATGTTCAGTTTGGGTTCTGCCAGGGCCACACAGCTTCAAACCTCATTACAGTCTTTGTCCAAACATGGAAAAAGGAGTTGAACTCCAGAAGTGAGGGGAGACTGACTGCCCTTGACATCAAGGCAGCATTGACTGAGTGTGGCATCAAGGAGCTTTAACAAAACTGAAGTCAATGGGAATCAGGGAGAAAACTCCCACTGGTTGGAGTCAAAGCTAGCACAAAGGAAGATGGTTGTGATTGTTGGTGGCCAATCATCTCAGCTCCAGGACATCACTGCAGGAGTTATTCAGGGCAGTGTCCTAGGCTCAACCATCTTCAGCTGCTTCATCAATGAGGTTTTCTCCAACATAAGGTCAGAAGTGGGGATGTTTGCTGATGATTGCACAGTGTTCAGTACCATTCGCAACTCCTCAGATACGAAGCAGTCAGTGCCCGCATGTAGCAAGGAGTGGACAACATTCATGCTTGGGCTGCTAAGTGGCAAGTAACTTTGACGACACACAAGTGCCAGGCAATGACCAGCTCCAACAAGTGAGAATTTAACCTTTTTCCCTTGACATTCAACGGAATCACCATCGCTAAATCCCACACCATTGCCAAGATCAAGGTGGGAGGAGTGCACTGTCTTTTTCTAGTTCCACTTCTCCACAGGTCACAACATATATTTAAATGTTTACCCAGTTGCCGATATGGCCAGTTGTATACTCTATTTTTATTTCAGAATAAAATTCACCAACCAGGTTTCTTTAACAAACATCAAAATTATCAATTTATTATAAAACAAGATGTATTCATTCAAGATGCAAAGCATTAACACACATATTGAAATATAAAAGTTCCCTTCTAACTTAGTCCAACACACACCCAAACACAAACACTGGTTAAATAAAAATAAATAAGTTTTCTCTGCAGAGATCTTTTTACAAAAATGACAAAAAAATACTTTGGCCAATCACATGTTAATTCTTGAAGGAAAAGGATAAGATGTGGAATAATATCAGTTGTCCCTTTCTGGTGTCCCAAATATGCGTAGACAGCTATCATTGGGATCTTTTTGGAACAGTTCTTTTCAGGCAGCATTGAGGACGAGTCTGGCAGGAGAAATGCAGCATCAGGCGTTTCAGCTA
This sequence comes from Heterodontus francisci, assembly GCF_036365525.1. Classification (NCBI taxonomy): domain Eukaryota; kingdom Metazoa; phylum Chordata; class Chondrichthyes; order Heterodontiformes; family Heterodontidae; genus Heterodontus; species Heterodontus francisci. Next base: position 6,165,523 of record NC_090413.1, read on the forward strand.
TCACACACTGGATTCTCAGGGTTTCTCAGAGAGGTGGAGAAAGGATGAACTAGTCTTCTCTTTAAGCAGGATGACCTCCAATGGACTCAAAACAATATTCAAAATGAAACTAACTCTTGACCACCATAAATCTTGACATGCCACTTCTCTGTAAACAACTCCCCTAGTCACCAAGGCTCCTGTTGTTTACTAAGCTTAAGACATGTGACATCCAGTAAGGGTTTGTTTTTTTAAACAAAGTTCAAGTCCAAAAGTCCTTCCAGTGACCTTTTTGAAAGAAAAACAAAGTCCAGCATCTATGGAATCTCTTCAGTCCTCCAAATGAATCCATCTCTACAATCTTCAACCACGAGTTCTCAAACAAATATTAAAAAATGGAAGCATTTTCATAACACCTCCATCCTTGGAGGAATGAAACACCACTTTTAAATGTGTTTCATTACAAAGAGTGGAAAAAGAGATGAAAAAAAATTAAATCACATTTACACAGTCATTCTCATTCACTCTTTACTCGTAACTAATACAGTTCTGCTTTGTACCATCTTTGTACTCAGATAACTCAAAGCAAAGTTAAATTCTTGACAAAGCATCAGCAATTACATTATTTTTCCCCGCAATGTGGTTAATCTTTAAGTGATAAGGCTGCAATAGTAAACTCCATTGAAATAGTCTGGCATTCTGGTTTTTGAATTTTTCCACAAAGGCTAGGGGTTTATGATCCAGTGTCTCTCTGTAGTCGTGAAGGACATATACTTCAAAATGCTTAAGAACTAGTAGTAAGCACAGGGTTTCTTTTTCCACTGTTGAGTATCACTTTTGGTGTTAATTTTGCTTTTCAGAAAAGTTTCCCGCTGGCCTTTCTATGCCCGATTCATCATCTTGTAACAGGACTGCACTGACTCCCAGGTCAGTAGCATCAACTGCTACCTTGAAGGGCTTAGTGAAATTTGGGGCAACCAACACTAGTTCATTGTTCAAAATGGTTTTGAACCTCTCAAAGGATGCTTGGCACTTTCCTGACAACATTATCTGACTCTTTCTTTTTAGAAAATCCGTCAGTGGAGCAGCTATAGTGCTAAAATTTGGTACAAACCTGCAGTAGAAACCTCACATCCCCAAAAATCTCATGATTTCTCATTCTGTCTTAGGGACAGGGAACTCCATCAATGCTTGTGCTTTTGCTGCTGTTGGCAACACTTGTCCTTGCCCTACTATATTCTCTAAGTAGGTTACCCGCTGTTTTGCAAATTCACTTTTAGTAAGGTTTGCCGTCAAATCAGCCAACTGTAATTTTCTAAACAGAGCTTCTAGCTGTTCCAAGTGTCCTTCCAAGTGTCACTGTATACCAGCACATCATCAAAGTAAACAACACAGTTAAGAACACTGACTACCATGTGGTTCATTAGTCTCTGAAAAGTTGCTGGGGCATTTTTTTTAGCCTGAATAGCATCACTCGGTATTGGAAAAGACCATCTGCTGTGACAAAGGCCAATATTTCCTTAGCTCAGAGTGTAAAAGGAACTTGCCAGTATCCCTTTAACAAATCTATTTTGGCAAGAAACATGGCACTGCCAACTCTGTCAATACAGTCTTCCAAGCGAGGAATTGGGTATTAACCTTTCTGTAGTCTATGCAAAATCTAATTGAACCGTCAGGCGTCGGCACTAACATAACTGGGGAACTCCAGCTGCTTTGGCTGGGTTCAGTTAGGTGGTTTTCCAACTTTTATTGGATTTCTGCTTTCACTTGGGCCTGTTCCTCTGGACTTAAGTGAAAAGGATGCTGTTTTATAGGAGAGGACTCGCCTACATCCACATAATGTATGCCTAAGGTTGTACATCCTGGTTTATCCCGACAGTCTCCTTTAAATGCCTTGTTAGGTCTTAGAACATAGAACATAGAACAGTACACCACAGTACAGGCCCTTCGGCCCACGATGTTGTGCCGAACCTTTAACCTACTCTAAGATCAAACTAACTACCTACCCTTCATTCTACTATCATCCATGTGCCTATCCAAGAGTCGCTTAAATGCCCCTAATGTATCTGCTTCTACTACCACCGCTGGCAGGGCATTCCACACACCCACCACTCTCTGTGTAAAGAACCTACCTCTGACATCTCCCCGAAACCTTCCTCCAATCACCTTAAAATTATGCCCCCTGGTGATAGCCCTTTCCACCCTGGGAAAAAGTCTCTGGCTATCCACTCTATCTATGCCTCGCATCATCTTGTACCCCTCTATCAAGTCACCTCTCATCCTTCTTCGCTCCAATGAGAAAAGCCCTAGCTCCCTCAATCTTTCTTCGTAGGACATGCCCTCCAGTCCAGGCAGCATCCTGGTAAATCTCCTCTGCACCCTCTCTAAAGCTTCCACATCCTTCCTATAATGAGGCGACCAGAACTGAACACAATATTCCGAGTGTGGTCGAACCAGGGCCTTATAGAGCTGCAGCATAACCTCGCGGCTCTTAAACTCAATCCCCCTGTTAATGAAAGCCAACACACCATACGCCTTCTTAACAACCCTATCAACTTGGGTGGCAACTTTGAGCGATCTATGGACATGGACCCCAAGATCCCTCTGTTCCTCCACACTACCAAGAATCCTGTCTTTAAGCCTGTATTCCGCATTCAAATTTGACCTTCCAAAATGAATCACTTCACACTTTTCCAGGTTGAACTCCATCTGCCACTTCTAAGCCCAGCTCTGCATCCTGTCAATGGCCCGTTGCAACCTACAACAGCCTTCCACACTATCCACAACTCCAGCAACCTTCGTGTCATCGGCAAACTTGCTAACCCAGCCTTCCACTTCCTCATCCAAGTCATTTATAAAAATCACAAAGAGTAGAGGTCCCAGAACAGATCCTTGTGGAACACCACTGGTCACCGAGCTCCATGCTGAATACTTTCCATCTACTACCACCCTCTGTCTTCTATGGGCCAGCCAATTCTGTATCCAGACAGCCAACTTTCCCTGAATCCCATGCCTCCTTACTTTCTGAATGAGCCTACCATGGGGAACCTTATCAAACGCCTTGCTAAAATCCATATACACCACATCCACTGCTCTTCCTTCATCAATGTGTTTTGTCACATCTTCAAAGAATTCAATAAGGCTTGTGAGGCATGACCTGCCCGTCACAAAGCCATGCTGACTGTCTCTAATCAAACCATGCTTTTCCAAATAATCATAAATCCTGTATCTTAGAATCCTCTCCAATAATTTGCCCACTACCGACGTAAGACTGACTGGTCTATAATTCCCAGGGTTATCCCTATTCCCTTTCTTGAACAAGGGAACAACATTTGCCACCCTCCAATCATCCGGTACTCCTCCAGTGGACAGTGAACACGCAAAGATCATCGCCAAAGGCGCAGCAATCTCTTCCCTCACTTCCTGTAATATCCTTGGGTATACCCCATCTGGCCCCGGGGACTTATCTGTCCTCATATCATTCAAAGTTTCCAGCACATCCTCCCTCTTAACCTCAACCTGTTCGAGCATATCAGCCTGTTCCACGCTGTCCTCACAAACGACCAGGTCCCTCTCACTAGTGAATACTGAAGCAAAGTATTCATTTAGGACCTCCCCTACCTCCTCCGACTCCAGGCACAAGTTCCCTCCACTATCCCTGATCGGTCCTACCCTCACTCTGGCCATCCTCTTGTTCCTCACATAAGTGTAGAACACTTTGGGATTTTCCTTAATCCTACCCGCCAAGAATTTTTCATGTACCCTTCTTGCTCTCCTAAGTCCATTCTTCAGTTCCTTCCTGGCTACCTTGTAACCCTCTAAAGCCCTGTCTGATCCTTGCTTCCTCAACCTTAAGTAAGCTTCCTTCTTCCTCTTGACTAGCTGTTCCACATCTCTTGTCATCCAAGGTTCCTTCACCCTACCATCCCTTTCTTGCCTCATCGGGACAAACCTATCCAGCAGTCGCAGCAAGTGCTCCCTAAACAACCTCCACATTTCTGTCGTGCATTTCCCTGAGAACATCTGTTCCCAATTTATGCTCCCCAGTTCCTGCCTAATAGCATTGTAATTCCCCCTCCCCCAATTAAATATTTTCCCATCCCGTCTGCTCCTGTCCCTCTCCATGACTATCGTAAAGGTCAGGGAGTTGTGATGACTATCACCGAAATGTTCTCCCACCGATAGATCTGCCACCTGGCCTGGTTCGTTGCCAAGCACCAAGTCCAACATAGTCTCCCCTCTAGTCAGCCTATCTACATATTGAGTCAGGAAACCTTCCTGGACACACCTGACAAAAACTGCTCCATCCAAACTATTTGCACTAAGGACATTCCAATCAATATTAGGTAAGTTGAAGTCACCCATGACAACAACCCTGTTAATTCTGCACCTTTCCAAAATCTGCCTCCCAATCTGTTCCTCCCTGTCTGTTGCTATTGGGGGGTCTATAGAAAACTCCCAACAAAGTGACTGCTCCTTTCCTGTTTCTGACTTCCACCCATACTGACTCAGTAGACAAACCCTCCTCGACGACCTCCCTTTCTGCAGCTGTGATACTATCCCTGATTAGCAATGCCACTCCCCCACCTCTTTTACCTCCCTCCTTATTCCTTTTGAAACATCTAAACCCCGGAACATCCAACATCCATTCCTGCCCCTGTGATAGCCACGTCTCCGTAATGGCCACAACATCGTAGCTCCAAGTACTGATCCATGCTCTAAGTTCATCACCCTTATTCCTGACACTTCTTGCGTTAAAATACACTTCAACCCATCATACTGGCTGCAACTTTGCCCTGTCAACTGTCTAACCTTCCTCACAGACTCTCTGCACTCGGTATCTGCCTGTTCAACAGCTACCCCATCCACTGTCTTCTTGTTGTTCTGCATCTAAACATGAAAGCATAGTGTTTAATCTCCCTCACAATTCTGGATTAGCTAACCCAATAGGGGGAGGTTTAGTTCGGGAATTGTTTAGGCCTCCTGCTGCCTCATCCTCACTACCCCTTTTATGCTTCACTGTCTTTACTACCTGACATATCTGTGCTTGCTTATCCTCTTCCCGGCGATGATATTGTTTTCGTATATTGATATGACACAGCCGATTCTTTTTCATGCGATCTGGGATGTCAATCAAATAATTTACTTTACCAATCCTTTTTATTACTCTATATGGTCCACTGAACCGTGCTTTCAGCGGTTCACCCTGTAAAGTAATACGAACACCTCATCCCCTGGTTGAAATGTTTGGGTCTTGGCATGCTTATCTGCCAATTTCTTCATGGTTGTTTGGGATGCTTTCAGGTGTTCCTCAGCCACTTTGCAGGCTGTCATGAGCCACTCCCAGAACATGGACACATAATCTAACACAGAAGATTCGTCCCTCTTTTCTGAACACTTTTCTTTGATTAGTTTGAGGACCTCTTATCTCACATCCATAAACTAATTCAAAAGGACTCAAACCGCTCATTAGGTGAATCCCTAGTGGCAAACAAAAGAAATTCCAGCCCTTTATCCCAATCATGGGGATATTCATGAAAGTATGGTCTGGTGGTACTGTTCTAAAGTCCCTTGTGTCTGTGGGTGATATGCTGAAGACTTTAACTGTGTTATATCCATATTACTCATAACTTTCTGAAAAATTTTAGACATATAATTGGAACCTTGATCCAACTGAATCTCAATCGGTAATCCATATCTAGTGAAGAACTTTTCTACCACTATCTTAGCAGAAATTGTTCTCAAGGAAATGGCCTCTGGGTACCGAGTAGCCATATGCATAATTGTGAGTATATACTGATGTCCTGCTTTTCTTTTCAGTAAAGGTCCTACACAATCTAGCAGCACCCTACTAAATGGTTCCCCAAAAACTAGTGTTGGAAATAGAGGTGCCGGTTTTAAGGCAAGTTGCAGTTTTACCACAATCTGGCATGTATGACACGTTTTTAAAAAACTGCACCATGTCCTTGTAAAGACCTGGCCAGTAAAAATGTCAACTTATACATGATTGGGTCTTCCAGATCCCTACGTGTCCTGCACTATCTTTAATATTTCCCAGCGATACTTGGGCGGTACCACTATCTGGTGAACTACCATCTATTTCCGTCTGCAGGTCTGTGAGGTGGTCTCCACTTCCTCCTCAGAATCCCATTTTTAATATAGTAGCTTTCTGGAACTCCCTTTGCCTCAGCTTCAGTGAGAGCCATTTGTGCCACTTGAGTTAACTCTGGATCGGCTTGCTGAGCTGTGATCAGAGAAGAATTATTGAACATTTCCTTTGGATTATTCAAATTCCCAAAGTTTCAGATATTTGACTATCTGTCTGTGGTGCCAATTTGACCTACAACAACGGAACTAGTTTAGCCATTGCTCAGGTCACCTCACATGAAGGAAAAATTCCTGGAACTGTTTCCTGCAAATGTTCTGTCTCTTTAACTTCACTTGGTCTTTCCGTGTCTACTGGAGAAGCTACTACCTTCACTCCGGCCAAATCATTCCCTAGGAGTAGGTCAACTCCATCTACAGGCAAACTACAGATAACTCCTACAGTTACCGTTCCAGAAATTAGGTCACACTCCAGGTGTACCCGATACAAAGGTACAGATATATACTCCACGCTGACACCATTCACTAAAACCTTGGCATTCAATGTGCTCTCTGGTGAAAAGGTTATGCCTTTCCTCAGCAAAAGAGTTTGGGTGGCTCCTGTATCCCTCAGTATAACTATCGGTTTACTTGCCTCACTTGAGAGATAAAGAGTCACTTATCTTTTTGACAAGAATTCCGTATAACTCTCAGGTATCCTGCTTCCGTCCCCTGTACTCACAGCGGTTTTTGTACTTGGCCTTACAGCTGCAGCCAGAACTACAGCTTGATCTGTCATATGCTCAGTCAGGGCCCCTTTCTCTGCATTGGCCTTGTGTACCCTAATAAGTCCCATGAGTTTACTCCGCAACTTGCAGCATTCTGCACGAAGGTGTCCCACCATGTGGCAATGGAAACACTTAGGCTTTCGGACATCACTTCCACTCTCAGGATCTTCCTTTCTGGCCTGAGGAGGAGATCCTGGATGTTCCCAACTATCCCTTCTTGTCCCCAGCTACTTGCCTTTCTTTCATCTTCACACCTTCTATCCTTCTCGGGTTTGTGGGGGTGATGGAAGAAGTGTTTGGGCTTGTAAACAAGCTCATAATCATCAGTGATTTCAGCTGCCTGTCAAGCTGTTGAATCCTTCTGGTCCTCGACATGTGTTCTTACTAATGGAGGGAGTGAATTTTTAAATTCTTTCAGGAGAATTATTTCCCTAAGGTTCTCATACATGGCCTCTATCTTTAGCGCCCGCATCCAATGATCAAAATGAATTTCCTTTACCCTCTCAAACTCTATATAGGTCTGCCCAGACTGTTTCCGGAGGTTCCGAAATTTCTAACTCATAAGTGGCAAGATAGCCTTTTTTGCCATCTCATAATCTGCAGAAGCCTCCTCAGAAAGCATCCCATAAACATCATGAGCTCTGCCCATCAACCTGTTTTGCATAAGCAGTGTTCCGTTTTTTTTTCGACCACCTCATCTGTTTAGCTAGCTTTTCAAAGAAAATTAAAAATGCCTCTACGTCCCTTTCCTCAAACTTCGGGAAGGATCTCCACTGGGTCCTGGGCTGAAGTTAGATTCTTCTTCTTCAGAACTTTCAGTGGAGTCAAGGCCAACCTTTGTTTTAGTTCCAGCTTTTTAAATTCAAATTCCCTTTCTCTCTCCTGCCTCTCTTCTCTTTCCTTTTGAAATGCTCTCTCTTTTCCTTTTCCTCTCTTTGTTCCTTTTTACTTTCTTTTTTCTCTTTCATGTTCAAGTTTTTTCTGGATTGCCTTTTCCTTCTTCCAACTTCAAATGCTGTGCTATTACTTCAATTAAGTCTGCTTTCTTAGCTCCTGGTTTTAACTCTCACTCCAACTTTTCTGCCAATGCTTTTAGTCTGGCTTTGGTTAAGATTTGCAAATCACTCAGATACAGATCCTCCCACTCCAGAAAGGTTGTAGCAACTGATAAAACCATTCTGGTATGGTCAACTTTACTCTAATGCACAAGAAACCTGGTGTTTTTCTTTTCCCCTTTTCAATCATTATTACCTCACTTACAATTGTGCATCATCAGTTTTGGATTATCCTGTATGAGCCCCCAATTATATGTTATGACCAAGGTGGGAGGAGTGCACTGTCTTTCTCTAGTTCCACTTCTCCACAGGTCACAACATATATTTAAATGTTTACCCAGTTACCGATATGGCCAATTATATACTTTATTTTTATTTCAGAATTAAATCCAACAAACAGGTTTCTTTAATAAACATCAAAATTATCACTTTATTATAAAACAAGATGTATTCAGTAAAAGATGCAAAGCATTAACACACATATTGAAATATAAAAGTTCCCTTCTAACTTAGCCCAACACACACCCTCATACACACACACCAATTAAAGAAAAATAAAGAAGTTTTCTCTGCAGAGATCTTTTTACAAAAGACAAAAAAATACTTTGGCCAAATACATGTTAATTCATGAAGGAAAAGGATAAGATAGGGAATGATATCCGTTGTCTCTTTCTGGTGTCCCAAATACGCATAGATAGTTCGTTCTGGAGCAGTTCTCTTCAGCTAGTGTTGAGGATTAGTCTGGCAGGCTTTCCAGGAGAAATGCAACATCTGGGATTTCAGCTATCACACACTGGATTCTCAGGGTTTCTCAGAGAGGTGGAGACAGCATGAACTGGTCTTCTCTTTAAGCAGGATGACCCCCAACTGACTCAAAACAATATTCAAATCAAAACCACTGTAAATCTTGACATGTCACTTCTCTGTAAACAACTCCCCTCATCACCAAGGTTCATGTTGTTTATTTAGCTACAGACGTGTGATATTCAGTAAGGGTTTGTTTTTTATACAAAATTCAAATCCCAAAGTCCTTCCAGTGATTTTTTAAAACAGAAGTCCAGCATCTATGGAATCACTTCAGTCCTCCAAATGAATCCATCTCTACAATCTTCAACCACGAGTCCTCAAAAAATATTTAAAAATAGAAGCACTTTCATAATTTCATCAATATCCTGGGGGTTACCATTGACCAGAAACTTAACTGGACCAGCCATATAAATATTGTGGCTACAAGAGAAGTTCAGAGGCTGGGAATTCTGTGGGAGGTAACTCACCTCCTGACTCACCAAAGCCTGTCCACCATCGATATGGCACAAGTCAGGGTTGTGATGGAATACTCTCCAATTGCCTGAATGAGTGTAGTTCCAACAACACTCAAGAAGCTAGACACCAACTGAGACAAAGCAGCCCACTTAATTGGCACCCCCATCCCCCACCTTCAACATTCACTCCCCCCAACTCTAGTGTGTACCATAAGCAAGATGCACCGCAGCAACTTGCCGAAGCTCCTTTGGCAGCACCTTCCAAATCCTCAACCAAGGGCAGCAAGTGCGTGGGAACACCTGCAAGTTCCCCTCCAAGTCACACACCATGCTGATGTGTAAATATATTGTCATTCCTTCACTATCACTGAGTCAAAAACCTGGAACTCCCTTCCTAACAGCACCGTGGGAGTACCTACACCAGATGGACTGCAGTGGTTCAAGACGGCGGTTCACCACCACCCTCTCAAGGGCAATTAGGAATGGTCACTAATTTCTGGCCTTGCCAGCGATGCTTACCTCCCAACAACAATTTTTTTTAAATTGCCAGTATCTTTTCCTTTTGCATCTTTGTATGCTTTTTCTTTTAGTTTTATGTTGTCTCTTACATCTTTAGTCATTCTCCACTCCTCCACTGTGGCTAAATTATCAGACTGCTTATCTGACATTCAGTACTAGATGACAAATTGCCTCCAGTTAAATATTCAGAGTACTGAAGCCATTGTTGTCAGTCCCCACTACAAGCTCCATTCCCCAGCTATCAACTCCACGCCTCTCCCTAGCAACAATCTGAGACTAAACCAGTCTGTTCACAAACTTGGTGTCATATGTGACCCCAAGATGAGCTTCTGACCATAATTTTGAGCCATCATTAAGCTGCCTATTTTCACCTCTGATATCGCCCAACTTCACCCCTGTCTCAACTGACCTGTTGCTGAAGCCCTCATTCGTACCATTGTTACTTCTAGACTTGACTATTCCAATGCACTCCTGGCTGGTCGACCACATTCTATCCTCTGTAAACTTAAGGCGATCCAAAACACTGCTGCCCGTGTCTTAACTTGCACCAAGTTCCGTTCACCTATCACCCATGTGCTCACTGACCTAAGTTCGAACCATAGAAAAATTACGGCGCAGAAGGAGGCCATTCAGCCCGTCTGTGCCAGCCGAAAAAACTAGTAGCCCAATCTAATCCCATCTTCCAGCACCTGGGCTGTAGCCTTGCAGGTTACAGCAGTTCAGGTGCATGTCCAGGTACCTTTTAAAAGAATTGAGGGTTTCTGCCTCCATCACCATTCCTGGCAGCGAATTCCAGACACCCACCACCCACTGGGTGAAAAAGGTTTTCCTCAGGTCCCCCCTAATCCTTCTACCAATCACCTTAAATCTGTGCCCCCTGGTAATTGACCTCTCCATTAGGGGAAACAGGTCCTTCCTGTCGACTCTATCTAGGGCCCTCATAATTTTGTACACCTCAATTAAGTCACCCCTCAGCCTCCTCTGTTCTAAGGAAAACAACCCTGGCTGATCCAATCTTTCCTCAGAGTTGCAACTTTCAAGCCCTGGCAACATTCTTGTAAATCGCCTCTGTGCTCTCTCCAGAGCAATATGTCCTTCCTGTAATGTGGTGACCAGAACTGTATGCAATACTCCAGCTGTGACTTAACCAGCATTGTATACAGTTCCAGCATTAAATCCCTGCTTTTGTATTCTATACCTCGGCCAATAAAGGAAAGCATTCCATCTCCATGCCTTCTTCACCACTCTATCTGCCTGTCCTGTCACCTTCAGGGACCTGTGGACATGCACTCCAAGGTCTCTCACTTCCTCTACCCCTCTTAATATCCTCCCATTTATTGTGTATTCCCTTGATTTGTTTGCCCTCCCCAAATGCATTACCTCACACTTCTCCAGATTGAATTCCATTTGCCACTTTTCCATCCACTCAACCAAACTATTGATATCATTCTGGAGTCTACACTACCAACAACACGGCCAATTTTTGTCTCATCAGCAAATTTCCCAATCATGCCTCCCACATTGAAGTCCAAATCATTAATATATATCACATACAGCAAGGGACCCAACACTGAGCCCTGTGAAACGCCACTGGAAACTGCTTTCCATTTGCAAAAACATCTGTTGACTACTACCCTTTGTTTCCTGTCACTGAGCCAATTTTGGATCCAACCTGCCATACTCCCCTGTATCCTATGGGCTTTCATTTTTCTAACCAGTCTGCCATGTGGGACCTTGTCAAACGCCTTACTAAAATCCATGTAGATCACATCCACTGCACTATCCTCATCAAGGTGGCTTGGTGGTATTGTCACTAGACACGTAATCCAGAGACCCAGGGTACTTCTCTGGGGATATGGGTTCGAATCCCACCACAGCACATGGTGGAATTTGAATTCAATTAATAAATCTGGAATTAAAAAGCTAATCTAATGATGGACATGAAACAATTGTCGATTGTTGTAAAAACCCATCTGGTTCACTAATTTCCTTTAGGGAAGGAAATCTGCTGTAGTTACCTGGTCTGGCCTACATGTGACTCCAGACCCACAGCAATGTGGTTGACTCTTAAATGCCTTCTGAAATGGCCTAGGAGCCACTCAGTTGTATCTAACTGCTACGGAGTCAATAAAACAGAAAGAAACCGGACGGACAACAAGGCATTGACCTAGGCACCGGAAATGCCAATGGCAAACCCAGCCCTGCCGACCCTGCAAAGTCCTCCTTACTAACTTTTGGGGGCTTGTGACAAAGTTGGGAGAACTGTCCCACAAACTAGTCAAGCAACAGCCTGACATAGTCATACTCACGGAATCATACCTGACAGGCAATGTCCCAGACACTGCCATCACCATCCCCGGGTATGTCCTGTCCCACTGGCAGGTCAAACCCAGCAGAGGTGGCGGCACAGTGGTATACAGTCGTAAGTGAATTGCCCTGGGCGTCCTCAACATCGTCTCCGGACCCCAGGAATTCTCATGGCATCAGGTTAAACATGGGCAAGGAAACCTCCTGCTGATTATCACCTAACGCCCTCCCTCAGCTGATGAATCAATACTACTCCATGTTGAACACCACTTGGAGGAAGCACTGAGGGTGGCAAGGGCGCAGAATGTACTCTGGGTGGGGAATTTCAATGTCCATCACCAAGCGTGGTTTGGTAGCACCACTACTGACCGAGCTGGCCAAGTCCTAAAGGACATAGCTGCTAGACTGGGTCTGCGGCAGGTGGTGAGGGAAAAACATACTTGACCTCATTGTCACCAATCTGCCTGTCGCAGATGCATCTGTCCATGACAGTATTGGTAGGAGTGACCACCGCACAGTCCTTGTGGAGACCAAGTGTTGACTTCACATTGAGGATACCCTCCATCGTGTTGTGTGGGACTACCACCGTGCTAAATGGGATAGATTTCGAACAGATCAAGCAATGCAAAACTGGGCATCCATGAGGCGCTGTGGGCCATCAGCAGCAGCAGAATTGTACTAAACCACAATCTATAACTTCATGGCCCTGCATATCCCCCACTCTACCAATACCATCAAGCCAGGGGACCAACACTGGTTCAATGAAGAATGCAGGAGGGTATGCCAGGAGCAGCACCAGGCACACCTCAAAATGAGGTGTTAACCTGGTGAAGCTACAACATAGGACTATCTGCGTGCCAAACTGCGTAAGCAGCATGCAACAGACAGAGCTAAGCAATCTCATAACTAACAGATCAGATCGAAGCTCTGCAGTCCTTCCAGATCCAGCTGTGAACAATGGTGGATAATTAAACAATTAACTGGAGGAGGTGGCTCCACAAATATCCCCGTCCTCAATGATGGGGGAGCCCAGCACCTCAGTGCAAAAGATATGGCTGAAGCACTTGCAACAATCTTCAGCTAGAAGTGCCAAGTTGATGATCGATCTCAGCCTCCTCCTGAAGTCCAGAGCATTACAGATGCCAGACTTCAGCCAATTCGATTCACTCCGCATGATATCAAGAAACGACTGAAGGCACTGGATACTGCAGAGGCTTGGGCCATGACAATATTCAAAGAACAAAGAAGAGTACAGCACAAGAACAGGCCATTCAGCCCTCCAAGCCTGCGCCGATCATGGTGCCTGTCTAAATGAAAACCTTCTGCACTTCCGGGGTCTATATCCCTCTATTCCCATCCTATTCATGTATTTGTCAAGATGCCTCTTAAACGTCGCTATCGTACCTGCTTCCACCACCTCCCCCAGCAGCAAGTACCAGGCACTCACCATCCTCTGTGTAAAGAACTTGCCTCGCACATCCCCTTGAAACTTTGCCCCTCGCACCTTAAACCTATGTCCCCTAGTAACTGACTCTTCCACCCTGGGAAAAAGCTTCTGACTATCCACTCTGTCCATGCCACTCATAACTTTGTAAACCTCGATCATGTCGCCCCTCCACCTCCGTCGTTCCAGTGAAAACAATCCGAGTTTATCCAACCTCTCCTCACAGCTAATACCCTCCAGACCAGGCAACATCCTGGTAAACCTCTTCTGTACCCTCTCCAAAGCCTCCACATCCTTCTGGTAGTGTGGCGACCAGAATTGTACGCAATATTCAAAGTGTGGCCTAACTAAGGTTCTGTACAGCTGCCCCGACCAATGAAGGCAAGCATGCCTTATGCCTTCTTGACTACCTTATCCACCTGCATTGCCACTTTCAGTGATCTGTGGACCAGTATGCCCAGATCTCTCTGCCTGTCAATACTCCTAAGGGTTCTGCCATTTACTGTATACTTCCCACCTGTATTAGACCTTCCAAAATGCATTACCTCACATTTGTCTGGATTAAACTCCATCTGCCATTTCTCCGCCCAAGTCTCCAACCGATCTATATCCTGCTGTATCCTGACAATCCTCATCACTATCCGCAACTCCACCAAACTTTGTGTCGTCCGCAAACTTACTAATCAGACCAGCTACATTTTCCTCCAAATCATTTATATATACTACAAACAGCAAAGGACCCAGCAGTGATCCCTGCGGAACACCACTAGTCACATCCCTCCATTCAGAAAAGCACCCTTCCACTGCTACCGGCAATAGTAATGAAGATCTGAGCTCCAGAACTTGCCACGCCCCGAGCCAAGCTGTTCCAGTACAGCTCCAACACTGGCATCAACCCGGCAATGTGGAAAAATGCCCAGGTATGTCCTGTACACAAAAAGCAGGACAGGTCCAACCCAGCCAATTACTGCCCCATCAGTCCACTCTCAATCATCAGTAAAGTGATGGAAGGTGTCATCGACAGCACTATCAAGCGGCACTTGCTTAGCAATAACCTGCTCAGTGACATTCAGTTTGGGATCCGCCAGGGCCACTCAGCTCCTGACCTCATTACAGCCTTGGTTCAAACATGAACAAAAGAGCTGAACTCAAGAGGTGAGGTGAGAGTGACTGCCCTTGACATCAAGGCAGCATTTGACCAGGTATGGCATCAAGGAACCCGAGCAAAACTGAAGTCAATGGGAATCAGGGGGAAAACTCTCCGCTGGTTGGAGTCAGACCTCGCACAAAGGAAGATAGTTTGGTTGTTGGCGGTCAATCATCTGAGCTCCAGGACATCAAGGCAGGAGTTCCTCAGGGCAGTGTCCTTGGCCCAACCATCTTCAGCTGCTTCATCAATGACCTTCCTTCAATCATTAGGTCAGAAGTGGGGATGTTCGCTGATGATTGCACAATGTTCAGCACCATTCGTGACTCCTCAGATACTGAAGCAGTCTGTGTAGAAATGCAGCAAGACCTGGACAATATCCAGGCTTGGGCTGATGAGTGGCAAGCAACATTCATGCCACACAAGTGCCAAGCAATGACCATCTCCAACAAGAGAGAATCTAACCATCTCCCCTTGACATTCAATGGCATTACCATCGCTGAATCCCCCACTATCAACATCCTAGGGGCTACCGTTGACCAGAAACTGAACTGGAGTAGCCATATAAATACCGTCGCGACAAGAGCAGGTCAGAGGCTGGGAATTCTGCTGTGAGTAACTCACCTCCTGACTCCCCAAAGCCTCTCCACCATCTACAAGGCGCAAGTCAGGAGTGTGATGGAATAGTCTCCACTTGCCTGGATGGGTGCAGCTCCAACAACACTCAAGAAGCTCAACACCATCCAGAACAAAGCAGCCTGCTTGACTGGCACCCCATCCACAAACATTCACTCCCTCTACCACCAACGCACAGTGGCAGCAGTGTGTACCATCTACAAGATGCTTCCTAACAGCACAGTGGGTGTACCTACCTACATGGACTGCAGCAGTTCAAGAAGGCAGCTCACCATAACCTTCTCAAGGGCAATTAGGGATGGGCAATAAATGCTGGCCTAGCCAACGACGCCCACATCATCCCATGAATGAATTTAAAAAAATCTTCCTTGTTACTTCCTCAAAAAAGTCAATCAAAATAGTGAGACATGGCCTTCCCTTAACAAATCCATGCTGACTATCCCTGATTAATCTGTGTCTTTCCAAGTTGCAGTTTATCCTGTCTCTCAGAATTGATTCTCAAAATTTACACACCACCGAGGTCAGACTGGCCGGACTATAATTACTTGGCCGATCTCTTGCACTCTTTTTAAACAAGAACGCAGCTCAACACCACCTTCTCATGGGCAATTAGGGATGGGCAATAAATGCTGGCCTGGCAAGCGATGCCCACATCCCATGAATGAATTTTTAAAAATCATCCTTGTTACTTCTTCCAAAAAAGCAAACAAGATAGTGAGACATGACCTTCCCTTAACAAATCCATGCTGACTATCCCTGATTAATCCATGGCTTTTTAAGTGGCAGTTTGTCCTATCTCTCAGAATTGATTCTAATAATTTACACAACACTGAGGTCAGACTGACTGACCTATAATTACTTGGCCTATCCCTTGCAATGCTTTTTAAACAAGAAGGCAGTTCACCGCCACCATCTCATGGGCAATTAGGGATGGACAATAAATACTGGCCTGGCAAGCGATGCTCACATCCCAAGAAATGAATAAAAAAACAGAAACACTCCAAACCCAGTGAATGAACCAGAAACAATACAAAGCCAGTGAGTGGGTCAAAAACAATCAAACCCAGTGAGTGGGACAGTAACAATCCAAACCCAGTGAGTGGGTCAGAAACAATCCAAATCCCAGTGAGTGGGACAGTAACAATCCAAACCCAGTGAGTGGGTCAGAAACAATCCAAACCCCAGTGAGTGGGACAGTAACAATCCAAACCCAGTGAGTGGGTCAGAAACAATCCAAACACAGTGAATAAACCAGAAACAATCTAAACCCAGTGAATACTCCGGTTTCCTCCCACCACCAAAAGACTTGCAGGCTGATAGGTAAATTGGCCATTATAAATTGCCCCGAGAATAGGTAGGTGGTAGGGGAATATAGGGACAGGTGGGGATGTGGTAGGAATATGAGATTAGCGTAGGATTAGTATAAATGGGTGGTTGATGGTCGGCACAGACAGGGTGGGCCGAAGGGCCTGTTTCAGTGCTGTATCTTGAAATAAAAATAAAATCCAAACCCAGTGAGTGGGTCAGAAACAATCTAAACCCAGTGAGTGGGTCAAAAACAATCCAAACCCAGTGAGTGGGACAGGAACAATCCAAACCCAGTGGGTGGGTCAAAAACAATCCAAACCCAGTGAGTGGGTCAGAAACAATCCAAACCCAGTGAGTGGGTCAGAAACAATCCAAACCCAGTGAGTGGGTCAGAAACAATCCGAACCCAGTGAATAAACCAGAAACAATTCAAACCCAGTGAGTGGGTCAGAAACAATCCAAACCCAGTGAGTGGGTCAGAAACAATCCAAACCCAGTGAGTGGGTCAGAAGCAATTCAAACCCAGTGAGTGGGTCAGAAACAATCCAAACACAGTGAGTGCGTCAGAAACAATCCAAACCCAGTGAGTGGGTCAGAAACAATCCAAACCCTTGAGTGGGTCAGAAACAATCCAAACCCAGTGAGTGGGTCAGAAACAATCCAAACCCAGTGAGTGGGTCAGAAACAATCCAAACCCCGTGGGTGGATCAGAAACAATCCAAACCCAGTGAGTGGGTCAGAAACAATCCAAACCCAGTGAGCGGGTCAGAACCAATCCAAATCCAGTGAGTGGGTCAGAAACAATCCAAACCCAGTGAGTGGGTCAGAAACAATCCAAACCCCGTGGGTGGGTCAGAAACAATTCAAACCCAGTGAGTGGGTCAGAAACAATCCAAAACCGTGGGTGGATCAGAAACAATCCAAACCCAGTGAGTGCGTCAGAAACAATCCAAACCCAGTGAGTGGGTCAGAAACAATCCAAACCCAGTGAGTGGGTCAGAAACAATCCAACCCCGTGGGTGGGTCAGAAACAATTCAAACCCAGTGAGTGGCTCAAAAACAATCCAAATCCAGTGAGTGGGTCAGAAACAAACCAAACCCAGTGAGTGCGTCAGAAACAATCCAAACCCAGTGAATGAATCAGAAACAATCCAAACCCAGTGAGTGGGTCAGAAACAATCCAACCCCGTGGGTGGGTCAGAAGCAATTCAAACCCAGTGAGTGGGTCAGAAACAATCCAAACCCAGTGAGTGGGTCAGAAACAATCCAACCCCGTGGGTGGGTCAGAAGCAATTCAAACCCAGTGAGTGGGTCAGAAACAATCCAAACCCAGTGAGTGGGTCAGAAACAATCCAAACCCAGTGAGTGGGTCAGAAACAATCCAACCCCGTGAGTGGGTCAGAAACAATCCAAACCCCGTGGGTGGGTCAAAAACAATCCAAAACCAGTGAGTGGGTCAGAAACAATCCAAACCCAGTGAGTGGGTCAGAAACAATCCGAACCCAGTGAATAAACCAGAAACAATTCAAACCCAGTGAGTGGGTCAGAAACAATCCAAACCCAGTGAGTGGGTCAGAAACAATCCAAACCCAGTGAGTGGGTCAGAAGCAATTCAAACCCAGTGAGTGGGTCAGAAACAATCCAAACACAGTGAGTGCGTCAGAAAAAATCCAAACCCAGTGAGTGGGTCAGAAACAATCCAAACCCTTGAGTGGGTCAGAAACATTCCAAACCCAGTGAGTGGGTCAGAAACAATCCAAACCCAGTGAGTGGGTCAGAAACAATCCAAACCCCGTGGGTGGGTCAGAAACAATCCAAACCCAGTGAGTGGGTCAGAAACAATCCAAACCCAGTGAGCGGGTCAGAACCAATCCAAATCCAGTGAGTGGGTCAGAAACAATTCAAACCCAGTGAGTGGGTCAGAAACAATCCAACCCCGTGGGTGGATCAGAAACAATCCAAACCCAGTGAGTGCGTCAGAAACAATCCAAACCCAGTGAGTGGGTCAGAAACAATCCAAACCCAGTGAGTGGGTCAGAAACAATCCAACCCCGTGGGTGGGTCAGAAACAATTCAAACCCAGTGAGTGGCTCAAAAACAATCCAAATCCAGTGAGTGGGTCAGAAACAAACCAAACCCAGTGAGTGCGTCAGAAACAATCCAAACCCAGTGAATGAATCAGAAACAATCCAAACCCAGTGAGTGGGTCAGAAACAATCCAAACTCCGTGGGTGGGTCAAAAACAACCGAAAGCCAGTGGGTGGGTCAGAAACAATCCAAACCCAGTGAGTGGGTCAGAAGCAATCCAAATCCAGTGAGTGGGTCAGAAACAATCCAAACCCAGTGAGTGGGTCAGAAACAATCCAAACCCAGTGAGTGGGTCAGAAACAATCCAAACCCAGTGAGTGGGTCAGAAACAATCCAAACCCAGTGAGTGGGTCAAAAACAACACAAACCACGTGGGTGGGTCAGAAACAATCCAAACCCAGTGAATAAACCAGAAACAATTCAAACCCAGTGAGTGGGTAAGAAACAATCCAAACGCAGTGAGTGGGTCAGGAACAATCCAAACCCCGTGGGTGGGTCAGAAACAATCCAAACCCAGTGAATGGGTCAAAAACAACCCAAACACCGTGGGTGGGTCAGAAACAATCCAAACCCAGTGAATAAACCAGAAACAATTCAAACCCAGTGAGTGGGTCAGGAACAAACCAACCCCGTGGGTGGGTCAGAAACAATCCAAACCCAGTGAGTGGGTCAGAAGCAATCCAAACCCAGTGAGTGGGTCAGAAGCAATCCAAACCCAGTGAGTGGGGGAGAAACAATCCAAACCCAGTGAGTGGGTCAGGAACAAACCAACCCCGTGGGTGGGTTAGAAACAATCCAAACCCAGTGAGTGGGTCAGAAGCAATCCAAACCCAGTGAGTGGGTCAGAAGCAATCCAAGTCCAGTGAGTGGGTCAGAAACAATCCAAACCCAGTGAGTGGGTCAGAAACAATCCAAACCCCGTGGGTGGGTCAGAAACAATTCAAACCCAGTGAGTGGGTCAGAAACAATCCAAACACAGTGAGTGGGTCAAAAACAATCCAAAGCCAGTGAGTGGGTCAGAAACAATCCAAACCCCGTGAGTGGGTCAGAAACAATTCAAACCCAGTGAGTGGGTCAGAAACAATCCAAACACAGTGAGTGGGTCAAAAACAATCCAAACCCAGTGAGTGGGTCAGAAACAATCCAAACCCAGTGAGTGGGTCAGAAACAATCCAAACCCAGTGAGTGGGTCAGAAACAATCCAAACCCCATGGGTGGGTCAGAAAGAATCCAAACCCAGTGAGTGGGTCAGAAAAAATCCAAACCCCATGGGTGGGTCAGAAACAATTCAAACCCAGTGAGTGGGTCAGAAACAAGCCAAACCCCATGGGTGGGTCAGAAACAATTCAAACCCAGTGAGTGGATCAGAAACAATCCAAACACAGTGAGTGGGTCAAAAACAATCCAAACCCCGTGGGTGGGTCAGAAACAATTCAAACCCAGTGAGTGGGTCAGAAACAATCCAAACCCAGTGAGTGGGTCAGAAACAATCCAAACCCAGTGAGTGGGTCAAAAACAATCCAAACCCCGTGGGTGGGTCAGAAACAATCCAAACCCAGTGAGTGGGTAAGAAACATTCCAAACCCAGTGAGTGGGTCAGAAACAATCCAAACCCAGTGAGTGGGTCAGAAAAAATCCAAACCCCGTGGGTGGGTCAGAAACAATCCAAACCCAGTGAGTGGGTCAGAAACATTCGAAACCCAGTGAGTGGGTCAGAAACAATCCAAACCCCGTGGGTGGGTCAGAAACAATTCAAACCCAGCGAGTTGGTCAGAAACAATCCAAACCCAGTGAGTGGGTCAGAAGCAATCCAAATCCAGTGAGTGGGTCAGAAACAATCCAAACCCAGTGAGTGGGTCAGAAACAATCCAAACCCAGTGAGTGGGTCAGAAACAATCCAAACCCAGTGAGTGGGTCAAAAACAACCCAAACCACGTGGGTGGGTCAGAAACAATCCAAACCCAGTGAATAAACCAGAAACAATTCAAACCCAGTGAGTGGGTGAGAAACAATCCAAATCCAGTGAGTGGGTCAGGAACAATACAAACCACGTGGGTGGGTCAGAAACAATCCAAACCCAGTGAATAAACCAGAAACAATTCAAACCCAGTGAGTGGGTAAGAAACAATTCAAACCCAGTGAGAGGGTCAGGAACAATCCAAACCCCGTGGGTGGGTGAGAAACAATCCAAACCCAGTGACTGGTTCAAAAACAACCCAAACCACGTGGGTGGGTCAGAAGCAATACAAACCCAGTGAATAAACCAGAAACAATCCAAACCCAGTGAATGGGTCAGGAACAATCCAAACCCCGTGGGTGGGTCAGAAACAATTCAAACCCAGTGAGTGGGTCAGAAACCATCCAAACCCCGTGAGTGCGTCAAAAACAATCCAAATCCCGTGGGTGGGTCAGAAACAATCCAAACCCAGGGAGTGGCTCAGAAACAATCCAAACCCTGTGGGTGGGTCAGAAACAATCCAAACCCAGTGAATGGGTCAGAAACAATCCAAACCTAGTGAGTGGGTGAAAAACAATCCAAACCCAGTGAGTGGGTCAGAAACAATCCAAACTCCGTGGGTGGGTCAAAAACAACCGAAACCCAGTGGGTGGGTCAGAAACAATCCAAACCCAGTGAGTGGGTCAGAAACAATCCAAACCCCGTGGGTGTGTCAGAAAAAATCCAAACTCCGTGGGTGGGTCTGAAACAATCCAAGTCCCGTGAGTGCGTCAAAAACAACCCAAACGACGTGGGTGGGTCAGAAACAATCCAAACCCAGTGAATAAACCAGATACAATTCAAACCCAGTGAGTGGGTCAGAAACAATCCAAACCCCGTGAGTGCGTCAAAAACAATCCAAACCCCGTGGGTGGGTCAGAAACAATGCAAACCCCGTGAGTGGGTCAGAAACAATCCAAACCCCGTGAGTGCGTCAAAAACAATCCAAACCCCGTGGGTGGGTCAGAAACAATCCAAACCCAGTGAGTGGGTCAGAAACAATCCAAACCCAGTGAGTGGGTCAGAAACAATCCAAACCCAATGAATAAACCAGAAACAATTCAAACCCAGTGAGTGGGTCAGAAAGAATCCAAACCCAGTGAGTGGGTCAGAAACAATCCAAACTCAGTGAGTGGGTCAGAAACAATCCAAACCCAGTGAGTGGGTCAGAAACATTCCAAACCCCCTGAGTGCGTCAAAAACAATCCAAACCCCGTGGGTGGGTCAGAAACATTCCAAACCCCGTGTGTGCGTCAAAAACAACCCAAACCATGTAGGTAGGTCAGAAACAATCCAAACCCTGTGGGTGGGTCAGAAACAATCCAAACCCAGTGAGTGGGTCAGAAACAATCCAAACCCAGTAAGTGGATCAGAAACAATCCAAATCCAGTGAGTGGGTCAGGAACAATCCAAACCCAGTGAGTGGGTCAGAAACAATCCAAACCCAGTGAATGGGTCAGAAACAATCCAAACCCACTGAGTGGGTCAGAAACAATCCAACCCCGTGGGTGGGTCAGAAACAATTCAAACCCAGTGAGTGGGTCAGAAGCAATCCAAACCCAGTGAGTGGGTCAGAAGCAATCCAAGTCCAGTGAGTGGGTCAGAAACAATCCAAACCCAGTGAGTGGGTCAGAAAGAATCCAACCCCAGTGAGTGGGTCAGAAACAATCCAAACCCTGTGGGTGGGTCAGAAACAATTCAAACCCAGTGAGTGGGTCAGAAACAATCCAAACACAGTGAGTGGGTCAAAAACAATCCAAACCCAGTGAGTGGGTCAGAAACAATCCAAACCCCGTGGGTGGGTCAGAAACAATCCAAACCCAGTGAGTGGGTCAGAACCAATCCAAACCCAGTGAGTGGGTCAGAAACAATCCAAACCCCATGGGTGGGTCAGAAAGAATCCAAACCCAGTGAGTGGGTCAGAACCAATCCAAACCCAGTGAGTGGGTCAGAAACAATCCAAACCCCATGGGTGGGTCAGAAAGAATCCAAACCCAGTGAGTGGGTCAGAAACAATCCAAACACAGTGAGTGGGTCAGAAACAATCCAAACCCCATGGGTGGGTCAGAAACAATCCAAACCCAGTGAGTGGGTCAGAAACAATCCAAACCCCATGGCTGGGTCAGAAACAATCCAAACCCAGTGAGTGGGTCAGAAACAATACAAACCCAGTGAGTGGGTCAGAAACAATCCAAACCCCATGGCTGGGTCAGAAACAATCCAAACCCAGTGAGTGGGTCAGAAACAATCCAAACCCAGTGAGTGGGTCAGAAACAATCCAAACCCAGTGAGTGGGTCAGAAACAATACAAACCCAGTGAGTGGGTCAGAAACAATTCAAACCCAGTGAGTGGATCAGAAACAATCCAAACACAGTGAGTGGGTCAAAAACAATCCAAACCCCGTGGGTGGGTCAGAAACAATTCAAACCCAGTGAGTGGGTCAGAAACAATCCAAACCCAGTGAGTGGGTCAGAAACAATCCAAACCCCGTGGGTGGGTCAGAAACAATCCAAACCCAGTGAGTGGGTCAGAAACATTCCAAACCCAGTGAGTGGGTCAGAAACAATCCAAACCCAGTGAGTGGGTCAGAAACAATCCAAACCCAGTGAGTGGGTCAAAAACAACCCAAACCACGTGGGTGGGTCAGAAACAATCCAAACCCAGTGAATAAACCAGAAACAATTCAAACCCAGTGAGTGGGTGAGAAACAATCCAAATCCAGTGAGTGGGTCAGGAACAATACAAACCACGTGGGTGGGTCAGAAACAATCCAAACCCAGTGAATAAACCTGAAACAATTCAAACACAGTGAGTGGGTAAGAAACAATCCAAACCCAGTGAGTGGGTCAGGAACAATCCAAACCCCGTGGGTGGGTCGGAAACAATCAAAACCCAGTGAATAAACCAGAACCAATTCAAACCCAGTGAGTGGGTGAGAAACAATCCAAATCCAGTGAGTGGGACAGGAACAATCCAAACCCCGTGGGTGGGTCAGAAACAATCCAAACCCAGTGAGTGGTTCAAAAACAACCCAAACCACGTGGGTGGGTCAGAAGCAATACAAACCCAGTGAATAAACCAGAAACAATTCAAACCCAGTGAGTGGTGAGAAACAATCCAAACCCAGTGAATGGGTCAGGAACAATCCAAACCCCGTGGGTGGATCAGAAACAATTCAAACCCAGTGAGTGGGTCAGAAACCATCCAAACCCCGTGAGTGCGTCAAAAACAATCCAAACCCCGTGGGTGGGTCAGAAACAATCCAAACCCAGTGAGTGGCTCAGAAACAATCCAAACCCTGTGGGTGGGACAGAAACAATCCAAACCCAGTGAGTGGGTCAGAAACAATCCAAACCTAGTGAGTGGGTGAAAAACAATCCAAACCCAGTGAGTGGGTCAGAAACAATCCAAACTCCGTGGGTGGGTCAAAAACAACCCAAACCCAGTGGGTGGGTCAGAAACAATCCAAATCCAGCGACTGGGTCAGAAACAATCCAAACCCAGTGAGTGGGTCAGAAGCAATCCAAGTCCAGTGAGTGGGTCAGAAACAATCCAAACCCAGTGAGTGGGTCAGAAACAATCCAAACCCCGTGGGTGGGTCAGAAACAATTCAAACCCAGTGAGTGGGTCAGAAACAATCCAAACACAGTGAGTGGGTCAAAAACAATCCAAACCCAGTGAGTGGGTCAGAAACAATCCAAACCCCGTGAGTGGGTCAGAAACAATTCAAACCCAGTGAGTGGGTCAGAAACAATCCAAACACAGTGAGTGGGTCAAAAACAATCCAAACCCAGTGAGTGGGTCAGAAACAATCCAAACCCAGTGAGTGGGTCAGAAACAATCCAAACCCAGTGAGTGGGTCAGAAACAATCCAAACCCCATGGGTGGGTCAGAAAGAATCCAAACCCAGTGAGTGGGTCAGAAAAAATCCAAACCCCATGGGTGGGTCAGAAACAATTCAAACCCAGTGAGTGGATCAGAAACAATCCAAACACAGTGAGTGGGTCAAAAACAATCCAAACCCCGTGGGTGGGTCAGAAACAATTCAAACCCAGTGAGTGGGTCAGAAACAATCCAAACCCAGTGAGTGGGTCAGAAACAATCCAAACCCAGTGAGTGGGTCAAAAACAATCCAAACCCCGTGGGTGGGTCAGAAACAATCCAAACCCAGTGAGTGGGTAAGAAACATTCCAAACCCAGTGAGTGGGTCAGAAACAATCCAAACCCAGTGAGTGGGTCAGAAAAAATCCAAACCCCGTGGGTGGGTCAGAAACAATCCAAACCCAGTGAGTGGGTCAGAAACAATCCAAACCCCATGGGTGGGTCAGAAAGAATCCAAACCCAGTGAGTGGGTCAGAAAAAATCCAAACCCCATGGGTGGGTCAGAAACAATTCAAACCCAGTGAGTGGATCAGAAACAATCCAAACACAGTGAGTGGGTCAAAAACAATCCAAACCCCGTGGGTGGGTCAGAAACAATTCAAACCCAGTGAGTGGGTCAGAAACAATCCAAACCCAGTGAGTGGGTCAGAAACAATCCAAACCCAGTGAGTGGGTCAAAAACAATCCAAACCCCGTGGGTGGGTCAGAAACAATCCAAACCCAGTGAGTGGGTAAGAAACATTCCAAACCCAGTGAGTGGGTCAGAAACAATCCAAACCCAGTGAGTGGGTCAGAAAAAATCCAAACCCCGTGGGTGGGTCAGAAACAATCCAAACCCAGTGAGTGGGTCAGAAACATTCGAAACCCAGTGAGTGGGTCAGAAACAATCCAAACCCCGTGGGTGGGTCAGAAACAATTCAAACCCAGCGAGTTGGTCAGAAACAATCCAAACCCAGTGAGTGGGTCAGAAGCAATCCAAATCCAGTGAGTGGGTCAGAAACAATCCAAACCCAGTGAGTGGGTCAGAAACAATCCAAACCCAGTGAGTGGGTCAGAAACAATCCAAACCCAGTGAGTGGGTCAAAAACAACCCAAACCACGTGGGTGGGTCAGAAACAATCCAAACCCAGTGAATAAACCAGAAACAATTCAAACCCAGTGAGTGGGTGAGAAACAATCCAAATCCAGTGAGTGGGTCAGGAACAATACAAACCACGTGGGTGGGTCAGAAACAATCCAAACCCAGTGAATAAACCAGAAACAATTCAAACCCAGTGAGTGGGTAAGAAACAATTCAAACCCAGTGAGAAGGTCAGGAACAGTCCAAACCCCGTGGGTGGGTGAGAAACAATCCAAACCCAGTGACTGGTTCAAAAACAACCCAAACCACGTGGGTGGGTCAGAAGCAATACAAACCCAGTGAATAAACCAGAAACAATCCAAACCCAGTGAATGGGTCAGGAACAATCCAAACCCCGTGGGTGGGTCAGAAACAATTCACCCCAGTGAGTGGGTCAGAAACCATCCAAACCCCGTGAGTGCGTCAAAAACAATCCAAACCCCGTGGGTGGGTCAGAAACAATCCAAACCCAGGGAGTGGCTCAGAAACAATCCAAACCCTGTGGGTGGGTCAGAAACAATCCAAACCCAGTGAATGGGTCAGAAACAATCCAAACCTAGTGAGTGGGTGAAAAACAATCCAAACCCAGTGAGTGGGTCAGAAACAATCCAAACTCCGTGGGTGGGTCAAAAACAATCCAAACCCAGTGAGTGGGTCAGAAACAATCCAAACCCAGTGAGTGGGTCAGAAACAATCCAAACCCCATGGGTGTGTCAGAAAAAATCCAAACTCCGTGGGTGGGTCTGAAACAATCCAAATCCCGTGAGTGCGTCAAAAACAACCCAAACGACGTGGGTGGGTCAGAAACAATCCAAACCCAGTGAATAAACCAGATACAATTCAAACCCAGTGAGTGGGTCAGAAACAATCCAAACCCCGTGAGTGCGTCAAAAACAATCCAAACCCCGTGGGTGGGTCAGAAACAATGCAAACCCCGTGAGTGGGTCAGAAACAATCCAAACCCCGTGAGTGCGTCAAAAACAATCCAAACCCCGTGGGTGGGTCAGAAACAATCCAAACCCAGTGAGTGGGTCAGAAACAATCCAAACCCAGTGAGTGGGTCAGAAACAATCCAAACCCAATGAATAAACCAGAAACAATTCAAACCCAGTGAGTGGGTCAGAAAGAATCCAAACCCAGTGAGTGGGTCAGAAACAATCCAAACTCAGTGAGTGGGTCAGAAACAATCCAAACCCAGTGAGTGGGTCAGAAACATTCCAAACCCCCTGAGTGCGTCAAAAACAATCCAAACCCCGTGGGTGGGTCAGAAACATTCCAAACCCCGTGTGTGCGTCAAAAACAACCCAAACCACGTAGGTAGGTCAGAAACAATCCAAACCCTGTGGGTGGGTCAGAAACAATCCAAACCCAGTGAGTGGGTCAGAAACAATCCAAACCCAGTGAGTGGATCAGAAACAATCCAAATCCAGTGAGTGGGTCAGGAACAATCCAAACCCAGTGAGTGGGTCAGAAACAATCCAAACCCAGTGAATGGGTCAGAAACAATCCAAACCCACTGAGTGGGTCAGAAACAATCCAACCCCGTGGGTGGGTCAGAAACAATCCAAACCCAGTGAGTGGGTCAGAAGCAATCCAAACCCAGTGAGTGGGTCAGAAGCAATCCAAGTCCAGTGAGTGGGTCAGAAACAATCCAAACCCAGTGAGTGGGTCAGAAAGAATCCAACCCCAGTGAGTGGGTCAGAAACAATCCAAACCCCGTGGGTGGGTCAGAAACAATTCAAACCCAGTGAGTGGGTCAGAAACAATCCAAACACAGTGAGTGGGTCAAAAACAATCCAAACCCAGTGAGTGGGTCAGAAACAATCCAAACCCCGTGGGTGGGTCAGAAACAATCCAAACCCAGTGAGTGGGTCAGAACCAATCCAAACCCAGTGAGTGGGTCAGAAACAATCCAAACCCCATGGGTGGGTCAGAAAGAATCCAAACCCAGTGAGTGGGTCAGAAACAATCCAAACCCCATGGGTGGGTCAGAAACAATACAAACCCAGTGAGTGGGTCAGAAACAATCCAAACCCCATGGGTGGGTCAGAAACAATACAAACCCAGTGAGTGGGTCAGAAACAATCCAAACACAGTGAGTGGGTCAGAAACAATCCAAACCCCATGGGTGGGTCAGAAACAATCCAAACCCAGTGAGTGGGTCAGAAACAATCCAAACCCCATGGCTGGGTCAGAAACAATCCAAACCCAGTGAGTGGGTCAGAAACAATACAAACCCAGTGAGTGGGTCAGAAACAATCCAAACCCCATGGGTGGGTCAGAAACAATTCAAACCCAGTGAGTGGATCAGAAACAATCCAAACACAGTGAGTGGGTCAAAAACAATCCAAACCCCGTGGGTGGGTCAGAAACAATTCAAACCCAGTGAGTGGGTCAGAAACAATCCAAACCCAGTGAGTGGGTCAGAAACAATCCAAACCCCGTGGGTGGGTCAGAAACAATCCAAACCCAGTGAGTGGGTCAGAAACATTCCAAACCCAGTGAGTGGGTCAGAAACAATCCAAACCCAGTGAGTGGGTCAAAAACAACCCAAACCACGTGGGTGGGTCAGAAACAATCCAAACCCAGTGAATAAACCAGAAACAATTCAAACCCAGTGAGTGGGTGAGAAACAATCCAAATCCAGTGAGTGGGTCAGGAACAATACAAACCACGTGGGTGGGTCAGAAACAATCCAAACCCAGTGAATAAACCTGAAACAATTCAAACACAGTGAGTGGGTAAGAAACAATCCAAACCCAGTGAGTGGGTCAGGAACAATCCAAACCCCGTGGGTGGGTCAGAAACAATCCAAACCCAGTGAATGGGTCAAAAACAACCCAAACACCGTGGGTGGGTCGGAAACAATCAAAACCCAGTGAATAAACCAGAACCAATTCAAACCCAGTGAGTGGGTGAGAAACAATCCAAATCCAGTGAGTGGGACAGGATCAATCCAAACCCCGTGGGTGGGTCAGAAACAATCCAAACCCAGTGAGTGGTTCAAAAACAACCCAAATCACGTGGGTGGGTCAGAAGCAATACAAACCCAGTGAATAAACCAGAAACAATTCAAACCCAGTGAGTGGTGAGAAACAATCCAAACCCAGTGAATGGGTCAGGAACAATCCAAACCCCGTGGGTGGATCAGAAACAATTCAAACCCAGTGAGTGGGTCAGAAACCATCCAAACCCCGTGAGTGCGTCAAAAACAATCCAAACCCCGTGGGTGGGTCAGAAACAATCCAAACCCAGTGAGTGGCTCAGAAACAATCCAAACCCTGTGGGTGGGACAGAAACAATCCAAACCCAGTGAGTGGGTCAGAAACAATCCAAACCTAGTGAGTGGGTGAAAAACAATCCAAACCCAGTGAGTGGGTCAGAAACAATCCAAACTCCGTGGGTGGGTCAAAAACAACCCAAACCCAGTGGGTGGGTCAGAAACAATCCAAATCCAGCGACTGGGTCAGAAACAATCCAAACCCCGTGGGTGTGTCAGAAAAAATCCAAACTCCGTGGGTGGGTCTGAAACAATCCAAACCCCGTGAGTGCGTCAAAAACAACCCAAACCACGTGGGTGGGTCAGAAACAATCCAAACCCAGTGAATAAACCAGAAACAATGCAAACCCAGTGAGTGGGTCAGAAACAATTCAAACCCAGTGAGTGGGTCAGAAACAATCCAAACCCCGTGAGTGCGTCAAAAACAATCCAAACCCCGTGGGTGGGTCAGAAACAATCCAAACTCCGTGAGTGGGTCAGAAACAATCCAAACCCCGTGAGTGCGTCAAAAACAATCCAAACCCCGTGGGTGGGTCAGAAACAATCCAAACCCAGTGAGTGGGTCAGAAACAATCCAAACCCAGTGAGTGGGTCAGAAACAATCCAAACCCAATGAATAAACCAGAAACAATTCAAACCCAGTGAGTGGGTCAGAAAGAATCCAAACCCAGTGAGTGGGTCAGAAACAATCCAAACTCAGTGAGTGGGTCAGAAACAATCCAAACCCAGTGAGTGGGTCAAAAACAATCCAAACCCCGTGGGTGGGTCAGAAACAATTCAAACCCAGTGAGTGGGTCAGAAACAATCCAAACCCAGTGAGTGGGTCAGAAACAATCCAAACCCCGTGGGTGGGTCAGAAACAATCCAAACCCAGTGAGTGGGTCAGAAACATTCCAAACCCAGTGAGTGGGTCAGAAACAATCCAAACCCAGTGAGTGGGTCAAAAACAACCCAAACCACGTGGGTGGGTCAGAAACAATCCAAACCCAGTGAATAAACCAGAAACAATTCAAACCCAGTGAGTGGGTGAGAAACAATCCAAATCCAGTGAGTGGGTCAGGAACAATACAAACCACGTGGGTGGGTCAGAAACAATCCAAACCCAGTGAATAAACCTGAAACAATTCAAACACAGTGAGTGGGTAAGAAACAATCCAAACCCAGTGAGTGGGTCAGGAACAATCCAAACCCCGTGGGTGGGTCAGAAACAATCCAAACCCAGTGAATGGGTCAAAAACAACCCAAACACCGTGGGTGGGTCGGAAACAATCAAAACCCAGTGAATAAACCAGAACCAATTCAAACCCAGTGAGTGGGTGAGAAACAATCCAAATCCAGTGAGTGGGACAGGATCAATCCAAACCCCGTGGGTGGGTCAGAAACAATCCAAACCCAGTGAGTGGTTCAAAAACAACCCAAATCACGTGGGTGGGTCAGAAGCAATACAAACCCAGTGAATAAACCAGAAACAATTCAAACCCAGTGAGTGGTGAGAAACAATCCAAACCCAGTGAATGGGTCAGGAACAATCCAAACCCCGTGGGTGGATCAGAAACAATTCAAACCCAGTGAGTGGGTCAGAAACCATCCAAACCCCGTGAGTGCGTCAAAAACAATCCAAACCCCGTGGGTGGGTCAGAAACAATCCAAACCCAGTGAGTGGCTCAGAAACAATCCAAACCCTGTGGGTGGGACAGAAACAATCCAAACCCAGTGAGTGGGTCAGAAACAATCCAAACCTAGTGAGTGGGTGAAAAACAATCCAAACCCAGTGAGTGGGTCAGAAACAATCCAAACTCCGTGGGTGGGTCAAAAACAACCCAAACCCAGTGGGTGGGTCAGAAACAATCCAAATCCAGCGACTGGGTCAGAAACAATCCAAACCCCGTGGGTGTGTCAGAAAAAATCCAAACTCCGTGGGTGGGTCTGAAACAATCCAAACCCCGTGAGTGCGTCAAAAACAACCCAAACCACGTGGGTGGGTCAGAAACAATCCAAACCCAGTGAATAAACCAGAAACAATGCAAACCCAGTGAGTGGGTCAGAAACAATTCAAACCCAGTGAGTGGGTCAGAAACAATCCAAACCCCGTGAGTGCGTCAAAAACAATCCAAACCCCGTGGGTGGGTCAGAAACAATCCAAACTCCGTGAGTGGGTCAGAAACAATCGAAACCCCGTGAGTGCGTCAAAAACAATCCAAACCCCGTGGGTGGGTCAGAAACAATCCAAACCCAGTGAGTGGGTCAGAAACAATCCAAACCCAGTGAGTGGGTCAGAAACAATCCAAACCCAATGAATAAACCAGAAACAATTCAAACCCAGTGAGTGGGTCAGAAAGAATCCAAACCCAGTGAGTGGGTCAGAAACAATCCAAACTCAGTGAGTGGGTCAGAAACAATCCAAACCCAGTGAGTGGGTCAGAAACATTCCAAACCCCCTGAGTGCATCAAAAACAATCCAAACCCCGTGGGTTGTTCAGAAACAATCCAATTCCAGTGAGTGGGTCAGAAACATTCCAAACCCCGTGTGTGCGTCAAAAACAACCCAAACCACATGGGTGGGTCAGAAACAATCCAAACCCACTGAATGGGTCAGAAACAATCCAAACCCCATGGGTGGGTCAGAAACAATACAAACCCAGTGAATAAACCTGAAACAATTCAAACACAGTGAGTGGGTAAGAAACAATCCAAACCCAGTGAGTGGGTCAGGAACAATCCAAACCCCGTGGGTGGGTCAGAAACAATCCAAACCCAGTGAATGGGTCAAAAACAACCCAAACACCGTGGGTGGGTCGGAAACAATCCAAACCCAGTGAGTGGGACAGGAACAATCCAAACCCCGTGGGTGGGTCAGAAACAATCCAAACCCAGTGAGTGGTTCAAAAACAACCCAAACCACGTGGGTGGGTCAGAAGCAATACAAACCCAGTGAATAAACCAGAAACAATTCAAACCCAGTGAGTGGTGAGAAACAATCCAAACCCAGTGAATGGGTCAGGAACAATCCAAACCCCGTGGGTGGATCAGAAACAATTCAAACCCAGTGAGTGGGTCAGAAACCATCCAAACCCTGTGGGTGGGTCAAAAACAATCCAAACCCCGTGGGTGGGTCAGAAACAATCCAAACCCTGTGGGTGGGTCAGAAACAATCCAAACCCAGTGAGCGGGTCAGAAACAATCCAAACCTAGTGAGTGGGTGAAAAACAATCCAAACCCAGTGAGTGGGTCAGAAACAATCCAAACTCCGTGGGTGGGTCAAAAACAATCCAAATCCAGTGACTGGGTCAGAAACAATCCAAACCCCGTGGGTGGGTCAGAAACAATCCAAACCCAGTGAGTGGTTCAAAAACAACCCAAACCACGTGGGTGGGTCAGAAGCAATACAAACCCAGTGAATAAACCAGAAACAATTCAAACCCAGTGAGTGGTGAGAAACAATCCAAACCCAGTGAATGGGTCAGGAACAATCCAAACCCCGTGGGTGGATCAGAAACAATTCAAACCCAGTGAGTGGGTCAGAAACAATCCAAACCCTGTGGGTGGGTCAGAAACAATTCAAACCCAGTGAGTGCGTCAAAAACAATCCAAACCCTGTGGGTGGGTCAAAAACAATCCAAACCCCGTGGGTGGGTCAGAAACAATCCAAACCCAGTGAGTGCCTCAGAAACAATCCAAACCCTGTGGGTGGGTCAGAAACAATCCAAACCCAGTGAGTGGGTCAGAAACAATCCAAACCTAGTGAGTGGGTGAAAAACAATCCAAACCCAGTGAGTGGGCCAGAAACAATCCAAACTCCGTGGGTGGGTCAAAAACAAACCAAACCCAGTGGGTGGGTCAGAAACAATCCAAATCCAGTGACTGGGTCAGAAACAATCCAAACCCCCTGGGTGTGTCAGAAAAAATCCAAACTCCGTGGGTGGGTCTGAAACAACCCAAACCCCGTGAGTGCGTCAAAAACAACCCAAACCACGTGGGTGGGTCAGAAACAATCCAAACCCAGTGAATAAACCAGAAACAATTCAAACCCAGTGATTGGGTCAGAAACAATTCAAACCCAGTGAGTGGGTCAGAAACAATCCAAACCCCGTGAGTGCGTCAAAAACAATCCAAACCCCGTGGGTGGGTCAGAAACAATCCAAACCCCGTGAGTGGGTCAGAAACAATCCAAACCCCGTGGGTGGGTCAGAAACAATCCAAACTCAGTGAGTGGGTCAGAAACAATCCAAACCCAGTGAGTGGGTCAGAAAGAATCCAAACCCAATGAATAAACCAGAAACAATTCAAACCCAGTGAGTGGGTCAGAAAGAATCCAAACCCAGTGAGTGGGTCAGAAACAATCCAAACTCAGTGAGTGGGTCAGAAACAATCCAAACCCAGTGAGTGGGTCAGAAACATTCCAAACCCCCTGAGTGCGTCAAAAACAATCCAAACCCCGTGGGTGGGTCAGAAACAATCCAATTCCAGTGAGTGGGTCAGAAACATTCCAAACCCCGTGTGTGCGTCAAAAACAACCCAAACCACGTGGGTGGGTCAGAAACAATCCAAACCCACTGAATGGGTCAGGAACAATCCAAACCCTGTGGGTGGGTCAGAAACAATCCAAACCCAGTGAGTGGGTCAGAAACAATCCAAACCCAGGGAGTGGGTCAGGAACAATCCAAACCCAGTGAGTGGGTCAGAAACAATCCAAACCCAGTGAATGGGTCAGAAACAATCCAAACCCAGTGAGTGGGTCAGAAACAATCCAACCCCGTGGGTGGGTCAGAAACAATCCAAACCCAGTGAGTGGGTCAGAAGCAATCCAAACCCAGTGAGTGGGTCAGAAGCAATCCTAGTCCAGTGAGTGGGTCAGAAACAATCCAAACCCAGTGAGTGGGTCAGAAACAATCCAAACCCAGTGAGTGGGTCAGAAACAATCCAAACCCCGTGGGTGGGTCAGAAACAATTCAAACCCAGTGAGTGGGTCAGAAACAATCCAAACACAGTGAGTGGGTCAAAAACAATCCAAACCCAGTGAGTGGGTCAGAAACAATCCAAACCACGTGGGTGGGTCAGAAACAATCCAAACCCCGTGGGTGGGTCAGAAACAATCCAAACCCAGTGAGTGGGTCAGAACCAATCCAAACCCAGTGAGTGGGTCAGGAACAATCCAAACCCTGTGGGTGGGTCAGAAACAATCCAAACCCAGTGAGTGGGTCAGAAACAATCCAAACCCCGTGGGTGGGTCAGAAACAATTCAAACCCAGTGAGTGGGTCAGAAACAATCCAAACCCAGTGAATGGGTCAGAAACAATCCAAACCCAGTGAGTGGGTCAGAAACAATCCAACCCCGTGGGTGGGTCAGAAACAATCCAAACCCAGTGAGTGGGTCAGAAGCAATCCAAACCCAGTGAGTGGGTCAGAAGCAATCCAAGTCCAGTGAGTGGGTCAGAAACAATCCAAACCCAGCGAGTGGGTCAGAAACAATCCAAACCCAGTGAGTGGGTCAGAAACAATCCAAACCCCGTGGGTGGGTCAGAAACAATTCAAACCCAGTGAGTGGGTCAGAAACAATCCAAACACAGTGAGTGGGTCAAAAACAATCCAAACCCAGTGAGTGGGTCAGAAACAATCCAAACCACGTGGGTGGGTCAGAAACAATCCAAACCCCGTGGGTGGGTCAGAAACAATCCAAACCCAGTGAGTGGGTCAGAACCAATCCAAACCCAGTGAGTGGGTCAGAAACAATCCAACCCCGTGGGTGGGTCAGAAACAATCCAAACCCAGTGAGTGGGTCAGAAACAATCCAAACCCCGTGGGTGGGTCAGAAACAATTCAAACCCAGTGAGTGGGTCAGAAACAATCCAAACACAGTGAGTGGGTCAAAAACAATCCAAACCCAGTGGGTGGGTCAGAAACAATCCAAACCACGTGGGTGGGTCAGAAACAATCCAAACCCCGTGGGTGGGTCAGAAACAATCCAAACCCAGTGAGTGGGTCAGAACCAATCCAAACCCAGTGAGTGGGTCAGAAACAATCCAACCCCGTGGGTGGGTCAGAAACAATCCAAACCCAGTGAGTGGGTCAGAAACAATCCAACCCCGTGGGTGGGTCAGAAACAATCCAAACCCAGTGAGTGGGTCAGAAGCAATCCAAACCCAGTGAGTGGGTCAGAAGCAATCCAAGTCCAGTGAGTGGGTCAGAAACAATCCAAACCCAGTGAGTGGGTCAGAAACAATCCAATCCCAGTGAGTGGGTCAGAAACAATCCAAACCCCGTGGGTGGGTCAGAAACAATTCAAACCCAGTGAGTGGGTCAGAAACAATCCAAACCCCGTGGGTGGGTCAGAAACAATCCAAACCCAGTGAGTGGGTCAGAACCAATCCAAACCCAGTGAGTGGGTCAGAAACAATCCAAACCCCATGGGTGGGTCAGAAAGAATCCAAACCCAGTGAGTGGGTCAGAAACAATCCAAACCCCATGGGTGGGTCAGAAACAATACAAACCCAGTGAGTGGGTCAGAAACAATCCAAACCCCATGGGTGGGTCAGAAACAATTCAAACCCAGTGAGTGGATCAGAAACAATCCAAACACAGTGAGTGGCTCAAAAACAATCCAAACCCCGTGGGTGGGTCAGAAACAATTCAAACCCAGTGAGTGGGTCAGAAACAATCCAACCCCAGTGAGTGGGTCAGAAACAATCCAAACCCCGTGGGTGGGTCAGAAACAATCCAAACCCAGTGAGTGGGTCAGAAACATTCCAAACCCAGTGAGTGGGTCAGAAACAATCCAAATCCAGTGAGTGGGTCAGAAACAATCCAAACCCAGTGAGTGGGTCAGAAACATTCGAAACCCAGTGAGTGGGTCAGAAACATTCCAAACCCCGTGAGTGGGTCAAAAACAACCCAAATCATGTGGGTGGATCAGAAACAATGCAAACCCAGTGAGTGGGTCAGAAACATTCGAAACCCAGTGAGTGGGTCAGAAACATTCCAAACCCCGTGAGTGGGTCAAAAACAACCCAAACCACGTGGGTGGGTCAGAAACAATCCAAACCCAGTGAGTGGCTCAGAAACAATCCAAACCCAGTGAGTGGGTCAGAAACAATCCAAACCTAGTGAGTGGGTGAAAAACAATCCAAACCCAGTGAGTGGGTCAGAAACAATCCAAACTCCGTGGGTGGGTCAAAAACAACCGAAACCCAGTGGGTGGGTCAGAAACAATCCAAATCCAGTGACTGGGTCAGAAACAATCCAAACTCCGTGGGTGGGTCAGAAACAATCCAAACCCAGTGAGTGGGTCAGAAACAATCCAAACCCAGGGAGTGGGTCAGGAACAATCCAAACCCAGTGAGTGGGTCAGAAACAATCCAAACCCAGTGAATGGGTCAGAAACAATCCAAACCCAGTGAGTGGGTCAGAAACAATCCAACCCCGTGGGTGGGTCAGAAACAATCCAAACCCAGTGAGAGGGTCAGAAGCAATCCAAGTCCAGTGAGTGGGTCAGAAACAATCCAAACCCAGTGAGTGGGTCAGAAACAATCCAAACCCAGTGAGTGGGTCAGAAACAATCCAAACCCCGTGGGTGGGTCAGAAACAATTCAAACCCAGTGAGTGGGTCAGAAACAATCCAAACACAGTGAGTGGGTCAAAAACAATCCAAACCCAGTGAGTGGGTCAGAAACAATCCAAACCACGTGGGTGGGTCAGAAACAATCCAAACCCCGTGGGTGGGTCAGAAACAATCCAAACCCAGTGAGTGGGTCAGAACCAATCCAAACCCAGTGAGTGGGTCAGGAACAATCCAAACCCTGTGGGTGGGTCAGAAACAATCCAAACCCAGTGAGTGGGTCAGAAACAATCCAAACCCCGTGGGTGGGTCAGAAACAATTCAAACCCAGTGAGTGGGTCAGAAACAATCCAAACCCAGTGAATGGGTCAGAAACAATCCAAACCCAGTGAGTGGGTCAGAAACAATCCAACCCCGTGGGTGGGTCAGAATCAATCCAAACCCAGTGAGTGGGTCAGAAGCAATCCAAACCCAGTGAGTGGGTCAGAAGCAATCCAAGTCCAGTGAGTGGGTCAGAAACAATCCAAACCCAGCGAGTGGGTCAGAAACAATCCAAACCCAGTGAGTGGGTCAGAAACAATCCAACCCCGTGGGTGGGTCAGAAACAATTCAAACCCAGTGAGTGGGTCAGAAACAATCCAAACACAGTGAGTGGGTCAAAAACAATCCAAACCCAGTGAGTGGGTCAGAAACAATCCAAACCACGTGGGTGGGTCAGAAACAATCCAAACCCCGTGGGTGGGTCAGAAACAATCCAAACCCAGTGAGTGGGTCAGAACCAATCCAAACCCAGTGAGTGGGTCAGAAACAATCCAACCCCGTGGGTGGGTCAGAAACAATCCAAACCCAGTGAGTGGGTCAGAAACAATCCAAACCCCGTGGGTGGGTCAGAAACAATTCAAACCCTGTGAGTGGGTCAGAAACAATCCAAACACAGTGAGTGGGTCAAAAACAATCCAAACCCAGTGGGTGGGTCAGAAACAATCCAAACCACGTGGGTGGGTCAGAAACAATCCAAACCCCGTGGGTGGGTCAGAAACAATCCAAACCCAGTGAGTGGGTCAGAACCAATCCAAACCCAGTGAGTGGGTCAGAAACAATCCAACCCCGTGGGTGGGTCAGAAACAATCCAAACCCAGTGAGTGGGTCAGAAACAATCCAACCCCGTGGGTGGGTCAGAAACAATCCAAACCCAGTGAGTGGGTCAGAAGCAATCCAAACCCAGTGAGTGGGTCAGAAGCAATCCAAGTCCAGTGAGTGGGTCAGAAACAATCCAAACCCAGTGAGTGGGTCAGAAACAATCCAAACCCAGTGAGTGGGTCAGAAACAATCCAAACCCCGTGGGTGGGTCAGAAACAATTCAAACCCAGTGAGTGGGTCAGAAACAATCCAAACCCCGTGGGTGGGTCAGAAACAATCCAAACCCAGTGAGTGGGTCAGAACCAATCCAAACCCAGTGAGTGGGTCAGAAACAATCCAAACCCCATGGGTGGGTCAGAAACAATACAAACCCAGTGAGTGGGTCAGAAACAATCCAAACCCCATGGGTGGGTCAGAAACAATTCAAACCCAGTGAGTGGATCAGAAACAATCCAAACACAGTGAGTGGGTCAGAAACAATCCAAACCCCGTGGGTGGGTCAGAAACAATCCAAACCCAGTGAGTGGGTCAGAAACATTCCAAACCCAGTGAGTGGGTCAGAAACAATCCAAACCCAGTGAGTGGGTCAGAAACAATCCAAATCCAGTGAGTGGGTCAGAAACAATCCAAATCCAGTGAGTGGGTCAAAAACAATCCAAACCCCGTGGGTGGGTCAGAAACAATTCAAACCCAGTGAGTGGGTCAGAAACAATCCAAACCCAGTGAGTGGGTCAGAAACAATCCAAACCCAGTGAGTGGGTCAGAAACAATCCAAATCCAGTGAGTGGGTCAGAAACAATCCAAACCCAGTGAGTGGGTCAGAAACATTCGAAACCCAGTGAGTGGGTCAGAAACATTCCAAACCCCGTGAGTGGGTCAAAAACAACCCAAACCATGTGGGTGGATCAGAAACAATGCAAACCCAGTGAGTGGGTCAGAAACATTCGAAACCCAGTGAGTGGGTCAGAAACATTCCAAACCCCGTGAGTGGGTCAAAAACAACCCAAACCACGTGGGTGGGTCAGAAACAATCCAAACCCAGTGAGTGGCTCAGAAACAATCCAAACCCAGTGAGTGGGTCAGAAACAATCCAAACCTAGTGAGTGAGTGAAAAACAATCCAAACCCAGTGAGTGGGTCAGAAACAATCCAAACTCCGTGGGTGGGTCAAAAACAACCGAAACCCAGTGGGTGGGTCAGAAACAATCCAAACCCAGTGAGTGGGTCAGAAACAATCCAAACCCCGTGGGTGTGTCAGAAAAAATCCAAACTCCGTGGGTGGGTCTGAAACAATCCAAACCCCGTGAGTGCGTCAAAAACAACCCAAACCACGTGGGTGGGTCAGAAACAATCCAAACCCAGTGAATAAACCAGAAACAATTCAAACCCAGTGAGTCGGTCAGAAACAATTCAAACCCAGTGAGTGGGTCAGAAACAATCCAAACCCCGTGAGTGCGTCAAAAACAATCCAAACCCCGTGGGTGGGTCAGAAACAATGCAAACCCCGTGAGTGGGTCAGAAACAATCCAAACCCCGTGAGTGCGTCAAAAACAATCTAAACCCCGTGGGTGGGTCAGAAACAATCCAAACCCAATGAATAAACCAGAAACAATTCAAACCCAGTGAGTGGGTCAGAAAGAATCCAAACCCAGTGAGTGGGTCAGAAACAATCCAAACTCAGTGAGTGGGTCAGAAACAATCCAAACCCAGTGAGTGGGTCAGAAACATTCCAAACCCAGTGAGTGGGTCAGAAACAATCCAAACCCAATGAAGAAACCAGAAACAATTCAAACCCAGTGAGTGGGTCAGAAAGAATCCAAACCCAGTGAGTGGGTCAGAAACAATCCAAACTCAGTGAGTTGGTCAGAAACAATCCAAACCCAGTGAGTGGGTCAGAAACATTCCAAACCCCCTGAGTGCGTCAAAAACAATCCAAACCCCGTGGGTGGGTCAGAAACATTCCAAAACCCGTATGTGCGTCAAAAACAACCCAAACCACGTGGGTGGGTCAGAAACAATCCAAACCCTGTGGGTGGGTCAGAAACAATCCAAACCCAGTGAGTGGGTCAGAAACAATCCAAACCCAGTGAGTGGATCAGAAACAATCCAAATCCAGTGAGTGGGTCAGGAACAATCCAAACCCAGTGAGTGGGTCAGAAACAATCCAAACCCAGTGAATGGGTCAGAAACAATCCAAACCCACTGAGTGGGTCAGAAACAATCCAACCCCATGGGTGGGTCAGAAACAATCCAAACCCAGTGAGTGGGTCAGAAGCAATCCAAACCCAGTGAGTGGGTCAGAAGCAATCCAAGTCCAGTGAGTGGGTCAGGAACAATCCAAACCCAGTGAGTGGGTCAGAAACAATCCAAACCCAGTGAATGGGTCAGAAACAATCCAAACCCACTGAGTGGGTCAGAAACAATCCAACCCCATGGGTGGGTCAGAAACAATCCAAACCCAGTGAGTGGGTCAGAAGCAATCCAAACCCAGTGAGTGGGTCAGAAGCAATCCAAGTCCAGTGAGTGGGTCAGAAACAATCCAAACCCAGTGAGTGGGTCAGAAACAATCCAAACCCAGTGAGTGGGTCAGAAACAATACAAACCCAGTGAGTGGGTCAGAAACAATCCAAACCCCATGGGGGGGTCAGAAACAATTCAAAACCAGTGAGTGGATCAGACACAATCCAAACCCAGTGAGTGGGTCAGAAACAATCCAAACACAGTGAGTGGGTCAGAAACAATCCAAACCCCGTGGGTGGGTCAGAAACAATTCAAACCCAGTGAGTGGGTCAGAAACAATCCAAACCCAGTGAGTGGGTCAGAAACAATCCAAACCCCGTGGGTGGGTCAGAAACAATCCAAACCCAGTGAGTGGGTCAGAAACATTCCAAACCCAGTGAGTGGGTCAGAAACAATCCAAACCCAGTGAGTGGGTCAGAAACAATCCAAACCCAGTGAGTGGGTCAAAAACAACCCAAACCACGTGGGTGGGTCAGAAACAATCCAAACCCAGTGAATAAACCAGAAACAATTCAAACCCAGTGAGTGGGTGAGATACAATCCAAATCCAGTGAGTGGGTCAGGAACAATACAAACCACGTGGGTGGGTCAGAAACAATCCAAACCCAGTGAATAAACCTGAAACAATTCAAACACAGTGAGTGGGTAAGAAACAATCCAAACCCAGTGAGTGGGTCAGGAACAATCCAAACCCCGTGGGTGGGTCAGAAACAATCCAAACCCAGTGAATGGGTCAAAAACAACCGAAACACCGTGGGTGGGTCGGAAACAATCAAAACCCAGTGAATAAACCAGAACCAATTCAAACCCAGTGAGTGGGTGAGAAACAATCCAAATCCAGTGAGTGGGACAGGAACAATCCAAACCCCGTGGGTGGGTCAGAAACAATCCAAACCCAGTGAGTGGTTCAAAAACAACCCAAACCACGTGGGTTGGTCAGAAGCAATACAAACCCAGTGAATAAACCAGAAACAATTCAAACCCAGTGAGTGGTGAGAAATAATCCAAACCCAGTGAATGGGTCAGGAACAATCCAAACCCCGTGGGTGGATCAGAAACAATTCAAACCCAGTGAGTGGGTCAGAAACCATCCAAACCCCGTGAGTGCGTCAAAAACAATCCAAACCCCGTGGGTGGGTCAGAAACAATCCAAACCCAGTGAGTGGCTCAGAAACAATCCAAACCCTGTGGGTGGGTCAGAAACAATCCAAACCCAGTGAGTGGGTCAGAAACAATCCAAACCTAGTGAGTGGGTGAAAAACAATCCAAACCCAGTGAGTGGGTCAGAAACAATCCAAACTCCGTGGGTGGGTCAAAAACAATCCAAACCCCGTGGGTGTGTCAGAAAAAATCCAAACTCCGTGGGTGGGTCTGAAACAATCCAAACCCCGTGAGTGCGTCAAAAACAACCCAAACCCCGTGGGTGGGTCAGAAACAATTCAAACCCAGTGAGTGGGTCAGAAACAATCCAAACCCCGTGGGTGGGTCAGAAACAATCCAAACCCAGTGAGTGGGTCAGAACCAATCCAAACCCAGTGAGTGGGTCAGAAACAATCCAAACCCCATGGGTGGGTCAGAAAGAATCCAAACCCAGTGAGTGGGTCAGAAACAATCCAAACCCCATGGGTGGGTCAGAAACAATACAAACCCAGTGAGTGGGTCAGAAACAATCCAAACCCCATGGGTGGGTCAGAAACAATTCAAACCCAGTGAGTGGATCAGAAACAATCCAAACACAGTGAGTGGGTCAAAAACAATCCAAACCCCGTGGGTGGGTCAGAAACAATTCAAACCCAGTGAGTGGGTCAGAAACAATCCAAACCCAGTGAGTGGGTCAGAAACAATCCAAACCCCGTGGGTGGGTCAGAAACAATCCAAACCCAGTGAGTGGGTCAGAAACATTCCAAACCCAGTGAGTGGGTCAGAAACAATCCAAACCCAGTGAGTGGGTCAGAAACAATCCAAATCCAGTGAGTGGGTCAGAAACAATCCAAACCCAGTGAGTGGGTCAGAAACATTCGAAACACAGTGAGTGGGTCAGAAACATTCCAAACCCCGTGAGTGGGTCAAAAACAACCCAAACCACGTGGGTGGGTCAGAAACAATGCAAACCCAGTGAGTGGGTCAGAAACATTCGAAACCCAGTGAGTGGGTCAGAAACATTCCAAACCCCGTGAGTGGGTCAAAAACAACCCAAACCACGTGGGTGGGTCAGAAACAATCCAAACCCAGTGAGTGGCTCAGAAACAATCCAAACCCAGTGAGTGGGTCAGAAACAATCCAAACCTAGTGAGTGGGTGAAAAACAATCCAAACCCAGTGAGTGGGTCAGAAACAATCCAAACTCCGTGGGTGGGTCAAAAACAACCGAAACCCAGTGGGTGGGTCAGAAACAATCCAAACCCAGTGAGTGGGTCAGAAACAATCCAAACCCCGTGGGTGTGTCAGAAAAAATCCAAACTCCGTGGGTGGGTCTGAAACAATCCAAACCCCATGAGTGCGTCAAAAACAACCCAAACCACGTGGGTGGGTCAGAAACAATCCAAACCCAGTGAATAAACCAGAAACAATTCAAACCCAGTGAGTGGGTCAGAAACAATTCAAACCCAGTGAGTGGGTCAGAAACAATCCAAACCCCGTGAGTGCGTCAAAAACAATCCAAACCCCGTGGGTGGGTCAGAAACAATGCAAACCCCGTGAGTGGGTCAGAAACAATCCAAACCCCGTGAGTGCGTCAAAAACAATCCAAACCCCGTGGGTGGGTCAGAAACAATCCAAACCCAATGAATAAACCAGAAACAATTCAAACCCAGTGAGTGGGTCAGAAAGAATCCAAACCCAGTGAGTGGGTCAGAAACAATCCAAACTCAGTGAGTGGGTCAGAAACAATCCAAACCCAGTGAGTGGGTCAGAAACATTCCAAACCCAGTGAGTGGGTCAGAAACAATCCAAACCCAATGAATAAACCAGAAACAATTCAAACCCAGTGAGTGGGTCAGAAAGAATCCAAACCCAGTGAGTGGGTCAGAAACAATCCAAACTCAGTGAGTGGGTCAGAAACAATCCAAACCCAGTGAGTGGGTCAGAAACATTCCAAACCCCCTGAGTGCGTCAAAAACAATCCAAACCCCGTGGGTGGGTCAGAAACATTCCAAAACCCGTATGTGCGTCAAAAACAACCCAAACCACGTGGGTGGGTCAGAAACAATCCAAACCCTGTGGGAGGGTCAGAAACAATCCAAACCCAGTGAGTGGGTCAGAAACAATCCAAACCCAGTGAGTGGATCAGAAACAATCCAAATCCAGTGAGTGGGTCAGGAACAATCCAAACCCAGTGAGTGGGTCAGAAACAATCCAAACCCAGTGAATGGGTCAGAAACAATCCAAACCCACTGAGTGGGTCAGAAACAATCCAACCCCGTGGGTGGGTCAGAAACAATCCAAACCCAGTGAGTGGGTCAGAAACATTCCAAAACCCGTATGTGCGTCAAAAACAACCCAAACCACGTGGGTGGGTCAGAAACAATCCAAACCCCGTGGGTGGGTCAGAAACAATGCAAACCCCGTGAGTGGGTCAGAAA
Organism: Heterodontus francisci; assembly: GCF_036365525.1. Classification (NCBI taxonomy): domain Eukaryota; kingdom Metazoa; phylum Chordata; class Chondrichthyes; order Heterodontiformes; family Heterodontidae; genus Heterodontus; species Heterodontus francisci. Next base: position 6,209,210 of record NC_090413.1, read on the forward strand.
CAATCCAAACCCCGTGAGTGCGTCAAAAACAATCCAAACCCCGTGGGTGGGTCAGAAACAATCCAAACCCAATGAATAAACCAGAAACAATTCAAACCCAGTGAGTGGGTCAGAAAGAATCCAAACCCAGTGAGTGGGTCAGAAACAATCCAAACTCAGTGAGTGGGTCAGAAACAATCCAAACCCAGTGAGTGGGTCAGAAACATTCCAAACCCAGTGAGTGGGTCAGAAACAATCCAAACCCAATGAATAAACCAGAAACAATTCAAACCCAGTGAGTGGGTCAGAAAGAATCCAAACCCAGTGAGTGGGTCAGAAACAATCCAAACTCAGTGAGTGGGTCAGAAACAATCCAAACCCAGTGAGTGGGTCAGAAACATTCCAAACCCCCTGAGTGCGTCAAAAACAATCCAAACCCCGTGGGTGGGTCAGAAACATTCCAAAACCCGTATGTGCGTCAAAAACAACCCAAACCACGTGGGTGGGTCAGAAACAATCCAAACCCTGTGGGAGGGTCAGAAACAATCCAAACCCAGTGAGTGGGTCAGAAACAATCCAAACCCAGTGAGTGGATCAGAAACAATCCAAATCCAGTGAGTGGGTCAGGAACAATCCAAACCCAGTGAGTGGGTCAGAAACAATCCAAACCCAGTGAATGGGTCAGAAACAATCCAAACCCACTGAGTGGGTCAGAAACAATCCAACCCCGTGGGTGGGTCAGAAACAATCCAAACCCAGTGAGTGGGTCAGAAACATTCCAAAACCCGTATGTGCGTCAAAAACAACCCAAACCACGTGGGTGGGTCAGAAACAATCCAAACCCTGTGGGTGGGTCAGAAACAATCCAAACCCAGTGAGTGGGTCAGAAACAATCCAAACCCAGTGAGTGGATCAGAAACAATCCAAATCCAGTGAGTGGGTCAGGAACAATCCAAACCCAGTGAGTGGGTCAGAAACAATCCAAACCCAGTGAATGGGTCAGAAACAATCCAAATCCAGTGAGTGGGTCAGGAACAATCCAAACCCAGTGAGTGGGTCAGAAACAATCCAAACCCAGTGAATGGGTCAGAACCAATCCAAACCCAGTGAGTGGGTCAGAAACAATCCAACCCCGTGGGTGGGTCAGAAACAATCCAAACCCAGTGAGTGGGTCAGAAACAATCCAAACCCCGTGGGTGGGTCAGAAACAATTCAAACCCAGTGAGTGGGTCAGAAACAATCCAAACACAGTGAGTGGGTCAAAGACAATCCAAACCCAGTGAGTGGGTCAGAAACAATCCAAACCACGTGGGTGGGTCAGAAACAATCCAAACCCCGTGGGTGGGTCAGAAACAATCCAAACCCAGTGAGTGGGTCAGAACCAATCCAAACCCAGTGAGTGGGTCAGAAACAATCCAACCCCGTGGGTGGGTCAGAAACAATCCAAACCCAGTGAGTGGGTCAGAAACAATCCAACCCCGTGGGTGGGTCAGAAACAATCCAAACCCAGTTAGTGGGTCAGAAGCAATCCAAACCCAGTGAGTGGGTCAGAAGCAATCCAAGTCCAGTGAGTGGGTCAGAAACAATCCAAACCCAGTGAGTGGGTCAGAAACAATCCAAACCCAGTGAGTGGGTCAGAAACAATCCAAACCCCGTGGGTGGGTCAGAAACAATTCAAACCCAGTGAGTGGGTCAGAAACAATCCAAACCCCGTGGGTGGGTCAGAAACAATCCAAACCCAGTGGGTGGGTCAGAACCAATCCAAACCCAGTGAGTGGGTCAGAAACAATCCAAACCCCATGGGTGGGTCAGAAAGAATCCAAACCCAGTGAGTGGGTCAGAAACAATCCAAACCCCATGGGTGGGTCAGAAACAATACAAACCCAGTGAATAAACCTGAAACAATTCAAACACAGTGAGTGGGTAAGAAACAATCCAAACCCAGTGAATGGGTCAAAAACAACCCAAACACCGTGGGTGTGTCGGAAACAATCAAAACCTAGTGAATAAACCAGAACCAATTGAAACCCAGTGAGTGGGTGAGAAACAATCCAAATCCAGTGAGTGGGACAGGAACAATCCAAACCCCGTGGGTGGGTCAGAAACAATCCAAACCCAGTGAGTGGTTCAAAAACAACCCAAACCACGTGGGTGGGTCAGAAGCAATACAAACCCAGTGAATAAACCAGAAACAATTCAAACCCAGTGAGTGGTGAGAAACAATCCAAACCCAGTGAATGGGTCAGGAACAATCCAAACCCCGTGGGTGGATCAGAAACAATTCAAACCCAGTGAGTGGGTCAGAAACCATCCAAACCCCGTGAGTGCGTCAAAAACATTCCAAACCCCGTGGGTGGGTCAGAAACAATCCAAACCCAGTGAGTGGCTCAGAAACAATCCAAACCCTGTGGGTGGGTCAGAAACAATCCAAACCCAGTGAGTGGGTCAGAAACAATCCAAACCTCGTGAGTGGGTGAAAAACAATCCAAACCCAGTGAGTGGGTCAGAAACAATCCAAACTCCGTGGGTGGGTCAAAAACAACCCAAACCCAGTGGGTGGGTCAGAAACAATCCAAATCCAGTGACTGGGTCAGAAACAATCCAAACCCCGTGGGTGTGTCAGAAAAAATCCAAACTCCGTGGGTGGGTCTGAAACAATCCAAACCCCGTGAGTGCGTCAAAAACAACCCAAACCACGTGAGTGGGTCAGAAACAATCCAAACCCAGTGAATAAACCAGAAACAATTCAAACCCAGTGATTGGGTCAGAAACAATTCAAACCCAGTGAGTGGGTCAGAAACAATCCAAACCCCGTGAGTGCGTCAAAAACAATCCAAACCCCGTGGGTGGGTCAGAAACAATCCAAACCCCGTGAGTGGGTCCGAAACAATCCAAACCCCGTGGGTGGGTCAGAAACAATCCAAACCCAGTGAGTGGGTCAGAAACAATCCAAACCCAGTGAGTGGGTCAGAAAGAATCCAAACCCAATGAATAAACCAGAAACAATTCAAACCCAGTGAGTGGGTCAGAAAGAATCCAAACCCAGTGAGTGGGTCAGAAACAATCCAAACCCCATGGGTGGGTCAGAAACAATACAAACCCAGTGAATGGGTCAGAAACAATCCAAACCCCGTGAGTGGGTCAAAAACAACCCAATCCACGTGGGTGGGTCAGAAACAATCCAAACCCAGTGAGTGGGTCAGAAACATTCGAGACCCAGTGAGTGGGTCAGAAACATTCCAAACCCCGTGAGTGGGTCAAAAACAACCCAAACCACGTGGGTGGGTCAGAAACAAACCAAACCCAGTGAGTGGCTCAGAAACAATCCAAACCCTGTGGGTGGGTCAGAAACAATCCAAACCCAGTGAGTGGGTCAGAAACAATCCAAACCTAGTGAGTGGGTGAAAAACAATCCAAACCCAGTGAGTGGGTCAGAAACAATCCAAACTCCGTGGGTGGGTCAAAAACAACCCAAACCCAGTGGGTGGGTCAGAAACAATCCAAACCCAGTGTGTGGGTCAGAAACAATCCAAACCCCGTGGGTGTGTCAGAAAAAATCCAAACTCCGTGGGTGGGTCTGAAACAATCCAAACCCCGTGAGTGCGTCAAAAACAACCCAAACCACGTGGGTGGGTCAGAAACAATCCAAACCCAGTGAATAAACCAGAAACAATTCAAACCCAGTGAGTGGGTCAGAAACAATTCAAACCCAGTGAGTGGGACAGAAACAATCCAAACTCAGTGAGTGGGTCAGAAACAATTCAAACCCAGTGAGTGGGTCAGAAACAATCCAAACCCCGTGAGTGCGTCAAAAACAATCCAAACCCCGTGGGTGGGTCAGAAACAATGCAAACCCCGTGAGAGGGTCAGAAACAATCCAAACCCCGTGAGTGCGTCAAAAACAATCCAAACCCCGTGGGTGGGTCAGAAACAATCCAAACCCAATGAATAAACCAGAAACAATTCAAACCCAGTGAGTGGGTCAGAAAGAATCCAAACCCAGTGAGTGGGTCAGAAACAATCCAAACCCAGTGAGTGGGTCAGAAACATTCCAAACCCAGTGAGTGGGTCAGAAACAATCCAAACCCAATGAATAAACCAGAAACAATTCAAACCCAGTGAGTGGGTCAGAAAGAATCCAAACCCAGTGAGTGGGTCAGAAACAATCCAAACTCAGTGAGTGGGTCAGAAACAATCCAAACCCAGTGAGTGGGTCAGAAACATTCCAAACCCCCTGAGTGCGTCAAAAACAATCCAAACCCAGTGAGTGGGTCAGAAACAATCCAAACCCAGTGAGTGGGTCAGAAACATTCCAAACCCAGTGAGTGGGTCAGAAACAATCCAAACCCAGTGAGTGGGTCAGAAACAATCCAAACCCAGTGAGTGGGTCAGAAACAATCCAAACCCAGTGAGTGGGTCAAAAACAACCCAAACCACGTGGGTGGGTCAGAAACAATCCAAACCCAGTGAATAAACCAGAAACAATTCAAACCCAGTGAGTGGGTGAGAAACAATCCAAATCCAGTGAGTGGGTCAGGAACAATCCAAACCCCGTGGGTGGGTCAGAAACAATCCAAACCCAGTGAATGGGTCAAAAACAACCCAAACACCGTGGGTGGGTCGGAAACAATCAAAACCCAGTGAATAAACCAGAACCAATTCAAACCCAGTGAGTGGGTGAGAAACAATCCAAATCCAGTGAGTGGGTCAGGAGCAATCCAAACTCCGTGGGTGGGTCAGAAACAATCCAAACCCAGTGAGTGGTTCAAAAACAACCCAAACCACGTGGGTGGGTCAGAAGCAATACAAACCCAGTGAATGAACCAGAAACAATTCAAACCCAGTGAGTGGTGAGAAACAATCCAAACCCAGTGAATGGGTCAGGAACAATCCAAACCCCGTGGGTGGATCAGAAACAATTCAAACCCAGTGAGTGGGTCAGAAACCATCCAAACCCCGTGAGTGCGTCAAAAACAATCCAAACCCCGTGGGTGGGTCAGAAACAATCCAAACCCAGTGAGTGGCTCAGAAACAATCCAAACCCTGTGGGTGGGTCAGAAACAATCCAAACCCAGTGAGTGGGTCAGAAACAATCCAAACCTAGTGAGTGGGTGAAAAACAATCCAAACCCAGTGAGTGGGTCAGAAACAATCCAAACTCCGTGGGTGGGTCAAAAACAACCCAAACCCAGTGGGTGGGTCAGAAACAATCCAAATCCAGTGACTGGGTCAGAAACAATCCAAACCCCGTGGGTGTGTCAGAAAAAATCCAAACTCCGTGGGTGGGTCTGAAACAATCCAAACCCCGTGAGTGCGTCAAAAACAACCCAAACCACGTGGGTGGGTCAGAAACAATCCAAACCCAGTGAATCAACCAGAAACAATTCAAACCCAGTGAGTGGGTCAGAAACAATTCAAACCCAGTGAGTGGGTCAGAAACAATCCAAACCCCGTGAGTGCGTCAAAAACAATCCAAACCCCATGGGTGGGTCAGAAACAATCCAAACCCCGTGAATGCGTCAAAAACAATCCAAACCCCGTGGGTGGGTCAGAAACAATCCAAACCCAATGAATAAACCAGAAACAATTCAAACCCAGTGAGTGGGTCAGAAAGAATCCAAACCCAGTGAGTGGGTCAGAAACAATCCAAACCCAGTGAGTGGGTCAGAAACAATCCAAACCCAGTGAGTGGGTCAGAAACAATCCAAACCCAGTGAGTGGGTCAGAAAGAATCCAAACCCAGTGAGTGGGTCAGAAACAATCCAAACTCAGTGAGTGGGTCAGAAACAATCCAAACCCAGTGAGTGGGTCAGAAACATTCCAAACCCCCTGAGTGCGTCAAAAACAATCCAAACCCCGTGGGTGGGTCAGAAACAATCCAATTCCAGTGAGTGGGTCAGAAACATTCCAAACCCCGTGTGTGCGTCAAAAACAACCCAAACCACGTGGGTGGGTCAGAAACAATCCAAACCCACTGAATGGGTCAGGAACAATCCAAACCCTGTGGGTGGGTCAGAAACAATACAAACCCAGTGAGTGGATCAGAAACAATCCAAATCCAGTGAGTGGGTCAGGAACAATCCAAACCCAGTCAGTGTGTCAGAAACAATCCAAACCCAGTGAATGGGTCAGAAACAATCCAAACCCAGTGAGTGGGTCAGAAACAATCCAAACCCGTGGGTGGGTCAGAAACAATCCAAACCCAGTGAGTGGGTCAGAAGCAATCCAAACCCAGTGAGTGGGTCAGAAGCAATCCAAGTCCAGTGAGTGGGTCAGAAAAAATCCAAACCCAGTGAGTGGGTCAGAAACAATCCAAACCCAGTGAGTGGGTCAGAAACAATCCAAACCCCGTGGGTGGGTCAGAAACAATTCAAACCCAGTGAGTGGGTCAGAAACAATCCAAACACAGTGAGTGGGTCAAAAACAATCCAAACCCAGTGAGTGGGTCAGAAACAATCCAAACCCCGTGGGTGGGTCAGAAACAATCCAAACCCAGTGAGTGGGTCAGAAACAATCCAAACCCAGTGAGTGGGTCAAAAACAATCCAAACCCAGTGGGTGGGTCAGAAACATTCCAAACCCAGTGAGTGGGTCAGAACCAATCCAAACCCAGTGAGTGGGTCAGAAAGAATCCAAACCCAGTGAGTGGGTCAGAAATAATCCAAACCCCATGGGTGGGTCAGAAACAATACAAACCCAGTGAGAGGGTCAGAAACAATCCAAACCCCATGGGTGGGTCAGAAACAATTCAAACCCAGTGAGTGGATCAGAAACAATCCAAACACAGTGAGTGGGTCAAAAACAATCCAAACCCCGTGGGTGGGTCAGAAACAATTCAAACCCAGTGAGAGGGTCAGAAACAATCCAAACCCAGTGAGTGGGTCAGAAACAATCCAAACCCCGTGGGTGGGTCAGAAACAATCCAAACCCAGTGAGTGGGTCAGAAAAATTTCCAAACCCAGTGAGTGGATCAGAAACAATCCAAACCCCATGGGTGGGTCAGAAAGAATCCAAACCCAGTGAGTGGGTCAGAAACAATCCAAACCCCATGGCTGGGTCAGAAACAATTCAAACCCAGTGAGTGGATCAGAAACAATCCAAACACAGTGAGTGGGTCAAAAACAATCCAAACCCCGTGGGTGGGTCAGAAACAATTCAAACCCAGTGAGTGAGTCAGAAACAATCCAAACCCAGTGAGTGGGTCAGAAACAATCCAAACCCCGTGGGTGGGTCAGAAACAATCCAAACCCAGTGAGTGGGTCAGAAACATTCCAAACCCAGTGAGTGGGTCAGAAACAATCCAAACCCAGTGAGTGGGTCAGAAACAATCCAAACCCCGTGGGTGGGTCAGAAACAATCCAAACCCAGTGAGTGGGTCAGAAACATTCCAAACCCAGTGAGTGGGTCAGAAACAATCCAAACCCAGTGAGTGGGTCAAAAACAATCCAAACCACGTGGGTGGGTCAGAAACAATCCAAACCCAGTGAGTGGGTCAGAAACAATCCAAACCCAGTGAGTGGGTCAAAAACAATCCAAACCACGTGGGTGGGTCAGAAACAATCCAAACCCAGTGAATAAACCAGAAACAATTCAAACCCAGTGAGTGGGTGAGAAACAATCCAAATCCAGTGAGTGGGTCAGGAACAATACAAACCACGTAGGTGGGTCAGAAACAATCCAAACCAGTGAATAAACCAGAAACAATTCAAACCCAGTGAGTGGGTAAGAAACAATCCAAACCCAGTGAGTGGGTCAGGAACAATCCAAACCCCGTGGGTGGGTCAGAAACAATCCAAACCCAGTGAATGGGTCAAAAACAACCCAAACACCGTGGGTGGGTCAGAAACAATCCAAACCCAGTGAATAAACCAGAAACAATTCAAACCCAGTGAGTGGGTGAGAAACAATCCAAACCCAGTGAGTGGGTCAGGAACAATCCAAACCCCGTGGGTGGGTCAGAAACAATCCAAACCCAGTGAGTGGGTCAAAAACAACCCAAACCACGTGGGTGGGTCAGAAGCAATCCAAACCCAGTGAATAAACCAGAAACAATTCAAACCCAGTGAGTGGTGAGAAACAATCCAAACCCAGTGAATGGGTCAGGAACAATGCAAACCCCGTGGGTGGGTCAGAAACAATTCAAACCCAGTAAGTGGGTCAGAAACCATCCAAACCCCGTGAGTGCGTCAAAAACAATCCAAACCCAGTGAGTGGCTCAGAAACAATCCAAACCCTGTGGGTGGGTCAGAAACAATCCAAACCCAGTGAGTGGGTCAGAAACAATCCAAACCTAGTGAGTGGGTGAAAAACAATCCAAACCCAGTGAGTGGGTCAGAAACAATCCAAACCATGTGGGTGGGTCAGAAACAATCCAAACCCAGTGAGTAGGTCAGAAACAATCCAAACTCCGTGAGTGGGTCAAAATCAACCCAAACCCAGTGGGGGGGGGGGGTAAGAAACACTCCAAACCCAGTGAGTGGGTCAGAAACATTCCAAACACCCTGAGTGCGTCAAAAACAATCCAAACCCCGTGGGTGGGTCAGAAACAATCCAATTCCAGTGAGTGGGTCAGAAACATTCCAAACCCCGTGTGTGCGTCAAAAACAACCCAAACCACGTGGGTGGGTCAGAAACAATCCAAACCCAGTGAATGGGTCAGGAACAATCCAAACCCTGTGGGTGGGTCAGAAACAATCCAAACCCAGTGAGTGGATCAGAAACAATCCAAATCCAGTGAGTGGGTCAGGAACAATCCAAACCCAGTGAGTGGGTCAGAAACAATCCAAACCCAGTGAATGGGTCAGAAACAATCCAAACCCAGTGAGTGGGTCAGAAACAATCCAACCCCGTGGGTGGGTCAGAAACAATCCAAACCCAGTGAGTGGGTCAGAAGCAATCCAAACCCAGTGAGTGGGTCAGAAGCAATCCAAGTCCAGTGAGTGGGTCAGAAACAATCCAAACCCAGTGAGTGGGTCAGAAACAATCCAAACCCAGTGAGTGGGTCAGAAACAATCCAAACCCCGTGGGTGGGTCAGAAACAATTCAAACCCAGTGAGTGGGTCAGAAACAATCCAAACACAGTGAGTGGGTCAAAAACAATCCAAACCCAGTGAGTGGGTCAGAAACAATCCAAACCCCGTGGGTGGGTCAGAAACAATCCAAACCCAGTGAGTGGGTCAGAACCAATCCAAACCCAGTGAGTGGGTCAGAAACAATCCAAACCTCATGGGTGGGTCAGAACGAATCCAAACCCAGTGAGTGGGTCAGAAACAATCCAAACCCCATGGGTGGGTCAGAAACAATTCAAACCCAGTGAGTGGATCAGACACAATCCAAACACAGTGAGTGGGTCAAAAACAATCCAAAACCCGTGGGTGGGTCAGAAACAATTCAAACCCAGAGAGTGGGTCAGAAACAATCCAAACCCAGTGAGTGGGTCAGAAACAATCCAAACCCCGTGGGTGGGTCAGAAACAATTCAAACCCAGTGAGTGGGTCAGAAACAATCCAAACCCAGTGAGTGGGTCAGAAACAATCCAAACCCCGTGAGTGGGTCAGAAACAATCCAAATCCAGTGAGTGGGTCAGAAACAATCCAAACCCCGTGGGTGGGTCAGAAATAATCCAAACCCAGTGAGTGGGTCAGAAACATTCGAAACCCAGTGAGTGGGTCAGAAACAATCCAAACACAGTGGGTGGGTCAGAAACAATTCAAACCCAGTGAGTTGGTCAGAAACAATCCAAACCCAGTGAGTGGGTCAGAAGCAATCCAAATCCAGTGAGTGGGTCAGAAACAATCCAAACCCAGTGAATAAACCAGAAACAATTCAAACCCAGTGAGTGGGTGAGAAACAATCCAAATCCAGTGAGTGGGTCAGGAACAATACAAACCACGTGGGTGGGTCAGAAACAATCCAAACCAAGTGAATAAAACAGAAACAATCCAAACCCAGTGAGTGGGTCAGGAACAATCCAAACCCCGTGGGTGGGTCAGAAACAATCCAAACCCAGTGAATGGGTCAAAAACAACGCAAATACCGTGGGTGGGTCAGAAACAATCCAAACCCAGTGAGTGGGTCAGAAACATTCCAAACCCAGTGAGTGGGTCAGGAAAAATCCAAACCCAGTGAGTGGGTCAGAAACAATCCAAATCCAGTGAGTGGGTCAGAAACAATCCAAACCCCGTGGGTGGGTCAGAAATAATCCAAACCCAGTGAGTGGGTCAGAAACATTCGAAACCCAGTGAGTGGGTCAGAAACAATCCAAACCCCGTGGGTGGGTCAGAAACAATTCAAACCCAGTGAGTTGGTCAGAAACAATCCAAACCCAGTGAGTGGGTCAGAAACAATCCAAACCCAGTGAGTGGGTCAGAAGCAATCCAAATCCAGTGAGTGGGTCAGAAACAATCCAAACCCAGTGAATAAACCAGAAACAATTCAAACCCAGTGAGTGGGTGAGAAACAATCCAAATCCAGTGAGTGGGTCAGGAACAATACAAACCACGTGGGTGGGTCAGAAACAATCCAAACCCAGTGAATAAACCAGAAACAATCCAAACCCAGTGAGTGGGTCAGGAACAATCCAAACCCCGTGGGTGGGTCAGAAACAATCCAAACCCAGTGAATGGGTCAAAAACAACGCAAATACCGTGGGTGGGTCAGAAACAATCCAAACCCAGTGAATAAACCAGAAACAATTCAAACCCAGTGAGTGGGTGAGAAACAATCCAAACCCAGTAAGTGGGTCAGGAACAATCCAAACCCCATGGGTGGGTCAGAAACAATCAAAACCCAGTGAGTGGGTGAAAAACAACCCAAACCACGTGGGTGGGTCAGAAGCAATCCAAACCCAGTGAATAAACCAGAAACAATTCAAACCCAGTGAGTGGTGAGAAACAATCCAAACCCAGTGAATCGGTCAGGAACAATCCAAACCCCGTGGGTGGGTCAGAAACAATCCAAACCCAGTGAGTGGGTCAAAAACAACCCAAACCACGTGGGTGGGTCAGAAGCAATCCAAACCCAGTGAATAAACCAGAAACAATTCAAACCCAGTGAGTGGTGAGAAACAATCCAAACCCAGTGAATCGGTCAGGAACAATCCAAACCCCGTGGGTGGGTCAGAAACAATCCAAACCCAGTGAGTGGGTCAAAAACAACCCAAACCCCGTGGGTGGGTCAGAAACAATTCAAACCCAGTAAGTGGGTCAGAAACCATCCAAACCCCGTGAGTGCGTCAAAAACAATCCAAACCCCGTGGGTGGGTCAGAAACAATCCAAACCCAGTGAGTGGCTCAGAAACAATCCAAACCCTGTGGGTGGGTCAGAAACAATCCAAACCCAGTGAGTGGGTCAGAAACAATCCAAACCTAGTGAGTGGGTGAAAAACAATCCAAACCCAGTGAGTGGGTCAGAAACAATCCAAACTCCGTGGGTGGGTCAAAAACAACCCAAACCCAGTGGGTGGGTCAGAAACAATCCAAACCCAGTGAGTGGGTCAGAAGCAATCCAAACCCCGTGGGTGTGTCAGAAAAAATCCAAACTCCGTGGGCGCGTCTGAAACAATCCAAACCCCGTGAGTGCGTCAAAAACAACCCAAACCACGTGGGTGGGTCAGAAACAATCCAAACCCAGTGAATAAACCAGAAACAATTCAAACCCAGTGAGTGGGTGAGAAACAATCGAAACCCAGTGAGTGGGTCAAGAACAATCCAAACCCCGTGGGTGGGTCAGAAACAATCCAAACCCAGTGAGTGGGTCAGAAACAATCCAAACCCCGAGGGTGGGTCAGAAACAATTCAAACCCAGTGAGTTGGTCAGAAACAATCCAAACCCAGTGAGTGGGTCAGAAACAATCCAAACCAGTGAGTGGGTCAGAAGCAATCCAAATCCAGTGAGTGGGTCAGAAACAATCCAAACCCCGTGAGTGGGTCAGAAACAATCCAAACCCAGTGAGTGGGTCAAAAACAACCCAAACCACGTGGGTGGGTCAGAAACAATCCAAACCCAGTGAATAAACCAGAAACAATTCAAACCCAGTGAGTGGGTGAGAAACAATCCAAATCCACTGAGTGGGTCAGGAACAATACAAACCACGTGGGTGGGTCAGAAACAATCCAAACCCAGTGAATAAACCAGAAACAATTCAAACCCAGTGAGTGGGTAAGAAACAATCCAAACCCAGTGAGTGGGTCAGGAACAATCCAAACCCCGTGGGTGGGTCAGAAACAATCCAAACCCTGTGAATGGGTCAAAAACAACCCAAACACCGTGGGTGGGTCAGAAACAATCCAAACCCAGTGAATAAACCAGAAACAATTCAAACCCAGTGAGTGGCTGAGAAACAATCCAAACCCAGTGAGTGGGTCAGGAACAATCCAAACCCCGTGGGTGGGTCACAAACAATCCAAACCCAGTGAGTGGGTCAAAAACAACCCAAACCACGTGGGTGGGTCAGAAGCAATCCAAACCCAGTGAATGGGTCAGGAACAATCCAAACCCCGTGGGTGGGTCAAAAACAACCCAAACCCAGTGGGTGGGTCAGAAGCAATCCAAACCCCGTGGGTGTGTCAGAAAAAATCCAAACTCCGTGGGTGCGTCTGAAACAATCCAAACCCCGTGAGTGCGTCAAAAACAACCCAAACCACGTGGGTGGGTCAGAAACAATCCAAACCCAGTGAATAAACCAGAAACAATTCAAACCCAGTGAGTGGGTGAGAAACAATCCAAACCCAGTGAGTGGGTCAAGAACAATCCAAACCCCGTGGGTGGGTCAGAAACAATTCAAACCCAGTGAGTGGGTCAGAAACAATCCAAACCCAGTGAGTGGGTCAGAAACAATCCAACCCCGTGGGTGGGTCAGAAACAATCCAAACCCAGTGAGTGGGTCAGAAGCAATCCAAACCCAGTGAGTGGGTCAGAAACAATCCAACCCCGTGGGTGGGTCAGAAACAATCCAAACCCAGTGAGTGGGTCAGAAGCAATCCAAACCCAGTGAATGGGTCAGAAGCAATCCAAGTCCAGTGAGTGGGTCAGAAACAATCCAAACCCAGTGAGTGGGTCAGAAACAATCCAAACCCAGTGAGTGGGTCAGAAACAATCCAAACCCCGTGGGTGGGTCAGAAACAATTCAAACACAGTGAGTGGGTCAGAAACAATCCAAACACAGTGAGTGGGTCAAAAACAATCCAAACCCAGTGAGTGGGTCAGAAACAATCCAAACCCCGTGGGTGGGTCAGAAACAATCCAAACCCAGTGAGTGGGTCAGAACCAATCCAAACCCAGTGAGTGGGTCAGAAACAATCCAAACCTCATGGGTGGGTCAGAAAGAATCCAAACCCAGTGAGTGGGTCAGAAACAATCCAAACCCCATGGGTGGGTCAGAAACAATTCAAACCCAGTGAGTGGATCAGAAACAATCCAAACACAGTGAGTGGGTCAAAAACAATCCAAACCCCGTGGGTGGGTCAGAAACAATTCAAACCCAGTGAGTGGGTCAGAAACAATCCAAACCCAGTGAGTGGGTCAGAAACAATCCAAACCCAGTGAGTGGGTCAGAAACAATCCAAACCCAGTGAGTGGGTCAGAAACAATCCAATCCCCGTGGGTGGGTCAGAAACAATCCAAACCCAGTGAGTGGGTCAGAAACATTCGAAACCCAGTGAGTGGGTCAGAAACAATCCAAACCCCGTGGGTGGGTCAGAAACAATTCAAACCCAGTGAGTTGGTCAGAAACAATCCAAACCCAGTGAGTGGGTCAGAAACAATCCAAACCCAGTGAGTGGGTCAGAAGCAATCCAAATCCAGTGAGTGGGTCAGAAACAATCCAAACCCAGTGAATAAACCAGAAACAATTCAAACCCAGTGAGTGGGTGAGAAACAATCCAAATCCAGTGAGTGGGTCAGGAACAATACAAACCACGTGGGTGGGTCAGAAACAATCCAAACCCAGTGAATAAACCAGAAACAATTCAAACCCAGTGAGTGGGTAAGAAACAATCCAAACCCAGTGAGTGGGTCAGAAACAATCCAAACCCAGTGAATGGGTCAAAAACAACCCAAATACCGTGGGTGGGTCAGAAACAATCCAAACCCAGTGAATAAACCAGAAACAATTCAAACCCAGTGAGTGGGTGAGAAACAATCCAAACCCAGTGAGTGGGTCAGGAACAATCCAAACCCCATGGGTGGGTCAGAAACAATCAAAACCCAGTGAGTGGGTCAAAAACAATCCAAACCACGTGGGTGGGTCAGAAGCAATCCAAACCCAGTGAATAAACCAGAAACAATTCAAACCCAGTGAGTGGTGAGAAACAATCCAAACCCAGTGAATGGGTCAGGAACAATCCAAACCCAGTGAGTGGGTCAGAAACAATCCAAACCCAGTGAGTGGGTCAGAAACAATCCAAACCCCGTGGGTGGGTCAGAAACAATTCAAACCCAGTGAGTGGGTCAGAAACAATCCAAACACAGTGAGTGGGTCAAAAACAATCCAAACCCAGTGAGTGGGTCAGAAACAATCCAAACCCAGTGAGTGGGTCAAAAACAACCCAAACCACGTGGGTGGGTCAGAAACAATCCAAACCCAGTGAATAAACCAGAAACAATTCAAACCCAGAGAGTGGGTGAGAAACAATCCAAATCCAGTGAGTGGGTCAGGAACAATACAAACCACGTGGGTGGGTCAGAAACAATCCAAACCCAGTGAATAAACCAGAAACAATTCAAACCCAGTGAGTGGGTAAGAAACAATCCAAACCCAGTGAGTGGGTCAGGAACAATCCAAACCCCGTGGGTGGGTCAGAAACAATCCAAACCCTGTGAATGGGTCAAAAACAACCCAAACACCGTGGGTGGGTCAGAAACAATCCAAACCCAGTGAATAAACCAGAAACAATTCAAACCCAGTGAGTGGGTGAGAAACAATCCAAACCCAGTGAGTGGGTCAGGAACAATCCAAACCCCGTGGGTGGGTCACAAACAATCCAAACCCAGTGAGTGGGTCAAAAACAACCCAAACCACGTGGGTGGGTCAGAAGCAATCCAAACCCAGTGAATGGGTCAGGAACAATCCAAACCCCGTGGGTGGGTCAAAAACAACCCAAACCCAGTGGGTGGGTCAGAAGCAATCCAAACCCCGTGGGTGTGTCAGAAAAAATCCAAACTCCGTGGGTGCGTCTGAAACAATCCAAACCCCGTGAGTGCGTCAAAAACAACCCAAACCACGTGGGTGGGTCAGAAACAATCCAAACCCAGTGAATAAACCAGAAACAATTCAAACCCAGTGAGTGGGTGAGAAACAATCCAAACCCAGTGAGTGGGTCAAGAACAATCCAAACCCCGTGGGTGGGTCAGAAACAATTCAAACCCAGTGAGTGGGTCAGAAACAATCCAAACCCAGTGAGTGGGTCAGAAACAATCCAACCCCGTGGGTGGGTCAGAAACAATCCAAACCCAGTGAGTGGGTCAGAAGCAATCCAAACCCAGTGAATGGGTCAGAAGCAATCCAAGTCCAGTGAGTGGGTCAGAAACAATCCAAACCCAGTGAGTGGGTCAGAAACAATCCAAACCCAGTGAGTGGGTCAGAAACAATCCAAACACCGTGGGTGGGTCAGAAACAATTCAAACACAGTGAGTGGGTCAGAAACAATCCAAACACAGTGAGTGGGTCAAAAACAATCCAAACCCAGTGAGTGGGTCAGAAACAATCCAAACCCCGTGGGTGGGTCAGAAACAATCCAAACCCAGTGAGTGGGTCAGAACCAATCCAAACCCAGTGAGTGGGTCAGAAACAATCCAAACCTCATGGGTGGGTCAGAAAGAATCCAAACCCAGTGAGTGGGTCAGAAACAATCCAAACCCCATGGGTGGGTCAGAAACAATTCAAACCCAGTGAGTGGATCAGAAACAATCCAAACACAGTGAGTGGGTCAAAAACAATCCAAACCCCGTGGGTGGGTCAGAAACAATTCAAACCCAGTGAGTGGGTCAGAAACAATCCAAACCCAGTGAGTGGGTCAGAAACAATCCAAATCCAGTGAGTGGGTCAGAAACAATCCAAACCCAGTGAGTGGGTCAGAAACAATCCAATCCCCGTGGGTGGGTCAGAAACAATCCAAACCCAGTGAGTGGGTCAGAAACATTCGAAACCCAGTGAGTGGGTCAGAAACAATCCAAACCCCGTGGGTGGGTCAGAAACAATTCAAACCCAGTGAGTTGGTCAGAAACAATCCAAACCCAGTGAGTGGGTCAGAAACAATCCAAACCCAGTGAGTGGGTCAGAAGCAATCCAAATCCAGTGAGTGGGTCAGAAACAATCCAAACCCAGTGAATAAACCAGAAACAATTCAAACCCAGTGAGTGGGTGAGAAACAATCCAAATCCAGTGAGTGGGTCAGGAACAATACAAACCACGTGGGTGGGTCAGAAACAATCCAAACCCAGTGAATAAACCAGAAACAATTCAAACCCAGTGAGTGGGTAAGAAACAATCCAAACCCAGTGAGTGGGTCAGAAACAATCCAAACCCAGTGAATGGGTCAAAAACAACCCAAATACCGTGGGTGGGTCAGAAACAATCCAAACCCAGTGAATAAACCAGAAACAATTCAAACCCAGTGAGTGGGTGAGAAACAATCCAAACCCAGTGAGTGGGTCAGGAACAATCCAAACCCCATGGGTGGGTCAGAAACAATCAAAACCCAGTGAGTGGGTCAAAAACAATCCAAACCACGTGGGTGGGTCAGAAGCAATCCAAACCCAGTGAATAAACCAGAAACAATTCAAACCCAGTGAGTGGTGAGAAACAATCCAAACCCAGTGAATGGGTCAGGAACAATCCAAACCCAGTGAGTGGGTCAGAAACAATCCAAACCCAGTGAGTGGGTCAGAAACAATCCAAACCCCGTGGGTGGGTCAGAAACAATTCAAACCCAGTGAGTGGGTCAGAAACAATCCAAACACAGTGAGTGGGTCAAAAACAATCCAAACCCAGTGAGTGGGTCAGAAACAATCCAAACCCCGTGGGTGGGTCAGAAACAATCCAAACCCAGTGAGTGGGTCAGAACCAATCCAAACCCAGTGAGTGGGTCAGAAACAATCCAAACCTCATGGGTGGGTCAGAAACAATCCAAACCCCATGGGTGGGTCAGAAACAATTCAAACCCAGTGAGTGGATCAGAAACAATCCAAACACAGTGAGTGGGTCAAAAACAATCCAAACCCCGTGGGTGGGTCAGAAACAATCCAAACCCAGTGAGTGGGTCAGAAACATTCCAAACCCAGTGAGTGGGTCAGAAACAATCCAAACCCAGTGAGTGGGTCAGAAACAATCCAAATCCAGTGAGTGGGTCAGAAACAATCCAAACCCCGTGGGTGGGTCAGAAACAATCCAAACCCAGTGAGTGGGTCAGAAACATTCGAAACCCAGTGAGTGGGTCAAAAACAATCCAAACCCCGTGGGTGGGTCAGAAACAATTCAAACCCAGTGAGTTGGTCAGAAACAATACAAACCCAGTGAGTGGGTCAGAAACAATCCAAACCCAGTGAGTGGGTCAGAAGCAATCCAAATCCAGTGAGTGGGTCAGAAACAATCCAAACCCAGTGAATAAACCAGAAACAATTCAAACCCAGTGAGTGGGTGAGAAACAATCCAAATCCAGTGAGTGGGTCAGGAACAATGCAAACCACGTGGGTGGGTCAGAAACAATCCAAACCCAGTGAATAAACCAGAAACAATTCAAACCCAGTGAGTGGGTAAGAAACAATCCAAACCCAGTGAGTGGGTCAGGGACAATCCAAACCCCGTGGGTGGGTCAGAAACAATCCAAACCCAGTGAATGGGTCAAAAACAACCCAAATACCGTGGGTGGGTCAGAAACAATCCAAACCCAGTGAATAAACCAGAAACAATTCAAACCCAGTGAGTGGGTGAGAAACAATCCAAACCCAGTGAGTGGGTCAGGAACAATCCAAACCCCATGGGTGGGTCAGAAACAATCAAAACCCAGTGAGTGGGTCAAAAACAACCCAAACCACGTGGGTGGGTCAGAAGCAATCCAAACCCAGTGAATAAACCAGAAACAATTCAAACCCAGTGAGTGGTGAGAAGCAATCCAAACCCAGTGAATGGGTCAGGAACAATCCAAACCCCGTGGGTGGGTCAGAAGCAATCCAAACCCCGTGGGTGGGTCAGAAACAATTCAAACCCAGTAAGTGGGTCAGAAACCATCCAAACCCCGTGAGTGCGTCAAAAACAATCCAAACCCCGTGGGTGGGTCAGAAACAATCCAAACCCAGTGAGTGGCTCAGAAACAATCCAAACCCTGTGGGTGGGTCAGAAACAATCCAAACCCAGTGAGTGGGTCAGAAACAATCCAAACCTAGTGAGTGGGTGAAAAACAATCCAAACCCAGTGAGTGGGTAAGAAACAATCCAAACTCCGTGGGTGGGTCAAAAACAACCCAAACCCAGTGGGTGGGTCAGAAACAATCCAAACCCAGTGAGTGGGTCAGAAGCAATCCAAACCCCGTGGGTGTGTCAGAAAAAATCCAAACTCCGTGGGCGCGTCTGAAACAATCCAAACCCCGTGAGTGCGTCAAAAACAACCCAAACCACGTGGGTGGGTCAGAAACAATCCAAACCCAGTGAATAAACCAGAAACAATTCAAACCCAGTAAGTGGGTCAGAAACCATCCAAACCCCGTGAGTGCGTCAAAAACAATCCAAACCCAGTGCAGTGGGTCAGAAACAATCCAAACCCAGTGAGCGGGTCAGAAACAATCCAAAACAAGTGAATAAACCAGAAACAATTCAAACCCAGTGAGTGGGTCAGAAACAATCCAAACCCAGTTAGTGGGTCAAAAACAATCCAAACCCAGTGAGTGGGTCAGAAACTATCCAAACCCAGTGAGTGGGTCAGAAACAATCCAGACCCAGTGAGTGGGTCAAAAACAATCCAAACCCAGTGAATAAACCAGAAACAATTCAAACCCAGTGAGTGGGTCAGAAACAATCCAAACACAGTGAGTGGGTCAGAAACAATCCAAACCCAGTGAATAAACCAGAAACAATTCAAACCCAGAGAGTGGGTCAGAAACAATCCAAACACAGTGAGTGGGTCAGAAACAATCCAAACCCAGTGAGTGGGTCAGAAACAATCCAAACCCAGTGATTGGGTCAGAAACAATCCAAACCAAGTGAATAAACCAGAAACAATTCAAACCCAGTGAGTGGGTCAGAAACAATCCATACCCAGTGAGTGGGTCAAATACAATCCAAACCCAGTGAGTGGGTCAAAAACAATCCAAACCCAGTGAGTGGGTCAGAAACTATCCAAACCCAGTGAGTGTGTCAGAAACAATCCAAACCCAGTGAGTGGGTCAAAAACAATCCAAACCCAGTGAGTGGGTCAGAAACAATCCAAACCCAGTGAATAAACTAGAAACAATTCAAACCCAGTGAGTCGGTCAGAAACAATACAAACCCAGTGAATGGATCCAAAACAATCCAAACCCAGTGAGTAGGTCAGAAACAATCCAATCCCAGTGAATGGGTCAGAAACAATCCAAACCCAGTGAGTGGGTCAGATACAATCCAAGCCCAGTGAGTGGGTCAGAAACAATCCAAAGCCAGTGAGTGGGTAAGAAACAATCCAAACACAGTGAGTGGGTCAGAAACAATCCAAACCCAGTGAGTGGGTCAGAGACAATCCAAACCCAGTGAATAAACCAGAAACAATCCAAACCCAGTGAATCAACCGGAAACAATCCAAACCCAGTGAATAAACCAGAAACAATCCAAACCCAGTGAATAAACCAGAAACAATTCAAACCCAGTGAGTGGGTCAGAAACAATCCAAACACAGTGAGTGGGTCAGAAACAATCCAAACCCCGTGAATAAACTAGAAACAATTCAAACCCAGTGAGTCGGTCAGAAACAATACAAACCCAGTGAATGGATCCAAAACAATCCAAACCCAGTGAGTCGGTCAGAAACAATCCAAACCCAATGAATGGGTCAGAAACAATCCAAACCCAGTGAGTGGGTCAGGAACAATCCAAACCCTGTGGGTGGGTCAGAAACAGTCCAAACCCAGTGAGTGGATCAGAAACAATCCAAACCCAGTGAATATACCAGAAACAATTCAAACCCAGTGAGTGGGTCAGAAAGAATCCAAACCCAGTGAGTGGGTCAGGAACAATCCAAACCCAGTGAGTGGGTCAGAGACAATCCAAACCCAGTGAGTGGGTCAGGAACAATCCAAACCCTGTGGGTGGGTCAGAAACAGTCCAAACCCAGTGAGTGGATCAGAAACAATCCAAATCCATGTGAATATACCAGAAACAATTCAAACCCAGTGAGTGGGTCAGAAAGAATCCAAACGCAGTGCAGTGGGTCAGAAACAATCCAAACCCAGTGAGTGGGTCAGAAACAATCCAAACCAAGTGAATAAACCAGAAACAATTCAAACCCAGTGAGTGGGTCAGAAACAATCCAAACCCAGTTAGTGGGTCAAAAACAATCCAAACCCAGTGAGTGGGTCAGAAACTATCCAAACCCAGTGAGTGGGTCAGAAACAATCCAAACCCAGTGAGTGGGTCAAAAACAATCCAAACCCAGTGAATAAACCAGAAACAATTCAAACCCAGTGAGTGGGTCAGAAACAATCCAAACACAGTGAGTGGGTCAGAAACAATCCAAACCCAGTGAATAAACCAGAAACAATTCAAACCCAGTGAGTGGGTCAGAAACAATCCAAACACAGTGAGTGGGTCAGAAACAATCCAAACCCAGTGAGTGGGTCAGAAACAATCCAAACCCAGTGAGTGGGTCAGAAACAATCCAAACCAAGTGAATAAACCAGAAACAATTCAAACCCAGTGAGTGGGTCAGAAACAATCCAAACCCAGTGACTGGGTCAAATACATTCCAAACCCAGTGAGTGGGTCAAAAACAATCCAAACCCAGTGAGTGGGTCAGAAACTATCCAAACCCAGTGAGTGGGTCAGAAACAATCCAAACCCAGTGAGTGGGTCAAAAACAATCCAAACCCAGTGAGTGGGTCAGAAACAATCCAAACCCAGTGAATAAACTAGAAACAATTCAAACCCAGTGAGTCGGTCAGAAACAATACAAACCCAGTGAATGGATCCAAAACAATCCAAACCCAGTGAGTAGGTCAGAAACAATCCAAACCCAGTGAATGGGTCAGAAACAATCCAAACCCAGTGAGTGGGTCAGAAACAATCCAAGCCCAGTGAGTGGGTCAGAAACAATCCAAAGCCAGTGAGTGGGTCAGAAACAATCCAAACCCAGTGAGTGGGTTAGAAACAATCCAAACCCAGTGAGTGGGTCAGAAACAATCCAAACCCAGTGAATAAACCAGAAACAATCCAAACCCAGTGAATAAACCGGAAACAATCCAAACCCAGTGAATAAACCAGAAACAATCCAAACCCAGTGAATAAACCAGAAACAATCCAAACCCAGTGAGTGGGTCAAAAACAATCCAAACCCAGTGAGTGGGTCAGAAACAATCCAAATCCAGTGAATAAACTAGAAACAATTCAAACCCAGTGAGTCGGTCAGAAACAATACAAACCCAGTGAATGGATCCAAAACAATTCAAACCCAGTGAGTCGGTCAGAAACAATCCAAACCCAGTTAGTGGGTCAAAAACAATCCAAACCCAGTGAGTGGGTCAGAAACTATGCAAACCCAGTGAGTGGGTCAGAAACAATCCAAACCCAGTGAGTGGGTCAAAAACAATCCAAACCCAGTGAATAAACCAGAAACAATTCAAACCCAGTGAGTGGGTCTGAAACAATCCAAACACAGTGAGTGGGTCAGAAACAATCCAAACTCAGTGAATAAACCAGAAACAATTCAAACCCAGTGAGTGGGTCAGAAACAATCCAAACACAGTGAGTGGGTGAGAAACAATCCAAACCCAGTGAGTGGGTCAGAAACAATCCAAACCCAGTGAGTGGGTCAGAAACAATCCAAACCAAGTGAATAAACAAGAAACAATTCAAACCCAGTGAGTGGGTCAGAAACAATCCAAACCCAGTGAGTGTGTCAAATACAATCCAAACCCAGTGAGTGGGTCAAAAACAATCCAAACCCAGTGAGTGGGTCAGAAACTATCCAAACCCAGTGAGTGGGTCAGAAACAATCCAAACCCAGTGAGTGGGTCAAAAACAATCCAAACCCAGTGGGTGGGTCAGAAACAATCCAAACCCAGTGAATAAACTAGAAACAATTCAAACCCAGTGAGTCGGTCAGAAACAATACAAACCCAGTGAATGGATCCAAAACAATCCAAACCCAGTGAGTAGGTCAGAAACAATCCAAACCCAGTGAATGGGTCAGAAACAATCCAAACCCAGTGAGTGGGTCAGAAACAATCCAAGCCCAGTGAGTGGGTCAGAAACAATCCAAAGCCAGTGAGTGGGTCAGAAACAATCCAAACCCAGTGAGTGGGTCAGAAACAATCCAAACCCAGTGAGTGGGTCAGAAACAATCCAAACCCAGTGAATAAACCAGAAACAATCCAAACCCAGTGAATAAACCGGAAACAATCCAAACCCAGTGAATAAACCAGAAACAATCCAAACCCAGTGAATAAACCAGAAACAATCCAAACCCTGTGAATAAGCCGAAAACAATCCAAACCCAGTGAATAAACCAGAAAAAATCCAACTCAGTGAGTGGGAATCAAAGCTAAACAAAGACCAGATTCAACCAAACCCAAAAGAACAGGAGCCAGAACCACTCCAGCTCCAGGGGGAGGGAACCTGAATCAATCCAGTCAATGCAGAATGCAGAGAGTCGCTATTCCAAGTGGGAGAAGGTGGGAAGTGAGGTCCAACAAGGATCAATGCTGGATCCACTGTTGTTCACAATTTATATTGTGCTTTCGGCTTTGGAATCAAATACCCTATTTTTAAATTTGTGGAGGACACCAAATTGGGACATCTAATCTTCTATCTGCTATCAGGACAGCCTGAAGGCTTTCCGTTTCTTCTTTGAACAAAGGCCCAACCAGTCCCCATCCACCACCTCAGTCTGGCTGAACATGTTCTTACATTGAACAATTACTCCTTTGGCTCTTCTCACTTCCTCCAAATAAAAGGTGTTGCTATGGAGCCTGTACGGGTTCCAGTCCTACTCAGGCCACCTCCCTCACCTCTTTTCCCAGTACACTAACGACTATTGGTGTCATTTCCTGCTCTCGTCCTGACCCAGTCAACAAATTTGGTGAATCAGGTGTAATGTAAGCTAAAAGTTTATGAATTACAGGGACTATTAAATAGACAGGGAAATCTGGTCTCTGCTGTCAGTTATAGCAAGCGCTAGGCAGAAAAGCTGGGTATGATAACAATGATGTTAACCAGGATACATTTTATCGTAATCCTGAGTGTGATCAGATGGAACATGGGAAGCGCAATTAATGTCCAAAATTGTTACCATTACTCGACATAATGGGAACAGAGTAGTCACTGTACCTTCTTGGATGATAAACTCTTGTTCAATGGACTGCTACATGAGACAGGGATGATGAAGGATAGGGATAACCCAGTTGATGTCTCACAGTACTGTGTGGTTTTTCAATGGGTGCATTGGGGAATTGAATGATGAGGAATATAAGAAGCTGCTAAAGGCAACTTGTGAGCCAGGTATTGTGTTCCTCTCAATCCTAGCATCCACCTTCCAGCCACTACACTGGTAGAAGCTGTAGTAGACATTATGCAGTTACTGGTTATGGATCAGTTATTATAGCACATCAATGTGCACAGACTACTCAAGGTCCAGCAGAGCACCCCGCACATTTGCAAATCGACTGTTCAATTTGTATGAATTGAATCAGCCTACTAGGGTTCCTACTCAGGCTGGGAGCCCAGCCAACAATCCAAGGATCAACAGCCATTTTAAACAAATGTTTCTGTCTTCACCGCAGCTGCTCACGAATACAGTCACAGAGGTGTCAATTAATAAAAATACCCCTGAATGCTAGTGAGACTGCCTCTCTGGCATGGGGCTCTGCGAAGGATCCCAGAATGAATAAAATGGCTGTTGAGGTGCCTTCCCCTTTTAATTCAAGGTCACCACCTAAATATGGAAACACAGAATTACATAGAATATCTAGCATAGAAACAGGCCATACAGCCCAACTAGTTGGTACTGTTTGTTAATTGTATTTAATTGTATGCAGGTGGAGGACATTAACTGGGGATTCTCTTGTACCCCTACAAAAAGGAATAGACTGAAACTGTGGTAGTTGCATGAGGATGTGCATCTTCATAATGTGCATCTCTGTAAATAAATGCTTATAAAAGTGTGTAAAGATTTGTCTCCAGTTCTATCCTCCACCATCTGGCTTTCTGAAATAGAATATGATAGCAGAGGCTGAGTACAAGTGAATGTTGAAAATCAAGAAAAAAATTTCAAACAGAAATCTATAATCCTAGCGGCCATTGGTAGAAAGAAAATATAAATTGTCAGGGTAATATTACCCTCCACCGTTCTCGGAGTCTGAACTGTATGATCAGTTGAAGATTGAAGTGGATATGTGGACACGGGATACACCCCTACCAAAGAAAAAACAAAGTATGGCCTTGGCATTGTTGCTTCCTTCAAGAAGTAAAATCAGAAGTAAAGTATTTTGTGAGCTGGATGTCTGTCAGTTGGATTGTGATGAAGTTCTGGACCTTCTATTAGAGTTCTTGGATGAAGTCTACAATGAAAGATGATCTGTTAAATGCCTATGAGGCATAGTCAGAATTTGATAGATTTCGGAAAACAGATGGTCATTCCATGGAAGAATATATCATGGACTTTAACAGGTTGTATAAAAGATTGATGAAATTCTATTTGGGGATCCCTGGACCAGTGTTTAAATTACTGGATTGTGCCAAGGTGTCTTATATGGGTCAGCAACTGGTTGTAAGTAATGTGTGCTTTTTAGAGAGGGAGACCCTGTTGGATCAGATGTCTGCTGCCTTGAAAAAATTCCTGAAGGAACAGTCATTTATAGCTATTTCCTTCAGCCTTCATGGAACAAATGAGACAGTCCATGATGACATAAAGAATAGAATATTCAATGATTGCCAGATTTCAAAATAGTCCAGATACTGAATACAGGTGTCTATACATTGGAAGGATTAAAGACAGGCAGAGTGAAGATTAAAGACCTTTGGCAGCTTTGGCTATTACAACAGAAGACAGAATTGGAACAAAAATAATAGGTGAATGAATCCCAGGACTGCCCAAGGAACAGTTAATAGGTGTTTTGGTTGTGACTCAAAGTATCATTATGTGGTGAACTACCCAAAGTGAGGAGACAAAGTCCTCGCAATTACAAACAGCAAAGAGAATTCCGAGGAAGAAGATGAAGATAATGATGAATCTGAACAAATTATACTGGTCACAAGGAGTTTTAGTCCTGTGATGAACGGGTTAGTCATAGATTCTTTTAACTGTACAGTGCTAGACAGTGTTTGCACTTTACCATTATGTGGGACAGGTTGGTTAAAATGTTATCTTGATTCACTAAGTACTGAGGATCGTCGCTTGGTTAAGGAATATAAAGGTACTATGTATTTTAGGTTTGGTGATGACAACACATTGAGGTCAGTAAAGAGAGTTGTAATTCGCTGCAGTAAGCCATTTTATAAGTACTGATGTAGTCACCAGTGAAATACCTATGCTGTTGAGCAAACTTACTGTGGAAAAATTCACAGATGAAACTTAAAATGAAGCATGATAAGACAATTATTTTTAGCAAGTCAGTGGATCTGCAGTTTACCCAATGAGGACATTATTGTATCCCCTCAACAAAACTTGATCTTTCTCATCAGAGTATTAAACAAGTATTAATAGGATCAGATGATAAGAATCAGAGAGGGAAAAATAGCAAAGTGTCTTAAAATTAGATAGACAATTTGCTCACCTACTTGTCAAAGGTTAAAAACCCTGCTAAAGGATACAAAAGTGATTGATGAAGAATATACGAGGCTAATAGAAGCGATTAGTGAGAAGTGTGAAATCAGCAAAACGTATCGGAGGATACCGTAAGCCTTCCATTGGCATGTGACTTTAACGAGTTAGTTGCCCTGGATCTAAAGGTATGGGACAAAAATAAAAATATTTTCATTCTACATTTTATAGACTTAGCAACCATATTTAGTCTTTCTATAATAATACATAGTATGGACAAAAGAGTTATTCTGGACAAAATCGTGGAGAAATGGATAGGGATCAGACTTGGGACACCAGAGAAATTTCCGATTGATAATGGGAGGGGTATTTACCAATGACGAGTTCAGAGACGTGTGAAAACATGAACCTCGTGATCATGACTACAGCAGCTAAAAGTCCTTTCAGCAATGGACTCTGTGAAAGGAATCATGTGGTGATTGATGAAATGTTGCATAAAACTTTAGCTGATCAACCTGACTGCAAGTTGACAACCATCCTGGCATGGGCAGTTCACGTAAAGAATTCACTCCAGATGGTTGGAGGATATAGTGCCTATCAATTAGTCTATGGGTGAAATCCCAAATTGCCTTCTGTTCTGTGCGTTAGTTCTCATACGCTAGAAGGCACTATAATTTGTTCAATTTTTTCTGCATATTTGAATGCTTTAAATGCAGAGAGGCAGGCTTTCATCATGGCTGAGGTCTCAGAGAAAATTTGGAGAGCATTAAGACCATCTGAAACAGACTCCAATTTAGGCGATTTGGTGTATGAGAAAATAGAGAGTCATAGGGAATGGAAAGGCCCTGGTAAGGTAATATGGTAAGACACTACTTAGAAAACTTGGCAAAACTGTTAAGATTCATGAATGAATCAGAATTAATTACAAAATCTCGGTCTCTGAGCAGCTGGTACCTGAAATGCTCATGTATTTTGTGATGAAGGTCCTGAGGAACAGAATACAGTAGATCAAGGGCTGGATAGTGCCAATGTGGGTGATCATGACACACAGGACAAAGCTATTGCAACTAGGGGCTTTTTGCCTAGAGTGGGTACTCAGGTGACATATATTACAGAGGGGTCTTGTGAATGGACAGAATGTGACAATTATGGGATGAGAAGGAAAAGCTACTGGCAAGTTTAAATATTGGTTGAATGTTCAGCATGATGGCCAAGAAGTGAGGTCAATTGACTGGCAGACAGAGGTGAAAGGGTGGAGAGTCAGAAAGCGTAGTGCAAGTGCTGATGTTAAGTCCGGAAGTGACTCTTGCATGAGAAAACCTACTGGAGAAAGAGCCTCTGATAGTGTAAGAGGGAGATCTCGTAGTCGTAGTCCAGAGACACAAGAGTGAAAGTAGAGGCTGTAGCTCGAATAGATTAGACAATGAAATGAAGGCTACAGAACAGTCTCAGAACAGAACCAGAAGCCAAAATCCTCATGACCGTGACGTTTTGGTGGCTGTCAATAAACATGAGGATAAACTAATGAGAGGCAAAACAAAGGGGAGTTAGATAGTTGGAGAAAGTTTATTCTGAGTGTATTCTTGTTTTTTATTCTGAGGTACCAGATAATGTCATTTTTCTGTAATGACCTAGTTCAATTAACTGGGATGGGAGTAACACTCTCTAAATAGGATTGTTGATTTAAAGTTATTCCAGACCTATTCTGCTTAATATTTAAACCAATATATTTAAAAGTCCCACAAGCCTGACTCCCAATTGTAAATTCTACCCCAATCTTATTAATAACACATTTTGTCATTTAGTAGTACAGAACTTGAGTATTGCTGAAAATAGAGACATGTTGTTGAAGCTTTTCATCTTGTACTCATCACGACAATCGCAAGAATAACCAATGTAAGGGAAAACAACAACTTATACTGCATGAGATAAGAGTACTGATTGGATGGCAAGTGAACTCTGATTGGTAGAGGCATTACCATGGAGAATGCACCAGTATACAGTGACTGACAGTTAACTGCCAAGCTTTGTTTAACATTTAAACCAGGCAGCTTGACTCTGATTGGTCACGGCATTGTCCTGAGGAATGAACCAATGAATGGCTGTCACTTATTTTGTTGAGCTGAAACAGGCACAATGTTTGTACATATTCTTTCTGTCTGAAAATAACAGGGCCCTGTGTATTAAAATATGTAGCGTCCAGTACTGGATCCACCCGGTGTAACCTAGTCAATTGTCTCCAGGTTGGAGACAAGGAGGCGGGCAAGGTCAATGAGGCCTTGGCGTTCCTTCCTACTGTCTGAAAGAGGTGGAATGGAAGGCTCTCCATGCAGGAATCCTCCCTTTGTCCAGCGGGGATTTGATGTGCAGGTGTTGCATGTGGCGGTCCCGTACAATCAACTGTTAAGCCCATTTACAGACTCTCGGACCACCTGTTTCATGTCTACGGAGAGTGTGAGAGGTTGCAGCCCCTCTTTCATTATCTGAGGGGGCTGCTCCTCAGTTTCACAGGAGCGTAGATCAAACTGTTGTCATGTCGGAAACACAGCAGCCAATTTGTACACGGCAAGCTCCCGCAAATAGTAACGTGATAATGACCAAATAATCTGTTCTTGTGATGTTGAGGGGTAAATATTAGCCAGAACACTGGGTATAACTCCCCTACTCATCTTTAAAATAGTGCCATGGGATCTTTTACACCCACCTAAGAGGGCACGGCATTGCATCTCTGCTGACGGAGCTATAAACAAACTGCCTGTACAAGATGGCTCATCATTGATCCTAGAATGCAGAATACAGCTGCCAGCTAACATTATACGGTTGCCCAGGGTTACGCCTAGTCCCAGTATGGGATGAGGATATTGGTGGAGAATGGCTAAAGATGACAGCAATTTTCCTTTAGTAGCAACAATAAGTACCATCGGTTTGAGGGTTAGAAAGGATAACAAATCACACACAGGACATCCTTCCCGGGATACCTGATGTCGTCACGCCAGGTACCGTTGACACTGTGGCAATCACAATTTCCTTACATTCACAAAAGACATGAGGGCAAGTATGAGTGTGTGGCAGCAGCAAAGTGCTGGAAACAGTTTACATATATCCCTCGATGTTTGTTATCCAGGATGGACATGGGAGACAATCTCTGTCCCATTCCGAACAGGACACTCCAGCCCAGGAAACTATGGGGCCTACTTTACAGAAGGACCCAATAATGGGCTGGTAGTTCAGGTCACACATCAAGTTGTGTTCGAATGTGCAATTAAAAACTGTATCAGTTGTAATTGATTTAATTTACCTCAGGGGCTGTGTGACAATCATTATATAGATTGGGCTCAAGTAGATCTTTAACCAGAGTGGGATTGGTTCCATATTAACACTGTCAGGAGATATTGGGAATTGGAAAGAGAGTATAATGTTTCATCACACACTCATCAGAGAAGGTTCATTAAGGATGGAGTGGCAGGAGGATCTGTTACTGAGGCTGTGTGGCATCGATTCGATATAGAAAAATCAATATTATATCCAAGGCAAAATTGGGCGGCACAGTGGTTAGCACCGCAGCCTCACAGCTCCAGCGACCCGGGTTCAATTCTGGGAACTGCCTGTGTGGAGTTTGCAAGTTCTCCCTGTGTCTGCGTGGGTTTTCTCCGGGTGCTCCGGCTTCCTCCCACAAGCCAAAAGACTTGCAGGTTGGTAGGTAAATTGGCCATTATAAATTGCCCCTAGTACAGGTATGTGGTAGGGAAATATAGGGACAGGTGGGGATGTGGTAGGAATATGGAATTAGTGTAGGATTAGTATAAATGGGTGGTTGATGGTCGGCACAGACTCGGTGGGCCTGTTTCAGTGCTGTATCTCTTAAAAAAAAAAGCTGTAAGGGTTGCACTCTAGTACGAACAGTTATAAATGATGGGGTTGTTGGACCTTGAAAAATCAGAAATGATTCCTTCACCCTGAAAGAGGGGACTGTAAGATACTCTATAGAATTAAGATTTGGGGGTTAACTGCATATGGTTAAGGTTTTTGTTTTCTTTTGACTGATATATAGCGTGTAGATTTGAATCGTAGCTAGTAATAATGAAATGGTCAAGTTGTTCATTCTCAGGCTTCAGATTATGGACCATGTTTAGATGAAAAAGCTTAGTCAACAAGGAGAGTGTCCCTTTTCAAAACGACTGCTTAATAAGCATATATAATGTGCTGAATACCTTTAGTTTAGAGATACAGCACTGAAACAGGCCTTTCAGCCCACCAAGTCTGTGCCGACCATCAACCACCCATTGACACTAATCCTACACTAATTCCACATTCCTACCTGTCCCTATATTTCCCTACCACCTACCTATACTAGGGGCAATTTATAATGGCCAATTTACCTATCAACCTGCAAGTCTTTGGCATGTGGGAGGAAACCGGAGCACCCGGAGGAAACCCACACAGACACAGGGAGAACTTGCAAACTCCACACAGGCAGTACCCGGAATTGAACCCGGGTCTCTGGAGCTGTGAGGCTGCGGTGCTAACCACTGCGCCACTGTGCAAGCTAAAGCTGTTCTGAATGTATCAAATATACAACTTAGCAGACTTTGCTGCTTATTTGTTTGCTGAAGAGAGCATGATGTAATAATTCAAACTTACTGACTGAACTTTGTCACCACATTGTGCAATGATACAGTCTTCAAGTAGGAAATGGGACAATGGGCCCAAGAACATTAATGATAAACAAACTGACTACCTGGAACAGATGCTGGAAAACTGAAATAAAAACAGAAAATGCTAGAAACACGCAGCAAATCTAGCAGCATCTGTGAAGAGGGAGAAGGAGGCCCCCATTGCCCATTCTCCACACACCCTGGCACTATTACCCCCTATCCTCTGCCCCAGGCTCCGGCCTCTGTCGAAGTTGGCTGCAATCTGTCTCTCGGCGCCTCTCCAGGATAATTGACAGCGGCTTCAGCCAATCGGATGCGCTGGTCGCTCATGACGTATTTGAAACGTGTGGGACATAGCCAATCGAAACAGGCCGTGATCGCTGGGTGGACTGACCGACAGCCGGATTGACCAATCGACCTGCAGCAGAGGGCGGCACATCCGGCGGAGGTCAACCTGCGGAGAGCGTGCTGAGGGAGCGGCCATTTGCCAAGGAACGAGAGCGGGAGCGGCGGCAACAACAGCAGCAGGTGGGAGCGGGAGGCCGGCAGCCTGGGCCCTGAGGCCCGTGGGGAGTCCGCAGGCCCGGCCGTGTGTTCTGGGGGCAGGGGCCTCTCCTCGATTGCGACACAATCCGGGATCGGGCGGCAGTTTATAGACCCGGGGGGGGGGGGGGCGGTGTGAGAGGGGAGGGGGAGAGCCGGGGGGGGCGGTGTGAGAGGGGCGGGGGAGAGCCGGGGGTGGGGGGGGCCAGTGGGGGGAGTGGTGTGAGAGGGGAGGGGGAGAGCTGGGGGTGTGAGAGGGGAGGGGGAGAGCCGGGGGGGGGCGGTGTGAGAGGGGCGGGGGGGCGGTGTGAGAGGGGCGGGGGAGAGCCGGGGGTGGGGGGGGGGGCCAGTGGGGGGAGTGGTGTGAGAGGGGAGGGGGAGAGCTGGGGGTGGGGGAGGGGGGTGGTGTGAGAGGGGAGGGGGAGAGCCGGGGGAGGGGGGTGGTGTGAGAGGGGAGGGGGAGAGCTGGGGGAGGGGGGGTGGTGTGAGAGGGGAGGGGGAGGGGTGGGGGAGGGTGGGTGTGAGAGGGGAGGGGGAGAGCCGGGGGTGAGGGCGCTGTGGGAGGGGAGGGGGAGAGCCGGGGGAGGGGGAGAGATGGGGGTGGGGGTGCTGTGAGAGGGGAGGGGGAGCAAGAGGACCCGGGAGGGCAAAGTGAAGGGGAGCAAGATATTAGATTTTTTTTAGATTAGAGATACAGCACTGAAACAGGCCCTTCGGCCCACCGAGTCTGTGCCGACCATCAACCACCCATTTATACTAATCCTACACTAATCCCATATTCCTACCAAATATCCCCACCTGTCCCTATATTTCCCTACCACCTACCTATACTACTGACAATTTTATAATGGTCAATTTACCTACCAACCTGCAAGTCTTTTGGCTTGTGGGAGGAAACCGGAGCACCCGGAGAAAACCCACGCAGACACAGGGAGAACTTGCAAACTCCACACAAGCAGTACCCAGAATCGAACCCGGGTCCCTGGAGCTGTGAGGCTGCAGTGCTAACCACTGCGCCACTGTCGGGGGAGGAGTGAGAGAGCCTGGGGGGGGTGGGGAGGGAGCTGAGAATGAATGAGTGAGTGCGCGCTGGGGGGGAGGCTGGTGGGGGGGGGGATACTGGGTGAGAGAGTGTGTGAGATCTGGTGGGGTGGGGGTGTGGGAGCGAGAGCGCCGGCTGTGGGGGAGAGTTAGCACCAGGGAGAGAGGGGTGGGCTGAGTCAGCAGGAGAGGGGAGAGTTAGTGATTGTAGGGGGTGGGGGGTGGTGGGGAGAGAAATAGATGGTGAGTGAAAGAGAGAGATAGAATGGTTGGGGGGAAAGTATGTGTGCTGGGGGTGGAGGGCGAAGTGCTTGGGGAACATGGTGGTTGACAGAGGAGAGAATAGTGGGGAGCAGGTGAGAACAGGAATTGGCAGGAGAAAGAGGGATTGGGGAAGGTGGAGGGGAGACAGATCCCAGAGGTGGGTGAAAAGAGGATGGTGAGGGTGTGACAGTTGGTGGGTGGGCTGCTGGCAGAGAGGAAAACCCAGATAGGGGGAGGCAAGCAGGGCAGGGGTTAAACAGAATAGATGCGAGCCCTGGGGAGCTGTACTCCTGTGTGTGTCTGAGGTGGGAGTGGTGGGTGCCTGAGTGAGATGTGTTCCATCCCAGACCTTGCCTTTACAATCATACTTTCACTGCAGAAAAAGCATTGGGGTCTGAAATTCACTTTAGTGGATGAGCTGGATCAAAAATTTGTTGAATCAACTTTCCTGAGTTTTATGATAGTAGTTGTTTGTTTCCATCAGACAAGATGGCAGAGAATGATGTTGAAAATGAGCTGTTGGACTATGAAGAGGATGATGAAAACCAGACCGCAGCAGAACCGGCAACAGCTCCTACTAAGAAGGACGTGAAGGGTTCCTATGTTTCCATTCACAGCTCTGGCTTCAGAGATTTCTTGCTCAAGCCAGAGCTGCTGCGAGCCATTGTGGACTGTGGCTTTGAGCACCCCTCAGAAGGTAATGTTTCAACCATATCCTTTGCTATATTTGGGCCATATCCATCATAAGTCCCTGCAGGTTAGTGGATAGTGATCGGAAACCTGACTAAGGTTTGTTCCTCTAACCCTGGGAATATTGAAGTTAATTGTGGTACCATTACTGCCTGGCAGAGAAAAACTAAATCGCACACCACAACTTGAGCATGGTATTTGTTGGTTTGATTGGATGGCCAATGTACAACTTTCAAGGTTTGTGTCAGTCATGTGAGGCACTTAGTTTTGCTTTTGGGTTGGAGTGCATGGTTATACAATAATAGAATTTTCCCACTTATAAGGAGCTCATTGAGCTTGGGCTGGCTCTCTGAAAGAAATATCCACTTGAGGTGTCAATGTTCCTTTATGGTTAGTCACATTTTAAATGCTTATGGAGTCTGCTTCTGCCACTTTCTGTCGGACATTCCATATATCTTCTGTTCAGGGAAATGTATTTTCAAAAAAAAGGTACAAACTAGCCAATAAATGAACACCACGGATGAATAAAGAGATAAGGGTCAAATTGAAACAAAATAAAAAGCATACACTAAGTGCACAGACAACAGAGGAGAGCATGACACAGAAGTTAGGAAAAAAGTTTAAAAAAAAAGAATTGGGATCAATAATCAAATGAGAGAAAATAGTCAAGTGTTCTCTAGACACTTAAATAGCAAAATAAAAATCAGGATAGGGGTTGCCACTAAAGGATGCACACAATAAACTCTTGGGTAATGACAGCAAAATGGCAGAAATATTGAATAGTTACTTTGCCGAACAGGTGGAAATGACATCAGAAAAAGAGATCAAGAAATATATAAAGGGGGAGGTAATTAATAAACCACTTAAACTTAGAGAAGGTAAATCCCCTGGCCCAGATGGATTGCAAACATGCGTATGGAAAGAATTTGGCCAAGAGATAGCAAAGGCACTATTGCATAAAAGGGAATAGTACAGCTAATGTTCTTATACCTAATAAGGGATATGGAACAAGTCCAGGGGACTATAGACCAGTTAGCTTAATGTTGGTAGAGAAGATGGTGGAATCTTTGCAGAAAAGCATAATGGAATAACATTGAAATCAAAAAAATAACAATTTCAATGGGGAAAGTGATGCTTGATCAACATTATTGAATTCTTTGAAGAAGTAACAGACTGAAAGAGTAATTCAGTAGCAGTATTTGAATTTTCAAGAGGCCTTTGATAAGGCTCTGCAAAGTAGACTCATGACTGAGGTCAGAACATCTGATGTAACAAACTGGCTACAAACAAGAATGAGTCGGGATTACAGGTACTCACTGGCCCAAGGTGGGAAATGGTGTTCCACAGGAATTAGTTCTGGGACAGTGGTGTTCACGATTTACATGAACAATTTGGACTCGAATCAGAAGTACAATTTCAAAATTTCCAGATAACCCCCAATTGGCAGATATCATCAATACTGAGGAGGATGATGACAAAATACAAAATAAGACAAGGGAATATACAATGGGTGGTAGGGCTCGAGGAAATACAGAGGGACCTTGGTGTTCTTGTCCATAGATCACTGAAGGCAGCAGCACAGGTAGTTAGTAAAGGTGGTTAGGAAGGCATATGAGATATCTGCCTTTATTAGCCGAGGCATAGAATATAAGAACAGGGAGGTTATGATGGAGCTGTATTAAACACTAGTTAGGCCACAGCTGGAATACTGCATACAGTTCTGGTTGCCACACTATAGGAAGGATGTGATTGTGCTGGAGAGGGTGCAGAGGAGATTCACCAGGATGTTGCCTGGGCTGGAGCATTTCAACTATGAAGAGAGACTGGATAGGCTAGGGTTGTTTTCCTTAGAGCAGAGAAGGCTGAGGGGAGACCTGATAGAGGTACACAAAATTATGAGGGCGTAGATAGGAAGAAACTTTTTCCCTTAGCAGAGGTGTCAATAACCAGGGGGCATAGATTTTAGGTAAGGGGCAGGAGGTTTAGAGGGGATTTGAGGAAAAATGTTTTCACCCAGAGGGTGTTTGGAATCTGGAACACACTGCATGAAGGGGTGGTAGAGGCAGGAACCCTCAACATTTAAGAAGTATGTAGATGAGCACTTGAAACGCCATAGCATACAAGGCTATGGGTCAAGTGCTGGAAAATGGGATTAGAATAGATAGGTGCTTGATGGCCGACACGGACACGATGGCCGAAGGGCCTGTTTCTATGTTGTATAACACTCTGACTCTAAACGTGCAGAATGAAATTCATTTGCAATTTACATGCACAATATGGGTGCATTTTAGTAGAAAGATAACATGGCCCCATACTCTTTGGAAAATAAGTCTGGTAAACAAAGGGAACTAGGGATACAGATACACATCACTAAAAGTAGCAACACAAGTTAATAAGACAAAAAGACAAATCACTGGGATTCATTTTGAGAGGGGTAGAATTGTTAAACTTGTATCAAACCTTGGTTGGACGACATTTAGAGTGCTGGGAGACACTGGCGTAGTTGTAATGTCACTGGACTAGTAATTCACAGGCCCAGGCTAATACCCCGGGGACACGAGTTCAAATCGCACCACGGCAACTGGTGGAATTTAAATTTAATTATTTAATAAGAATCAATATGAATTGAAAGTTAATCTCAGTAATGGTGCCATGAAACTATCGTCGATTGAAAAAACCCAACTGGTTCACTAATGTCCTTCTGGGAAGGAAATCTGCCGTCCTTATCCGGTCTGGCCTGGACCCACAGCAATGTGGTTGACTCTTTACTGCTGTCTGAAATGGCCCATCAAGCCACTCAGTTGTCAAGGGCAATTAGGGATGGGCAACAAATGCTGACCTTGCCAGTGATGTCCACATCCCATGAAAGCATATAAAAAGTTTTGCTTTCCATATTTGCTAGGATAACAGAACTGACCGCTTACAAATCTTCAGCGAAGATTGAACAGAGTGGGGCTCTTTAGGAAAGAAAAAGCTGAGGGATGAGGACCTGAGAGGCCTTTAAGATTATGAAAGGGTTTGATAGGATAGTCTTAGAAGATGTTTCCATTTGTGTGGGGGTCCAAAACTAGTGATCATAAATACAACTTCTGATGAAGGGTCACTGACCTGAAACGTGAACTCTGCTTCTCTCTCCACAGATGCTGCCAGAGCTGCTGAGTATTTCCAGCATTTCTTGTTTTTAGATCGTAAATACAAAATAGCCACTAATAAATCCAGTAAGGAATTCAGGAGAAACCTTTTTATCTAGTGTGTGTTAAGAATGTGGAACACATTGCCATGGAGTAGTTGAGGCGACTAGTATAAATCATTTCAGGGGAGGTTAGATAATATGAGGGAGAAAGGAATACGGTTATGCTGATAGGCGTTAGATGAAGAGTGTTTGGAGGAGACTGTGTGAAACATAAACACTGACATGGACCAGTTGGGCTGAGTGGTCTATTTCTGTGCTGTACATTCCTCACAGACAATTGCCAGTGTAAATGATTGGGGCACAAGTAGGACTGAATGAGTTTGTTTTCCAGTGTTATGTGGCCGATAAGGGAAGAGCTACCTGGCCAGGGCTGCGTAGAATGACATGGTGAGCTGGATTTACCCCAAAATATATCTAGAATGGTGCATAACTAGTGCATCTACTCTCTCTGCAGTTCAACATGAGTGTATTCCTCAGGCCATTCTCGGGATGGACATCCTCTGTCAGGCCAAATCTGGAATGGGGAAGACCGCTGTTTTTGTCCTTGCTACTCTGCAGCAATTGGAGGCTGTTGACGGACAGGTAAGTTGCCAGATGAGACTGCTGGGGTAGAAATGGTAACATAATGAATACTGTATTGGACTTTAACAAACTCATATCTCACCTAACAAAACCAAATAACTGCAGATGCTGGAAATCCTGATTTGTTAATCTGTTTAGTTCGAAATTGAAACTGACATGACATAAATACATCCTAAACACAGTGTAAAGCTTCATCAGCCCTGATCCCATTGCTGCCTATCTCTGGATACTTTACTGGATCTATTCTGTGCAAGATAACACTTGTTGCGCAGCCTGTTGATGCTAGTCTGCTCTTACTTGACATAAAAGCAACAGGCATAGGGTTCAATTTATTTGTGTGCGCTTCTCTTTGGTTTTGTGTCCAGACTATTGCTAAATCCAAGAGCAAAAGTTGAGATTTCTTGATTATCCTGGAGGAATGGCCCCTTTCATTGTGGAAGATCATAAAGCTTCCAGCTTCAGTGCTAGTGTGGTCAATGTTCAGTTGGTGTTCCTGCTTTAAGTGATTTTCATTGAAGGGTATGTGTGTGGATCTTCGGGAAGAGCAGCATTGGGTCAGCTGGGATGCCCATCCCCTTTACTGTGCACAGTGGCCTGATGAGCTGCCAAATGGCTGCTGGTGCCCAGAAAAGAGAAACTAAAATTTGAAGTCGTACACGTTTGTAAAGTGTTTCAAGTTGCACTGAGTGTGCACCCATATTAGAAGTTTGTATTGTTTTGGTTGAGTTCAGAAGCAGACTAGATGTCAGCCAGTACATGTAAAGTTTTGCTAACCACGTTCAGAGTAGCTGCACGTTTCATTTTTACGCAGTATTCCTCTCTCTTGTCTCCAAAACAGGTGTCTGTTCTTGTCATGTGCCATACAAGAGAGCTGGCTTTCCAAATCAGCAAAGAGTATGAGAGATTCTCCAAGTACATGCCAAATATCAAGGTAAGTGCCCATGCAGAGTAGAGTGCCTTGTATGTGTGCCAGCTGTGTCACCTTGCCTAATGTCTACATGGTTAGGGAAATCAAGCCATTTGGGAGGCTTCAGTCATTAGAGGCTCTCAATTGGAAGCTGCTGTACCGATTTCCATTTTGTAGTGGTATCGGTAGCTTCCAGAGGTGTCTGGTAACTGCACTGCTGGGAAAACACTGGGCTGTTTAGAGTAACCTGCTTTTGCCACTGGAATTTGCAGTGGGCATCCAGGCTGGCTACACATTAATTTTGCTCTCTCTAGTTTTGCAGGTTTATTACTTTGAAGCATCTAACATCTGTATTACTATGCATGTCCTATAGATGGGGTGAGTGGATTACTAAATATTCTGTGGGTGGGCTGAGTGTGGATTACTGTAACTACCCTGTAGATGGAGTGCTTATGAGTTGTAAGCATCCTATAGACTGGGTGAGTGGATTATTAACATTCTATAGATGAGATGCCCACATTATTGTAAATGATGGCTGAGTTCCAGTTACTATATCGAACATACAGATGGAATAGGGTAAACATGAAGAATGAAATTTTAGTCTTCAGCCATTCTTGCTTCCTTGGTCACTGTCTCAGGCTGAACCAGACTGTTTGTGGCCTTACCATTGTATTTGACCCTGAGCTGAGTTTCTGATTCCATGTCTTCTCCATCGCTAAGACCTCCTACTCCCACCTTTAGCATCAGCTACCTCTGCCCCTACCTCAGCTGATCTCATCAATACTCAACTATGCTTTTATCACCTTCAGACTGGACTATTCCCATGCTCTCCTGACTAGCATTTCATCCTCCATATTTTTAACCTTCAGTTCATCCAAAACTATTCTGCATACTTGCTCATGCGCTTTCCCCCTCCCCCATCACCACCCTTAACTTGCTGACCTATATTGGTTCTTGATTCCCCAATGCTTCCAACTTAAAGCACTCATTTTCATGTTCAAATCTCAACATAGCCTTTCCCTTTTCTACTTCCACCAGCCTTAAAACCCACCCCCAGAATTGCTTACCATTGCAGGCTGCGCCTTCACCTGTTTCGACCTCATGCTGTGAAATTCCCTCCCTG
Organism: Heterodontus francisci; assembly: GCF_036365525.1. Taxonomy (NCBI): domain Eukaryota; kingdom Metazoa; phylum Chordata; class Chondrichthyes; order Heterodontiformes; family Heterodontidae; genus Heterodontus; species Heterodontus francisci. The sequence goes on from NC_090413.1 coordinate 6,248,121, forward strand.
ATTCTCCATCTGCTTTCTCCTTTCAGACCCACTTGACTTCCTTTGAACAGCATCCATTTTTGCATGATAATACTGCTGAAGTGACACGGGACTTTTTTTAGATATTGAAGATATTATAATTGCAAGTTATTGAACATTAAAAAATGGAGACTAAGGATTATTGTCCAGCCAGTCAATATTGTGAATACTGTTACTTCAAATCTAACCAAAACCCTGTAAACTGAATTCTATTGCTGGAATTTTATTTGGGATCCGCCAGAAAAGGCTGTTTTTTTTTTCTGCTCAATTTCCCAACATTTCCTGTATGCAAATTGTATTTTTTTAAACTGAAAAAACGTCCAGTTTTTGAACAGGTGACTTGTAGTAGAGAGGGGAATGTCTATAAATATTATCTGTATGAACTTCCAAAAGGCTTTCAATAAAACTGATGTTGAAACTCATGACTGTAGGGATAATGGACAATTGCTCTAATTGGCCGGATGTGACCAGTGGTGTACCAAAGGGATCTATGTTTGGGCCTCAACAATTTACTATTAATGAATTGGATGATGGGATAGACAACCATACATCCAAGATGCTGATGACGCAAGGGCAGCATTGTAAGTAGTGGAGATGGAAGCATAAAATTAGAAAGGGATGAGTCAGGGATTGGAATTGACAGTATAGCTCTGTGGAGAGCCAGTATGGACTCGATGGGCCGAATGGCTGCCTTCTGTGCTGTATATGACTCTGACTGTTAAATTAAATGAATGGATTTCAGTGTAGGCGAGGGTCGACAGGAATATGGAGTTGAGGTTACAGTCCGATCAGCCATGATCTCGTTGAATGGCAGAGCAGGCTCACAGGCCGCGTGGCCTACTCCTCCTAATTTGTACGTTCATCCATTTTGGACCTAAAAAGATAGAACAGGTTACTTTCGAAATTGTGATGAGCGAGAAAACAATGAAGGTTCAAAGAGATTTGGGGGTCCGGGTACATAGATCATTAAAGTTTTACCAACAGGTACAGAAAATAAATGGGCTGATGGAACGTTGACCTTCATATCTAGAGAATGAGAATACAAGGGGGGTAGCTGTCTTACTTCAGCTTTATGAAGCCCTGGTTAGACCACACCTGGAGTTACTGTGAGCAGTTCTGGGCACCACACCTTAGGAAGGATATAATTGTCCTTGGAGGGAGTGAACATAGATTTACCAGAATGATATCTGGACTCCAAGCATTAAATTACAAGGAGAGATTATACACACTGGGGTTGTATTCCCTGAAATTTAGATTATTATGGGGTGATTTGATCAAAGGTTTCAAGATATTAAGGGGAACTAATAGTTTTTATCCTCTACCTATTTCTGCTGGTTGGAGAATCTAATGCTGGGGGACATAGCCAAAAATTAGAGCCAAGCCTTTCAGGAGTGAAGGTTGTAAACACTTCTGTGCACAAAGGGTGATAGAAGTTTGAAACTCTCTCTAGGAACAGCAGTTTATGCTAGATCAATTGTAAATTTTAAATCTAAGTTGGATAGATTTTTGTTAACTGAAGGTATTAAGGGACATGTGGCAAGGCAGGTACATGGAGTTAGGTTACAGATCAGCCATTAGTTCATTAAATAGAGGAACAGGCTTAAGGGGCTAAATAGTCTCCTTCTGTTCTTCGGCTCAAGGGGCTAAATAGTCATCTCCTGTTCCTATGCACACTGTTCATAGAATGCTGTAGGATGGAGGGGGCTGTTTGACCCATTGTGCCTTTGCTGGCTCTTTTAAAGAGCATTCCAGTTTGTGTGTCTCGCACCTTTTCCACAGAGCTTCAAATTTCCCCCTTAAGTATTTATCCAATTGTTTCTTGGAATTTACTATTGAGTCTTCCACCATGCATTCAGGCAGTGCATTCCAAATTGTAACATCTCGCTGCATAAATTTCTTTTCCTCATGTCACCTCTGGTTCTTTTTCAAATTATCTTGAATCTGTGACCTCTGAATCTTGACCTTTCTGTCACTGGAAATAATTTCTGCTCATTTACCCCTATCTAAACCCTACATAATTTTTGTCACCTCAATGAAATCCCCTCTTAATCTTCTCTATTCTAAGAACGGCAGCCAGCCTAGTTTCTGTAGTCTTTGACGTCTTTCATCTCTGGGTACCATTCTAGTAAATTCTACACCCTGTCTAAGACCTTGACCTGCTAAAGTAAGGTGCCCGTAACTGGACACAATAGTTCATCTGGGGCCTTACCAGCGATTTATAACGTTTACTATAACTTCCTTGCTTTGTGCTCTACGCTTCTATTTATAAAGCCAAGAATCCCACATGCTTTTCAGCAGCCTTCTAACTGTCCTGCACCCCAGGTGTTTCTTTTGCACTCCCTTTAAAACTTTACCATTTGATTTATATTGCCTCTCCTTATTCTTGCTGCTAAAATGAATCACTTCACACTAAATTTTTGCCCATGTCCTCCTTCTGTTTTTCTCCTCACTGTTCATTACATTTAAATTTTGTGTCCTGTGCAAACATTGAAATTTTGCCCTGTCTACTCAAGTCCAGGTCATGAATATATGTATCAGAAAGAGCCGTGGTCCGAACACTGACCCCTGGGGGGCACCACTATCTCTGTCCTTGCAGTCTGGAAAAACAGCTGCTCATCACTGCTCCTTCAGAACCCTAAGAACATAAATAGGAGTAGGCCATTCAGACCTTCGAGCCCGCTCTTCCATTCAGAGAGATCATGGCTGATCATCTACTTCACCATTTTCCTGCACTATCCCTGAATCCCTTGATGTTTTTAATATGTAGAAATCTGTCGATCTCAGTTTTGAACATACTCAACGACTGAGCCTCCATAGCCCTCTGGGGCACAGAATTCCACAGATTCACCACCCTCTGAGTCAAGAAATTCAACGAACAAACAAAGAACAGCACAGGGACAGGCCATTTGGCCCTCCAAGCCTGCGCCGATCTTGATGCCTGTCTAAACTAAAACCTTCTGTACTTCTGGGGGCCGTATCCCTCTATTCCCTTCCTATTCATGTGTTTGTCAAGATGCCTCTTAAACGTTGCTATTGTACCTGCTTCCACCACCTCCCCCGGCAGCAAGTTCCAGGCACTCACCACCCTCTGTGTAAAGAACTTGCCTCGCACCTTAAACCTATGTCCCCTAGTAACTGACTCTTCCATCTTGGGAAAAAGGCTTCTGACTATCCACTCTGTCCACGCCACTCATAACTTTGTAAACCTCTATCATGTCGCCCCCTCCACCTCCGTCACTCCTCAGCTCAGTCATAAATGGCCTGCCCCTTATTCTGAGACTGTGTCCTCTGGTTCTGGACTCCCCAGCCAGGGGAACCATCCTCCCTGCATCTACCCTGTCGAACCCTGTAAGAATTTTGGTATGCTTGAATGAGATCACCTCTCATTCTTAATTCCAGAGAATAAAGGCCTAGTCTATTTAATCTTTCCTCATAGGACAATCCCTCCATCCGAGGAATTAATTTGGTGAACCTTCGTTGCACTCCCTCTAACCAGTTTATTTATGTGGTACTTTGCCAAATACACTTTGGAAGTCCAGATACCAATCAACCCGATAAACGAACTCACTCAAATTAGTCAAACATTTACCTTTTAACAAATCCATGTTGGCTTCCATTTATTAAGCCATATTTTTTCATGTGCCAATTACTTTGATCTCAGATTATTGTCTGAAAGTTTGTCCCACCACCAAAATTAGGCAGACTGGCCTGTAGAATGTGGGTTTATCCCTTTTTTACAACAGTGTTGTAACATTTACTATCCTCCAGTCCTCTGGCACACACTCAGGTCTAAGGAGGATTAGAAGATTATGACCTGAGCCTCTGCTATTTCCACCCTTAGTTCCCGCAGCAAACTAGGATGCATCCCGTCCAGACCAGGTGGCTTCTAGTTTGAGCGCTGTCAACCTTTTGAGTACTTTTTAAAATCTATTTTTATCCTATCCAATTTCCCTACTATTGCTTCTCCTTTACCATGACGTTGGCAGAATCCTCTAATCTAGACAGAAGGTACTCAGTACTTCAGTCACGCCCATTACATCCAAGAGGATCTCGTTTTTGGCCCGTAATCGGCCCCATCCTTTTGTTATGGCTTGGTGTGAGGACCCCCATAACTCCTAGTTATTAATTATGTATAGCAGATTTTTATATGTTGCTATCCTCTACTTAATTTTAATTTTATCCTCATAGATCTAATTACTGATCATTTATATATTTGCTGTTGCTGCTTGGTTTCAATTACTTGGCACCTCCTTTCCCCCTCTTCAAGTAAGTCACACTCTCACCAAGTTCCCATTTTTAAAGTCCTAACTCTGTTTGCAATTCAATCCCTTAAGCAGATTCATCAAACTGTGTCCTCACCAAGTTCTGTGCTTTTGCAGCTATCCCTCTAATTGTAACTGCATTTTTTTTTTGTTTTAAACAGGCAGCTGTATTCTTTGGAGGGTTGTCAATCAAAAAAGACGAAGACATCCTGAAGAAGAATTGTCCTCATATTGTAGTGGGGACACCGGGGCGGATCCTGGCCCTCACACGTAACAAGTCACTCAATCTGAAATACGTCAAACACTTTGTATTGGATGAATGCGACAAGATGCTGGAACAGCTTGGTTAGTGAAGTACTTTTGTGAATAGAGCATTTTTTATTAACTACCATCTGTCAGACCCAACCTTTGAGACTTTCTGTAGGTTCCAATTCAATACCTGGTTCTGCTGTTTAATGTGTGTGGTAGAAAATCATATCAAAGGGCAGAATGAAGCATTATAGTTTTGCAGATGTGTTATGCCATTCTGATCATCTGATTTCATTCCTTGACTGGGTAGAGTGAATCACCAGTTTTCTTCAGCTACCGTTGGCTTCAGCGTCCTGGGCCCCAAAGGTGGAACATCAGGCAGGTTTCTGCCCCTCTTCACTATTCAGTCGCTACTTTTGTTCTCACCTCACCCCCACCCTATGGTGGAATTGGCAACTGTCTGGGTCACATCTTTTTTTAATTCTTTCACGGGAAATAGGCGTCGTTGGTTTATTGCCCATCCCTAATTGCCCTTGAGAAGCTCCTTGAACTGCTGCAATCCATGTGGTGTAGGTACACCCACAGTGCTGTTAGGAAGGGAGTTCCAGGGTTTTGACCCAGCAACAGTGAAGAGATGGCGATGTAGTTCCAAGTCAGGATAGTGTGTGGCTTGGAGGGGAACTTGCAGGTGGTGGTGTTCCTATGCATGTGCTGCTCTTATCCTTCTAAGTGGTACTGGTCGCAGCTTTGGAAGGTGCTGTCAAAGGAGCCTTGGGTGAGTTGCTGCAGTGCATCTTGTAGATGGTACAGATTGCTGCCACTGCGTCGGTGGTGGAGGGGCTGAATGTTGGAGGTGGTGGATGAGGTGTCAATCAAGTGGGCTGCTTTGCCCTGGATGGTGTTGAGTTTCTCGAGTGTTGTTGCAGTTGCACTCATCCAGGCAAGTGGAGAGTATTCCATCACACTCCTAACTTGTGCCGTGTAGATGATGGACAGGCTTTGGGGAGTCAGGAGATGAGTTACACTTTGCAGAATTCCCAGCCTCTGACCTGCTGTTATAGACACAATACCTATGTGGCTGGTCCAGTTCAGTTTCTGGTCATTGGTAATTCCCAGGATGTTGTTAGTGGGGGATTCAGTGATCGTAATGCCATTGATTGTCAAGGGGAGATGGTTAAATTCTCTCTTGTTGGAGATGATCATTGCCTGGCACTTGTGGTGCGAATGGTACTAAACATTGTGCAATCATCAGTGAACATCCACACTTCTGACCTTATGATGGCGGGAAGGCCATTGATGAAGCAGCTGAAGATGGTTAAGCCTGGGACACTATCTTGAGGAACTCCTGCAGTGATGTCCTGGGGCTGATTGACCTCCAACAACCACAGCCATCTTCCTTTGTGCTAGGTATGACTCCAACCAGCGGAAAGTTTTCCCCCGATTCCCATTGACTCCAGTTTTGTTAGGGCTCTTAGATGTCATACTCAGTCAAATAGTGCCTTGATGTCAAGGACAGTCACTCTCCCCTCACCTCTGGAGCTCATCTCTTTTGTCCATGTTTGAACCAAGGCTGTAATGAGGACAGGAGCTGAGTGGCCTTGACAGAACCCAAAGTGAACGTCAGTGAGCAGATTATTGCTGAGTTTGTGCTGCTTGATAGCACTGTCGACGACACCTTCCATCACTTTGCTGATGAATAAGAGTAGACTGATAGGCTGTAATTGGCCGGGTTGGATTTGTCCTTTTTGTGTACATAACATTACTGGGCAATTTTCCACATTGTCGGGTAGGTGCCAGTGTTGTAGTTATACTGGAACAGCTTGGCTATGGGCATGGCCAGTTCTGGAGCACAAACTTTCAGTACTTTGCCGGAATGTTGTCAAGGCCCATAGCCTGAGCCTTTTCAGTATCCAGTGCCTTCAGCCCTCAGATGAAGAATAGCCATTTGGAGAAGATACTGGAGAGCAGATTCAATGATCGCTGGCAGTCTCCACATCAAAATCATAAGGGATCTGGGCAGTAGATAGGGAGGCATTGTTCCCATTGGTGGAAGGGTCGAGAACCAGGGAACATCTATTCAAGGTGAAAGGCAAAAGAACCATAGGCGACAGAGGAAAAACCCGTTTATACAGCAAATGGTTAGGATCTGGAACGCACTGCCTGAGTGTGTGGTGGAGGCAGATTCAACTGTGGTTTCCAAAAGGAAATTGGATAATTATCTGAAGAGAAAAGATTTGCAGGGCTATGAGGAAAAGGTGGGGCGATTGGTCTTGCAGAGAGCCGGCATGGACACAATGGGCTGAATGGCTTCCTCCTGTGCTGTAACCATTCTGCGATCATGCTGGCTGCAGCTAGATGCAGCTGGACAGAATGTCCTGGTTGGGGACTTGAGAGTGGAGATGGGAGTCTTCAGATGCAAAATAGGAGGGGTTAAGAGAAGGAGGTAGAATAAAAGCCATGTACATCCGCAGTTATGCAATTAAACAACCTGTATCCACGAAAGAAAGGGCTTAAACGACGGCAAAGAATACAGAAGATGCTGCAAATTGGGGGAGATATGAAGAACAGCAAAGGGATACAAAGGAAGCAGTAAGAGCAATAAAAAAGAAATTAGAGAAGAACTTGCGAAGAATTTCAAGGACAATGCTAAAGCTTTTTAACAAGTATATTAAGCAAAAGTGAGTGGCGAAGTATAAAAAGGTAAAGGAGAAAATGAGTTTACAGGGCCTGATAGTTTCTGCTCCAGGGCATTAAGTTGGTGAGGAAATTGTAGATGCTGTAGTCATTATCTTTTAGCACACTTAATTGAGCAATTGTGCCCCTGGATTGGAAAATTGCCATTGTTACTCCATCATTTTATGAAGGGTGAGAGATGAACCAGGGAATTATAGGCCTTTTAGTCTAATGTTTGTTGTGGGAAAGTTACTAGAATCTATTTTAAGGACAGTGAGGAAGATTGGGCAATTAGATTAAAAGATATGACAGTAGATAAACAGTAGCAAACATTTGAAGAAATGTTTTATAATTCTCAATGAATGTACATTCCTTTGAGAAATAAAAGCTCCACTGTACAGCCATGGCTAACTCAAGAACTTTAGGATAGTATTACATTAAAAGAAGCTTACAATGTTGCCAAAAAGAGTAGTAAGTCTGAGGATTGGGAGGATTTTAAAAATCATTAAGGAATGACCAAGAAATTGATAAAGGGACAAAATAGAGTATGGGAGTAAACTAGCAAGAAACATAAAAACAGATGGTAAAAGCTTTTATGAATACATAAAGGAAGAGAGTGGCAAAAGTAAGTGTAGGTCCCTTAGAGGCTGAGACAGGAGAAATTATAATGGGTAGTAAGGAAATGGCAGAGCCATTGAACAAATATGTTGTATCTGTCTTCACAATCGAAGACACATACATACAGGAAATTATGGAACCAAGGGTCTAATGAGAGTGAGGAATTAAAAGTAATAGTAAAGTAAATGTACTGGAAAATTAATGGTACTAAAAGCTGACATTCACTGGGCCCTTTGGCCTGCATCCTAGGTTTAAAAGAAGTGTCTGCAGAGATGGTTGATGCATTGGTTTTGATCTTCTAGAATTCCCCAGATTCCAGAATGATGCCCGTGAATTGGAAGGTAGCAAATGTAGTGCCGCCATTTAAGGAAGGACAGTGAGAAAATAGAACTATCAACCAGTTAGCTTGACTTCAATAAATGCTGGGATCTGTTATTAGGGACGTGATAACAGGGAACTTGGAAAATCTCAGAATGATTAGGCAAAGTCAAAATAGTTTTATGAAAAGGAAATTGTGTTTGGCAAATTTATTGTATTTTTTGAGGTGGTAACTAGTAGATAAAGGAGCACCAGTGAATGTAGCAAATTTGGATTTTCAGAAGGCATTCAATTAGGGTGCCACACAAAAGATTACACAAGATTAGGGCTCATGGGATTGGGACTACTATATTAAGGGCAATTAGTGATGCGCTATAAATACTGGCCTAGCCAGTGATGCCCACATCCCATGAACAAATGAAAAAACACTAGCATGAATTGAGGATTGGTTAACAGACAGAAAACAGTCTGAAAAAATGGATCATTTTCAGGATGGCAGGGTATAACTAGTGAAGTGCTGCAAAGATTAGTGCTCAAGACTTAACTATTTACAATTTATATCAATGACTTTGACAGGACAAGTGTAATATATACAAGTTTGCTCATGATACTAAGCTTGGTGGGAAAGTAAGCTTTGAGGATGATGCAAAAAAGCTGCAAATGGATGTAGACAGTTAAGTAAGCAGGTAGCAGCTGGAGTATGTTTTGGGGAAGTGTAAAATTATCCACATTGATAGGAATTGGTATGCAGAGATTTGGGAATTGTACATAAATTGCAAAGTTAACAAGGTGCAGCAAGCAATTAGGAAGACCAGTGGTATATTAGCCTTTATTAAGGGGATTGGAGTATATCAGTAAGGAAATCTTGTATTTAAATAGGGCTTCGGTGAGACCACACCTGGAATACTTGGCACAGTTTTCGGGTCTACATAAGGAATGGATATACTTGTGTTGGAGGGAGTGCAATGAATGTTCACTGGACTGATTCCTGGGGTTAGAGAGCTGTCCTAGGTGGAGAGATTGTGTACAGTGGGTCTGTATTCTTTGGAGTTTAGAAGAATGGCAGGTGATCCTGTTCCAACAGTTGAGACAGCTTGGTAGGTTTTTGGGCTCTCTGAATCAATATATTGGGAATAGGGTGGGAAAGTCGAGTTGATATGGAAGTACAGCCATGATCTTATTGAATGGCGGAGCAGGCTCAAGGGATTGTGCAGCAGCCTCCTATTTCTTACTTTCTCATTTGGACAAATACAAACTGATCAGAGCCTGATGAGAGAGAGTCAGAATGGATTTGAGAAGCACAAGTCGTGTCTAACGAAATTAGTTGTATTTTATTAGTTGAAGAGGTAACTGAAGTGGTGGTTGATAAGGGAGTGCCTATGGATGTAACTTATGTGGACTTCCAGAAAGCATTTGATAAGCTTCCACATAAGAGAATAAGCGAAAGCTTTCACAACAAAAATGAGAGCACACGGAATTGGAGGAAAACGATTGATTATGGGTAGGGATTTGATTAGGTGATAAGAGGCAGAGTAGGGATTGTAAGCATGTACTGACAGTGGCAAGATGTGGCGAGTGGTGTCCTCGGATTTGTACGGAGACCACAACTTTTACACTGTTTGTAAATGACTTGAATGAAGAAATTGTGGGTATGTTCAAGCTTTATGGTGACACTGTTAGATTTCACAGGAAATAGTATAAATAGAAACACAAAGTTGCAAAAGGACATTGATAGGTTGTGAGTGGGCAAAACTGGCTGATAAGAGTTCAATCTGGGAACCACAGAAAAATACAAGGCGAAGGGAAACCATTTGGCCTGTTAAGCCTGCAGTTTTGAAAGAGCTATCTTTTTATTTGTTCTCTGGATGTGAGCATCACTGGAGCATTTGTTGCCTGTCCCTAATTACCCTTGAGCAGGTGGTGGTGAGCTGCCTTCAACAAGTGACTTGCTAGGCAATTTCAGAGGGGAGTTGAGAGTCCGGCCTCTTTGCTGATCGTCTGCAGTCACATGTAGGCCATACCGAATAAGGGTGGAAGTTTTTCTCCCTGTAGGATATTCGTGAACCAGAGGGGTTTTTATGACAATCCAGTAATTTCATGATCATTATTAATGAGATTAGCTTTTTATTCCAGATTTATTAATTAATTGAATGTAAATTCCCCTAGCTGCTGTGGTGGGATTTGAGCTTAGAATCATAGAAAGTTTATGACACAGAAAGAGGCCACTTGGCCCATCATGTCTGCTTGTGTCTGGAGCATTCGTCCAGGCCTCTGGATTACTTGTCCAGTAACATTACCACTATGCTACCATCCTCCCGCTCTATGTATTCATCCCTCTCTCCTGTTCTTTCCCCATAGCCCTGCGCATTTCTCCCCATGCGGATGTATATATTGAATTCTCTCTTGAAAATTACTATTGTATTTGCTTCCAATGCCCTTTCAGGAACTATATTCCAGATCATAACTTGCTGTGGAAAATTTGTGTCACCTGTTTCTTTTGCCAGTGTGAGATCACTGGTTTGGACACAAGGAAGATAGATCTGAGCATTTTTTAAATGCCAAGAAGCTAGAAACTAGAAGAGCTGCAAGATTTAGGGTCTAAGTACAGAGTTTACTTAAAGCTAGCGAACAGGTACAAAGAATAATCAAAAAGGCGAATGGAATGTTGGCCTTTCTCTTGAAGGGAATGGAATACAAAGGGATGGAAGTTGTGTTCCAGTTGTACAGAGCTCTGGTTAGACCCTATTTAGAGTACCTTGTTCAGTCTGGGCGTCTCACCTCAGGAAGGATATACTGGCCTTGTAAAGGGTTCGGCGTATATTCACAATGATATCGAGGCTGATAGCATTAAATTATGAGAACACTTTGCATAAATTGGGCTTGTATTCTCCTGCCTATAGAAGATTAGTGGATGATCCAATTGAAATTTTTATCATTAAATCCTTTAATAGGTTAGATAAAGAGAAACTATTTCCTCTGGTGGCGAGTCCAGAGCCAAGGGGCGTAACCTTAAGATTAGAGCATCAGGGTGATGTCAGCAAGCACCTCTTCACACCAAGGTAGTGGAAATGTGGAACTGCACCCCCATCCCGACATCCAAAAAAGGTTGTTGATGCTGAAGGTCGATTGTAGCTTTCAATACTGAGGTACATAGACTTTTCTTAAGCAAGGCTATTAAGGAGTACAGAACGAAGGCGATGGAGTTAAGACACAGATCAGTCATGATTGAATTAAATGGCAGAAAAGACTCTGACAGAATGGCAACAAATATTTTGTTCTGTTCCCAATTGCATGCAGCCCCAAACTGGCAGGTGGCTTATTGCAATTGAAAACGTAACAGCCTAGTTGTGTATCAAAACCAACCTCCTAAATCCACATGAGGTGGAGTTATTCCATTCATCACTGAATTCACAAGAAATACTGAAAACGCTCAGCAGACCAGGCAGCATCTGTGGCAGAGAAGTTGGCATTTTCAATGGGGACCTTTTTGTTTTAACACTGGATTGTTTGAATGAAAGTTCCAAGACCAAAACATTATCCTCAGTTTCTTTTTTATTCATTCATGGGATGTGGGCGTCACTGGCCAGGCCAGCATTTATTGCCCTTGAGAAGGTGGTGGTGAGCTGCCTTCTTGAACCACTGCAGTCCATTTGGGTTCGGTATACCAACAGCTGTTAGGAAGGGAGTTCCAGGATTTTGACCCAGCGATATAGTTCCAAGTCAGGATGGTGCGTGACTTGGAGGGGAACTTGCAGGTGGTGGTGTTCCCATGTATTTGCTGCTCTTGTCCTTCTAGTTGGTAGAGGTCGTGGGTTTGGAAGGTGCTGTCTAAAGAGCCTTGGTGCATTGCTGCAGTGCATCTTGCCGATGGTACAAACTGCTGCCACTGTGCGTCAGTGGTGAAGGGAGTGAATGTTTGTAGATGGGGTGCCAATCAAGCGGGCTGCTTTGTCCTGGATGGTGTCGAGCCTCTTGAGTGTTGTTGGAGCTGCACCCATCCAGGCAAGTGGAGAGTATTCCATCACACTCCTGACTTGTGGCTTGTAGATGGTGGACAGGCTTTGGGGAGTCATGAGGTGAGTTAATCGCCTCGGGATTCCTAGCCTCTGACCTGCTCTTGTAGCCACGGTATTTATATGGCTACTCCAGTTCAGTTTCTGGTCAATGGTAGCCCCTAGGATGTTGATAGTGGGGGATTCAGCGATGGTAATGTCATTGAATGTCAAGGGGAGATGGTTAAATTCTCTCTTGTTGGAGATGGTCATTGCCTGGCACTCGTGTGGCGTGAATGTTACTTGCCACTTATCAACCCAAGCCTGGATATTGTCCAGGTCTTGCTGCATTTCTACACGGACTGCTTCAGTATCTGAGGAGTCACGAATGGTTCTGAACATTTTGCAATCATCAGCGAACTTCCCCACTGCTGACCTTATGATTAAAGGAAGGTCATTGATGAAGCAGCATTTTCAGTTGTTTGACTCTCAATATGTGCAATATTGTTTTGTGTAGAATTTATGGGTATGCCCCATCATCCTCTCTTTGCATTCCCTCCTTTACCCCCCCCCCCCCCCCCCCACAACACTCTTCGCCTGCCTATGCATCGAACTGAGAGGCCATGTGCACAAGTTCTGCTGGGATTTGACCAGCTGAAACTGGAGCTTCACAACACTGGGACATTTCCTGGACCTTGTTCAACCCAATCATGCATTAGCTTGCAAAGTTATACGGAGTAAAGTGTGAAGCATGCCGGCCCCTAGTCTGTCTCTGCAAATTCCTTTAATAGCTGGTCTACCTGATCAATCACTGGCATTGTCTTGGGGCACCGCATACCTGACTCAGGTATTGGATCACCTAGTAGTAGGTACTGACACTTCTGTTTTTGTTCATTTTCAGACATGCGCAGAGATGTCCAGGATATTTTCCGTTTGACTCCTCATGAAAAGCAGGTTATGATGTTCAGCGCCACCCTAAGCAAGGAGATCCGTCCCGTCTGCCGCAAGTTTATGCAGGATGTAATTATTCATCTTTCTTACCACTACCCACAAGTTTTTGATGAGCCACCACCAAGGGTGCTTGCATTCCTAAGAGTCAAGCAAACCCCAGTCTGGAATGGAATGGAACGGCACGCTGCTCCTCCTGAAGCTCATCATCGCACAGTTGTAACCTTTGCAAGATTCGGTTTTCACCAGCTAGCTGTAGATAGTGCAGTTTAGACTAAAGAGCCATAGGTAGTGGCAACCTTTATCCAATCCCAACTCTAGAAATACTTAAGATGGGAGAGATCATAAGCGTATCCTTGTGGTAGACTCGGTCATATTCGGGTCGATATTAATAGCTAGCAGTTGTATTCAGAAACAGTCGGCAGAGTTATGGTAAAACCAGGCTTCCCACAACTTTCTTAAGTTAGTTGCGTTTTCCGGAAGATCAACGGTTTCGGGCATAGACAGTTGAGGCCATCATGTTAGCTCACTTCTCCTGATAAAGATCCACTCATTCCACTCATTGTTGCATTCCGTGAAAGTTAGTCCAGCTCAGGATTGTGAGGAGTGTTCTAACACAGCCCCTCCCACAGTATTCAGTCAGATATTAGCTACGTTGCCCTGAAGATTGCGTTCATGATCGCGAAGGATTATCTAGTTTAGTGCCCTAGCACAGTGTCCAATTATCTGCAATCTCCAGAAGACCAGCGTGTTTAGGGTGAAGCAGTTAAAAAGTTTGTCAAAGTCCTGGTTTTTATATATATTCTGAAGAGAGATGTAGTTTTAGTATCTTCAGAGGTGATCCCTGCTGTCGTCGAACGGAAGAAGATATCCCTTTATCGCTAGGGTGCGAGCGGTGGCCAACGCAAGCAGTAGCCACTTATGGTTAATCATGTTATCTATCCAATGGACTGGCTCACACATTGTGCTGCTGACCTTGAGACCTGCAACGGTCAAGGATGGCTGCGAGAGGACTCCATCTTCAACCCAGCTTTACAAAGTTCCATTTCTTAATGTGGAATGGTTTGTATGCAGCAGACTGTAATGAGGTGACTGGCTATTGGCAGACTCCTGCAACCAATGGCAAACATTTTAAAACCACAGTGCAACTCAGTGTTGCTGAGAGCCAGGAATGGCTGGTTGGCAGATTGCCCAGTGGGCATTGCATTGAAGTTGTGGTTTTTGTGAACGCGCATGGTATTTATGGAATGGGAGTTTGAACTTTTAGTGTAGATGGTTTTCCATGTGCTGTATTCAGTTTGTTTGGTACTTGTGGATCAGTGAATCAGGGATGGAGATGTTTATTAACTCATTACTGTGTGGCAAGGCTAACATTTATTGCCCATCTCAGGTTGCAAAAGAATGTTTGGTGTAACTAAGGTTTAACTACCCTCTGAAGTTATAAGTCAACCACTTTGCATGATACAACAGCCCCACATAGACCAAACTTGGTATATGCAGGATATTAGTTCACCAGTTGAGGTTTTACAACAATCTAACAGCTTTGTTGTGACTTCTACTGATTGATGTTTTTAAAAATAATTCCAAATGTTTGAAAGACTGAGTTCAATTTCTAAAACTGCTATGGTGGGATTTCAACACGCATTCTGTGAAGTCTAGGCCTCTGGATTACCAGTCAGTAGCATAACCGTTACTATACCCAGGTATTGGCCATCTTTCCTTACCTTGCTCGTGACTGTGTTGAAATATGCTTTCATTAGTCTTGTAATCTCAGCAGGTTTGAGAGAATGTTCAAAGGGTGTGTTGATGCACGAGGTCCAATCACACAATGATGCAGCACAGGAGGAGTTCATTCAGTCCATTGTTGGTAGAGCCATCCAATTAGTTAGTCATAGAGTCGTCCAGCACAGAAGCAGGCCCTTCGGCCCACCATGTCCATGCTAACCATAATGCTTATCTATACTAATCCTACCTGCCTGCATTAATTCCATATCCCTCTATGCCTTGCTCATTCAAGTACCTGTCCAGATGCCCCTTAAATGTCGCTACTGTTCCTGCCTCCACCACCTCCTCTGGCAGCTCATTCCAGATACCCACTATTCTTTGTGCGAAAAATTTACCCCTTTGATCCCCTTTAAACCTCCTCCCTCTCACCTTAAATTTATGCCCTCTAGCTTTAGTCACCCCTACCATGGGAAACAGACTCTGGCTATCTACCCTATCTATGCCTCTCATAATTTTATATACCTCTATCATGTCCCCTCTCAGCCTCCTTCGTTCCAGGGAAAACAGACCCAGCCTATCCAATCTCTGTTTATAACTCAAGCCCTCCAAGCTAGGCAACATCCTTGTGAATCTTTTCTGCACCCTCTCTAGCTTAATCACATCTTTCCTGTAGTGCGGCAACCAGAACTGCACACAGTATTCCTAATGCGGCCTAACCAACGTTATGTACAACTGTAACATGACGTCCCAACTCTTGTATTCAATGCCTCGGCCAATGAAGGCAAGCATGCCATACGCCTTCTTCACCACCCTGTCTACCTGTGTTGCCACTTTCAGCAAACTGTGTACTAGCACCCCAAGGTGTCTCTGCTCAACAACGCTCCCAGGACCCTGCCATTCACTGTATATGTTCTGCCCTGGTTTAGCTTCCCAAAATGCATCACTTCGCACTTGTCTGCGTTAAATTCCATTTGCCACTGCCTTGCCCACTTTCCCAGTTGGTGTATATCCTGTTGTAACCTTAGACAGCCTTCTTCACTGTCCACTATACCACCAATTTTGGTGTCATCTGCAAACTTACTAATCATGCCCCTTACATTCACATCCAAGTCATTAGCATATATGACAAACAACAGAGGGCCCAGCACCGATCCCTGCGGCACGCCACTGGTCACCGGCCTCCAATCTGAAAAACAACCCTCCACTACCACCCTCTGCCTCCTATCAGCAAGCCAATTGTATCCAATTTGCGAGCTCACCCTGGATCCCATGTGTTCGAACCTTCTGGACCAGCCTACTATGTGGGACCTTGTCAAAGGCTTTGCTACTGTCCATGTAGACAACGTCCATCGCCCTGCCCTCGTCAATCTTGGTCACGTCCTCGAAAAACTCAAATCAAATTTGTGAGACATGATTTCCCACACACAAAGCGAGGGCCTCAGCAACCTCCTT
The DNA here is from genome assembly GCF_036365525.1 of Heterodontus francisci. NCBI lineage: Eukaryota > Metazoa > Chordata > Chondrichthyes > Heterodontiformes > Heterodontidae > Heterodontus > Heterodontus francisci. The sequence continues at coordinate 6,264,376 of NC_090413.1, forward strand.
CCTTGCTTCCATTAGCATCCTATGATACACCTGGTCAAGCCCTGGGGATTTATCAACCTTAATGCGCTTCAAAACCTCCAACACCACCTCCTTTGTAATGTTGATATGCTCCAGGATATCGGTGTTCCCTCCCTTGAACACTAGCTTCCATGACCACCTCCACGGTAAATACGGACGAGTTCCACATCGCTTCTGTTTCCCCCTAGCCCTGTAATCTGAAATCTCGAATCCCTCCTGAAAGTCTGCTTGCAGCATCCTTCCAGGTAGTGCATTCTAGATCACAACAACTCGCATTGAAATTTTTTTTCCTCAGGGCACCGCTGGTTATTTTGTCAATTGCAGTAAATCCACGTCCTTTGGTTACTGATCCTTCTGCCACTGGGAACTGTTTTCTTTACCCTATCAAAGCTATTCATGCTTTTGATTACTTGTCAAAACTCCTAAACTTTTCTGCTCTAAGGAGAGCAACCCCAGCTTCTCCAGTCTCTACATGAGTGAAGTCCCTCATCCCTGGTACCCTTCGAGTAGATATCTGCAGCTCCTTGGCATCCTTCCTAAAATGTGGTGCCCAGAATTGAAGCAGTACTCCATCTATGGCCCAACCAGTACTTTATAGAGGTTTAACAGAATTTCCTTGGTTTTGTACTCACTGCCTCTATTAATAAAACCAAAGGTACAATATGCTTAATTAACAGCCTTCCAAGATTTGTATACATGCACCTCCAAGTCTCTCTCCCTGCACCCTCTTTAGAATTGTACCATTTAGTTCATATTACCTCTCCTCATTCTTCCTATCAAATACATCACTTCACGCTGCTCTGCATTAAATTTCATCTGCCATGCGTTTGCCCATTTTGCCAGTCTGTCTCTGTCCTTATGGAGTTTGCTGCTATTTTCACTGTTTACAACATTTCTGTGTTTTGTGTCATCTGCACACTTTGGACAGTCACTGGCTGATCTTTCAGTATTTCCCGCACTCTCCTTACCTGAGTGTGCTGACTCTTGCTGTTGGGGCCCGGTTCCATGGCATAGCTGCCCTTGAACCTCATTCACTTAGCTCATTCTTTGAGTGAGCCTGAACATTACCACTGGGCTGTTTGACCACTGTTTGTGTAATAGAGGAATCTTACTATCCTCACTCAATGTAAACCTTTCAGCAGTGTTGTTTTCTGTCTCCTTATCTGACAGTACAGCAACTGAATACAGACTGTGAATTGCATAAAATCCTTTTTGGTTTGTATAGCTTAATGTTACACTCGGCCATTGACAGTTTTGCTGTTCAACTCTTAGTGTATTGCTTTAATTTAAATTGGCTGTGTTCCTTTGTGACTCCAATGTATGTAACCAAGGAGAGATGCTTTGTCGAGTGCATGTATATAGTTAGTTGAAGTCCATTGATAAGGTATGGTTAGGGCAAGCCTGTGTGCAAAAACTTCACAGCTGTTACCACAAGTACCAAACAATGCTGTATTTATTTTGTGCAGGAGTTCATTGGATCTGACTTTAAAAGCTGGGGACGGGGGATTGGAAAACAGCTCATGGAAGTTTACTTGTGACGGAGGTTGGGGTACCTGGACCATCTGAGGCCAGCAAACTCGTAGTGCAGGGGAGCCCGGATATGAGTGGCCTGGCTGGGAATGGAGTTCAGTAATTGGAAGGGTGCAGAGATCCAGCTCTGTAGCTGCTGGCGATCTGAGAAATTGAGTGCTCAACAACAATGGTTTCTCTCAATCTGGCGAAGGAAGATCAGTGAGGTTAAATTTCATGATCCTGCGATGTGGGACCTGTACTGCCAGTTTGAAACCTGTTGCACTTGTGGGGCATGTTGGAATACTTTAGGATGCATTTAGTCATTGGAAAGTTTCAGCATTTCTGTATTTAATTTGAGGGCTTCTGCAGATACTATGGTATTAAAATTTTGGGTTATTCTTAAAGGAATGTTTGTATAGTAAAAACTACTTCAAAAAAACTTTCCACTTACAACCATAACTTATAAGTTAATGTTTTCAGGCCCTTCAGCACTTGGGAGTCTAACTTGCAAGTGGTCTGTTGGTTGCATGGATACTGAAAGCCCCTACTGGCTGGTATATTGCCTACTTTTAGTTTTGGATATGCAAGGACAGTTGTGCTTAGTGTCTGTTTTAGGCGGCTTACTGCAGGTTTAGCTGTAGATAAAGTCCTTAAAAGTGGGAATCGTAGTTCAGTTGTAGCGGGTAGCCCAGACTCTTGCTAAGTTATGCCAGTTATTTTCAGGTCATTTAAGCGTTGGATTTGGAAGTGCCGCTCCTCTTTGGCACCTTCATTGAGGAGCTGGTTAGTCAACTGAATAGGTTAGATTTGCAGAAAAGTAAGAAATGCAGCTGACTGTGTCTTTTTGTCAACCAAGTGAAGTCGTTATATAGTAACTTCTGCAAACTGGGTAATGTAAACCTGCTTTGCACTGTCTGTTGTGACTTGTCAGTCCCAATAATTTAGTTTGAGTCTGTTTTTGGAGATAGTTTGCAGTCTGTCTGAGTTGGTATGGATAGTTTTCATGCTGGTTCAGTTTGCTGGTAGAATATTGACCATCTATTGGAAAAGTTGGTCAAAACTTCTGGCTTTTAAGGTTGAGGGCTGGTCTCTTACTAAATGATGCTGGAATGCCTAACTCAGGATCTTAGATTGAGGTGTGTTGATGAATTTAGCTAGTTTGGGGTTGCTGTAGAATTCCATAATGGTAAATGGCCCCGAGGAGCAGTGCAAACAGTTCATGAAATGTTACATGTTTCTGGTTTTTCTCTCTTGTTTAGCCCATGGAGGTGTTTGTTGACGATGAAACTAAGCTGACACTCCATGGATTGCAGCAATATTATGTTAAACTAAAGGACAATGAGAAGAACCGCAAGCTGTTTGATTTACTTGACGTCCTGGAGTTTAATCAGGTGAGCCACAGTGCATTGAATGAGAATCGACTGGAGTTTGCTTTGCAGAGGTGCAGGTAATACTCAACCATTTCCCTCTTTCTTAATAACCAGGTTTTGTGTTCTATTCTGTTCTAATAAAGGCAGTGGCTTGTATCTCTGGATAGCCAAGGGCAGTGTATGAACTCTGAATTCATGAGGTGGCTGCTAGGAAGAAGAGTCGTGCTTCTGAGGGAGCAGTAGGTGTAGGCACAGCACAGCTGTTATCATGGCCAGACCCAATATGGGAAAAGTAGTAGTCCATTTGACCCCTCGAGCCTGTTCCACCAGTCAGCTGGATCATGGCTATTCAGCATCTTGCCTCTATCTACCCACTTTGGTTCCGTAACCTTTTAATACCCTTGCATAAGAAAAACTATCATCTCCATTTTTTTAATTTTTATTTTAGAGATACAGCACTGAAACAGGCCCTTCGGCCCACCAAGTCTGTGCTGACCAAGAACCATCCATTTATCCTAACCCTACAGTAATCCCATATTCCCTACCACCTACCTACACTAGGGGCAACTTATGGCCAATTTACCTATCACCTGCAAGTCTTTGGCAGTGGGAGGAAACCGGAGCACCCGGCGAAAACACACGTGGTCACAGGGAGAACCTGAAAACTCTGCACAGGCAGTACCCAGAATTGAACCCGGGTCCCTGGAGTTGTGAGGCTGCGGTGCTAACCACTGCGCCACCCAAATTTTCAATTGCCTCAACATCTTTTTGGAGGATAGTGAGTTCTTGATTTCCACTACCCTTTCTGTGAAGAAATGCTTCCTGACATCACTAGCTTTAATTTTAAGGTTATGCCTGTTTGTTCTGGGACCAGACTAAATATTCCTTTCTATCCTCCACCCTATTATAATATCTTAAGGAACATAGGAAATAAGAGCATGAGTAGGCCATTCAGCCCTTTGAGCCTGCTCTGCCATTCAACAAATTATGGCTGATCTACCTCAATGCCATTTTCCTGCACTATCCCCATATCACTTGATGCCTTTAATATCTAAAAATCTATCAATCTCTATCTCGAACATACTCAATGAGCCGACACCGCCCTCGGGGGTAAACATAGAAAATAGGAGCAGGAGTAGGCTATTCGGGCCTGCTCCACCATTCAAAAAAGATCATGGCCGATGGTCTAATTCAGTACCCTGTTCCTGCTTTCTCCCCATATCCCTTGATCCCTTAGGCGTTAAGAAATATGTCTATCTCTTGAATATATTTAATGAGTTGGCCTCCACTGCCTTCTGCGGTAGAGAATTCCACAGGTTCACCACCCTCTGAGTGAAGAAGTTCCTCCTCATCTCAGTCCTAAATGGCCTCCCCCTTAATTTGAGACTCTCAACTGGTTCTAGCAGAAATTATATAGTGGAGTTCCCAGGGATCAGTACTGGGACCACTGCGTTTCTTGATCCGTATTAATGATGTAGACTTGGGTGTGCAGGGCACAATTACAAAATTTGCAGATGATGCAAAACTTGGAAGTATTGTGAACTGTGAGGAGGATAGTGATAGACTTCAAGAGGACATAGGCTGATGGACAGGGTGGACACGTAGCAGGTGAAATTTAATGCAGAGAAGTGCGAAGTGATCCATTTTGGTAGGAAGAATGAGGAGAGGCAATATAAAATAAAGGTTACAGTTCTAAAGGGGGCACAGGAAGAGAGACCTGGGGTATATGTACACAAATCGTTGAAGGTGGTAGTGCAGGTTGAGAAAGTGGTTAATAAGGCATACAGGATCCTGAGCTTAATAAATAGAGGCATAGACTACAAAAGCAAGGCAGTTATGGCAAATCTTTATAAAACACTGGTTTGGCCTCAAATGGAGTATTGTCAAATTCTGGGCACCACACTTTAGGAAGGATGTGAATGCATTAGAAAGGGTGCAGAAAAGATTTAGGAGAATGGTTCCTGGAATGAGGGATTTCAGTTAGAACAGATTGGAGAAGCTAGGGCTGTTGACCTTAGAGAGGAGCTGGTTGAGATGAGATTTGATAGAGGTGCTCAAAATCATGAGGAGTATGGTCGGGGGAGAAACTGTACCCATTGGCAAAGAGTCGAGAACCAGAGGACTCCAATTAAAGGTGAATGGCAAAAGAACCAAAGGTGGCATGAGGAAAAGCTTTTTTACACGGCAAGTGATTAGCATCTAGAATGCACAGCCCAACCAATGGCCAAAAGAGTGGTAGAGGCAGCTTCAATCATAGCTTTCACAAGATAATTATTTATTTATTTAGAGATACAGCACTGAAACAGGCCCTTCGGCCCACCGAGTCTGTGCCGACCACCAACCACCCCTTTATACTAATCCCACATTCCTACCACATCCCCACCTGTCCCTATATTCCCCTACCACCTACCTATACTAGGGGCAATTTATAATAGCCAATTTACCTATCAACCTGCAAGTCTTTGGCTGTGGGAGGAAACCGGAGCGCCCGGCGAAAACCCACGCAGACACAGGGAGAACTTGCAAACTCCACACAGGCAGTACCCAGGATTGAACCCAGGTCGCTGGAGCTGTGAGGCTGCGGTGCTAACCACTGCACCACTGTGCCGCCCTTATCTGAAGAGGAAAAATTTGCAGGGCTACAGGGAAAATGCAGGAGTGGGACTAATTGAGTTGCTCTTGCAGAGAGCTAACACGGATACTGTAACCATTCTATGATTCTATAGGTCTCTCTTAGGGGGGGGAGAAAAAGCCCCAACCTGTTCAATCCTTCGTGATAGCTGTAATCTCCAAATTCTAGTGTCATCCTTGTAAATCCTTTTTGCAGTTTCTCCAGTGCTTCTATGCCCTTTTAATAGTATGGATTCCAGAACTCTGTCGAGTGCTCTAAGTGCAGCCTGACTAGAGTCCTAAACAAATTTAACATAACTTCACTACTTCAGAATTTTATACTCTGGGAAATAAATCCCAGTGCTTTAGCATTTTTAATTGCTTTGCTGACCTGCAGTTCTGCTCTGAATGATTTGTTCATCTGTATCCCTAGATCCCTTTGCTCTTCTGTTTTCTAAGCTGTAGGTGATAGAATCATAGAATGATAGAGAGTTTACAGCACAGAAAGTGGCCACTTGGCTCATCATGTCTGTGCCAGCTAAAAGACTCTCCACCCATTCTAATCCCAGCTTCCAGCATTTGTTCCGTAGCCCTGCAGATTTCGGCACTTGAGGTGCATATTTGTTCCGAACAGGACCATCATCGTTCCTGTTCCAGATTTATCTATGTTAAAGTTCATTTACCACTTCACTGCCTAGTCTGCATGTTTTCTAATGTCTTGTACAAAGTTGCATTCTTCCTCAGTGTTAGCCATACCACCCAGTTTGGTGATATCCAAGAATTTTGATATTTACATTAATGATTTGGAATTAAGAACAAGTAACTATGGAATAGCAGTGGTCCCAGCACTGATCCTCGTGCAGCACGTTTCTACTCCACCCCCCCCCCCCCCCTTCCCCAAATTTGAATAGCTGCCTTGACTTTACTCTCTGCTTTCTATTTTTATTTTAACTAATTTACTATCCATCCAGCTATTTGTCCCTTGACTCCATATTGTACTAACCTTGACCACCAGCCTACCATATGGCACCTTATCAAATACCTTTGCTGCTTAGCACAAACAAGGCAGCAACATTTAGCTTCATGGGCTCTCCCTATGCCTGCTGCCTGTCTCTTGGATCCTAAAGTCTATGTGGGTCTGGGCACAAGGCAGAACCCCAAGTTCTGGGCATGCCTTGGAGTAGTCAGAGCAGAATGGAGATGGTGGGTGGAGTGTCTCACCAGTGGATTTCAGTCCCTGGTAGCCCACATACCAGCACCCACTGCACCTCTCTGCAACAATCCTGTGGAAATCTCTGGAAGTGCAAAGGGAGCAGGGACTTGGCTTTGGGGTCTCTCTGCCCTTTTGCCCGACTTTGTGCCTGAGAATTAAGCATTCCCCAACAATGGAAGAAAACCAGACCCTAAAGTTTGTATGCACATTTAAGCTGTGTCCCTGCCCCTTGCAGGTGGTGATCTTTGTGAAGTCAGTGCAGCGCTGTGTGGCACTGGCACAGCTGCTTGTGGAGCAGAACTTCCCAGCGATTGCCATCCATCGAGGAATGGCGCAGGAAGAGAGGTGCGTATCACTGGAGCTGAGTTTCAAAACTACCTGCTCCCAGCACAAGGTTCTGCTGATGTTTTTATTTGATATTTGTCAGACCAACCTGCTTTAAAGAGACTTTTATTTTTCTATTCCTGCCACCTCTCCGCTAGGTTGTCCCGTTATCAGCAGTTTAAAGATTTTCAGAGACGTATCTTGGTAGCAACTAACCTGTTCGGTCGAGGTATGGACATTGAACGAGTGAATATCGTTTTCAACTATGACATGCCTGAGGATTCTGACACGTACCTGCACAGGGTGAGCATGATACTTCTATAAAACACTTTGGTTGATCACAAATTACTGTGTTGAAACCTGTTAGTTTGTTGGAACTTTTACAGGGTGTATAAAATCTGATGCCTGCACCTCAAATCTGTACCTCCTGTTGCTCCACTCCATGTGGCTGCTGCCTCTTTCTACAGCTTTCTCCCACCTTGTGACTATTCTTCATAAATGCAAAATGAGAAAACACAAATGCTGGAAAACTGAAATACAATCAGAAATGGGTCGATCAGTGTTTGACAGAACAAGAGATGGGTGATGCTTCATGTAGGAGGTTTTGCCCAAGTAGTTGGCATTCATTGTATCCTCACATGTGTGACGAAGGCCAGTCAAACCTGGATCGTCCTCACCTGACAGCCTCACCTTCCAGCAGCCCTTCAAGCCAAGTGAGAGCATTGACCACTCCCCTGGGAGTGTGTTAATATTATGAGGAGTCTGGGGAGAGTTATGAGGGTCCATGGAGTGTCTTAGTATTATTGGGGGGGCGGGGGGCTATCTTAAGTGTACAAGGGAGTGCTGTTTAGATCCTTGTGTCTCAGTTTATGATCTGTGTTACAAACCTATTGAGATATTAAACCTGACATAAATGGTACATAACACTTCTATAACTCTTCTGCCTGTAGGTTGCTCGTGCTGGTAGGTTTGGTACCAAGGGTTTGGCCATTACTTTTGTGTCTGATGAAACAGATGCTAAAGTTCTGAATGACGTACAGGATCGATTTGAAGTCAATGTTGCTGAACTGCCGGATGAAATTGACATTTCCACATACAGTACGTACCAAGCTTCGGGTTTTCTTGTGATGAGTTGCATTTACATAATCACAGAAAATCGCTGTGAGGGGAGGACTAATGGCCAGGGCTTTAAGGATGTGGAGGGAGGCAGTGAGACAAAATGGTTTTGGAAAAAATTCCAGCAGGCAAGGGTACAGTAACTGACAGTGAAGTGGGGAATAGGTAGCCAGGCTTTCATGGAAATACTCAGCAGGTCTGACAGCATCTGTGGAGAGAGAAGCAGAGTTAACATTTCAGTTCTGTGACCTTTCATTAGAACTGGCAAAGGTTAGAATTGTAATAGATTTTAAGCAAGTGAAGCAGGGGCGGGGGACAAAGAATAAAAGGGAATGTGTGTGATAGGGCAGAGGGCGGGAGAGATTAACTCACTAGGAGGTCATGGGGCAAAAGTAGGGGGAGTGTGCTAATGGTATGATGAAAGACAAAGCATTAGTGCAGAAAGAGTATTAATGACAGAATATTGAACAGCCCTAGCCAAAAGCACAAACATGTTTAAGGTAGGTACATGGTTAAAAAAAATTGATAAATAATTTTTAAAAAGGGCCTTTGCAATTCTTGAACTCAATGTTCAGTCCTGAAGGCTTTACAGTGCCTAATCGGAAAATGAGGTATTGTTCCTCGAGCTTGCGTTGATGTTCACTGGAACACGACAGCAGGTCAAGGACAGAAATGTGGGCATGAAAACAGGGGGGTGCGTTGAAATACCAAGGAACCAGAAGCTCGGGGTCATGCTTTCAGACTGAGCTGTCGCAAAGCAGTCACCCAATCCGCGTTTGGTCTCCCCAATGAAAAGGCAACTGCATTGTGAGAAGCGAATGCAGTATACTAAATTGAAAGAAGTACAAGTAAATCGCTGCTTCAACTGAAAGGAGTGTTGGGATTTTAGACGGTGAGGAGAGAGGAGGTAAACGGGCAGGTATTATATCTCCTGCGATTGCATGGGAAGGGGATGAAGTGTTGGGGGTGATGGAGGAGTGGACCAGGATGTCTTGGAGGGAATGATCCCTTCTGAATGCTAATGGGAGGGGAAGATGCGTTCGGAGGTGGCAGAAATGATGGAGGGTGATCCTTTGGATGTGTAGGCTGGTGGGGTGGAAAGTGAGGCCACAGGGAACCCTGTTGTGGTTCTGGAAGAGAGGGGAAGGGCTAAGGGCAGAAGTGCAGGAAATGGGTCGGACACAGTTGAGGGCTCTGTCAGCCAGAGTGGGGGGGGGGGGGGTGGAATCCTCAGTTGAGGAAAAAGAAAGACATAATAGAAATGCTGTTGTGGAAGGTTGCATCATCAGAATAGATGCATCAGAGACTGAGAAATAGGGAGAATGCAATGGAGTCCTTACAGGAAGCAGGATGTGAGGCAGTGTAGTCAGGGTAACTATGGGAGTCAGTGGGCTTATAAACAATATTAGTGGACAGTCTATCTCCAGAGATGGAGGCAGAGAAATTGAGGAAAGGAAGTGTCAGAGATGGACCATGTGAAGGTGAGAGAAGGGTGGAACTGGGAAGCAAAGTTGATAACATTTTCCAGTTCTGGGCAAGAGCAGGAAGCATTGTATCATTGATGATACAATCATCAATGTATCGGAAAAAGAGTTGGAGAAGGGGGCCTGAGTAGGACAGGAACAAGGAATGTTCAACATATCGCGGAAAAAGACCGGCATAGCTAGCACCCATGTGGGTATCCATAGCAACACCTTTTGTTTGAAAAAAGTGCGTGGAGTTGAAGGAAAAGTTGTTCAATATGAGAACAAGTTCAGCTAGGTGGAGGAGGGTAGTGGTGGATGGTGACTGGTTGTGTCTCTGTTCAAGGAAGAAGTGGAGAGCCCTCAAACCGTCCTGCTAGGGAATAGAGGTATAGAGAGATTGGATGTCTAGAGCGAAGATGCGGCAGGGAGGGCCAGGAAACTGGAAATTGTCAAAATGACATAGGGCGTTAGAAAAGTCACAGATGTAGGTGGGAAGAGACTGGACCGGGGAGAAAAGATAGTCAAGATAGGAAGAGTTAAGCTCAATGGGACAGGAACAGGCTGAAACGATGGGTTTCCCATGCTTTCATGGAGGGAGAGTGAGAGCAAAGTCAGGAGTCTTGAGAATGTGGAATCATACTGTTGTTAGTATGTTATCAGAAATTGATTCCATTTCCAGGTTTAGCAGTGTTAATTTGATATGGTGAAAAGCTGGGCAGAGTTTGTTGGGAGCTTCTTCCTTCCCAGTGACTTGCCAACCAGCAGTGCTGCAGTACAAAGCTTACAAATTTTTTTTACACAGTGAGTGGTTCAGATCTGGAATGCACTGCCTGAGAGTGTGGTGGAGGCAGATTCAACAGTGGCTTTCAAAAGAGAATTTGCAAGGCTACGGAGAAAGCTCTGGGAAGTGGGACTTTGGCAGAGAGCCAGCTTAGATATGGCGGGCTGAATGGCCTCCATTGCGCTGTAACCATTCTGATTCTACCTGTTTTATGACCTCGGGGCAAACCAAAACGCTACAGGTATTTGAGTACTTTTGAAGTGTAGTCACTTGCAATATAGGAAAGGCAGCAGCTGATATGTGGATAACAAGATTCCACAAATGACAATAAGGTAACAACCAGATTATTTTCCTGTGATGTTGGCTTGAGGGATCGATATTGGTTATAGGATCTTTATGTCCACCTGAGGGGCAGATGGTACCTTGGTTTAACATCTCATCTGAAAGACAGCACTTCAGACAGTACAACGCTGTTATTACTGCATTGGGAATGTCAACCGACAGTTGGTGTTCAGGTTTTAGGAGTGAGAATTGAATCCATCACCTTCTGACTCACCACTCAGGTTACATAGCATTAAGTGAAAGCCTCTGAGTTTCGGTGCAGCTGCAGAATCCACTCGGGATACGAGTTTCCTTTAGCCTGGATGTTTAAAGTTGCTGCTCAGGCTGGGAGTTTAGAACACAAGAAATAGGAGCAGGAATAGACCATATGGCCCCTCGACCCTCCTCCACCATTCCGTGCGATCATGGTTGATCTTGACGTCGGTTCCACTTTCCTACCCGTTCTCCATAACCCTTCAATCCCTGAGTGATCAAAAAATCTGTCTATCCCAGCCTTGAATATACTCAATGATGGAGCATCCACAGTCCTCTTAAGTGAAAAAAAAATTCCTAAGATTCGCAACCCTGATGGAGGTTTCTCCTTGTCTCAGTCCTAAATGATCGATCCTTTATCCTGAGACTGTGCCCCCGTGTTCTAGATTCCCCACCTAGGAGAAACAACCTCTATGTCTACCCTGTCAAGCCCCTTAAAAATCTTTTATGTTTCAATGCGATCACCTCTCATTCTTCTGAACTCTTCTAAAAGAGAGTATAGGCCCAATTTACTCTCATCATAGGACAACCCTCCTCCCAGGAGCCAAACTAGTGAGACTTTGCTGTATCCACTCCAAGACAAGTATATCCTTCCTTAGTAAAGGAGACTCCTTTACTGTTGCTCAATTATCAGACTGCTTATCTGATATCCAGTACTGATGAGCAGAAACTTCAATTAAATATTGGCAAGACTGAAGCCATTGTTTTTGGCCCTGTTCCAAACTGCATTCCCAAGTTACCAATTCCAGTCCTCTCCCTGGCAACAGCCTGAGATTAAACCTGCCTGTTCGCAACCTTGGTGTCACATTTGACCCCGAGATGAGCTTCCGACCTTGTATTTGTGCCATCACTAAGACCACCTATTTCCACCCACCTCCGTAACATCGCCCTGCTTCACCCCTGTCTCAGGTTCTCTGTTGCGGAAACCTTCATTATTTCGAGACTTGACTATTCCAGCCCGTTCCTGGCTAGTCTCCCACGTTCCACCCTCTGAAAACTTGAGGTCATCCAAAACTCTGTTGCCCGTGTCTTAACTTGTACCAAGTCCTGTTCTCTTATCACTCCTGCGCTTGCTGACCTATATTGGCTACCAGTCCAGCAATGTCTTGATTTTAAAAATTTCATCCTTGTTTTCAAATCCCTTCATGGCCTTGCATGCATGCATACATACATACGAACATACAAACCAGGAGCAGGAGTAAGCTATTTGGCTCCTTTAGCCTACTCTACCATTCTATAAGATCATGGCTGATCTGTTTGTGGACACAACTCCACTTTCCTGCCTGCTCCCGATACCCTTCAACTCCCTTGTTTGTCAAGAATCTGTCTACTTCTGCCTTAAAAATGTTCAATGACCCTGCCTCCACCGCTCTCCAGAGAAGAGAGTTCCACAGACTCACGACCCTGAGAGAAAAGAAAATCTCCTTATCTCTGTCTTAAATTATTTTTAAACTGTGCACCCTAGTTTTAGTCTCTCCCACAAGGGGAAACATCCTTTCCACATCCACCCGGTCGTGTTTCAATAAGATTACCTCTCATTCTTCTAAACTCCAATGAATACAGACCCAACCTCTCCAACCTTTCCTCATAAGATAACCCTCTCATCCCTGCAATGAGTCGAATGAACCTTCTCTGAACTGTTTTCAGTGCAGTTATATCCTTTCTTAAATAAGGAGACCAAAACTGTACACCATGCTCTAGATGTGGTCTCGCCAATGCCCTGTACAACTGTAGCAAAACATCTCTACTTTTATATTCCGTTCCCCTTGTAATAAACGACAACATTGCATTTGCCACCTTAATCACTTGATGTACCTGCATACCAAGTTTTTCTGTTTCGTGTACTGAGACACCCAGATCCCTCAGCATCTGAGTGCAGTCTCTCTCCATTTAAATAATATGTTGCTTTTCTATTTTCCAGCCAAAGCGGACAAGTTCACACTTCCCCACATTATACTCCATCTGTCAAATCTTTGTCAACTCACTTAACCTGTCTGTATCCTTTTGCAGACTCTTCATGTCCTCTTCACAACTTTTTCTCCTACCTATCTTTGTGTCATCAGCAAAGTTAGCAACCATGCATGTGTTCCCTTCATCCGTCATTGATGTAGATTGTAAATAGTTGAGACCCCAGCACTGATCCCTGTGGCACTGCACTAGTTACAACTTGCCAACCTGAAAACGATCCATTTATGCCTACTCTGTTTCCTGTTAGCTAACCAATCCTCTATCCATGCTAATACATTACCCCCGATACATGGGCTCTTATTTTGTTTAGTAATGTTTGATGTGGCACTTTATCAAATGCCTTCTGGAAATCCAGGTACACCACATCCACAGGTTCCCTTAGAGTCATAGAATTATACAGCACAGAAACAGGCCATTCGGCCCATCGTGTCCATGCCAGCCAGCAAGCACCTATCCTAATCCCATTTTCCAGCACTTGGCCCGTAGCCTTATATGCTACGGCGTTTCAAGTGCAAATCTAAATACTACTTAAATGTTGTGAGGGTTCCAGCCTTTACCACCCCTTCAGGCAGTGTGTTCCAGATTCCAACCACTCTCTGGGTGGAAAAAATTTTCCTCAAATTCTCTCTAAACCTCCTGCCCCTTACCTTAAATCTATGCCCCCTTGTTCTTGATCCCTCTGCTAAGGGAAAAGGTTTCTTCCTATCTATCCTGTCAATGAGGTATACAAAATTATGAGTGGCAATCAGGTCCCCCATCAGCCTTCTCTGCTCTAAGGAAAACAACCCTAGCCTATCCAGTGTTTCTTCATAGCTGAAATGCTCCAGTCCAGGCAACATCCTTGTGAATCTGCTCTGCACCCTCTCCAGTGCAATCACATCCTCCCTATATTGTGGTACACACTACTTCAGCTGTGGCCTAACTAGCATTTTATACAGCTCCATCATAACCTCCCTGCTCTCATATTCTGTGCCTTGGCTAATAAAGGCAACTATCGCATACGCCTTCCTAACTGCCTTATCTACTTGTGTTGCTGCCTTCAGTGACCTATGGACAAGTACACCAATATCCCTCTAACCCTCTGTACTTCCTAGGGTCCTACCATTCATTGAATATTTCCTTGCCTTGTTAAGCCTCCCAAAATGCATCACCTCGCACTTCTCAGGATTAAATTTGCCACTGCTCCGCCCATCTTACTAGACCTTTTATCCACGTTGCTTGTTACTTCCTCAAAGAACTCTAATAAATTAGTTAAACATGATTTCTCTTTCACAAAGCCATGTTGACTGCCTGATTGTGTTGAGATTTTCTAAATGGCCTGCTATAACCTCCTTAATAGCATTTTCTGTATGACTGATAAACTAACTGGCCTGTAGTTTCCTGCTTTCTGTCTTCCTCCTTTCTTGAATAGTAGAGTTACATTTGCTATCTTCCAATCTGATGGGACCTTTCCAGAATCTAGGAAATTTTGGAAAATCTAAACCAATGCATCCACTATCTCAGCAGCCACTTCTTTTAAGACCCGAGGATGAAGTCCGTCAGGACCTGGGGACTTGTCAGCCTTTTAGTTCCAATAATTTTCTCAGTACCCTTTCCTTGGTCACGGTAATTGTTTTAAGTTCCTCCCTCCCTTTTAACTCGATTCACAGTTATTTCTAGGATGTTATTTGTATTCTCTACAGTGAAGGCATGCAAAAGATCTGTTCAATTTCTCCACCATTTCCTTATTTTCCATTATTAATTCCCCACACACACTCTAGAGGACCAACACTCACTTTACTTACTCTTTGCCCTTTTACACACCTGTAGAATCTCTTGCTATCCATTTTTATATTTCTAGCCAGCTTTCTCTCATTATTCTTTTAGTCATTCTTTTCTGTTTTTTATATTCTGTCCACTATCTCTGCAGCTTCCTTTTTAGGAACCCTAGGATGTAGACGATCAGGTCCTGGGGATTTGTCAGATTTTAGTCCCTTAAGTTTCTCCCGTACTACTTCTCTCCTGATAATCGCCTTCGGTTCCTCACTCTTATTAGCCCCTTGGTTACCCTCTATTTCTGGGATGTGATTTGTGTCTTCTATGATGACAGGCGCAAAATATTTATTCAGTGTATGTCATTTCCTCATTCCTCATATTTTCTCCTGCCTCTGCTTCTAAGGCACTGATGTTTACTTTAGCTGCTACTCCTTTTTCTACATTTGTAAAACCTCTTAGAATCTGTTTTTATATTCGTGACTAGTTTACTCTCATCCCAACTTTCCCTTTTTTACTTTTTGGTCACCCTTTTCTGATTTGTAAAACTCCCAATCCTCAGACTTATTACTATTACTATTTCCCTAGTAAGCCATGGATGCATCTTTCTCGCTGAGATTTTGTTTTTTAATGGAATTTATTTTTGTTGAACATGTTGAGTTTCTTTCAAAGTTTCCCATTGTTTATTTGCTGCCATACCTATTAGTCCATTTACCCAATCAACTGTAGTCAGCTGTTCTCATACCTGTGTAATTGGCTTTGTTTAAGATTCTTGTTTGGGACTGGAATATGTCGCTTTCAAACTTAATATGGAATTCAATTGTATTGTGATCACTATTTCCCCAAAGGATCTTTATACTAGATCTAAAATAGCTTTATCCCTAGTTGTTTCCCCAGTGTATTCCAGGAAACTGCGAAAGCATTCTGCAAGCTCATCTTCCAGACCAGCTTTGCCAATTTGATTGGTCTAGTGTATATAAAGATTAAAGTCCCCCACAATTATTACATTGCTTTGTTATAAGCTCCAATTATTTCTTGCTTAATATTCTGCCCAACGATATAACTGCTGTTAGGGAGCCTACAGACTACTCTGACCAGCGTTTCCTAACCCTTGTTATTGCTAAACTCCACCAATATTGATTCTATTTCCTGATCTTCTGTACCAAGATCCTTTCTTACTAATGTCCTTATGTCATCTTTTATTATCAGGGCTGCTGCGACTCCTTTTTGCATTCTGCCTGTTTTTTTGAAATGTTGTGTGCCCTGGAATATTTATTTCCCAACCTTTGTCACCATGCAACCATGTCTCTGCAGTGGCAATTATATCCAATAGATTTGTCTGCATTTGTGACAGTAGTTCGTCTATCTTAATGCGAATGCTTTGTGCATACAAATAAAGACTTAAATTTTTTTATCACTATTCTTTGAATGGACCTTATTTGCTGATGCACTCACTATTTCTGTTCCTTCCTGTCCCTCTGTGCTTGTCTTGACCAAATTCACTACACTGCTCTATAGCCTACTTTTCTCCTGAGATTTCTAAATCTCCCCTCACCCCCCCCCCCCCCACCACCCCGTGCCAAGTTTAAAGCCCTATCCACGCCTCTGTTATATGATTCACCAGGATGCTGATCCCAGCCTGCCTTAAGTTCAGTCTATCCCAGTAGAATTGCTCCCTCTTTCCTGAGTGCTGGTGCCAGTACCCCATGAATCGAAAGCGCTTCTTCCAGCACCGCTCTTTGAGCCATATGTTTAATTCACTAATCTGCTGACCCTTTGTCAATTGGCACGTTGCTCAGGTCGCAGTCCAATGATTATTACCTTTGCAGTTCCATGTTTTAATTTGGATCCTAACTCCTCAAACTCTCAGCAGGACATCATTCCTGGTTGTACCTATGTCATTGGCTCCTACGTGGACCATGACAACTGAACCCTCCCCCTTCAACTGCAGGTTCGTCTCCAACCATAAAGAAATATCTTTAACTCTGGCACCAGGCAGGCAACACAACCATCGGAACTCCTGGTCTTGGCTGCAGGGAATATTATTTATCCCTCGACTATACTCTTCCCTATCACTGTCACGTTCCTTTTCACTCCCCCTATTTGAATGGCATTCTGCACCATGGTACCATGGTCAGTTTGCACATCCACCCTGCAGTCCTTGTTCTCATCCACACAGGTAGCAAGTACCCCATGGCTGTTGGTCAAAGCCTAGGGCTGAGGCTCCTCCATCTCTATATCCTGGATTCCTTTACCGGCCTGGTTTGCAGTCACACCCTCCTGTCCCTGAGCATTGACCAACTTTAAAGTTTTACGAAACCTAAGCAGGGGTTTAGAGATAGTGTTGGTTAAGTTGGGGGTTTTACTGTTAGTGCTGGTTAAGCTGGAGTTTAGCAATATTACTGGTTAGACTGGGGTTTAGTGAGATTGCTGGTTAGTTTGGGGATTACTTTTCATGTTGGTTGAGGCTGGGACAGGAGATTCACTTGTAGAGATACTTGCAATTATTGAAATACATTTTGCTCTTTTCTAAATTCTCATTACTAAGGGGTGGCGCAGTGGTTAGCACTGCAGGCTCCAGGGGCCCGGGTTCGATTCTGGGTACTGCCTGTGTGGAGTTTGCAAGTTCTCCCTGTGACCACGTGGGTTTTCGCCGGGTGCTCCGGTTTGCTCCCACAGCCAAAGACTTGCAGGTGATAGGTAAATTGGCCGTTGTAAGTTGCCCCTAGTGTAGGTAGGTGGTAGGGAATATGGGATTACTGTAGGGTTAGTGTAAATGGGTGGTTGTTGGTCGGCACAGACTCGGTGGGCCGAAGGGCCTGTCTCAGTGCTGTATCTCTAAATAAAATAAAAAATAAAATAAAGTTAGTGTTGATCAAACCGGCTAACCGCTTGTGCAGGTGGGTTTGGATTCTCGATTCAGTTGTGGTTTTCAGTGGATGATTTGGGTTTTCTTGTCTCTGTTCAGTAGAGTTTGATGCTGAAAGTGTTCATTTTCTTGTCTTGTAGTTGAACAAAGCCGATAGAGCCAGCACCTCGTGAGGCTGCCAACTTGTTCCTTGGAGATTTGCTGCAGTTACTAGATGGGCATCAGAGATGCCTTTTACCTACAGATGGAAAGATTACTTTTAAAATTCCTTTTGTTGACATCTGCTTTTTTAAAAAACTGTTTCAGTGGATTAAAATTTTGTGTAGACAAAATGAAGCTTTTATACAACCTTGGATCTGTTTTAATTTGTTTGTACATTGCTCTTTCCTGCCTGTCTTTACCTAAAGGTGGTCTGTTGGTTAATAAATCTGTTATAAAATATCCAGTAGACTTGTCTGCTTTGAAGGGGGTCAGTGCACGATAGACAGTTGTGTTCCCCAAGAGTCAGTGCGAGGACCACTGCTTTTTTGATATATAAATGATTTGAATATTAGAATTTCAACTTGGAGGTGTCGCAAACAGTGAGGATGGTACCAATTGACTGCAATAGGACATAGGCAGGCTAGCAGAACGGGCAGACATGTAGCAAATGGAATTTAGTAGAGAAGTGTGGGGTGATGTTTTGGCAGAAGGGGAAAGTTCGTTTAGACTTAATGGCACAGTTCTAAAGAGTGTGTAGGGACAGAGGGACATGGGGATGCATATGCACTGATCTTTGAAGGTAACAGGACATATTGAGAGAGTGGTCAGCAAAGCATATGGGATCTTGGGCTTCATAAATAGAGGTATTGAATGCAGAAGCGAGAAAGATATGCTGAACAGTATAAAGCTCTGGTTAGGCCACAACTTGAGTATTGCATCCAGTTCTGGTCGCCACACTTTAGGAAGCATGTGAGGGTCCTTGAAAGGGTGCAGAGTAAATTTATCAGAATGGTAACAGGGAAGGAGGATTTTAGATACAAGGTTAGGTTGGAGAAGCTGGGTTTGTTCTCCTTGGAGCAAAGGAAATTGAGGGAGATTTGACAGGTTTGGATAACGTAGACAAAAATACTGTTCCCATTAACTGATGGTACAAGGACCAGGGGACACAAAATTGAGGTTTTGGGCAAGAGTGCAGAGGGGATGAGAGGAAGAACCTTTTTATGCAGCGAGTGGTAATGACCTGCAACTCGCTGTCTACGAGGGTGATGGAAGCAGAGACAATGATTTCAAAAGGATTGGATGGACTCTTGGAGGGGATAAACCTTCTGGGCAACTGAGATAGAGCAGGGGAATGGGACTGACTGGATTGTTCGACAGAGCGCCAGCATGAACTCGATGGGCTAAATGGCTGCTTCCTGTGCTATAAATGACTCTCGTGATTATATATATATATATGCGACAAGGAGTAGAAATGCTGAGATTTCAGTTGAGGGGTTCAGAATCTTCAACATGTGGAGCTCACAATGGGAAGCTTAATTGTGTGCCGCACAGAGGATTTCTAAGCACGCATTGCAAAGCCCTCTGCTAATATGCACAGTGGTGTTATCCTTACAATTTAACAGAGCAGTGTTATCCTGTCCTTGGGATGTTAAATCGAGCAGTACAGGAGGATCGAGAATAATGGGAGAGTTATTGTTGAAATAAATAAAGGAAATATTAGATGAGAAAGGGAAAGAAACAGACTGTGAGGTAGTGACAAAAACACTGCTGAAGCACAGGCAAGGGGTATCAAAAAAAAAATGAGTCCATGTTCCAAAAAATACACCAATACACAGAGCAGGGTTACTCTCTGACGAATACCCGGAGCAGGGCTACTTTCACAGTAATACTCAGAGCAGGGTTCCTCTCACTAATATACAGAGTAGGGTTACTCACACTGTAATACACAGAGCAGGGTTACTCTCACTAATGCACAGAGCAGGGTTACTCTCACACTAATGCACAGAGTAGGGTTACATTCACACTCATACACAGAGCAGGGTTACTCTCACTGTAATACTCAGAGCAGGGTTACTCTCTTACGAATACACGGAGCCGGATTACTCTCACTGTAATACACAGAGCAGGGTTACTCTCACACGGAAATACACAGAGCAGGGTTACTCTCACACTAATACACAGCAGGGTTAATCTCTTACTAATACACAGAGCCGGATTACACTCACTGTAATACACAGAGCAGGGTTACTCTCACACGGAAATACACAGAGCAGGGTTACTCTCACACTAATACACAGCAGGGTTAATCTCTTACTAATACACAGAGCAGGGTTACTCACACTGTAATACACAGAGCAGGGTTACTCTCACTAATATGCAGAGTAGGGTTATTCACACTAATACACAGAGCAGGGTTACTCTCACTAATATACAGAGTAGGGTTACTCTCACTAATACACAGAGCAGGGTGACTCTCACGGTAATATACAGAGCAGGGTTACTCTCACACTAATACACAGAGCAGGGTTAATCTCTTACTAATATGCAGAGTAGGGTTACTCACACTAATACACAGAGCAGGGTAACTCTCACTAATGCACAGAGCAGGGTTACTCTGACTAATATACAGAGTAGGTTTACTCACACTGTAATACACAGAGCAGGGTTACTCTCACTAATGCACAGAGCAGGGTTACTCTGACTAATATACAGAGTAGGTTTACTCACACTGTAATACACAGAGCAGGGATACTCTCACTAATGCATAGAGCATGGTTACTCTGACTAATATACAGAGCAGCTTTACTCACACTGTAATACACAGAGCAGGGTTACTCTCACTAATGCACAGAGCAGGGTTACTCTCACACTAATACACAGAGCAGGGTTACTCTCACTGTAATACACAGAGCAGGGTTACTCTCTTACTAATACACAGAGCGGGGTTACACTCACACTAATACAGAGAGCACAGTTACTCTGTTCCTAATATACAGAGCAGGGTTACTCACACTGTAATACACAGAGCAGGGTTACTCTCTTACTAATACACAGAGCAGGGTTACTCTCTTACTAATACACAGAGTAGGGCTACTCACACTGTAATACACAGAGCAGGGTTACTCTCACACTAATACACAGAGCAGGGTTAATCTCTTACTAATACACAGAGCAGGGTTACTCACACTGTAATACACAGAGCAGGGTTACTCTCACTAATATGCAGAGTAGGGTTCCTCGCACTGTAATACACAGAGCAGGGATACTCTCACTAATGCACAGAGCAGGGTTACTCTGACTAATATACAGAGTAGGTTTACTCACACTGTAATACACAGAGCAGGGATACTCTCACTAATGCACAGAGCAGGGTTACTCTGACTAATATACAGAGTAGGTTTACTCACACTGTAATACACAGAGCAGGGTAACTCTCACTAATGCACAGAGCAGGGTTACTCTGACTAATATACAGAGTAGGTTTACTCACACTGTAATACACAGAGCAGGGTTACGCTCACTAATGCACAGAGCAGGGTTACTCTGACTAATATACAGAGTAGGTTTACTCACACTGTAATACACAGAGCAGGGATACTCTCACTAATGCACAGAGCAGGGTTACTCTGACTAATATACAGAGTAGGTTTACTCACACTGTAATACACAGAGCAGGGTTACTCTCACTAATGCACAGAGCAGGGTTACTCTCACACTAATACACAGAGCAGGGTTACTCTCACTGTAATACACAGAGCAGGGTTACTCTCTTACTAATACACAGAGCGGGGTTACACTCACACTAATACAGAGAGCACAGTTACTCTGTTCCTAATATACAGAGCAGGGTTACTCACACTGTAATACACAGAGCAGGGTTACTCTCTTACTAATACACAGAGTAGGGCTACTCACACTGTAATACACAGAGCAGGTTACTCTCTTACCAATACACAGAGCAGGGTTACTCTCTGACTAATACACAGAGTAGGGTTACTCACACTGTAATACACAGAGCAGGGTTACTCTCTTACTAATACACAGAGTAGGGTTACTCACACTGTAATACACAGAGCAGGTTACTCTCTTACCAATACACAGAGCAGGGTTACTCTCTGACTAATACACGGAGCAGGGGTACTCTCACTGTAATACACAGAGCAGGGTTAATCTCTTACTAATACACAGAGCAGGGTTACTCACACTGTAATACACAGAGCAGGGTTACTCTCACTAATATGCAGAGTAGGGTTATTCACACTGTAATACACAGAGCAGGGTTACTCTCACTAATATACAGAGTAGGGTTACTCACACTGCAATACACAGAGCAGGGTTACTCTCTTACGAACATAGAGTAGGGTTACTCACACTAATATACAGAGTATTGTTACTCTCACTAATACACAGAGCAGGGTTACACTCACACTCATACACAGAGCAGGGTGACTCTCACGGTAATATACAGAGCAGGGTTACTCTCACACTAATACACAGAGCAGGGTTAATCTCTTACTAATATGCAGAGTAGGGTTACTCACACTAATACACAGAGCAGGGTAACTCTCACTAATGCACAGAGCAGGGTTACTCTGACTAATATACAGAGTAGGTTTACTCACACTGTAATACACAGAGCAGGGTTACTCTCACTAATGCACAGAGCAGGGTTACTCTGACTAATATACAGAGTAGGTTTACTCACACTGTAATACACAGAGCAGGGATACTCTCACTAATGCATAGAGCATGGTTACTCTGACTAATATACAGAGCAGCTTTACTCACACTGTAATACACAGAGCAGGGTTACTCTCACTAATGCACAGAGCAGGGTTACTCTCACACTAATACACAGAGCAGGGTTACTCTCACTGTAATACACAGAGCAGGGTTACTCTCTTACTAATACACAGAGCGGGGTTACACTCACACTAATACAGAGAGCACAGTTACTCTGTTCCTAATATACAGAGCAGGGTTACTCACACTGTAATACACAGAGCAGGGTTACTCTCTTACTAATACACAGAGCAGGGTTACTCTCTTACTAATACACAGAGTAGGGCTACTCACACTGTAATACACAGAGCAGGTTACTCTCTTACCAATACACAGAGCAGGGTTACTCTCTGACTAATACACGGAGCAGGGGTACTCTCAATGTAATACACAGAGCAGGGTTACTCTCTGACTAATACACAGAGTAGGGTTACTCACACTGTAATACACAGAGCAGGGTTACTCTCTTACTAATACACAGAGTAGGGTTACTCACACTGTAATACACAGAGCAGGTTACTCTCTTACCAATACACAGAGCAGGGTTACTCTCTGACTAATACACGGAGCAGGGGTACTCTCACTGTAATACACAGAGCAGGGTTACTCTCTTACTAATACACAGAGTTGGGTTACTCACACTGTAATACAAAGAGCAGGGTTACTCTCTTACTAATACACGGAGCAGGGGTACTCTCACTGTAATACTCAGAGCAGGGTTACTCTCTTTAATGCACATAGCAGGGTTACTCTCACACTAATGCACAGAGCGGGGTTACACTCACACTCATACACAGAGCAGGGTTACTCTCACTGTAATACACAGAGCAGGGTTACTCTCTTACCAATACACAGAGCAGGGTTCCTCTCTGAGTAATACCCGGAGCAGGGTTACTCTCACACTGTAATACACAGAGCAGGTTGCTCTCTTACCAATACACAGAGCAAGGTTATACTCACACTCATACACAGAGCAGGGTTACTCTCACTGCAATACACAGAGCAGGGTTACTCTCTTACCAATACACAGAGCAGGGTTACTCTCTGACGAATACCCGGAGCAGGGCTACTTTCACTGTAATACTCAGAGCAGGGTTACTCTCACTAATATACAGAGTAGGGTTACTCACACTGTAATACACAGAGCAGGGTTACTCTCACACTAATGCACAGAGTAGGGTTACATTCACACTCATACACAGAGCAGGGTTACTCTCACTGTTATACTCAGAGCAGGGTTACTCTCTTACGAATACACGGAGCCGGATTACTCACACTGTAATACACAGAGCAGGGTTACTCTCACACGGAAATACACAGAGCAGGGTTACTCTCACACTAATACACAGCAGGGTTAATCTCTTACTAATACACAGAGCCGGATTACTCACACTGTAATACACAGAGCAGGGTTACTCTCACACGGAAATACACAGAGCAGGGTTACTCTCACACTAATACACAGCAGGGTTAATCTCTTACTAATACACAGAGCAGGGTTACTCACACTGTAATACACAGAGCAGGGTTACTCTCACTAATATGCAGAGTAGGGTTATTCACACTGTAATACACAGAGCAGGGTTACTCTCACTAATACTCAGAGCAGGGTTACTCTCACTAATATACAGAGTAGGGTTACTCACACTGCAATACACAGAGCAGGGTTACTCTCTTACCAATACACAGAGCAGGGTGACTCTCACTGTAATACTCAGAGCAGGGTTACTCTCACTAATATACAGAGTAGCGTTACTCACACTAATACACAGAGCAGGATTACTATCTTACGAACATACAGAGTAGGGTTACTCACACTAATATACAGAGTATTGTTACTCTCACTGTAATACACAGAGCAGGGTTACACTCACACTCATACACAGAGCAGGGTGACTCTCACACGGTAATATACAGAGCAGGGTTACTCTCACACTAATACACAGAGCAGGGTTAATCTCTTACTAATACACAGAGCAGGGTTACTCACACTGTAATACACAGAGCAGGGTTACTCTCACTAATATGCAGATTAGGGTTCCTCGCACTGTAATACACAGAGCAGGGATACTCTCACTAATGCACAGAGCAGGGTTACTCTGACTAATATACAGAGTAGGTTTACTCACACTGTAATACACAGAGCAGGGATACTCTCACTAATGCACAGAGCAGGGTTACTCTGACTAATATACAGAGTAGGTTTACTCACACTGTAATACACAGAGCAGGGTAACTCTCACTAATGCACAGAGCAGGGTTACTCTGACTAATATACAGAGTAGGTTTACTCACACTGTAATACACAGAGCAGGGTTACGCTCACTAATGCACAGAGCAGGGTTACTCTGACTAATATACAGAGTAGGTTTACTCACACTGTAATACACAGAGCAGGGATACTCTCACTAATGCACAGAGCAGGGTTACTCTGACTAATATACAGAGTAGGTTTACTCACACTGTAATACACAGAGCAGGGTTACTCTCACTAATGCACAGAGCAGGGTTACTCTCACACTAATACACAGAGCAGGGTTACTCTCACTGTAATACACAGAGCAGGGTTACTCTCTTACTAATACACAGAGCGGGGTTACACTCACACTAATACAGAGAGCACAGTTACTCTGTTCCTAATATACAGAGCAGGGTTACTCACACTGTAATACACAGAGCAGGGTTACTCTCTTACTAATACACAGAGTAGGGCTACTCACACTGTAATACACAGAGCAGGTTACTCTCTTACCAATACACAGTGCAGGGTTACTCTCTGACTAATACACGGAGCAGGGGTACTCTCAATGTAATACACAGAGCAGGGTTACTCTCTGACTAATACACAGAGTAGGGTTACTCACACTGTAATACACAGAGCAGGGTTACTCTCTTACTAATACACAGAGTAGGGTTACTCACACTGTAATACACAGAGCAGGTTACTCTCTTACCAATACACAGAGCAGGGTTACTCTCTGACTAATACACGGAGCAGGGGTACTCTCACTGTAATACACAGAGCAGGGTTACTCTCTTACTAATACACAGAGTTGGGTTACTCACACTGTAATACAAAGAGCAGGGTTACTCTCTTACTAATACACGGAGCAGGGGTACTCTCACTGTAATACTCAGAGCAGGGTTACTCTCTTTAATGCACATAGCAGGGTTACTCTCACACTAATGCACAGAGCAGGATTACTCTCTCACTAATACACAGAGCGGGGTTACACTCACACTCATACACAGAGCAGGGTTACTCTCACTGTAATACACAGAACAGGTTACTCTCTTACCAATACACAGAGCAGGGTTCCTCTCTGAGTAATACCCGGAGCAGGGTTACTCTCACACTGTAATACACAGAGCAGGTTGCTCTCTTACCAATACACAGAGCAAGGTTATACTCACACTCATACACAGAGCAGGGTTACTCTCACTGCAATACACAGAGCAGGGTTACTCTCTTACCAATACACAGAGCAGGGTTACTCTCTGACGAATACCCGGAGCAGGGCTACTTTCACTGTAATACTCAGAGCAGGGTTACTCTCACTAATATACAGAGTAGGGTTACTCACACTGTAATACACAGAGCAGGGTTACTCTCACTAATGCACAGAGCAGGGTTACTCTCACACTAATGCACAGAGTAGGGTTACATTCACACTCATACACAGAGCAGGGTTACTCTCACTGTAATACTCAGAGCAGGGTTACTCTCTTACGAATACACGGAGCCGGATTACTCACACTGTAATACACAGAGCAGGGTTACTCTCACTAATACACAGAGGATGGTTACTCACACTGTAATACACTGAGCAGGGTTACTCTCACACGGAAATACACAGAGCAGGGTTACTCTCACACTAATACACAGCAGGGTTAATCTCTTACTAATACACAGAGCAGGGTTACTCACACTAATACACAGAGCAGGGTTACTCTCACTAATATGCAGAGTAGGGTTATTCACACTGTAATACACAGAGCAGGGTTACTCTCATTGTAATACTCAGAGCAGGGTTACTCTCACTAATATACAGAGTAGGGTTACTCACACTGCAATACACAGAGCAGGGTTACTCTCTTACCAATACACAGAGCAGGGTTACTCTCACTGTAATACACAGAGCAGGGTTACTCTCACACGGAAATACACAGAGCAGGGTTACTCTCACACTAATACACAGCAGGGTTAATCTCTTACTAATACACAGAGCCGGATTACTCACACTGTAATACACAGAGCAGGGTGACTCTCACACGGAAATACACAGAGCAGGGTTACTCTCACACTAATACACAGCAGGGTTAATCTCTTACTAATACACAGAGCAGGGTTACTCACACTGTAATACACAGAGCAGGGTTACTCTCACTAATATGCAGAGTAGGGTTATTCACACTGTAATACACAGAGCAGGGTTACTCTCACTAATACTCAGAGCAGGGTTACTCTCACTAATATACAGAGTAGGGTTACTCACACTGCAATACACAGAGCAGGGTTACTCTCTTACCAATACACAGAGCAGGGTGACTCTCACTGTAATACTCAGAGCAGGGTTACTCTCACTAATATACAGAGTAGCGTTACTCACACTAATACACAGAGCAGGATTACTATCTTACGAACATACAGAGTAGGGTTACTCACACTAATATACAGAGTATTGTTACTCTCACTGTAATACACAGAGCAGGGTTACACTCACACTCATACACAGAGCAGGGTGACTCTCACACGGTAATATACAGAGCAGGGTTACTCTCACACTAATACACAGAGCAGGGTTAATCTCTTACTAATACACAGAGCAGGGTTACTCACACTGTAATACACAGAGCAGGGTTACTCTCACTAATATGCAGAGTAGGGTTCCTCGCACTGTAATACACAGAGCAGGGATACTCTCACTAATGCACAGAGCAGGGTTACTCTGACTAATATACAGAGTAGGTTTACTCACACTGTAATACACAGAGCAGGGATACTCTCACTAATGCACAGAGCAGGGTTACTCTGACTAATATACAGAGTAGGTTTACTCACACTGTAATACACAGAGCAGGGTAACTCTCACTAATGCACAGAGCAGGGTTACTCTGACTAATATACAGAGTAGGTTTACTCACACTGTAATACACAGAGCAGGGTTACGCTCACTAATGCACAGAGCAGGGTTACTCTGACTAATATACAGAGTAGGTTTACTCACACTGTAATACACAGAGCAGGGATACTCTCACTAATGCACAGAGCAGGGTTACTCTGACTAATATACAGAGTAGGTTTACTCACACTGTAATACACAGAGCAGGGTTACTCTCACTAATGCATAGAGCAGGGTTACTCTGACTAATATACAGAGCAGGTTTACTCACACTGTAATACACAGAGCAGGGTTACTCTCACTAATGCACAGAGCAGGGTTACTCTCACACTAATACACAGAGCAGGGTTACTCTCACTGTAATACACAGAGCAGGGTTACTCTCTTACTAATACACAGAGCGGGGTTACACTCACACTAATACAGAGAGCACAGTTACTCTGTTCCTAATATACAGAGCAGGGTTACTCACACTGTAATACACAGAGCAGGGTTACTCTCTTACTAATACACAGAGCAGGGTTACTCTCTTACTAATACACAGAGTAGGGCTACTCACACTGTAATACACAGAGCAGGTTACTCTCTTACCAATACACAGAGCAGGGTTACTCTCTGACTAATACACGGAGCAGGGGTACTCTCAATGTAATACACAGAGCAGGGTTACTCTCTGACTAATACACAGAGTAGGGTTACTCACACTGTAATACACAGAGCAGGGTTACTCTCTTACTAATACACAGAGTAGGGTTACTCACACTGTAATACACAGAGCAGGTTACTCTCTTACCAATACACAGAGCAGGGTTACTCTCTGACTAATACACGGAGCAGGGGTACTCTCACTGTAATACACAGAGCAGGGTTACTCTCTTACTAATACACAGAGTTGGGTTACTCACACTGTAATACAAAGAGCAGGGTTACTCTCTTACTAATACACGGAGCAGGGGTACTCTCACTGTAATACTCAGAGCAGGGTTACTCTCTTTAATGCACATAGCAGGGTTACTCTCACACTAATGCACAGAGCAGGATTACTCTCTCACTAATACACAGAGCGGGGTTACACTCACACTCATACACAGAGCAGGGTTACTCTCACTGTAATACACAGAACAGGTTACTCTCTTACCAATACACAGAGCAGGGTTCCTCTCTGAGTAATACCCGGAGCAGGGTTACTCTCACACTGTAATACACAGAGCAGGTTGCTCTCTTACCAATACACAGAGCAAGGTTATACTCACACTCATACACAGAGCAGGGTTACTCTCACTGCAATACACAGAGCAGGGTTACTCTCTTACCAATACACAGAGCAGGGTTACTCTCTGACGAATACCCGGAGCAGGGCTACTTTCACTGTAATACTCAGAGCAGGGTTACTCTCACTAATATACAGAGTAGGGTTACTCACACTGTAATACACAGAGCAGGGTTACTCTCACTAATGCACAGAGCAGGGTTACTCTCACACTAATGCACAGAGTAGGGTTACATTCACACTCATACACAGAGCAGGGTTACTCTCACTGTAATACTCAGAGCAGGGTTACTCTCTTACGAATACACGGAGCCGGATTACTCACACTGTAATACACAGAGCAGGGTTACTCTCACTAATACACAGAGGATGGTTACTCACACTGTAATACACTGAGCAGGGTTACACTCACACGGAAATACACAGAGCAGGGTTACTCTCACACTAATACACAGCAGGGTTAATCTCTTACTAATACACAGAGCAGGGTTACTCACACTAATACACAGAGCAGGGTTACTCTCACTAATATGCAGAGTAGGGTTATTCACACTGTAATACACAGAGCAGGGTTACTCTCATTGTAATACTCAGAGCAGGGTTACTCTCACTAATATACAGTGTAGGGTTACTCACACTGCAATACACAGAGCAGGGTTACTCTCTTACCAATACACAGAGCAGGGTTACTCTCACTGTAATACTCAGAGCAGGGTTACTCTCACTAATATACAGAGTAGCGTTACTCACACTGTAATACGCAGAGCAGGATTACTATCTTACGAACATACAGAGTAGGGTTACTCACACGAATATACAGAGTATTGTTACTCTCACTGTAATACACAGAGCAGGGTTACACTCACACTCATACACAGAGCAGGGTTACTCTCACACGGTAATATACAGAGCAGGGTTACTCTCACACTAATACACAGAGCAGGGTTAATCTCTTACCAACACACAGAGCAGGGTTACTCACACTGTAATACTCAGAGCAGGGTTACTCTCACTAATATGCAGAGTAGGGTTCCTGACACTGTAATACACAGAGCAGGGATACTCTCACTAATGCACAGAGCAGGGTTACTCTGACTAATATACAGAGTAGGTTTACTCACACTGGAATACACAGAGCAGGGTTACTCTGACTAATATACAGAGTAGGTTTACTCACACTGTAATACACAGAGCAGGGTAACTCTCACTAATGCACAGAGCAGGGTTACTCTGACTAATATACAGAGTAGGTTTACTCACACTGTAATACACAGAGTAGGGTTACTCTCACTAATGCACAGAGCAGGGTTACTCACACTGTAATACACAGAGCAGGGTTACTCTCACTAATATGCAGAGTAGGGTTATTCACACTGTAATACACAGAGCAGGGTTACTCTCACTAATACTCAGAGCAGGGTTACTCTCACTAATATACAGAGTAGGGTTACTCACACTGCAATACACAGAGCAGGGTTACTCTCTTACCAATACACAGAGCAGGGTGACTCTCACTGTAATACTCAGAGCAGGGTTACTCTCACTAATATACAGAGTAGCGTTACTCACACTAATACACAGAGCAGGATTACTATCTTACGAACATACAGAGTAGGGTTACTCACACTAATATACAGAGTATTGTTACTCTCACTGTAATACACAGAGCAGGGTTACACTCACACTCATACACAGAGCAGGGTGACTCTCACACGGTAATATACAGAGCAGGGTTACTCTCACACTAATACACAGAGCAGGGTTAATCTCTTACTAATACACAGAGCAGGGTTACTCACACTGTAATACACAGAGCAGGGTTACTCTCACTAATATGCAGAGTAGGGTTACTCACACTGTAATACACAGAGCAGGGATACTCTCACTAATGCACAGAGCAGGGTTACTCTGACTAATATACAGAGTAGGTTTACTCACACTGTAATACACAGAGCAGGGATACTCTCACTAATGCACAGAGCAGGGTTACTCTGACTAATATACAGAGTAGGTTTACTCACACTGTAATACACAGAGCAGGGTAACTCTCACTAATGCACAGAGCAGGGTTACTCTGACTAATATACAGAGTAGGTTTACTCACACTGTAATACACAGAGCAGGGTTACTCTCACTAATGCACAGAGCAGGGTTACTCTGACTAATATACAGAGTAGGTTTACTCACACTGTAATACACAGAGCAGGGATACTCTCACTAATGCACAGAGCAGGGTTACTCTGACTAATATACAGAGTAGGTTTACTCACACTGTAATACACAGAGCAGGGATACTCTCACTAATGCATAGAGCAGGGTTACTCTGACTAATATACAGAGCAGGTTTACTCACACTGTAATACACAGAGCAGGGTTACTCTCACTAATGCACAGAGCAGGGTTACTCTCACACTAATACACAGAGCAGGGTTACTCTCACTGTAATACACAGAGCAGGGTTACTCTCTTACTAATACACAGAGCGGGGTTACACTCACACTAATACAGAGAGCACAGTTACTCTGTTCCTAATATACAGAGCAGGGTTACTCACACTGTAATACACAGAGCAGGGTTACTCTCTTACTAATACACAGAGCAGGGTTACTCTCTTACTAATACACAGAGTAGGGCTACTCACACTGTAATACACAGAGCAGGTTACTCTCTTACCAATACACAGAGCAGGGTTACTCTCTGACTAATACACGGAGCAGGGGTACTCTCAATGTAATACACAGAGCAGGGTTACTCTCTGACTAATACACAGAGTAGGGTTACTCACACTGTAATACACAGAGCAGGGTTACTCTCTTACTAATACACAGAGTAGGGTTACTCACACTGTAATACACAGAGCAGGTTACTCTCTTACCAATACACAGAGCAGGGTTACTCTCTGACTAATACACGGAGCAGGGGTACTCTCACTGTAATACACAGAGCAGGGTTACTCTCTTACTAATACACAGAGTTGGGTTACTCACACTGTAATACAAAGAGCAGGGTTACTCTCTTACTAATACACGGAGCAGGGGTACTCTCACTGTAATACTCAGAGCAGGGTTACTCTCTTTAATGCACATAGCAGGGTTACTCTCACACTAATGCACAGAGCAGGATTACTCTCTCACTAATACACAGAGCGGGGTTACACTCACACTCATACACAGAGCAGGGTTACTCTCACTGTAATACACAGAACAGGTTACTCTCTTACCAATACACAGAGCAGGGTTCCTCTCTGAGTAATACCCGGAGCAGGGTTACTCTCACACTGTAATACACAGAGCAGGTTGCTCTCTTACCAATACACAGAGCAAGGTTATACTCACACTCATACACAGAGCAGGGTTACTCTCACTGCAATACACAGAGCAGGGTTACTCTCTTACCAATACACAGAGCAGGGTTACTCTCTGACGAATACCCGGAGCAGGGCTACTTTCACTGTAATACTCAGAGCAGGGTTACTCTCACTAATATACAGAGTAGGGTTACTCACACTGTAATACACAGAGCAGGGTTACTCTCACTAATGCACAGAGCAGGGTTACTCTCACACTAATGCACAGAGTAGGGTTACATTCACACTCATACACAGAGCAGGGTTACTCTCACTGTAATACTCAGAGCAGGGTTACTCTCTTACGAATACACGGAGCCGGATTACTCACACTGTAATACACAGAGCAGGGTTACTCTCACTAATACACAGAGGATGGTTACTCACACTGTAATACACTGAGCAGGGTTACTCTCACACGGAAATACACAGAGCAGGGTTACTCTCACACTAATACACAGCAGGGTTAATCTCTTACTAATACACAGAGCAGGGTTACTCACACTAATACACAGAGCAGGGTTACTCTCACTAATATGCAGAGTAGGGTTATTCACACTGTAATACACAGAGCAGGGTTACTCTCATTGTAATACTCAGAGCAGGGTTACTCTCACTAATATACAGAGTAGGGTTACTCACACTGCAATACACAGAGCAGGGTTACTCTCTTACCAATACACAGAGCAGGGTTACTCTCACTGTAATACTCAGAGCAGGGTTACTCTCACTAATATACAGAGTAGCGTTACTCACACTGTAATACGCAGAGCAGGATTACTATCTTACGAACATACAGAGTAGGGTTACTCACACGAATATACAGAGTATTGTTACTCTCACTGTAATACACAGAGCAGGGTTACTCTCACACGGTAATATACAGAGCAGGGTTACTCTCACACTAATACACAGAGCAGGGTTAATCTCTTACCAACACACAGAGCAGGGTTACTCACACTGTAATACTCAGAGCAGGGTTACTCTCACTAATATGCAGAGTAGGGTTCCTGACACTGTAATACACAGAGCAGGGATACTCTCACTAATGCACAGAGCAGGGTTACTCTGACTAATATACAGAGTAGGTTTACTCACACTGGAATACACAGAGCAGGGTTACTCTGACTAATATACAGAGTAGGTTTACTCACACTGTAATACACAGAGCAGGGTAACTCTCACTAATGCACAGAGCAGGGTTACTCTGACTAATATACAGAGTAGGTTTACTCACACTGTAATACACAGAGTAGGGTTACTCTCACTAATGCACAGAGCAGGGTTACTCACACTGTAATACACAGAGCAGGGTTACTCTCACTAATATGCAGAGTAGGGTTATTCACACTGTAATACACAGAGCAGGGTTACTCTCACTAATACTCAGAGCAGGGTTACTCTCACTAATATACAGAGTAGGGTTACTCACACTGCAATACACAGAGCAGGGTTACTCTCTTACCAATACACAGAGCAGGGTGACTCTCACTGTAATACTCAGAGCAGGGTTACTCTCACTAATATACAGAGTAGCGTTACTCACACTAATACACAGAGCAGGATTACTATCTTACGAACATACAGAGTAGGGTTACTCACACTAATATACAGAGTATTGTTACTCTCACTGTAATACACAGAGCAGGGTTACACTCACACTCATACACAGAGCAGGGTGACTCTCACACGGTAATATAGAGAGCAGGGTTACTCTCACACTAATACACAGAGCAGGGTTAATCTCTTACTAATACACAGAGCAGGGTTACTCACACTGTAATACACAGAGCAGGGTTACTCTCACTAATATGCAGAGTAGGGTTACTCACACTGTAATACACAGAGCAGGGATACTCTCACTAATGCACAGAGCAGGGTTACTCTGACTAATATACAGAGTAGGTTTACTCACACTGTAATACACAGAGCAGGGATACTCTCACTAATGCACAGAGCAGGGTTACTCTGACTAATATACAGAGTAGGTTTACTCACACTGTAATACACAGAGCAGGGTAACTCTCACTAATGCACAGAGCAGGGTTACTCTGACTAATATACAGAGTAGGTTTACTCACACTGTAATACACAGAGCAGGGTTACTCTCACTAATGCACAGAGCAGGGTTACTCTGACTAATATACAGAGTAGGTTTACTCACACTGTAATACACAGAGCAGGGATACTCTCACTAATGCACAGAGCAGGGTTACTCTGACTAATATACAGAGTAGGTTTACTCACACTGTAATACACAGAGCAGGGATACTCTCACTAATGCATAGAGCAGGGTTACTCTGACTAATATACAGAGCAGGTTTACTCACACTGTAATACACAGAGCAGGGTTACTCTCACTAATGCACAGAGCAGGGTTACTCTCACACTAATACACAGAGCAGGGTTACTCTCACTGTAATACACAGAGCAGGGTTACTCTCTTACTAATACACAGAGCGGGGTTACACTCACACTAATACAGAGAGCACAGTTACTCTGTTCCTAATATACAGAGCAGGGTTACTCACACTGTAATACACAGAGCAGGGTTACTCTCTTACTAATACACAGAGCAGGGTTACTCTCTTACTAATATACAGAGTAGGTTTACTCACACTGTAATACACAGAGCAGGGTAACTCTCACTAATGCACAGAGCAGGGTTACTCTGACTAATATACAGAGTAGGTTTACTCACACTGTAATACACAGAGCAGGGTTACTCTCACTAATGCACAGAGCAGGGTTACTCTGACTAATATACAGAGTAGGTTTACTCACACTGTAATACACAGAGCAGGGATACTCTCACTAATGCACAGAGCAGGGTTACTCTGACTAATATACAGAGTAGGTTTACTCACACTGTAATACACAGAGCAGGGATACTCTCACTAATGCATAGAGCAGGGTTACTCTGACTAATATACAGAGCAGGTTTACTCACACTGTAATACACAGAGCAGGGTTACTCTCACTAATGCACAGAGCAGGGTTACTCTCACACTAATACACAGAGCAGGGTTACTCTCACTGTAATACACAGAGCAGGGTTACTCTCTTACTAATACACAGAGCGGGGTTACACTCACACTAATACAGAGAGCACAGTTACTCTGTTCCTAATATACAGAGCAGGGTTACTCACACTGTAATACACAGAGCAGGGTTACTCTCTTACTAATACACAGAGCAGGGTTACTCTCTTACTAATACACAGAGTAGGGCTACTCACACTGTAATACACAGAGCAGGTTACTCTCTTACCAATACACAGAGCAGGGTTACTCTCTGACTAATACACGGAGCAGGGGTACTCTCACTGTAATACTCAGAGCAGGGTTACTCTCTTACTAATACACAGAGTAGTGTTACTCACACTGTAATACAAAGAGCAGGGTTACTCTCTTACTAATACACGGAGCAGGGGTACTCTCACTGTAATACTCAGAGCAGGGTTACTCTCTTTAATGCACATAGCAGGGTTACTCTCACACTAATGCACAGAGCAGGATTACTCTCTCACTAATACACAGAGCGGGGTTACACTCACACTCATACACAGAGCAGGGTTACTCTCACTGTAATACACAGAACAGGTTACTCTCTTACCAATACACAGAGCAGGGTTCCTCTCTGAGCAAAACCCGGAGCAGGGTTACTCTCACACTGTAATACACAGAGCAGGTTGCTCTCTTACCAATACACAGAGCAAGGTTATACTCACACTCATACACAGAGCAGGGTTACTCTCACTGCAATACACAGAGCAGGGTTACTCTCTTACCAATACACAGAGCAGGGTTACTCTCTGACGAATACCCGGAGCAGGGCTACTTTCACTGTAATACTCAGAGCAGGGTTACTCTCACTAATGCACAGAGCAGGGTTACTCTCACACTAATGCACAGAGTAGGGTTACATTCACACTCATACACAGAGCAGGGTTACTCTCACTGTAATACTCAGAGCAGGGTTACTCTCTTACGAATACACGGAGCCGGATTACTCACACTGTAATACACAGAGCAGGGTTACTCTCACTAATACACAGAGGATGGTTAATCACACTGTAATACACTGAGCAGGGTTACTCTCACACGGAAATACACAGAGCAGGGTTACTCTCACACTAATACACAGCAGGGTTAATCTCTTACTAATACACAGAGCAGGGTTACTCACACTAATACACAGAGCAGGGTTACTCTCACTAATATGCAGAGTAGGGTTATTCACACGAATACACAGAGCAGGGTTACTCTCACTGTAATACTCAGAGCAGGGTTACTCTCACTAATATACAGAGTAGGGTTACTCACACTGAAATACACAGAGCAGGGTTACTCTCTTACCAATACACAGAGCAGGGTTACTCTCACTGTAATACTCAGAGCAGGGTTACTCTCACTAATATACAGAGTAGCGTTACTCACACTGTAATACACAGAGCAGGATTACTATCTTATGAACATACAGAGTAGGGTTACTCACACTAATATACAGAGTATTGTTACTCTCACTGTAATACACAGAGCAGGGTTACACTCAAACTCATACACAGAGCAGGGTTACTCTCACACGGTAATATACAGAGCAGGGTTACTCTCACACTAATACACAGAGCAGGGTTAATCTCTTACTAACACACAGAGCAGGGTTACTCACACTGTAATACTCAGAGCAGGGTTACTCTCACTAATATGCAGAGTAGGGTTCCTCACACTGTAATACACAGAGCAGGGATACTCTCACTAATGCACAGAGCAGAGTTACTCTGACTAATATACAGAGTAGGTTTACTCACACTGTAATACACAGAGCAGGGTTCCT
The DNA here is from genome assembly GCF_036365525.1 of Heterodontus francisci. Taxonomy (NCBI): domain Eukaryota; kingdom Metazoa; phylum Chordata; class Chondrichthyes; order Heterodontiformes; family Heterodontidae; genus Heterodontus; species Heterodontus francisci. Next base: position 6,301,308 of record NC_090413.1, read on the forward strand.
CTGACTAATATACAGAGTAGGTTTACTCACACTGTAATACACAGAGCAGGGTAACTCTCACTAATGCACAGAGCAGGGTTACTCTGACTAATATACAGAGTAGGTTTACTCACACTGTAATACACAGAGCAGGGTTACTCTGACTAATATACAGAGTAGGTTTACTCACACTGTAATACACAGAGCAGGGTAACTCTCACTAATGCACAGAGCAGGGTTACTCTGACTAATATACAGAGTAGGTTTACTCACACTGTAATACACAGAGCAGGGTTACTCTGACTAATATACAGAGTAGGTTTACTCACACTGTAATACACAGAGCAGGGTTACTCTCACTAATGCACAGAGCAGGGTTACTCTCACACTAATACACAGAGCAGGGTTACTCTCACTGTAATACACAGAGCAGGGTTACTCTCTTACTAATACACAGAGCGGGGTTACACTCACACTAATACAGAGAGCACAGTTACTCTGTTCCTAATATACAGAGCAGGGTTACTCACACTGTAATACACAGAGCAGGGTTACTCTCTTACTAATACACAGAGCAGGGTTACTCACACTGTAATACACAGAGCAGGGTTACTCTCTTACTAATACACAGAGTAGGGCTACTCACACTGTAATACACAGAGCAGGTTGCCCTCTTACCAATAGACAGAGCAGGGTTACTCTCTTACTAATACACGGAGCAGGGGTACTCTCAATGTAATACACAGAGCAGGGTTACTCTCTGACTAGTACACAGAGTAGGGTTACTCACACTGTAATACACAGAGCAGGGTTACTCTCTTACTAATACACAGAGTAGGGTTACTCACACTGTAATACACAGAGCAGGGTTACTCTCACTAATATGCAGAGTAGGGTTACTCACACTGTAATACACAGAGCAGGGTTACTCTGACTAATATACAGAGTAGGTTTACTCACACTGTAATACACAGAGCAGGGTTACTCTGACTAATATACAGAGTAGGTTTACTCACACTGTAATACTCAGAGCAGGGTAACTCTCACTAATGCACAGAGCAGGGTTACTCTGACTAATATACAGAGTAGGTTTACTCACACTGTAATACACAGAGCAGGGTTACTCTGACTAATATACAGAGTAGGTTTACTCACACTGTAATACACAGAGCAGGGTTACTCTCACTAATGCACAGAGCAGGGTTACTCTCACACTAATACACAGAGCAGGGTTACTCTCACTGTAATACACAGAGCAGGGTTACTCTCTTACTAATACACAGAGCGGGGTTACACTCACACTAATACAGAGAGCACAGTTACTCTGTTCCTAATATACAGAGCAGGGTTACTCACACTGTAATACACAGAGCAGGGTTACTCTCTTACTAATACACAGAGCAGGGTTACTCACACTGTAATACACAGAGCAGGGTTACTCTCTTACTAATACACAGAGTAGGGCTACTCACACTGTAATACACAGAGCAGGTTGCCCTCTTACCAGTAGACAGAGCAGGGTTACTCTCTTACTAATACACGGAGCAGGGGTACTCTCAATGTAATACACAGAGCAGGGTTACTCTCTGACTAATACACAGAGTAGGGTTACTCACACTGTAATACACAGAGCAGGGTTACTCTCTTACTAATACACAGAGTAGGGTTACTCACACTGTAATACACAGAGCAGGGTTACTCTCACTAATATGCAGAGTAGGGTTACTCACACTGTAATACATTGAGCAGGGTAACTCTCACTAATGCACAGAGCAGGGTTACTCTGACTAATATACAGAGTAGGTTTACTCACACTGTAATACACAGAGCAGGGTTACTCTCACTAATGCACAGAGCAGGGTTACTCTGACTAATATACAGAGTAGGTTTACTCACACTGTAATACACAGAGCAGGGATACTCTCACTAATGCACAGAGCAGGGTTACTCTGACTAATATACAGAGTAGGTTGACTCACAGTGTAATACACAGAGCAGGGTTACTCTCTTACTAATACACAGAGCAGGGTTACTCACACTGTAATACACAGAGCAGGTTTACTCACACTGTAATACACAGAGCAGGGTAACTCTCACTAATGCACAGAGCAGGGTTACTCTGACTAATATACAGAGTAGGTTTACTCACACTGTAATACACAGAGCAGGGTTACTCTGACTAATATACAGAGTAGGTTTACTCACACTGTAATACACAGAGCAGGGTTACTCTCACTAATGCACAGAGCAGGGTTACTCTCACACTAATACACAGAGCAGGGTTACTCTCACTGTAATACACAGAGCAGGGTTACTCTCTTACTAATACACAGAGCGGGGTTACACTCACACTAATACAGAGAGCACAGTTACTCTGTTCCTAATATACAGAGCAGGGTTACTCACACTGTAATACACAGAGCAGGGTTACTCTCTTACTAATACACAGAGCAGGGTTACTCACACTGTAATACACAGAGCAGGGTTACTCTCTTACTAATACACAGAGTAGGGCTACTCACACTGTAATACACAGAGCAGGTTGCCCTCTTACCAATAGACAGAGCAGGGTTACTCTCTTACTAATACACGGAGCAGGGGTACTCTCAATGTAATACACAGAGCAGGGTTACTCTCTGACTAGTACACAGAGTAGGGTTACTCACACTGTAATACACAGAGCAGGGTTACTCTCTTACTAATACACAGAGTAGGGTTACTCACACTGTAATACACAGAGCAGGGTTACTCTCACTAATATGCAGAGTAGGGTTACTCACACTGTAATACACAGAGCAGGGTTACTCTGACTAATATACAGAGTAGGTTTACTCACACTGTAATACACAGAGCAGGGTTACTCTGACTAATATACAGAGTAGGTTTACTCACACTGTAATACTCAGAGCAGGGTAACTCTCACTAATGCACAGAGCAGGGTTACTCTGACTAATATACAGAGTAGGTTTACTCACACTGTAATACACAGAGCAGGGTTACTCTGACTAATATACAGAGTAGGTTTACTCACACTGTAATACACAGAGCAGGGTTACTCTCACTAATGCACAGAGCAGGGTTACTCTCACACTAATACACAGAGCAGGGTTACTCTCACTGTAATACACAGAGCAGGGTTACTCTCTTACTAATACACAGAGCGGGGTTACACTCACACTAATACAGAGAGCACAGTTACTCTGTTCCTAATATACAGAGCAGGGTTACTCACACTGTAATACACAGAGCAGGGTTACTCTCTTACTAATACACAGAGCAGGGTTACTCACACTGTAATACACAGAGCAGGGTTACTCTCTTACTAATACACAGAGTAGGGCTACTCACACTGTAATACACAGAGCAGGTTGCCCTCTTACCAGTAGACAGAGCAGGGTTACTCTCTTACTAATACACGGAGCAGGGGTACTCTCAATGTAATACACAGAGCAGGGTTACTCTCTGACTAATACACAGAGTAGGGTTACTCACACTGTAATACACAGAGCAGGGTTACTCTCTTACTAATACACAGAGTAGGGTTACTCACACTGTAATACACAGAGCAGGGTTACTCTCACTAATATGCAGAGTAGGGTTACTCACACTGTAATACACTGAGCAGGGTAACTCTCACTAATGCACAGAGCAGGGTTACTCTGACTAATATACAGAGTAGGTTTACTCACACTGTAATACACAGAGCAGGGTTACTCTCACTAATGCACAGAGCAGGGTTACTCTGACTAATATACAGAGTAGGTTTACTCACACTGTAATACACTGAGCAGGGTAACTCTCACTAATGCACAGAGCAGGGTTACTCTGACTAATATACAGAGTAGGTTTACTCACACTGTAATACACAGAGCAGGGTTACTCTCTTACTAATACACAGAGCAGGGTTACTCACACTGTAATACACAGAGCAGGGTTACTCACACTGTAATACACAGAGCAGGTTACTCTCTTACCAATACACAGAGCAGGGTTACTCTCTGACTAATACACGGAGCAGGGGTACTCTCAATGTAATACACAGAGCAGGTTGCCCTCTTACCAATAGACAGAGCAGGGTTACTCTCTTACTAATACACGGAGCAGGGGTACTCTCAATGTAATACACAGAGCAGGGTTACTCTCTGACTAATACACAGAGTAGGGTTACTCACACTGTAATACACAGAGCAGGGTTACTCTCACTGTAATACTCAGAGCAGGGTTACTCTCTTTAATGCACATAGCAGGGTTACTCTCACACTAATGCACAGAGCAGGATTACTCTCTCACTAATACACAGAGCGGGGTTACACTCACACTCATACACAGAGCAGGGTTACTCTCACTGTAATACACAGAACAGGTTACTCTCTTACCAATACACAGAGCAGGGTTCCTCTCTGAGCAATACCCGGAGCAGGGTTACTCTCACACTGTAATACACAGAGCAGGTTGCTCTCTTACCAATACACAGAGCAAGGTTATACTCACACTCATACACAGAGCAGGGTTACTCTCACTGCAATACACAGAGCAGGGTTACTCTCTTACCAATACACAGAGCAGGGTTACTCTCTGACGAATACCCGGAGCAGGGCTACTTTCACTGTAATACTCAGAGCAGGGTTACTCTCACTAATATACAGAGTAGGGTTACTCACACTGTAATACACAGAGCAGGGTTACTCTCACTAATGCACAGAGCAGGGTTACTCTCACACTAATGCACAGAGTAGGGTTACATTCACACTCATACACAGAGCAGGGTTACTCACACTGTAATACTCAGAGCAGGGTTACTCTCTTACGAATACACGGAGCCGGATTACTCACACTGTAATACACAGAGCAGGGTTACTCTCACTAATACACAGAGGATGGTTACTCACACTGTAATACACTGAGCAGGGTTACTCTCACACGGAAATACACAGAGCAGGGTTACTCTCACACTAATACACAGCAGGGTTAATCTCTTACTAATACACAGAGCAGGGTTACTCACACTAATACACAGAGCAGGGTTACTCTCACTAATATGCAGAGTAGGGTTATTCACACTAATACACAGAGCAGGGTTACTCTCACTGTAATACTCAGAGCAGGGTTACTCTCACTAATATACAGAGTAGGGTTACTCACACTGCAATACACAGAGCAGGGTTACTCTCTTACCAATACACAGAGCAGGGTTACTCTCACTGTAATACTCAGAGCAGGGTGACTCTCACAAATATACAGAGTAGCGTTACTCACACTGTAATACACAGAGCAGGATTACTATCTTACGAACATACAGAGTAGGGTTACTCACACTAATATACAGAGTATTGTTACTCTCACTGTAATACACAGAGCAGGGTTACACTCACACTCATACACAGAGCAGGGTTACTCTCACACGGTAATATACAGAGCAGGGGTACTCTCACACTAATACACAGAGCAGGGTTAATCTCTTACTAACACACAGAGCAGGGTTACTCACACTGTAATACTCAGAGCAGGGTTACTCTCACTAATATGCAGAGTAGGGTTCCTCACACTGTAATACACAGAGCAGGGATACTCTCACTAATGCACAGAGCAGGGTTACTCTGACTAATATACAGAGTAGGTTTACTCACACTGTAATACACAGAGCAGGGATACTCTGACTAATATATAGAGTAGGTTTACTCACACTGTAATACACAGAGCAGGGTAACTCTCACTAATGCACAGAGCAGGGTTACTCTGACTAATATACAGAGTAGGTTTACTCACACTGTAATACACAGAGCAGGGTTACTCTGACTAATATACAGAGTAGGTTTACTCACACTGTAATACACAGAGCAGGGTTACTCTCACTAATGCACAGAGCAGGGTTACTCTCACACTAATACACAGAGCAGGGTTACTCTCACTGTAATACACAGAGCAGGGTTACTCTCTTACTAATACACAGAGCGGGGTTACACTCACACTAATACAGAGAGCACAGTTACTCTGTTCCTAATATACAGAGCAGGGTTACTCACACTGTAATACACAGAGCAGGGTTACTCTCTTACTAATACACAGAGCAGGGTTACTCACACTGTAATACACAGAGCAGGGTTACTCTCTTACTAATACACAGAGTAGGGCTACTCACACTGTAATACACAGAGCAGGTTGCCCTCTTACCAATAGACAGAGCAGGGTTACTCTCTTACTAATACACGGAGCAGGGGTACTCTCAATGTAATACACAGAGCAGGGTTACTCTCTGACTAATACACAGAGTAGGGTTACTCACACTGTAATACACAGAGCAGGGTTACTCTCTTACTAATACACAGAGTAGGGTTACTCACACTGTAATACACAGAGCAGGGTTACTCTCACTAATATGCAGAGTAGGGTTACTCACACTGTAATACACAGAGCAGGGTTACTCTCACTAATGCACAGAGCAGGGTAACTCTGACTAATATACAGAGTAGGTTTACTCACACTGTAATACACAGAGCAGGGTAACTCTCACTAATGCACAGAGCAGGGTTACTCTGACTAATATACAGAGTAGGTTTACTCACACTGTAATACACAGAGCAGGGATACTCTCACTAATGCACAGAGCAGGGTTACTCTGACTAATATACAGAGTAGGTTTACTCACACTGTAATACACAGAGCAGGGTTACTCTCACTAATGCATAGAGCAGGGTTACTCTGACTAATATACAGAGCAGGTTTACTCACACTGTAATACACAGAGCAGGGTTACTCTCACTAATGCACAGAGCAGGGTTACTCTCACACTAATACACAGAGCAGGGTTACTCTCACTGTAATACACAGAGCAGGGTTACTCTCTTACTAATACACAGAGCGGGGTTACACTCACACTAATACAGAGAGCACAGTTACTCTGTTCCTAATATACAGAGCAGGGTTACTCACACTGTAATACACAGAGCAGGGTTACTCTCTTACTAATACACAGAGCAGGGTTACTCTCTTACTAATACACAGAGTAGGGCTACTCACACTGTAATACACAGAGCAGGTTACTCTCTTACCAATACACAGAGCAGGGTTACTCTCTGACTAATACACGGAGCAGGGGTACTCTCAATGTAATACACAGAGCAGGGTTACTCTCTGACTAATACACAGAGAAGGGTTACTCACACTGTAATACACAGAGCAGGGTTACTCTCTTACTAATACACAGAGTAGGGTTACTCACACTGTAATACACAGAGCAGGTTACTCTCTTACCAATACACAGAGCAGGGTTACTCTCTGACTAATACACGGAGCAGGGGTACTCTCACTGTAATACACAGAGCAGGGTTACTCTCTTACTAATACACAGAGTTGGGTTACTCACACTGTAATACACAGAGCAGGGTTACTCTCACTGTAATACTCAGAGCAGGGTTACTCTCTTTAATGCACATAGCAGGGTTACTCTCACACTAATGCACAGAGCAGGATTACTCTCTCACTAATACACAGAGCGGGGTTACACTCACACTCATACACAGAGCAGGGTTACTCTCACTGTAATACACAGAACAGGTTACTCTCTTACCAATACACAGAGCAGGGTTCCTCTCTGAGCAATACCCGGAGCAGGGTTACTCTCACACTGTAATACACAGAGCAGGTTGCTCTCTTACCAATACACAGAGCAAGGTTATACTCACACTCATACACAGAGCAGGGTTACTCTCACTGCAATACACAGAGCAGGGTTACTCTCTTACCAATACACAGAGCAGGGTTACTCTCTGACGAATACCCGGAGCAGGGCTACTTTCACTGTAATACTCAGAGCAGGGTTACTCTCACTAATATACAGAGTAGGGTTACTCACACTGTAATACACAGAGCAGGGTTACTCTCACTAATGCACAGAGCAGGGTTACTCTCACACTAATGCACAGAGTAGGGTTACATTCACACTCATACACAGAGCAGGGTTACTCACACTGTAATACTCAGAGCAGGGTTACTCTCTTACGAATACACGGAGCCGGATTACTCACACTGTAATACACAGAGCAGGGTTACTCTCACTAATACACAGAGGATGGTTACTCACACTGTAATACACTGAGCAGGGTTACTCTCACACGGAAATACACAGAGCAGGGTTACTCTCACACTAATACACAGCAGGGTTAATCTCTTACTAATACACAGAGCAGGGTTACTCACACTAATACACAGAGCAGGGTTACTCTCACTAATATGCAGAGTAGGGTTATTCACACTAATACACAGAGCAGGGTTACTCTCACTGTAATACTCAGAGCAGGGTTACTCTCACTAATATACAGAGTAGGGTTACTCACACTGCAATACACAGAGCAGGGTTACTCTCTTACCAATACACAGAGCAGGGTTACTCTCACTGTAATACTCAGAGCAGGGTGACTCTCACAAATATACAGAGTAGCGTTACTCACACTGTAATACACAGAGCAGGATTACTATCTTACGAACATACAGAGTAGGGTTACTCACACTAATATACAGAGTATTGTTACTCTCACTGTAATACACAGAGCAGGGTTACACTCACACTCATACACAGAGCAGGGTTACTCTCACACGGTAATATACAGAGCAGGGGTACTCTCACACTAATACACAGAGCAGGGTTAATCTCTTACTAACACACAGAGCAGGGTTACTCACACTGTAATACTCAGAGCAGGGTTACTCTCACTAATATGCAGAGTAGGGTTCCTCACACTGTAATACACAGAGCAGGGATACTCTCACTAATGCACAGAGCAGGGTTACTCTGACTAATATACAGAGTAGGTTTACTCACACTGTAATACACAGAGCAGGGATACTCTGACTAATATATAGAGTAGGTTTACTCACACTGTAATACACAGAGCAGGGTAACTCTCACTAATGCACAGAGCAGGGTTACTCTGACTAATATACAGAGTAGGTTTACTCACACTGTAATACACAGAGCAGGGTTACTCTGACTAATATACAGAGTAGGTTTACTCACACTGTAATACACAGAGCAGGGTTACTCTCACTAATGCACAGAGCAGGGTTACTCTCACACTAATACACAGAGCAGGGTTACTCTCACTGTAATACACAGAGCAGGGTTACTCTCTTACTAATACACAGAGCGGGGTTACACTCACACTAATACAGAGAGCACAGTTACTCTGTTCCTAATATACAGAGCAGGATTACTCACACTGTAATACACAGAGCAGGGTTACTCTCTTACTAATACACAGAGCAGGGTTACTCACACTGTAATACACAGAGCAGGGTTACTCTCTTACTAATACACAGAGTAGGGCTACTCACACTGTAATACACAGAGCAGGTTGCCCTCTTACCAATAGACAGAGCAGGGTTACTCTCTTACTAATACACGGAGCAGGGGTACTCTCAATGTAATACACAGAGCAGGGTTACTCTCTGACTAATACACAGAGTAGGGTTACTCACACTGTAATACACAGAGCAGGGTTACTCTCTTACTAATACACAGAGTAGGGTTACTCACACTGTAATACACAGAGCAGGGTTACTCTCACTAATATGCAGAGTAGGGTTACTCACACTGTAATACACAGAGCAGGGTTACTCTCACTAATGCACAGAGCAGGGTAACTCTGACTAATATACAGAGTAGGTTTACTCACACTGTAATACACAGAGCAGGGTAACTCTCACTAATGCACAGAGCAGGGTTACTCTGACTAATATACAGAGTAGGTTTACTCACACTGTAATACACAGAGCAGGGATACTCTCACTAATGCACAGAGCAGGGTTACTCTGACTAATATACAGAGTAGGTTTACTCACACTGTAATACACAGAGCAGGGTTACTCTCACTAATGCATAGAGCAGGGTTACTCTGACTAATATACAGAGCAGGTTTACTCACACTGTAATACACAGAGCAGGGTTACTCTCACTAATGCACAGAGCAGGGTTACTCTCACACTAATACACAGAGCAGGGTTACTCTCACTGTAATACACAGAGCAGGGTTACTCTCTTACTAATACACAGAGCGGGGTTACACTCACACTAATACAGAGAGCACAGTTACTCTGTTCCTAATATACAGAGCAGGGTTACTCACACTGTAATACACAGAGCAGGGTTACTCTCTTACTAATACACAGAGCAGGGTTACTCTCTTACTAATACACAGAGTAGGGCTACTCACACTGTAATACACAGAGCAGGTTACTCTCTTACCAATACACAGAGCAGGGTTACTCTCTGACTAATACACGGAGCAGGGGTACTCTCAATGTAATACACAGAGCAGGGTTACTATCTGACTAATACACAGAGTAGGGTTACTCACACTGTAATACACAGAGCAGGGTTACTCTCTTACTAATACACAGAGTAGGGTTACTCACACTGTAATACACAGAGCAGGTTACTCTCTTACCAATACACAGAGCAGGGTTACTCTCTGACTAATACACGGAGCAGGGGTACTCTCACTGTAATACACAGAGCAGGGTTACTCTCTTACTAATACACAGAGTTGGGTTACTCACACTGTAATACAAAGAGCAGGGTTACTCTCTTACTAATACACGGAGCAGGGGTACTCTCACTGTAATACTCAGAGCAGGGTTACTCTCTTTAATGCACATAGCAGGGTTACTCTCACACTAATGCACAGAGCAGGATTACTCTCTCACTAATACACAGAGCGGGGTTACACTCACACTCATACACAGAGCAGGGTTACTCTCACTGTAATACACAGAACAGGTTACTCTCTTACCAATACACAGAGCAGGGTTCCTCTCTGAGTAATACCCGGAGCAGGGTTACTCTCACACTGTAATACACAGAGCAGGTTGCTCTCTTACCAATACACAGAGCAAGGTTATACTCACACTCATACACAGAGCAGGGTTACTCTCACTGCAATACACAGAACAGGGTTACTCTCTTACCAATACACAGAGCAGGGTTACTCTCTGACGAATACCCGGAGCAGGGCTACTTTCACTGTAATACTCAGAGCAGGGTTACTCTCACTAATATACAGAGTAGGGTTACTCACACTGTAATACACAGAGCAGGGTTACTCTCACTAATGCACAGAGCAGGGTTACTCTCACACTAATGCACAGAGTAGGGTTACATTCACACTCATACACAGAGCAGGGTTACTCTCACTGTAATACTCAGAGCAGGGTTACTCTCTTACGAATACACGGAGCCGGATTACTCACACTGTAATACACAGAGCAGGGTTACTCTCACTAATACACAGAGGATGGTTACTCACACTGTAATACACTGAGCAGGGTTACTCTCACACGGAAATACACAGAGCAGGGTTACTCTCACACTAATACACAGCAGGGTTAATCTCTTACTAATACACAGAGCAGGGTTACTCACACTAATACACAGAGCAGGGTTACTCTCACTAATATGCAGAGTAGGGTTATTCACACTGTAATACACAGAGCAGGGTTACTCTCATTGTAATACTCAGAGCAGGGTTACTCTCACTAATATACAGAGTAGGGTTACTCACACTGCAATACACAGAGCAGGGTTACTCTCTTACCAATACACAGAGCAGGGTTACTCTCACTGTAATACTCAGAGCAGGGTTACTCTCACTAATATACAGAGTAGCGTTACTCACACTGTAATACGCAGAGCAGGATTACTATCTTACGAACATACAGAGTAGGGTTACTCACACGAATATACAGAGTATTGTTACTCTCACTGTAATACACAGAGCAGGGTTACACTCACACTCATACACAGAGCAGGGTTACTCTCACACGGTAATATACAGAGCAGGGTTACTCTCACACTAATACACAGAGCAGGGTTAATCTCTTACCAACACACAGAGCAGGGTTACTCACACTGTAATACTCAGAGCAGGGTTACTCTCACTAATATGCAGAGTAGGGTTCCTGACACTGTAATACACAGAGCAGGGATACTCTCACTAATGCACAGAGCAGGGTTACTCTGACTAATATACAGAGTAGGTTTACTCACACTGGAATACACAGAGCAGGGTTACTCTGACTAATATACAGAGTAGGTTTACTCACACTGTAATACACAGAGCAGGGTAACTCTCACTAATGCACAGAGCAGGGTTACTCTGACTAATATACAGAGTAGGTTTACTCACACTGTAATACACAGAGTAGGGTTACTCTCACTAATGCACAGAGCAGGGTTACTCACACTGTAATACACAGAGCAGGGTTACTCTCACTAATATGCAGAGTAGGGTTATTCACACTGTAATACACAGAGCAGGGTTACTCTCACTAATACTCAGAGCAGGGTTACTCTCACTAATATACAGAGTAGGGTTACTCACACTGCAATACACAGAGCACAGTTACTCTCTTACCAATACACAGAGCAGGGCGACTCTCACTGTAATACTCAGAGCAGGGTTACTCTCACTAATATACAGAGTAGCGTTACTCACACTAATACACAGAGCAGGATTACTATCTTACGAACATACAGAGTAGGGTTACTCACACTAATATACAGAGTATTGTTACTCTCACTGTAATACACAGAGCAGGGTTACACTCACACTCATACACAGAGCAGGGTGACTCTCACACGGTAATATAGAGAGCAGGGTTACTCTCACACTAATACACAGAGCAGGGTTAATCTCTTACTAATACACAGAGCAGGGTTACTCACACTGTAATACACAGAGCAGGGTTACTCTCACTAATATGCAGAGTAGGGTTACTCACACTGTAATACACAGAGCAGGGATACTCTCACTAATGCACAGAGCAGGGTTACTCTGACTAATATACAGAGTAGGTTTACTCACACTGTAATACACAGAGCAGGGATACTCTCACTAATGCACAGAGCAGGGTTACTCTGACTAATATACAGAGTAGGTTTACTCACACTGTAATACACAGAGCAGGGTAACTCTCACTAATGCACAGAGCAGGGTTACTCTGACTAATATACAGAGTAGGTTTACTCACACTGTAATACACAGAGCAGGGTTACTCTCACTAATGCACAGAGCAGGGTTACTCTGACTAATATACAGAGTAGGTTTACTCACACTGTAATACACAGAGCAGGGATACTCTCACTAATGCACAGAGCAGGGTTACTCTGACTAATATACAGAGTAGGTTTACTCACACTGTAATACACAGAGCAGGGTTACTCTCACTAATGCATAGAGCAGGGTTACTCTGACTAATATACAGAGCAGGTTTACTCACACTGTAATACACAGAGCAGGGTTACTCTCACTAATGCACAGAGCAGGGTTACTCTCACACTAATACACAGAGCAGGGTTACTCTCACTGTAATACACAGAGCAGGGTTACTCTCTTACTAATACACAGAGCGGGGTTACACTCACACTAATACAGAGAGCACAGTTACTCTGTTCCTAATATACAGAGCAGGGTTACTCACACTGTAATACACAGAGCAGGGTTACTCTCTTACTAATACACAGAGCAGGGTTACTCTCTTACTAATACACAGAGTAGGGCTACTCACACTGTAATACACAGAGCAGGTTACTCTCTTACCAATACACAGAGCAGGGTTACTCTCTGACTAATACACGGAGCAGGGGTACTCTCACTGTAATACTCAGAGCAGGGTTACTCTCTTACTAATACACAGAGTAGGGTTACTCACACTGTAATACAAAGAGCAGGGTTACTCTCTTACTAATACACGGAGCAGGGGTACTCTCACTGTAATACTCAGAGCAGGGTTACTCTCTTTAATGCACATAGCAGGGTTACTCTCACACTAATGCACAGAGCAGGATTACTCTCTCACTAATACACAGAGCGGGGTTACACTCACACTCATACACAGAGCAGGGTTACTCTCACTGTAATACACAGAACAGGTTACTCTCTTACCAATACACAGAGCAGGGTTCCTCTCTGAGCAAAACCCGGAGCAGGGTTACTCTCACACTGTAATACACAGAGCAGGTTGCTCTCTTACCAATACACAGAGCAAGGTTATACTCACACTCATACACAGAGCAGGGTTACTCTCACTGCAATACACAGAGCAGGGTTACTCTCTTACCAATACACAGAGCAGGGTTACTCTCTGACGAATACCCGGAGCAGGGCTACTTTCACTGTAATACTCAGAGCAGGGTTACTCTCACTAATGCACAGAGCAGGGTTACTCTCACACTAATGCACAGAGTAGGGTTACATTCACACTCATACACAGAGCAGGGTTACTCTCACTGTAATACTCAGAGCAGGGTTACTCTCTTACGAATACACGGAGCCGGATTACTCACACTGTAATACACAGAGCAGGGTTACTCTCACTAATACACAGAGGATGGTTAATCACACTGTAATATACTGAGCAGGGTTACTCTCACACGGAAATACACAGAGCAGGGTTACTCTCACACTAATACACAGCAGGGTTAATCTCTTACTAATACACAGAGCAGGGTTACTCACACTAATACACAGAGCAGGGTTACTCTCACTAATATGCAGAGTAGGGTTATTCACACGAATACACAGAGCAGGGTTACTCTCACTGTAATACTCAGAGCAGGGTTACTCTCACTAATATACAGAGTAGGGTTACTCACACTGCAATACACAGAGCAGGGTTACTCTCTTACCAATACACAGAGCAGGGTTACTCTCACTGTAATACTCAGAGCAGGGTTACTCTCACTAATATACAGAGTAGCGTTACTCACACTGTAATACACAGAGCAGGATTACTATCTTATGAACATACAGAGTAGGGTTACTCACACTAATATACAGAGTATTGTTACTCTCACTGTAATACACAGAGCAGGGTTACACTCACACTCATACACAGAGCAGGGTTACTCTCACACGGTAATATACAGAGCAGGGTTACTCTCACACTAATACACAGAGCAGGGTTAATCTCTTACTAACACACAGAGCAGGGTTACTCACACTGTAATACTCAGAGCAGGGTTACTCTCACTAATATGCAGAGTAGGGTTCCTCACACTGTAATACACAGAGCAGGGATACTCTCACTAATGCACAGAGCAGAGTTACTCTGACTAATATACAGAGTAGGTTTACTCACACTGTAATACACAGAGCAGGGTTACTCTGACTAATATACAGAGTAGGTTTACTCACACTGTAATACACAGAGCAGGGTAACTCTCACTAATGCACAGAGCAGGGTTACTCTGACTAATATACAGAGTAGGTTTACTCACACTGTAATACACAGAGCAGGGTTACTCTGACTAATATACAGAGTAGGTTTACTCACACTGTAATACACAGAGCAGGGTTACTCTCACTAATGCACAGAGCAGGGTTACTCTCACACTAATACACAGAGCAGGGTTACTCTCACTGTAATACACAGAGCAGGGTTACTCTCTTACTAATACACAGAGCGGGGTTACACTCACACTAATACAGAGAGCACAGTTACTCTGTTCCTAATATACAGAGCAGGGTTACTCACACTGTAATACACAGAGCAGGGTTACTCTCTTACTAATACACAGAGCAGGGTTACTCACACTGTAATACACAGAGCAGGGTTACTCTCTTACTAATACACAGAGTAGGGCTACTCACACTGTAATACACAGAGCAGGTTGCCCTCTTACCAATAGACAGAGCAGGGTTACTCTCTTACTAATACACGGAGCAGGGGTACTCTCAATGTAATACACAGAGCAGGGTTACTCTCTGACTAGTACACAGAGTAGGGTTACTCACACTGTAATACACAGAGCAGGGTTACTCTCTTACTAATACACAGAGTAGGGTTACTCACACTGTAATACACAGAGCAGGGTTACTCTCACTAATATGCAGAGTAGGGTTACTCACACTGTAATACACAGAGCAGGGTTACTCTGACTAATATACAGAGTAGGTTTACTCACACTGTAATACACAGAGCAGGGTTACTCTGACTAATATACAGAGTAGGTTTACTCACACTGTAATACTCAGAGCAGGGTAACTCTCACTAATGCACAGAGCAGGGTTACTCTGACTAATATACAGAGTAGGTTTACTCACACTGTAATACACAGAGCAGGGTTACTCTGACTAATATACAGAGTAGGTTTACTCACACTGTAATACACAGAGCAGGGTTACTCTCACTAATGCACAGAGCAGGGTTACTCTCACACTAATACACAGAGCAGGGTTACTCTCACTGTAATACACAGAGCAGGGTTACTCTCTTACTAATACACAGAGTGGGGTTACACTCACACTAATACAGAGAGCACAGTTACTCTGTTCCTAATATACAGAGCAGGGTTACTCACACTGTAATACACAGAGCAGGGTTACTCTCTTACTAATACACAGAGCAGGGTTACTCACACTGTAATACACAGAGCAGGGTTACTCTCTTACTAATACACAGAGTAGGGCTACTCACACTGTAATACACAGAGCAGGTTGCCCTCTTACCAGTAGACAGAGCAGGGTTACTCTCTTACTAATACACGGAGCAGGGGTACTCTCAATGTAATACACAGAGCAGGGTTACTCTCTGACTAATACACAGAGTAGGGTTACTCACACTGTAATACACAGAGCAGGGTTACTCTCTTACTAATACACAGAGTAGGGTTACTCACACTGTAATACACAGACCAGGGTTACTCTCACTAATATGCAGAGTAGGGTTACTCACACTGTAATACACAGAGCAGGGTAACTCTCACTAATGCACAGAGCAGGGTTACTCTGACTAATATACAGAGTAGGTTTACTCACACTGTAATACACAGAGCAGGGTTACTCTCACTAATGCACAGAGCAGGTTACTCTGACTAATATACAGAGTAGGTTTACTCACACTGTAATACACAGAGCAGGGATACTCTCACTAATGCACAGAGCAGGGTTACTCTGACTAATATACAGAGTAGGTTGACTCACACTGTAATACACAGAGCAGGGTTACTCTCTTACTAATGCACAGAGCAGGGTTACTCACACTGTAATACACAGAGCAGGGTTACTCACACTGTAATACACAGAGCAGGTTACTCTCTTACCAATACACAGAGCAGGGTTACTCTCTGACTAATACACGGAGCAGGGGTACTCTCAATGTAATACACAGAGCAGGTTGCCCTCTTACCAATAGACAGAGCAGGGTTACTCTCTTACTAATACACGGAGCAGGGGTACTCTCAATGTAATACACAGAGCAGGGTTACTCTCTGACTAATACACAGAGTAGGGTTACTCACACTGTAATACACAGAGCAGGGTTACTCTCACTGTAATACTCAGAGCAGGGTTACTCTCTTTAATGCACATAGCAGGGTTACTCTCACACTAATGCACAGAGCAGGATTACTCTCTCACTAATACACAGAGCGGGGTTACACTCACACTCATACACAGAGCAGGGTTACTCTCACTGTAATACACAGAACAGGTTACTCTCTTACCAATACACAGAGCAGGGTTCCTCTCTGAGCAATACCCGGAGCAGGGTTACTCTCACACTGTAATACACAGAGCAGGTTGCTCTCTTACCAATACACAGAGCAAGGTTATACTCACACTCATACACAGAGCAGGGTTACTCTCACTGCAATACACAGAGCAGGGTTACTCTCTTACCAATACACAGAGCAGGGTTACTCTCTGACGAATACCCGGAGCAGGGCTACTTTCACTGTAATACTCAGAGCAGTGTTACTCTCACTAATATACAGAGTAGGGTTACTCACACTGTAATACACAGAGCAGGGTTACTCTCACTAATGCACAGAGCAGGGTTACTCTCACACTAATGCACAGAGTAGGGTTACATTCACACTCATACACAGAGCAGGGTTACTCACACTGTAATACTCAGAGCAGGGTTACTCTCTTACGAATACACGGAGCCGGATTACTCACACTGTAATACACAGAGCAGGGTTACTCTCACTAATACACAGAGGATGGTTACTCACACTGTAATACACTGAGCAGGGTTACTCTCACACGGAAATACACAGAGCAGGGTTACTCTCACACTAATACACAGCAGGGTTAATCTCTTACTAATACACAGAGCAGGGTTACTCACACTAATACACAGAGCAGGGTTACTCTCACTAATATGCAGAGTAGGGTTATTCACACTAATACACAGAGCAGGGTTACTCTCACTGTAATACTCAGAGCAGGGTTACTCTCACTAATATACAGAGTAGGGTTACTCACACTGCAATACACAGAGCAGGGTTACTCTCTTACCAATACACAGAGCAGGGTTACTCTCACTGTAATACTCAGAGCAGGGTGACTCTCACAAATATACAGAGTAGCGTTACTCACACTGTAATACACAGAGCAGGATTACTATCTTACGAACATACAGAGTAGGGTTACTCACACTAATATACAGAGTATTGTTACTCTCACTGTAATACACAGAGCAGGGTTACACTCACACTCATACACAGAGCAGGGTTACTCTCACACGGTAATATACAGAGCAGGGGTACTCTCACACTAATACACAGAGCAGGGTTAATCTCTTACTAACACACAGAGCAGGGTTACTCACACTGTAATACTCAGAGCAGGGTTACTCTCACTAATATGCAGAGTAGGGTTCCTCACACTGTAATACACAGAGCAGGGATACTCTCACTAATGCACAGAGCAGGGTTACTCTGACTAATATACAGAGTAGGTTTACTCACACTGTAATACACAGAGCAGGGATACTCTGACTAATATATAGAGTAGGTTTACTCACACTGTAATACACAGAGCAGGGTAACTCTCACTAATGCACAGAGCAGGGTTACTCTGACTAATATACAGAGTAGGTTTACTCACACTGTAATACACAGAGCAGGGTTACTCTGACTAATATACAGAGTAGGTTTACTCACACTGTAATACACAGAGCAGGGTTACTCTCACTAATGCACAGAGCAGGGTTACTCTCACACTAATACACAGAGCAGGGTTACTCTCACTGTAATACACAGAGCAGGGTTACTCTCTTACTAATACACAGAGCGGGGTTACACTCACACTAATACAGAGAGCACAGTTACTCTGTTCCTAATATACAGAGCAGGGTTACTCACACTGTAATACACAGAGCAGGGTTACTCTCTTACTAATACACAGAGCAGGGTTACTCACACTGTAATACACAGAGCAGGGTTACTCTCTTACTAATACACAGAGTAGGGCTACTCACACTGTAATACACAGAGCAGGTTGCCCTCTTACCAATAGACAGAGCAGGGTTACTCTCTTACTAATACACGGAGCAGGGGTACTCTCAATGTAATACACAGAGCAGGGTTACTCTCTGACTAATACACAGAGTAGGGTTACTCACACTGTAATACACAGAGCAGGGTTACTCTCTTACTAATACACAGAGTAGGGTTACTCACACTGTAATACACAGAGCAGGGTTACTCTCACTAATGCACAGAGCAGGGTAACTCTGACTAATATACAGAGTAGGTTTACTCACACTGTAATACACAGAGCAGGGTAACTCTCACTAATGCACAGAGCAGGGTTACTCTGACTAATATACAGAGTAGGTTTACTCACACTGTAATACACAGAGCAGGGTTACTCTCACTAATGCACAGAGCAGGGTTACTCTGACTAATATACAGAGTAGGTTTACTCACACTGTAATACACAGAGCAGGGATACTCTCACTAATGCACAAAGCAGGGTTACTCTGACTAATATACAGAGTAGGTTTACTCACACTGTAATACACAGAGCAGGGTTACTCTCACTAATGCATAGAGCAGGGTTACTCTGACTAATATACAGAGCAGGTTTACTCACACTGTAATACACAGAGCAGGGTTACTCTCACTAATGCACAGAGCAGGGTTACTCTCACACTAATACACAGAGCAGGGTTACTCTCACTGTAATACACAGAGCAGGGTTACTCTCTTACTAATACACAGAGCGGGGTTACACTCACACTAATACAGAGAGCACAGTTACTCTGTTCCTAATATACAGAGCAGGGTTACTCACACTGTAATACACAGAGCAGGGTTACTCTCTTACTAATACACAGAGCAGGGTTACTCTCTTACTAATACACAGAGTAGGGCTACTCACACTGTAATACACAGAGCAGGTTACTCTCTTACCAATACACAGAGCAGGGTTACTCTCTGACTAATACACGGAGCAGGGGTACTCTCAATGTAATACACAGAGCAGGGTTACTCTCTGACTAATACACAGAGTAGGGTTACTCACACTGTAATACACAGAGCAGGGTTACTCTCTTACTAATACACAGAGTAGGGTTACTCACACTGTAATACACAGAGCAGGTTACTCTCTTACCAATACACAGAGCAGGGTTACTCTCTGACTAATACACGGAGCAGGGGTACTCTCACTGTAATACACAGAGCAGGGTTACTCTCTTACTAATACACAGAGTTGGGTTACTCACACTGTAATACAAAGAGCAGGGTTACTCTCTTACTAATACACGGAGCAGGGGTACTCTCACTGTAATACTCAGAGCAGGGTTACTCTCTTTAATGCACATAGCAGGGTTACTCTCACACTAATGCACAGAGCAGGATTACTCTCTCACTAATACACAGAGCGGGGTTACACTCACACTCATACACAGAGCAGGGTTACTCTCACTGTAATACACAGAACAGGTTACTCTCTTACCAATACACAGAGCAGGGTTCCTCTCTGAGTAATACCCGGAGCAGGGTTACTCTCACACTGTAATACACAGAGCAGGTTGCTCTCTTACCAATACACAGAGCAAGGTTATACTCACACTCATACACAGAGCAGGGTTACTCTCACTGCAATATACAGAGCAGGGTTACTCTCTTACCAATACACAGAGCAGGGTTACTCTCTGACGAATACCCGGAGCAGGGCTACTTTCACTGTAATACTCAGAGCAGGGTTACTCTCACTAATATACAGAGTAGGGTTACTCACACTGTAATACACAGAGCAGGGTTACTGTCACTAATGCACAGAGCAGGGTTACTCTCACACTAATGCACAGAGTAGGGTTACATTCACACTCATACACAGAGCAGGGTTACTCTCACTGTAATACTCAGAGCAGGGTTACTCTCTTACGAATACACGGAGCCGGATTACTCACACTGTAATACACAGAGCAGGGTTACTCTGACTAATACACAGAGGATGGTTACTCACACTGTAATACACTGAGCAGGGTTACTCTCACACGGAAATACACAGAGCAGGGTTACTCTCACACTAATACACAGCAGGGTTAATCTCTTACTAATACACAGAGCAGGGTTACTCACACTAATACACAGAGCAGGGTTACTCTCACTAATATGCAGAGTCGGGTTATTCACACTGTAATACACAGAGCAGGGTTACTCTCACTGTAATACTCAGAGCAGGGTTACTCTCACTAATATACAGAGTAGGGTTACTCACACTGCAATACACAGAGCAGGGTTACTCTCTTACCAATACACAGAGCAGGGTTACTCTCACTGTAATACTCAGAGCAGGGTTACTCTCACTAATATACAGAGTAGCGTTACTCACACTGTAATACACAGAGCAGGATTACTATCTTACGAACATACAGAGTAGGGTTACTCACACTAATATACAGAGTATTGTTACTCTCACTGTAATACACAGAGCAGGGTTACACTCACACTCATACACAGAGCAGGGTTACTCTCACACGGTAATATACAGAGCAGGGTTACTCTCACACTAATACGCAGAGCAGGGTTAATCTCTTACTAACACACAGAGCAGGGTTACTCACACTGTAATACTCAGAGCAGGGTTACTCTCACTAATATGCAGAGTAGGGTTCCTCACACTGTAATACACAGAGCAGGGATACTCTCACTAATGCACAGAGCAGGGTTACTCTGACTAATATACAGAGTAGGTTTACTCACACTGTAATACACAGAGCAGGGTTACTCTGACTAATATACAGAGTAGGTTTACTCACACTGTAATACACAGAGCAGGGATACTCTCACTAATGCACAGAGCAGGGTTACTCTGACTAATATACAGAGTAGGTTTACTCACACTGTAATACACAGAGTAGGGTTACTCTCACTAATGCACAGAGCAGGGTTACTCACACTGTAATACACAGAGCAGGGTTACTCTCACTAATATGCAGAGTAGGGTTATTCACACTGTAATACACAGAGCAGGGTTACTCTCACTAATACTCAGAGCAGGGTTACTCTCACTAATATACAGAGTAGGGTTCCTCACACTGCAATACACAGAGCAGGGTTACTCTCTTACCAATACACAGAGCAGGGTGACTCTCACTGTAATACTCAGAGCAGGGTTACTCTCACTAATATACAGAGTAGGGTTACTCACACTGCAATACACAGAGCAGGGTTACTCTCTTACCAATACACAGAGCAGGGTGACTCTCACTGTAATACTCAGAGCAGGGTTACTCTCACTAATATACAGAGTAGCGTTACTCACACTAATACACAGAGCAGGATTACTATCTTACGAACATACAGAGTAGGGTTACTCACACTAATATACAGAGTATTGTTACTCTCACTGTAATACACAGAGCAGGGTTACACTCACACTCATACACAGAGCAGGGTGACTCTCACACGGTAATATACAGAGCAGGGTTACTCTCACACTAATACACAGAGCAGGGTTAATCTCTTACTAATACACAGAGCAGGGTTACTCACACTGTAATACACAGAGCAGGGTTACTCTCACTAATATGCAGAGTAGGGTTACTCACACTGTAATACACAGAGCAGGGTTACTCTCACTAATGCACAGAGCAGGGTTACTCTGACTAATATACAGAGTAGGTTTACTCACACTGTAATACACAGAGCAGGGTAACTCTCACTAATGCACAGAGCAGGGTTACTCTGACTAATATACAGAGTAGGTTTACTCACACTGTAATACACAGAGCAGGGTTACTCTCACTAATGCACAGAGCAGGGTTACTCTGACTAATATACAGAGTAGGTTTACTCACACTGTAATACACAGAGCAGGGATACTCTCACTAATGCACAGAGCAGGGTTACTCTGACTAATATACAGAGTAGGTTTACTCACACTGTAATACACAGAGCAGGGTTACTCTCACTAATGCATAGAGCAGGGTTACTCTGACTAATATACAGAGCAGGTTTACTCACACTGTAATACACAGAGCAGGGTTACTCTCACTAATGCACAGAGCAGGGTTACTCTCACACTAATACACAGAGCAGGGTTACTCTCACTGTAATACACAGAGCAGGGTTACTCTCTTACTAATACACAGAGCGGGGTTACACTCACACTAATACAGAGAGCACAGTTACTCTGTTCCTAATATACAGAGCAGGGTTACTCACACTGTAATACACAGAGCAGGGTTACTCTCTTACTAATACACAGAGCAGGGTGACTCTCACTGTAATACTCAGAGCAGGGTTACTCTCACTAATATACAGAGTAGCGTTACTCACACTAATACACAGAGCAGGATTACTATCTTACGAACATACAGAGTAGGGTTACTCACACTGTAATACACAGAGCAGGGTTACTCTCACTAATGCACAGAGCAGGGTTACTCTGACTAATATACAGAGTAGGTTTACTCACACTGTAATACACAGAGCAGGGATACTCTCACTAATGCACAGAGCAGGGTTACTCTGACTAATATACAGAGTAGGTTTACTCACACTGTAATACACAGAGCAGGGTTACTCTCACTAATGCATAGAGCAGGGTTACTCTGACTAATATACAGAGCAGGTTTACTCACACTGTAATACACAGAGCAGGGTTACTCCCACTAATGCACAGAGCAGGGTTACTCTCACACTAATACACAGAGCAGGGTTACTCTCACTGTAATACACAGAGCAGGGTTACTCTCTTACTAATACACAGAGCGGGGTTACACTCACACTAATACAGAGAGCACAGTTACTCTGTTCCTAATATACAGAGCAGGGTTACTCACACTGTAACACACAGAGCAGGGTTACTCTCTTACTAATACACAGAGCAGGGTTACTCTCTTACTAATACACAGAGTAGGGCTACTCACACTGTAATACACAGAGCAGGTTACTCTCTTACCAATACACAGAGCAGGGTTACTCTCTGACTAATACACGGAGCAGGGGTACTCTCAATGTAATACACAGAGCAGGGTTACTCTCTGACTAATACACAGAGTAGGGTTACTCACACTGTAATACACAGAGCAGGGTTACTCTCTTACCAATACACAGAGTAGGGTTACTCACACTGTAATACAAAGAGCAGGGTTACTCTCACTAATACACAGAGGATGGTTACTCACACTGTAATACACTGAGCAGGGTTACTCTCACACGGAAATACACAGAGCAGGGTTACTCTCACACTAATACACAGCAGGGTTAATCTCTTACTAATACACAGAGCAGGGTTACTCACACTGTAATACACAGAGCAGGGTTACTCTCACTAATATGCAGAGTAGGGTTATTCACACTGTAATACACAGAGCAGGGTTACTCTCACTGTAATACTCAGAGCAGGGTTACTCTCACTAATATACAGAGTAGGGTTACTCACACTGCAATACACAGAGCAGGGTTACTCTCTTTCCAATACACAGAGCAGGGTTACTCTCACTGTAATACTCAGAGCAGGGTTACTCTCACTAATATACAGAGTAGCGTTACTCACACTGTAATACACAGAGCAGGATTACTATCTTACGAACATACAGAGTAGGGTTACTCACACTAATATACAGAGTATTGTTACTCTCACTGTAATACACAGAGCAGGGTTACACTCACACTCATACACAGAGCAGGGTTACTCTCACACGGTAATATACAGAGCAGGGTTACTCTCACACTAATACACAGAGCAGGGTTAATCTCTTACTAATACACAGAGCAGGGTTACTCACACTGTAATACACAGAGCAGGGTTACTCTCACTAATATGCAGAGTAGGGTTCCTCACACTGTAATACACAGAGCAGGGATACTCTCACTAATGCACAGAGCAGGGTTACTCTGACTAATATACAGAGTAGGTTTACTCACACTGTAATACACAGAGCAGGGATACTCTCACTAATGCACAGAGCAGGGTTACTCTGACTAATATACAGAGTAGGTTTACTCACACTGTAATACACAGAGCAGGGATACTCTCACTAATGCACAGAGCAGGGTTACTCTGACTAATATACAGAGTAGGTTTACTCACACTGTAATACACAGAGCAGGGTAACTCTCACTAATGCACAGAGCAGGGTTACTCTGACTAATATACAGAGTAGGTTTACTCACACTGTAATACACAGAGTAGGGTTACTCTCACGAATGCACAGAGCAGGGTTACTCTGACTAATATACAGAGTAGGTTTACTCACACTGTAATACACAGAGCAGGGATACTCTCACTAATGCACAGAGCAGGGTTACTCTGACTAATATACAGAGTAGGTTTACTCACACTGTAATACACAGAGCAGGGATACTCTCACTAATGCACAAAGCAGGGTTACTCTGACTAATATACAGAGTAGGTTTACTCACACTGTAATACACAGAGCAGGGTTACTCTCACTAATGCATAGAGCAGGGTTACTCTGACTAATATACAGAGCAGGTTTACTCACACTGTAATACACAGAGCAGGGTTACTCTCACTAATGCACAGAGCAGGGTTACTCTCACACTAATACACAGAGCAGGGTTACTCTCACTGTAATACACAGAGCAGGGTTACTCTCTTACTAATACACAGAGCGGGGTTACACTCACACTAATACAGAGAGCACAGTTACTCTGTTCCTAATATACAGAGCAGGGTTACTCACACTGTAATACACAGAGCAGGGTTACTCTCTTACTAATACACAGAGCAGGGTTACTCTCTTACTAATACACAGAGTAGGGCTACTCACACTGTAATACACAGAGCAGGTTACTCTCTTACCAATACACAGAGCAGGGTTACTCTCTGACTAATACACGGAGCAGGGGTACTCTCAATGTAATACACAGAGCAGGGTTACTCTCTGACTAATACACAGAGTAGGGTTACTCACACTGTAATACACAGAGCAGGGTTACTCTCTTACTAATACACAGAGTAGGGTTACTCACACTGTAATACACAGAGCAGGTTACTCTCTTACCAATACACAGAGCAGGGTTACTCTCTGACTAATACACGGAGCAGGGGTACTCTCACTGTAATACACAGAGCAGGGTTACTCTCTTACTAATACACAGAGTTGGGTTACTCACACTGTAATACAAAGAGCAGGGTTACTCTCTTACTAATACACGGAGCAGGGGTACTCTCACTGTAATACTCAGAGCAGGGTTACTCTCTTTAATGCACATAGCAGGGTTACTCTCACACTAATGCACAGAGCAGGATTACTCTCTCACTAATACACAGAGCGGGGTTACACTCACACTCATACACAGAGCAGGGTTACTCTCACTGTAATACACAGAACAGGTTACTCTCTTACCAATACACAGAGCAGGGTTCCTCTCTGAGTAATACCCGGAGCAGGGTTACTCTCACACTGTAATACACAGAGCAGGTTGCTCTCTTACCAATACACAGAGCAAGGTTATACTCACACTCATACACAGAGCAGGGTTACTCTCACTGCAATATACAGAGCAGGGTTACTCTCTTACCAATACACAGAGCAGGGTTACTCTCTGACGAATACCCGGAGCAGGGCTACTTTCACTGTAATACTCAGAGCAGGGTTACTCTCACTAATATACAGAGTAGGGTTACTCACACTGTAATACACAGAGCAGGGTTACTGTCACTAATGCACAGAGCAGGGTTACTCTCACACTAATGCACAGAGTAGGGTTACATTCACACTCATACACAGAGCAGGGTTACTCTCACTGTAATACTCAGAGCAGGGTTACTCTCTTACGAATACACGGAGCCGGATTACTCACACTGTAATACACAGAGCAGGGTTACTCTGACTAATACACAGAGGATGGTTACTCACACTGTAATACACTGAGCAGGGTTACTCTCACACGGAAATACACAGAGCAGGGTTACTCTCACACTAATACACAGCAGGGTTAATCTCTTACTAATACACAGAGCAGGGTTACTCACACTAATACACAGAGCAGGGTTACTCTCACTAATATGCAGAGTCGGGTTATTCACACTGTAATACACAGAGCAGGGTTACTCTCACTGTAATACTCAGAGCAGGGTTACTCTCACTAATATACAGAGTAGGGTTACTCACACTGCAATACACAGAGCAGGGTTACTCTCTTACCAATACACAGAGCAGGGTTACTCTCACTGTAATACTCAGAGCAGGGTTACTCTCACTAATATACAGAGTAGCGTTACTCACACTGTAATACACAGAGCAGGATTACTATCTTACGAACATACAGAGTAGGGTTACTCACACTAATATACAGAGTATTGTTACTCTCACTGTAATACACAGAGCAGGGTTACACTCACACTCATACACAGAGCAGGGTTACTCTCACACGGTAATATACAGAGCAGGGTTACTCTCACACTAATACGCAGAGCAGGGTTAATCTCTTACTAACACACAGAGCAGGGTTACTCACACTGTAATACTCAGAGCAGGGTTACTCTCACTAATATGCAGAGTAGGGTTCCTCACACTGTAATACACAGAGCAGGGATACTCTCACTAATGCACAGAGCAGGGTTACTCTGACTAATATACAGAGTAGGTTTACTCACACTGTAATACACAGAGCAGGGTTACTCTGACTAATATACAGAGTAGGTTTACTCACACTGTAATACACAGAGCAGGGATACTCTCACTAATGCACAGAGCAGGGTTACTCTGACTAATATACAGAGTAGGTTTACTCACACTGTAATACACAGAGTAGGGTTACTCTCACTAATGCACAGAGCAGGGTTACTCACACTGTAATACACAGAGCAGGGTTACTCTCACTAATATGCAGAGTAGGGTTATTCACACTGTAATACACAGAGCAGGGTTACTCTCACTAATACTCAGAGCAGGGTTACTCTCACTAATATACAGAGTAGGGTTCCTCACACTGCAATACACAGAGCAGGGTTACTCTCTTACCAATACACAGAGCAGGGTGACTCTCACTGTAATACTCAGAGCAGGGTTACTCTCACTAATATACAGAGTAGGGTTACTCACACTGCAATACACAGAGCAGGGTTACTCTCTTACCAATACACAGAGCAGGGTGACTCTCACTGTAATACTCAGAGCAGGGTTACTCTCACTAATATACAGAGTAGCGTTACTCACACTAATACACAGAGCAGGATTACTATCTTACGAACATACAGAGTAGGGTTACTCACACTAATATACAGAGTATTGTTACTCTCACTGTAATACACAGAGCAGGGTTACACTCACACTCATACACAGAGCAGGGTGACTCTCACACGGTAATATACAGAGCAGGGTTACTCTCACACTAATACACAGAGCAGGGTTAATCTCTTACTAATACACAGAGCAGGGTTACTCACACTGTAATACACAGAGCAGGGTTACTCTCACTAATATGCAGAGTAGGGTTACTCACACTGTAATACACAGAGCAGGGTTACTCTCACTAATGCACAGAGCAGGGTTACTCTGACTAATATACAGAGTAGGTTTACTCACACTGTAATACACAGAGCAGGGTAACTCTCACTAATGCACAGAGCAGGGTTACTCTGACTAATATACAGAGTAGGTTTACTCACACTGTAATACACAGAGCAGGGTTACTCTCACTAATGCACAGAGCAGGGTTACTCTGACTAATATACAGAGTAGGTTTACTCACACTGTAATACACAGAGCAGGGATACTCTCACTAATGCACAGAGCAGGGTTACTCTGACTAATATACAGAGTAGGTTTACTCACACTGTAATACACAGAGCAGGGTTACTCTCACTAATGCATAGAGCAGGGTTACTCTGACTAATATACAGAGCAGGTTTACTCACACTGTAATACACAGAGCAGGGTTACTCTCACTAATGCACAGAGCAGGGTTACTCTCACACTAATACACAGAGCAGGGTTACTCTCACTGTAATACACAGAGCAGGGTTACTCTCTTACTAATACACAGAGCGGGGTTACACTCACACTAATACAGAGAGCACAGTTACTCTGTTCCTAATATACAGAGCAGGGTTACTCACACTGTAATACACAGAGCAGGGTTACTCTCTTACTAATACACAGAGCAGGGTGACTCTCACTGTAATACTCAGAGCAGGGTTACTCTCACTAATATACAGAGTAGCGTTACTCACACTAATACACAGAGCAGGATTACTATCTTACGAACATACAGAGTAGGGTTACTCACACTGTAATACACAGAGCAGGGTTACTCTCACTAATGCACAGAGCAGGGTTACTCTGACTAATATACAGAGTAGGTTTACTCACACTGTAATACACAGAGCAGGGATACTCTCACTAATGCACAGAGCAGGGTTACTCTGACTAATATACAGAGTAGGTTTACTCACACTGTAATACACAGAGCAGGGTTACTCTCACTAATGCATAGAGCAGGGTTACTCTGACTAATATACAGAGCAGGTTTACTCACACTGTAATACACAGAGCAGGGTTACTCCCACTAATGCACAGAGCAGGGTTACTCTCACACTAATACACAGAGCAGGGTTACTCTCACTGTAATACACAGAGCAGGGTTACTCTCTTACTAATACACAGAGCGGGGTTACACTCACACTAATACAGAGAGCACAGTTACTCTGTTCCTAATATACAGAGCAGGGTTACTCACACTGTAACACACAGAGCAGGGTTACTCTCTTACTAATACACAGAGCAGGGTTACTCTCTTACTAATACACAGAGTAGGGCTACTCACACTGTAATACACAGAGCAGGTTACTCTCTTACCAATACACAGAGCAGGGTTACTCTCTGACTAATACACGGAGCAGGGGTACTCTCAATGTAATACACAGAGCAGGGTTACTCTCTGACTAATACACAGAGTAGGGTTACTCACACTGTAATACACAGAGCAGGGTTACTCTCTTACCAATACACAGAGTAGGGTTACTCACACTGTAATACAAAGAGCAGGGTTACTCTCACTAATACACAGAGGATGGTTACTCACACTGTAATACACTGAGCAGGGTTACTCTCACACGGAAATACACAGAGCAGGGTTACTCTCACACTAATACACAGCAGGGTTAATCTCTTACTAATACACAGAGCAGGGTTACTCACACTGTAATACACAGAGCAGGGTTACTCTCACTAATATGCAGAGTAGGGTTATTCACACTGTAATACACAGAGCAGGGTTACTCTCACTGTAATACTCAGAGCAGGGTTACTCTCACTAATATACAGAGTAGGGTTACTCACACTGCAATACACAGAGCAGGGTTACTCTCTTTCCAATACACAGAGCAGGGTTACTCTCACTGTAATACTCAGAGCAGGGTTACTCTCACTAATATACAGAGTAGCGTTACTCACACTGTAATACACAGAGCAGGATTACTATCTTACGAACATACAGAGTAGGGTTACTCACACTAATATACAGAGTATTGTTACTCTCACTGTAATACACAGAGCAGGGTTACACTCACACTCATACACAGAGCAGGGTTACTCTCACACGGTAATATACAGAGCAGGGTTACTCTCACACTAATACACAGAGCAGGGTTAATCTCTTACTAATACACAGAGCAGGGTTACTCACACTGTAATACACAGAGCAGGGTTACTCTCACTAATATGCAGAGTAGGGTTCCTCACACTGTAATACACAGAGCAGGGATACTCTCACTAATGCACAGAGCAGGGTTACTCTGACTAATATACAGAGTAGGTTTACTCACACTGTAATACACAGAGCAGGGATACTCTCACTAATGCACAGAGCAGGGTTACTCTGACTAATATACAGAGTAGGTTTACTCACACTGTAATACACAGAGCAGGGATACTCTCACTAATGCACAGAGCAGGGTTACTCTGACTAATATACAGAGTAGGTTTACTCACACTGTAATACACAGAGCAGGGTAACTCTCACTAATGCACAGAGCAGGGTTACTCTGACTAATATACAGAGTAGGTTTACTCACACTGTAATACACAGAGTAGGGTTACTCTCACGAATGCACAGAGCAGGGTTACTCTGACTAATATACAGAGTAGGTTTACTCACACTGTAATACACAGAGCAGGGATACTCTCACTAATGCACAGAGCAGGGTTACTCTGACTAATATACAGAGTAGGTTTACTCACACTGTAATACACAGAGCAGGGTTACTCTCACTAATGCATAGAGCAGGGTTACTCTGACTAATATACAGAGTAGGTTTACTCACACTGTAATACACAGAGCAGGGTTACTCTGACTAATATACAGAGTAGGTTTACTCACACTCTAATACACAGAGCAGGGTTACTCTCACTAATGCACAGAGCAGGGTTACTCTCACACTAATACACAGAGCAGGGTTACTCTCACTGTAATAGACAGAGCAGGGTTACTCTCTTACTAATACACAGAGCGGGGTTACACTCACACTAATACAGAGAGCACAGTTACTCTGTTCCTAATATACAGAGCAGGGTTACTCACACTGTAATACACAGAGCAGGGTTACTCTCTTACTAATACACAGAGCAGGGTTACTCACACTGCAATACACAGAGCAGGGTTACTCTCTTACCAATACACAGAGCAGGGTTACTCTCACTGTAATACTCAGAGCAGGGTTACTCTCACTAATATACAGAGTAGGTTTACTCACACTGTAATACACAGAGCAGGGATACTCTCACTAATGCACAGAGCAGGGTTACTCTGACTAATACACAGAGCAGGGTTCCTCACACTGTAATACACAGAGCAGGGATACTCTCACTAATGCACAGAGCAGGGTTACTCTGACTAATATACAGAGTAGGTTTACTCACACTGTAATACACAGAGCAGGGATACTCTCACTAATGCACAGAGCAGGGTTACTCTGACTAATATACAGAGTAGGTTTACTCACACTGTAATACACAGAGCAGGGATACTCTCACTAATGCACAGAGCAGGGTTACTCTGACTAATATACAGAGTAGGTTTACTCACACTGTAATACACAGAGCAGGGTAACTCTCACTAATGCACAGAGCAGGGTTACTCTGACTAATATACAGAGTAGGTTTACTCACACTGTAATACACAGAGTAGGGTTACTCTCACGAATGCACAGAGCAGGGTTACTCTGACTAATATACAGAGTAGGTTTACTCACACTGTAATACACAGAGCAGGGATACTCTCACTAATGCACAGAGCAGGGTTACTCTGACTAATATACAGAGTAGGTTTACTCACACTGTAATACACAGAGCAGGGTTACTCTCACTAATGCATAGAGCAGGGTTACTCTGACTAATATACAGAGTAGGTTTACTCACACTGTAATACACAGAGCAGGGTTACTCTGACTAATATACAGAGTAGGTTTACTCACACTCTAATACACAGAGCAGGGTTACTCTCACTAATGCACAGAGCAGGGTTACTCTCACACTAATACACAGAGCAGGGTTACTCTCACTGTAATACACAGAGCAGGGTTACTCTCTTACTAATACACAGAGCGGGGTTACACTCACACTAATACAGAGAGCACAGTTACTCTGTTCCTAATATACAGAGCAGGGTTACTCACACTGTAATACACAGAGCAGGGTTACTCTCTTACTAATACACAGAGCAGGGTTACTCACACTGCAATACACAGAGCAGGGTTACTCTCTTACCAATACACAGAGCAGGGTTACTCTCACTGTAATACTCAGAGCAGGGTTACTCTCACTAATATACAGAGTAGCGTTACTCACACTGTAATACACAGAGCAGGATTACTATCTTACGAACATACAGAGTAGGGTTACTCACACTAATATACAGAGTATTGTTACTCTCACTGTAATACACAGAGCAGGGTTACACTCACACTCATACACAGAGCAGGGTTACTCTCACACGGTAATATACAGAGCAGGGTTACTCTCACACTAATACACAGAGCAGGGTTAATCTCTTACTAACACACAGAGCAGGGTTACTCACACTGTAATACTCAGAGCAGGGTTACTCTCACTAATATGCAGAGTAGGGTTCCTCACACTGTAATACACAGAGCAGGGATACTCTCACTAACGCACAGAGCAGGGTTACTCTGACTAATATACAGAGTAGGTTTACTCACACTGTAATACACAGAGCAGGGTTACTCTGACTAATATACAGAGTAGGTTTACTCACACTGTAATACACAGAGCAGGGTAACTCTCACTAATGCACAGAGCAGGGTTACTCTGACTAATATACAGAGTAGGTTTACTCACACTGTAATACACAGAGTAGGGTTACTCTCACTAATGCACAGAGCAGGGTTACTCTGACTAATATACAGAGTAGGTTTACTCACACTGTAATACACAGAGCAGGGATACTCTCACTAATGCACAGAGCAGGGTTACTCTGACTAATATACAGAGTAGGTTTACTCACACTGTAATACACAGAGCAGGGTTACTCTCACTAATGCATAGAGCAGGGTTACTCTGACTAATATACAGAGTAGGTTTACTCACACTGTAATACACAGAGCAGGGTTACTCTGACTAATATACAGAGTAGGTTTACTCACACTGTAATACACAGAGCAGGGTTACTCTCACT
Source organism: Heterodontus francisci (assembly GCF_036365525.1). Taxonomy (NCBI): domain Eukaryota; kingdom Metazoa; phylum Chordata; class Chondrichthyes; order Heterodontiformes; family Heterodontidae; genus Heterodontus; species Heterodontus francisci. The sequence goes on from NC_090413.1 coordinate 6,335,194, forward strand.
AATGCAGAGAGCAGGGTTACTCTCACACTAATACACAGAGCAGGGTTACTCTCACTGTCATACACAGAGCAGGGTTACTCTCTTACTAATACACAGAGCGGGGTTACACTCACACTAATACAGAGAGCACAGTTACTCTGTTCCTAATATACAGAGCAGGGTTACTCACACTGTAATACACAGAGCAGGGTTACTCTCTTACTAATACACAGAGCAGGGTTACTCACACTGTAATACACAGAGCAGGGTTACTCTCTTACTAATACACAGAGTAGGGCTACTCACACTGTAATACACAGAGCAGGTTGCCCTCTTACCAATAGACAGAGCAGGGTTACTCTCTTACTAATACACGGAGCAGGGGTACTCTCAATGTAATACACAGAGCAGGGTTACTCTCTGACTAATACACAGAGTAGGGTTACTCACACTGTAATACACAGAGCAGGGTTACTCTCTTACTAATACACAGAGTAGGGTTACTCACACTGTAATACACAGAGCAGGTTACTCTCTTACCAATACACAGAGCAGGCTTACTCTCTGACTAATACACGGAGCAGGGGTACTCTCACTGTAATACACAGAGCAGGGTTACTCTCTTACTAATACACAGAGTAGGGTTACTCACACTGTAATACACAGAGCAGGGTTACTCTCTTACTAATACACGGAGCAGGGGTACTCTCAGTGTAATACTCAGAGCAGGGTTACTCTCTTTAATGCACAGAGCAGGGTTACTCTCACACTAATGCACAGAGCAGGATTACTCTCTTACTAATATACAGAGCGGGGTTACACTCACACTCATACACAGAGCAGGGTTACTCTCACTGTAATACACAGAACAGGTTACTCTCTTACCAATACACAGAGCAGGGTTACTCTCTGACGAATACCCGGAGCAGGGCTACTTTCACTGTAATACTCAGAGCAGGGTTACTCTCACTAATATACAGAGTAGGGTTACTCACACTGTAATACACAGAGCAGGGTTACTCTCACTAATGCACAGAGCAGGGTTACTCTCACACTAATGCACAGAGTAGGGTTACATTCACACTCATACACAGAGCAGGGTTACTCTCACTGTAATACTCAGAGCAGGGTTACTCTCTTACGAATACACGGAGCCGGATTACTCACACTGTAATACACAGAGCAGGGTTACTCTCACTAATACACAGAGGATGGTTACTCACACTGTAATACACTGAGCAGGGTTACTCTCACACGGAAATACACAGAGCAGGGTTACTCTCACACTAATACACAGCAGGGTTAATCTCTTACTAATACACAGAGCAGGGTTACTCACACTGTAATACACAGAGCAGGGTTACTCTCACTAATATGCAGAGTAGGGTTATTCACACTGTAATACACAGAGCAGGGTTACTCTCACTGTAATACTCAGAGCAGGGTTACTCTCACTAATATACAGAGTAGGGTTACTCACACTGCAATACACAGAGCAGGGTTACTCTCTTTCCAATACACAGAGCAGGGTTACTCTCACTAATATGCAGAGTAGGGTTATTCACACTGTAATACACAGAGCAGGGTTACTCTCACTGTAATACTCAGAGCAGGGTTACTCTCACTAATATACAGAGTAGCGTTACTCACACTGTAATACACAGAGCAGGATTACTATCTTACGAACATACAGAGTAGGGTTACTCACACTAATATACAGAGTATTGTTACTCTCACTGTAATACACAGAGCAGGGTTACTCTCACACGGTAATATACAGAGCAGGGTTACTCTCACACTAATACACAGAGCAGGGTTAATCTCTTACTAATACACAGAGCAGGGTTACTCACACTGTAATACACAGAGCAGGGTTACTCTCACTAATATGCAGAGTAGGGTTCCTCACACTGTAATACACAGAGCAGGGATACTCTCACTAATGCACAGAGCAGGGTTACTCTGACTAATATACAGAGTAGGTTTACTCACACTGTAATACACTGAGCAGGGATACTCTCACTAATGCACAGAGCAGGGTTACTCTGACTAATATACAGAGTAGGTTTACTCACACTGTAATACACAGAGCAGGGATACTTTCACTAATGCACAGAGCAGGGTTACTCTGACTAATATACAGAGTAGGTTTACTCACACTGTAATACACAGAGCAGGGTAACTCTCACTAATGCACAGAGCAGGGTTACTCTGACTAATATACAGAGTAGGTTTACTCACACTGTAATACACAGAGTAGGGTTACTCTCACTAATGCACAGAGCAGGGTTACTCTGACTAATATACAGAGTAGGTTTACTCACACTGTAATACACAGAGCAGGGATACTCTCACTAATGCACAGAGCAGGGTTACTCTGACTAATATACAGAGTAGGTTTACTCACACTGTAATACACAGAGCAGGGTTACTCTCACTAATGCATAGAGCAGGGTTACTCTGACTAATATACAGAGTAGGTTTACTCACACTGTAATACACAGAGCAGGGTTACTCTGACTAATATACAGAGTAGGTTTACTCACACTGTAATACACAGAGCAGGGTTACTCTCACTAATGCACAGAGCAGGGTTACTCTCACACTAATACACATAGCAGGGTTACTCTCACTGTAATACACAGAGCAGGGTTACTCTCTTACTAATACACAGAGCGGGGTTACACTCACACTAATACAGAGAGCACAGTTACTCTGTTCCTAATATACAGAGCAGGGTTACTCACACTGTAATACACAGAGCAGGGTTACTCTCTTACTAATACACAGAGCAGGGTTACTCACACTGTAATACACAGAGCAGGGTTACTCTCTTACTAATCCACAGAGTAGGGCTACTCACACTGTAATACACAGAGCAGGTTGCCCTCTTACCAATAGACAGAGCAGGGTTACTCTCTTACTAATACACGGAGCAGGGGTACTCTCAATGTAATACACAGAGCAGGGTTACTCTCTGACTAATACACAGAGTAGGGTTACTCACACTGTAATACACAGAGCAGGGTTACTCTCTTACTAATACACAGAGTAGGGTTACTCACACTGTAATACACAGAGCAGGTTACTCTCTTACCAATACACAGAGCAGGCTTACTCTCTGACTAATACACGGAGCAGGGTTACTCTCACACTGTAATACACAGAGCAGGGTTACTCTCTTACTAATACACAGAGTAGGGTTACTCACACTGTAATACACAGAGCAGGGTTACTCTCTTACTAATACACGGAGCAGGGGTACTCTCCCTGTAATACACAGAGCAGGGTTACTCTCTTTAATGCACAGAGCAGGGTTACTCTCACACTAATGCACAGAGCAGGATTACTCTCTTACTAATATACAGAACGGGGTTACACTCACACTCATACACAGAGCAGGGTTACTCTCACTGTAATACACAGAACAGGTTACTCTCTTACCAATACACAGAGCAGGGTTCCTCTCTGAGTAATACCCGGGTTACTCTCACACTGTAATACACAGAGCAGGTTGCTCTCTTACCAATACACAGAGCAAGGTTACACTCACACTCATACACAGAGCAGGGTTACTCTCACTGCAATACACAGAGCAGGGTTACTCTCTTACCAATACACAGAGCAGGGTTACTCTCTGACGAATACCCGGAGCAGGGCTACTTTCACTGTAATACTCAGAGCAGGATTCCTCTCACTAATATACAGAGTAGGGTTACTCACACTGTAATACACAGAGCAGGGTTACTCTCACTAATGCACAGAGCAGGGTTACTCTCACACTAATGCACAGAGCAGGGTTACATTCACACTCATACACAGAGCAAGGTTACTCTCACTGTAGTACTCAGAGCAGGGTTACTCTCACACTCATACACAGAGCAGGGTTACTCTCACTGTAATACTCAGAGCAGGGTTACTCTCACTAATATACAGAGTAGCGTTACTCACACTGTAATACACAGAGCAGGATTACTATCTTACGAACATACAGAGTAGGGTTACTCACACTAATATACAGAGTATTGTTACTCTCACTGTAATACACAGAGCAGGGTTACACTCACACTCATACACAGAGCAGGGTTACTCTCACACAGTAATATACAGAGCAGGGTTACTCTCACACTAATACACAGAGCAGGGTTAATCTCTTACTAATACACAGAGCAGGGTTACTCACACTGTAATACACAGAGCAGGGTTACTCTCACTAATATGCAGAGTAGGGTTCCTCACACTGTAATACACAGAGCAGGGATACTCTCACTAATGCACAGAGCAGGGTTACTCTGACTAATATACAGAGTAGGTTTACTCACACTCTAATACACAGAGCAGGGATACTCTCACTAATGCACAGAGCAGGGTTACTCTGACTAATATCCAGAGTAGGTTTACTCACACTGTAATACACAGAGCAGGGTAACTCTCACTAATGCACAGAGCAGGGTTACTCTGACTAATATACAGAGTAGGTTTACTCACACTGTAATACACAGAGTAGGGTTACTCTCACTAATGCACAGAGCAGGGTTACTCTGACTAATATACAGAGTAGGTTTACTCACACTGTAATACACAGAGCAGGGATACTCTCACTAATGCACAGAGCAGGGTTACTCTGACTAATATACAGAGTAGGTTTACTCACACTGTAATACACAGAGCAGGGTTACTCTCACTGATGCATAGAGCAGGGTTACTCTGACTAATATACAGAGTAGGTTTACTCACACTGTAATACACAGAGCAGGGTTACTCTGACTAATATACAGAGTAGGTTTACTCACACTGTAATACACAGAGCAGGGTTACTCTCACTAATGCACAGAGCAGGGTTACTCTCACACTAATACACAGAGCAGGGTTACTCTCACTGTAATACACAGAGCAGGGTTACTCTCTTACTAATACACAGAGCGGGGTTACACTCACACTAATACAGAGAGCACAGTTACTCTGTTCCTAATATACAGAGCAGGGTTACTCACACTGTAATACACAGAGCAGGGTTACTCTCTTACTAATACACAGAGCAGGGTTACTCACACTGTAATACACAGAGCAGGGTTACTCTCTTACTAATACACAGAGCAGGGCTACTCACACTGTAATACACAGAGCAGGTTGCCCTCTTACCAATAGACAGAGCAGGGTTACTCTCTTACTAATACACGGAGCAGGGGTACTCTCAATGTAATACACAGAGCAGGGTTACTCTCTGACTAATACACAGAGTAGGGTTACTCACACTGTAATACACAGAGCAGGGTTACTCTCTTACTAATACACAGAGTAGGGTTACTCACACTGTAATACACAGAGCAGGTTACTCTCTTACCAATACACAGAGCAGGCTTACTCTCTGACTAATACACGGAGCAGGGGTACTCTCACTGTAATACACAGAGCAGGGTTACTCTCTTACTAATACACAGAGTAGGGTTACTCACACTGTAATACACAGAGCAGGGTTACTCTCTTACTAATACACGGAGCAGGGGTACTCTCACTGTAATACACAGAGCAGGGTTACTCTCTTTAATGCACAGAGCAGGGTTACTCTGACACTAATGCACAGAGCAGGATTACTCTCTTACTAATATACAGAGCGGGGTTACACTCACACTCATACACAGAGCAGTGTTACTCTCACTGTAATACACAGAACAGGTTACTCTCTTACCAATACACAGAGCAGGGTTCCTCTCTGAGTAATACCCGGAGCAGGGTTACTCTCACACTGTAATACACAGAGCAGGTTGCTCTCTTACCAATACACAGAGCAAGGTTACACTCACACTCATACACAGAGCAGGGTTACTCTCACTGCAATACACAGAGCAGGGTTACTCTCTTACCAATACACAGAGCAGGGTTACTCTCTGACGAATACCCGGAGCAGTTCTACTTTCACTGTAATACTCAGAGCAGGATTCCTCTCACTAATATACAGAGTAGGGTTACTCACACTGTAATACACAGAGCAGGGTTACTCTCACTAATGCACAGAGCAGTGTTACTCTCACACTAATGCACAGAGCAGGGTTACATTCACACTCATACACAGAGCAAGGTTACTCTCACTGTAGTACTCAGAGCAGGGTTACTCTCTTACGAATACACGGAGCCGGATTACTCACGCTGTAATACACAGAGCAGGGTTACTCTCACTAATACACAGAGGATGGTTACTCACACTGTTATACACTGAGCAGGGTTACTCTCACACGGTAATACACAGAGCAGGGTTCCTCTCACACTAATACACAGAGCAGGGTTAATCTCTTACTAATACACAGAGCAGGGTTACTCACACTGTAATACAAAGAGCAGGGTTCCTCTCACACTAATACACAGAGCAGGGTTAATCTCTTACTTATACACAGAGCAGGGTTACTCACACTGTAATACACAGAGCAGGGTTACTCTCACTAATATGTAGAGTAGCGTTATTCACACTGTAATACACAGAGCAGGGTTCCTCTCACACTAATACACAGAGCAGGGTTAATCTCTTACTAATACACAGAGCAGGGTTACTCACACTGTAATACACAGAGCAGGGTTACTCTCACTAATATGTAGAGTAGGGTTATTCACACTGTAATACACAGAGCAGGGTTACTCACACTGTAATACACAGAGCAGGATTACTATCTTCCTAACATACAGAGTAGGGTTACTCACACTAATATACAGAGTTTTGTTACTCTCACTGTCATACACAGAGCAGGGTTACACTCACACTAATGCACAGAGCAGGGTTACACTCACACTCATACACAGACTGGAGGATAGCAAATGTTGTCCCCTTGTTCAAGAAGGGGAGTAGAGACAGCCCTGGTAATTATAGACCTGTGAGCCTTACTTCGGTTGTGGGTAAAATGTTGGAAAAGGTTATAAGAGATAGGATTTATAATCATCTTGAAAAGAATAAGTTAATTAGCGATAGTCAGCACGGTTTTGTGACGGGTAGGTCGTGCCTCACAAACCTTATTGAGTTTTTTGAGAAGGTGACCAAACATGTGGATGAGGGTAAAGCCGTGGATGTGGTGTATATGGATTTCAGTAAGGCGTTTGATAAGGTTCCCCACGGTAGGCTATTGCCGAAAATACGGAAGTATGGGATTGAAGGTGATTTAGTGCTTTGGATCAGAAATTGGCTAGCTGAAAGAAGACAGAGGGTGGTGGTTGATGGCAAATGTTCATCCTGGAGTTTAGTTTCTAGTGGTGTACCGCAAGGTTCTGTTTTGGGACCACTGCTGTTTGTCATTTTTATAAATGACCTGGAAGAGAGTGTAGAAGGGTGGGTTAGTAAATTTGCGGATGACACGAATGTCGGTGGAGTTGTGGATAGTGCCGAATGATGTTGTAGGTTACAGAGGAACATAGATAGGCTGCAGAGCTGGGCTGAGAGATGGCAAATGGAGTTTAATGCGGAAAAGTGTGAGGTGATTCACTTTGGAAGGAGTAACAGGAATGCAGAGTACTGGGCTAATGGGAAGATTCTTGGTAGTTTAGATGAGCAGAGAGATCTTGGTGTCCAGGTACATAAATCCCTGAAAGTTTCCACCCAGGTTAATAGGGCTGTTAAGAAGGCATATGGTGTGTTCGCTTTTATTAGTAGGGGGATCGAGTTTCGGAGCCACGAGGTCATGCTGCAGCTGTACAAAACTCTTGTGCGGCCGCACCTGGAGTATTGTGTGCAGTTCTGGTCACCGCATTATAGGAAGGATGTGGAAGCTTTGGAAAGGGTGCAGAGGAGATTTACTAGGATGTTGTCTGGTATGGAGGGAAGGTCTTACGAGGAAAGGCTGAGGGACTTGAGGTTGTTTTCGTGAGAGAAAAGGAGGAGGAGAGGTGACTTAATAGAGACATATAAGATAATCAGAGGGTTAGATAGGGTGGATAGTGAGAGTCTTTTTCCTCGGATGGTGATGACAAACATGAGGGGACATAGCTTTAAGTTGAGGGGTGATAGATATAGGACAGATGTCAGAGGTAGTTTCTTTACTCAGAGAGTAGTAGGGGCGTGGAACGCCCTGCCTGCAACAGTAGTAGACTCGCCAACTTGAAGGGCATTTAAGTGGCCATTGGATAGACATATGGATGAAAATGGAATAGTGTAGGTCAGATGGTTTCACAGGCAACATTGTGGGCCGAAGGGCCTGTACTGCGCTGTAATGTTCTATGTTCTACAGAGCAGGGTTGCTCTCACTGTAATACGCAGAGCAGGTTACTCTCTTACTAATACACAGAGCAGGGTTACTCTCTTACTAATACACAGAGTAGGGTTACTCTCACTGTAATACACAGAGCAGGGTTACTCTCTTACTAATACTCAAAGCAGGGTTACACTCACTAATATACAGAGGACGGTTACTCACACTGTAATACACTGAGCAGTGTTACTCTCACACTGTAATACACAGAGCAGGGTTACACTCACACTATTACACAGTGCCGGATTACTCTCACTAATATACAGAGTAGGGTTACTCACACTGTAATACACAGAGCAGGGTTACTCTCACTAATGCACAGAGCATGGTTACTCTCACTAATACACAGAGCAGGGTTACTCTCACACTAATATACAGAGTAGGGTTACTCACACTGTAATACACAGAGCAGGGCCACTCTGTGGCTAATACACAGTGCAGGGTTACTCTCACGCGAATACACAGAGCAGGATTACTCTCACACTAATACACAGAGCAGGGTTACTCTCACTGTAATACACAGAGCAGGGTTACTCTCTTACAAATACACAGAGCACGGATACTCTCACTGTAATACACAGAGCAGGGTTACTCTCTTACTAATACACAGAGCAGGGTTACTCTCACTAATGCACAGAGCAGGGTTACACTCACACTAATACACAGTGCCGGGTTACTCTCACTAATATACAGAGTAGGGTTACTCACACTGTAATACACAGAGCAGGGTTACTCTCACACTAATACACAGTGCCGGGTTACTCTCACTAATATACAGAGTAGGGTTACTCACACTAATACACAGTGCCGGGTTACTCTCACTAATATACAGAGGATGGTTACTCACACTGTAATACACTGAGCAGTGTTACTCTCACACTGGAATACACCGAGCAGGGTTACTCTCACTAATACACAGAGGATGGTGACTCATACTGCAATACACAGAGCAGGGTAACTCTCACACTGTAATACACTGAGCAGTGTTACTCTCACACTGTAATACACAGAGCAGGGTTACTCTCACACTAATACAAAGAGCAGGGTTACTCTCACTGTAATACACAGAGCAGGGTTACTCTCTTAATAATGCACAGAGCAGGGTTACACTCACACTATTACACAGTGCCGGATTACTCTCACTAATATACAGAGTAGGGTTACTCACACTGTAATACACAGAGCAGGGTTACTCTCACTGTAATACACAGAGCAGGGTTACTCACACTGATACACAGAGCAGGGTTACTCTCACTAATATACAGAGTAGGGTTACTCACACGAATACACAGAGCAGGGTTACTCTCACTAATATACAGAGTAGGGTTACTCACACTGTAATACACAGAGCAGGGTTACTCTCACTGTAATACACAGAGCAGGGTTACTCACACTGATACACAGAGCAGGGTTACTCTCACGTTAATATACAGAGTAGGGTTACTCTCACTAATATACAGAGTAGGGTTACTCACACTGTAATACACAGAGCAGGGTTACTCTCACACTAATACACAGTGCCGGGTTACTCTCACTAATATGCAGAGTAGGGTTATTCACACTGTAATACACAGAGTAGGGTTACTCACACTAATACACAGAGCAGGGTTACTCTCAGTAATATACAGAGTAGGGTTACTCACACTAATACACAGGGCAGGGTTATTCTCACTAATATACAGAGCAGGGTTACTCACACTGTCATACACAGAGCAGGCTTACTCACACACATACACAGAGCAGGGTTACTCTCACACTGTAATACACAGAGCAGGGTTACTCTCACACTAATACACAGAGCAGTGTTACTCTCTTACTAATACACAGAGCAGGGTTACTCACACTGCAATACACAGAGCAGGGTTACTCTCACACTGTAATACACAGAGCAGGGTTACTCTCACACTAATACACAGAGCAGGGTTACTCTCACTGTAATACACAGAGCAGGGTTACTCTCACTAATATACAGAGTAGGGTTACTCACACTAATACACAGGGCAGGGTTATTCTCACTAATATACAGAGCAGGGTTACTCTCACTGTAATACACAGAGCAGGGTTACTCTCACTAATATACAGAGTAGGGTTACTCACACTAATACACAGAGCAGGGTTACTCTCACTAATATACAGAGTAGGGTGACTCACACTAATACACAGGGCAGGGTTACTCTCTTACTAATATACAGAGTAGGGTTACTCACACTGTCATACACAGAGCAGGCTTACTCACACACATACACAGAGCAGGGTTACTCTCACACTGTAATACACAGAGCAGGGTTACTCTCACACTAATACACAGAGCAGTGTTACTCTCTTACTAATACACAGAGCAGGGTTACTCACACTGCAATACACAGAGCAGGGTTACTCTCACACTGTAATACACAGAGCAGGGTTACTCTCACACTAATACACAGAGCAGGGTTACTCTCACTGTAATACACAGAGCAGGGTTACTCTCTTACTAATACACAGAGCAGGGTTACTCTCACGCGAATACACAGAGCAGGGTTACTCTCACACTAATACACAGTGCCGGGTGACTCTCACTGTAATACACAGAGCAGCGTTACTCTCAGTAATATAGAGAGTAGGGTTACTCACACTGTAATACACAGAGCAAAGCTACACTCACACCAATACACAGAGCAGGGTTACTCTCTTACTGATACACATAGCAGGGTTACTCTCACGCGAAAACACAGAGCAGGGTTACTCTCACAATAATAAACAGAGCAGGGTGACTCACACTGTAATACACAGAGCAGGGTTACTCTCACTAATGCACAGAGCATGGTTACACTCACACGAATACACAGAGCAGGGTTACTCACACTGTAATACACAGAGCACGGTTACTCTCACTAATGCACAGAGCAGGGTTACTCACAATGTAATACACAGAGCAGGGTTACTCACACTGTAATACACAGAGCAGGGTACTCTCACTAATGCACAGAGCATGGTTACATTCACACTCATATACAGAGTAGGGTTACTCACACTGTAATACTCAGAGCAGGGCTACTCTGTGGCTAATACACAGAGCAGGGTTACTCTCACGCGAATACACAGAGCAGGGTTACTCTCACTGTAATACACAGAGCAGGGTTACTCTCTTACTAATACACAGAGCACGGTTACTCTCACTGTAATACACAGAGCAGGGTTAGTCTCTTACTAATACATAGAGCAGGGTCACTCACACTGTAATACACAGAGCAGGGTTACTCTCACTAATGCACAGAGCAGGGTTACACTCACACTAATACACAGTGCCGGGTTACTCTCACTAATATACAGAGTAGGGTTACTCACACTGTAATACACAGAGCAGGGTTACTCACACTAATACACAGAGCAGGGTTACTCTCACTAATATACAGAGTAGGGTTACTCACACTAATATACAGAGGATGGTTACTCACACTGTAATACACTGAGCAGTGTTACTCTCACACTGAAATACACCGAGCAGGGTTACTCTCACTAATACACAGAGCAGGGTTACTCATACTGCAATACACAGAGCAGGGTGACTCTCACACTGTAATACACAGAGCAGGGTTACTCACACGCGAATACACAGAGCAGGGTTACTCTCACACGAATAAACAGAGCAGGGTTACTCACACTGTAATACACAGAGCAGGGTTACTCTCACTAATGCACAGAGCATGGTTACACTCACACTAATACACAGAGCAGGGTTACTCACACTGTAAGACACAGAGCACGGTTACTCTCACTAATGCACAGAGCATGGTTACACTCACACTAATATACAGAGTAGGGTTACTCACACTGTCATACACAGAGCAGGGTTACTCTCACTAATACACAGAGCAGGGTTACTCACACTGTAATACACAGAGCAGGGTTACTCACACTGTCATACACAGAGCAGGGTTACTCTCACTAATGCACAGAGCATGGTTACACTCACACTAATATACAGAGTAGGGTTACTCACACTGTAATACACAGAGCAGGGCTACTCTGTGGCTAATGCACAGAGCAGGGTTACTGTCACGCGAATACACAGAGCAGGGTTACTCTCACACTAATACACAGTGCCAGGTTACTCTCGCTAATATACAGAGTAGGGTTACTCACACTGCAATACACAGAGCAGGGTTACTCTCACTGTAATACACAGAGCAGGGTTACTCACACTAATACACAGAGCAGGGTTACTCTCACTAATATACAGAGGAGGGTTACTCTCACTGTAATACAGAGAGCAGGGTAACTCACATTAATACACAGTGTCGGGTTACTCTCACTAATATACAGAGTCGGGTTACTCACACTGTAATACACAGACCAGGGTTACTCTCACTATTATACTGAGTAGGGTTACTCACACTAATACACAGAGCAGGGTTATTCTCACTAATATACAGATTTTGGTTACTCTCACACTAATACACAGAGCAGGGTTACTCACACTGTAATACACAGAGCAGGGTTACTCTCTTACTAATACACAGAGCAGGGTTACTCACACTGTAATACACAGAGCAGGGTAACTCTCACACTGTAATACACAGAGCAGGGTTACTCTCACACTAATACACAGAGCAGGGTTACTCTCACTGTAATACACAGAGCAGGGTCACTCTCTTACCAATACACAGAGCAGGGATACTCTCACGCGAATACACAGAGCAGGGTTACTCTCACACGAATACACAGTGCCGGGTTACTCTCACTAATATACAGAGTAGGGTTACTCACACTGTAATACACAGAGCAGCGTTACTCTCACTAATATACAGAGTAGGGTTACTCACACTGTAATACGCAGAGCATGGTTACACTCACACCAATTCATCGAGCAGGGCTACTCTGTGGCTAATACACAGAGCAGGGTTACTCTCACGCGAATACACAGAGCAGGGTTACTCTCACACGAATACACAGAGCAGGGTTACTCACACTGTTATACACAGAGCAGGGTTACTCTCACTAATGCACAGAGCATGGTTACTCTCACACTAATACAAAGAGCAGGGTTAATCACACGGTAATACACAGAGCAGGGTTACTCTCACACTAATACAAAGAGCAGGGTTACTCACACTAATACACAGAGCAGGGTTACTCACACCGTAATACACAGAGCAGGGTTACTCTCACACTGTAGTACACAGAGCAGGGTTACTCTCACACTAATACACAGAGCAGGGTTACTCACACTGTAATACACAGAGCAGGGTTACTCTCACACTGTAATACACTGAGCAGGGTTGCTCACACTGTCATACACAGAGCAGGGTTACTCACACACTGTAGTACACAGAGCAGGGTTACTCTCACACTGATACACAGAGCAGGGTTGCTCTCACACGAATACACAGAGCAGGGTTACTCTCACACTAATACACAGTGCCGGGTTACTCTCACTAATATACAGAGTAGAGTTCCTCACACTGTAATACACAGTGCAGGGTTACTGTCACTGTAATACACAGAGCAGGGTTACTCACACTGTAATACGCAGAGCAGGGTTCCTCACACTGTAATACACAGAGCAGGGTTACTCTCTTACTAATATACAGAGTAGGGTTCCTCACACTGTAATACACAGAGCAGGGTTACTCTCTTACTAATACACAGAGCAGGGTTACTGTCACTGTAATACACAGAGCAGGGTTACTCTCTTACTAATACAAAGAGCAGGGTTACTCACACTGTAATACACAGAGCAGGGTTACTCTCTTACTAATACAAAGAGCAGGGTTACTCACACTGTAATACACAGAGCAGGGTTACTCTCACTAATATACAGAGTAGGGTTACTCACACTACTACACAGAGTTGGGTTACTCTCACTAATATACAGAGTAGGGTTACTCTCACACTAATACACAGAGCAGTGTTACTCTCACTAATACACAGAGCAGGCTTACTCTCACTAATATACAGACAGGGTTACTCTCACTCATACACAGAGTAGGGTTACTCACACTGTAATTCACAGAGCAGGGTTACTCTCACACTAATACACAGAGCAGGGTTAGTCTCACACTAATACACAGAGCAGGGTTACTCACACTGTAATACACAGAGCAGGGTTACTCTCACACTAATACACAGAGCAGGGTTACTCTCACTAATACACAGAGCAGGGTTACTCTCACTAATATACAGAGTAGGGTTACTCTCACTAATACACAGAGTAGGGTTACTCACACTGTAATAGACAGAGCAGGGTTACTCTCACTAATGCACAGAGCAGGGTTACTCTCACAGTAACACACAGGGCATGGTTACTCACACTAATACACAGAGCAGGGTTACTCACACAGTAATACACAGAGCAGGGTTACTCTCTTACTAATACACAGAGCAGGGTAACTCTCACACTAATACACAGAGCAGGGTTACTCTCACTATTACACAGAGCAGGGTTACTCTCACTAATATACAAGGTAGGGTCACTCTCACTAATACACAGAGTAGGGTTACTCACACTGTAATACACAGAGCAGGGTTACTCTCACTAATATACAGAGTAGGGTTACTCACACTACTACACAGAGTAGGGCTACTCTCACTAATATACAGAGTAGGGTTACTCTCACACTAATACACAGAGCAGTGTTACTCTCACTAATACACAGAGCAGGCTTACTCTCACTAATATACAGACAGGGTTACTCTCACTCATACACAGAGTAGGGTTACTCACACTGTAATTCACAGAGCAGGGTTACTCTCACACTAATACACAGAGCAGGGTTACTCTCACACTAATACACAGAGCAGGGTTACTCACACTGTAATACACAGAGCAGGGTTACTCTCACACTGATACACAGAGCAGGGTTGCTCTCACACGAATACACAGAGCAGGGTTACTCTCATACTAATACACAGTGCCGGGTTACTCTCACTAATATACAGAGTAGAGTTCCTCACACTGTAATACACAGTGCAGGGTTACTCTCTTACTAATATACAGAGTAGGGTTCCTCACACTGTAATACACAGAGCAGGGTTACTCACACTGTAATACGCAGAGCAGGGTTCCTCACACTGTAATACACAGAGCAGGGTTACTCTCTTACTAATATACAGAGTAGGGTTCCTCACACTGTAATACACAGAGCAGGGTTACTCTCTTACTAATACACAGAGCAGGGTTACTGTCACTGTAATACACAGAGCAGGGTTACTCTCTTACTAATACAAAGAGCAGGGTTACTCACACTGTAATACACAGAGCAGGGTTACTCTCACTAATATACAGAGTAGGGTTACTCACACTACTACACAGAGTAGGGTTACTCTCACTAATATACAGAGTAGGGTTACTCTCACACTAATACACAGAGCAGTGTTACTCTCACTAATACACAGAGCAGGCTTACTCTCACTAATATACAGACAGGGTTACTCTCACTCATACACAGAGTAGGGTTACTCACACTGTAATTCACAGAGCAGGGTTACTCTCACACTAATACACAGAGCAGGGTTACTCTCACACTAATACACAGAGCAGGGTTACTCACACTGTAATACACAGAGCAGGGTTACTCTCACACTAATACACAGAGCAGGGTTACTCTCACTAATACACAGAGCAGGGTTACTCTCACTAATATACAGAGTAGGGTTACTCTCACTAATACACAGAGTAGGGTTACTCACACTGTAATAGACAGAGCAGGGTTACTCTCACTAATGCACAGAGCAGGGTTACTCTCACACTAACACACAGAGCATGGTTACTCACACTAATACACAGAGCAGGGTTACTCACACAGTAATACACAGAGCAGGGTTACTCTCTTACTAATACACAGAGCAGGGTAACTCTCACACTAATACACAGAGCAGGGTTACTCTCACTATTACACAGAGCAGGGTTACTCTCACTAATATACAAGGTAGGGTCACTCTCACTAATACACAGAGTAGGGTTACTCACACTGTAATACACAGAGCAGGGTTACTCTCACTAGTATACAGAGTAGGGTTACTCACACTACTACACAGAGTAGGGCTACTCTCACTAATATACAGAGTAGGGTTACTCTCACACTAATACACAGAGCAGTGTTACTCTCACTAATACACAGAGCAGGCTTACTCACACTAATATACAGACAGGGTTACTCTCACTCATACACAGAGTAGGGTTACTCACACTGTAATTCACAGAGCAGGGTTACTCTCACACTAATACACAGAGCAGGGTTACTCTCACACTAATACACAGAGCAGGGTTACTCACACTGTAATACACAGAGCAGGGTTACTCTCACACTGATACACAGAGCAGGGTTGCTCTCACACGAATACACAGAGCAGGGTTACTCTCACACTAATACACAGTGCCGGGTTACTCTCACTAATATACAGAGTAGAGTTCCTCACACTGTAATACACAGTGCAGGGTTACTCTCTTACTAATATACAGAGTAGGGTTCCTCACACTGTAATACACAGAGCAGGGTTACTGTCACTGTAATACACAGAGCAGGGTTACTCACACTGTAATACGCAGAGCAGGGTTCCTCACACTGTAATACACAGAGCAGGGTTACTCTCTGACTAATATACAGAGTAGGGTTCCTCACACTGTAATACACAGAGCAGGGTTACTCTCTTACTAATGCACAGAGCAGGGTTACTGTCACTGTAATACACAGAGCAGGGTTACTTTCTTACTAATACAAAGAGCAGGGTTACTCACACTGTAATACACAGAGCAGGGTTACTCTCACTAATATACAGAGTAGGGTTACTCACACTACTACACAGAGTAGGGTTACTCTCACTAATATACAGAGTAGGGTTACTCTCACACTAATACACAGAGCAGTGTTACTCTCACTAATACACAGAGCAGGCTTACTCTCACTAATATACAGACAGTGTTACTCTCACTCATACACAGAGTAGGGTTACTCACACTGTAATTCACAGAGCAGGGTTACTCTCACACTAATACACAGAGCAGGGTTACTCTCACACTACTACACAGAGCAGGGTTACTCACACTGTAATACACAGAGCAGGGTTACTCTCACACTAATACACAGAGCAGGGTTACTCTCACTAATACACAGAGCAGGGTTACTCTCACTAATATACAGAGTAGGGTTACTCACACTACTACACAGAGTAGGGTTACTCTCACTAATATACAGAGTAGGGTTACTCTCACACTAATACACAGAGCAGTGTTACTCTCACTAATACACAGAGCAGGCTTACTCTCACTAATATACAGACAGTGTTACTCTCACTCATACACAGAGTAGGGTTACTCACACTGTAATTCACAGAGCAGGGTTACTCTCACACTAATACACAGAGCAGGGTTACTCTCACACTACTACACAGAGCAGGGTTACTCACACTGTAATACACAGAGCAGGGTTACTCTCACACTAATACACAGAGCAGGGTTACTCTCACTAATACACAGAGCAGGGTTACTCTCACTAATATACAGAGTAGGGTTACTCTCACTAATACACAGAGTAGGGTTACTCACACTGTAATAGACAGAGCAGGGTTACTCTCACTAATGCACAGAGCAGGGTTACTCTCACACTAACACACAGAGCATGGTTACTCACACTAATACACAGAGCAGGGTTACTCACACAGTAATACACAGAGCAGGGTTACTCTCTTACTAATACACAGAGCAGGGTAACTCTCACACTAATACACAGAGCAGGGTTACTCTCACTATTACACAGAGCAGGGTTACTCTCACTAATATACAAGGTAGGGTCACTCTCACTAATACACAGAGTAGGGTTACTCACACTGTAATACACAGAGCAGGGTTACTCTCACTAATGCACAGAGCAGGGTTACTCTCACACTAATACACAGAGCAGGGTTACTCACACTGTAATACACAGAGCAGGGTTGCTCTCACTAATACACAGAGCAGGGTTACTCTCACTAATACACAGAGTAGGGTTACTCACACTGTAATACACAGAGCAGGGTTACTCTCACTAATGCACAGAGCAGGGTTACTCTCACACTAATACACAGAGCAGGGTTACTCACACTAATACACAGAGCAGGGTTACTCACACAGTAATACACAGAGCAGGGTTACTCTCTTACTAATACACAGAGCAGGGTTACTCTCACTATTACACAGAGCAGGGTTACTCTCACTAATATACAAGGTAGGGTTACTCTCACTAATACACACAGTAGGGTTACTCACACTGTAATACACAGAGCAGGGTTACTCTCACTAATGCACAGAGCAGGGTTACTCTCACACTAATACACAGAGCCAGGTTACTCACACTGTAATACACAGAGCAGGGTTACTCTCACTAATGCACAGAGCAGGGTTACTCTCACACTAATACACAGAGCAGGGTTACTCACACTGAAATACACAGAGCAGGGTTACTCTCTCACTAATATACAGAGTAGGGTTACTCACACTGTAATACAGTGAACAGGGTGACTCTCACACAAATACACAGAGCAGGGTTACTCTCACACTAATACACAGAGCAGGGTTACTCTCACTGTAATACACAGAGCAGGATTACTCTCACACTAATACACAGAGCAGGGTTACTCTCACTAATATACAGAGTAGGGTTACTGACACTATAATGCACAGAGCAGGGTTACTCACACTGTAATACACAGAGCAGGGTTACTCTCACACTAATACACAGAGCAGGGTTACTCTCACTAATACACAGAGTAGGGTTACTCACACTGTAATACACAGTGGCTTGGCCATGTGAGCCGCATGGAAGATGGCAGGATCCCCAAAGACACATTGTACAGCGAGCTCGCCACTGGTATCAGACCCACCGGCCGTCCATGTCTCCGTTATAAAGACGTCTGCAAACGCGACATGAAATCGTGTGACATTGATCACAAGTCGTGGGAGTCAGTTGCCAGCATTCGCCAGAGCTGGCGGGCAGCCATAAAGACAGGGCTAAATTGTGGCGAGTCGAAGAGACTTAGTAGTTGGCAGGAAAAAAGACAGAGGCGCAAGGGGAGAGCCAACTGTGCAACAGCCCCAACAAACAAATTTCTCTGCAGCACCTGTGGAAGAGCCTGTCACTCCAGAATTGGCCTTTATAGCCACTCCAGGCGCTGCTTCACCAACCACTGACCACCTCCAGGCGCGTATCCATTGTCTCTCGAGATAAGGAGGCCCAAAAGAAAGAATACACAGAGCAGGGTTACTCTCACTAATACACAGAGCAGGGTTACTCACACTGTAATACACAGAGCAGGGTTAATCTCTCACTAATATACAGAGTAGGGTTACTCACACTGTAATACACTGAGAAGGGCTACTCTCACACGAATACACAGAGCAGGGTTACTCTCACACTAATACACGGAGCAGGGTTACTCTCACTCTAATACACAGAGCAGGGTTACTCTCACACGAATACACAGAGCAGGATTACTCTCACACTAATACACAGAGCAGGGTTACTGTCACTAATATACAGAGTAGGGTTACTGACACTATAATGCACAGAGCAGGGTTACTCTCACACGAATACACAGAGCAGGATTACTCTCACTCTAATACACAGAGCAGGGTTACTCTCACACTAATACACAGAACAGGGTTACTCACACTGTAACACACAGAGCTGGGTTACTCTCACACTAATACACAGAGCAGGGTTACTCTCACACTAATACACAGAGCAGGGTTACTCACACTGTAATACACAGAGCAGGGTTACTCTCTCACTAATATACAGAGCAGGGTTACTCACACTGTAATACACAGAGCAGGGTTACTCTCTTACTAATACACAGAGCAGGGTTACTCTCACACTAATACACAGAGCAGGGTTACTCTCACTAATACACAGAGCAGGGTTACTCTCACGAATGCACAGAGCAGGGTTACTCTCACTAATATACAGAGTAGGGTTACTCACACTGTAATACACAGAGCAGGGTTACTCTCACGAATGCACAGAGCAGAGTAACTCTCACACTAATACACATAGCAGGGTTACTCACACTGTAATACACAGAGCAGGGTTACTCTCACACTAATACACAGAGCAGGGTTACCCACACTGTAATAAACTGAGCAGGGTTACTCTCTCACTAATATACAGAGTAGGGTTACTCTCACACTAATACACAGAGCAGGGTTACTCTCACACTGTAATACACAGAGCAGGGTTACTCTCACTAATAAACAGAGTAGGGTTACTCACACTGTAATACACAGAGCAGGGTTAATCTCTCACTAATATACAGAGTAGGGTTACTCACACTGTAATACACTGAGAAGGGCTACTCTCACACAAATACACAGAGCAGGGTTACTCTCACACTAATACACGGAGCAGGGTTACTCTCACTCTAATACACAGAGCAGGGTTACTCTCACATGAATACACAGAGCAGGATTACTCTCACACTAATACACAGAGCAGGGTTACTGTCACTAATATACAGAGTAGGGTTACTGACACTACTACACAGAGTAGGGCTACTCTCACTAATATACAGAGTAGGGTTACTCTCACACTAATACACAGAGCAGTGTTACTCTCACTAATACACAGAGCAGGCTTACTCACACTAATATACAGACAGGGTTACTCTCACTCATACACAGAGTAGGGTTACTCACACTGTAATACACAGAGCAGGGTTACTCTCACTAGTATACAGAGTAGGGTTACTCACACTACTACACAGAGTAGGGCTACTCTCACTAATATACAGAGTAGGGTTACTCTCACACTAATACACAGAGCAGTGTTACTCTCACTAATACACAGAGCAGGCTTACTCACACTAATATACAGACAGGGTTACTCTCACTCATACACAGAGTAGGGTTACTCACACTGTAATTCACAGAGCAGGGTTACTCTCACACTAATACACAGAGCAGGGTTACTCTCACACTAATACACAGAGCAGGGTTACTCACACTGTAATACACAGAGCAGGGTTACTCTCACACTGATACACAGAGCAGGGTTGCTCTCACACGAATACACAGAGCAGGGTTACTCTCACACTAATACACAGTGCCGGGTTACTCTCACTAATATACAGAGTAGAGTTCCTCACACTGTAATACACAGTGCAGGGTTACTCTCTTACTAATATACAGAGTAGGGTTCCTCACACTGTAATACACAGAGCAGGGTTACTGTCACTGTAATACACAGAGCAGGGTTACTCACACTGTAATACGCAGAGCAGGGTTCCTCACACTGTAATACACAGAGCAGGGTTACTCTCTGACTAATATACAGAGTAGGGTTCCTCACACTGTAATACACAGAGCAGGGTTACTCTCACACTAATACACAGAGCAGGGTTACTCTCACTAATACACAGAGCAGGGTTACTCTCACGAATGCACAGAGCAGGGTTACTCTCACTAATATACAGAGTAGGGTTACTCACACTGTAATACACAGAGCAGGGTTACTCTCACGAATGCACAGAGCAGAGTAACTCTCACACTAATACACATAGCAGGGTTACTCACACTGTAATACACAGAGCAGGGTTACTCTCACACTAATACACAGAGCAGGGTTACCCACACTGTAATAAACTGAGCAGGGTTACTCTCTCACTAATATACAGAGTAGGGTTACTCTCACACTAATACACAGAGCAGGGTTACTCTCACACTGTAATACACAGAGCAGGGTTACTCTCACTAATAAACAGAGTAGGGTTACTCACACTGTAATACACAGAGCAGGGTTAATCTCTCACTAATATACAGAGTAGGGTTACTCACACTGTAATACACTGAGAAGGGCTACTCTCACACAAATACACAGAGCAGGGTTACTCTCACACTAATACACGGAGCAGGGTTACTCTCACTCTAATACACAGAGCAGGGTTACTCTCACATGAATACACAGAGCAGGATTACTCTCACACTAATACACAGAGCAGGGTTACTGTCACTAATATACAGAGTAGGGTTACTGACACTACTACACAGAGTAGGGCTACTCTCACTAATATACAGAGTAGGGTTACTCTCACACTAATACACAGAGCAGTGTTACTCTCACTAATACACAGAGCAGGCTTACTCACACTAATATACAGACAGGGTTACTCTCACTCATACACAGAGTAGGGTTACTCACACTGTAATACACAGAGCAGGGTTACTCTCACTAGTATACAGAGTAGGGTTACTCACACTACTACACAGAGTAGGGCTACTCTCACTAATATACAGAGTAGGGTTACTCTCACACTAATACACAGAGCAGTGTTACTCTCACTAATACACAGAGCAGGCTTACTCACACTAATATACAGACAGGGTTACTCTCACTCATACACAGAGTAGGGTTACTCACACTGTAATTCACAGAGCAGGGTTACTCTCACACTAATACACAGAGCAGGGTTACTCTCACACTAATACACAGAGCAGGGTTACTCACACTGTAATACACAGAGCAGGGTTACTCTCACACTGATACACAGAGCAGGGTTGCTCTCACACGAATACACAGAGCAGGGTTACTCTCACACTAATACACAGTGCCGGGTTACTCTCACTAATATACAGAGTAGAGTTCCTCACACTGTAATACACAGTGCAGGGTTACTCTCTTACTAATATACAGAGTAGGGTTCCTCACACTGTAATACACAGAGCAGGGTTACTGTCACTGTAATACACAGAGCAGGGTTACTCACACTGTAATACGCAGAGCAGGGTTCCTCACACTGTAATACACAGAGCAGGGTTACTCTCTGACTAATATACAGAGTAGGGTTCCTCACACTGTAATACACAGAGCAGGGTTACTCTCTTACTAATGCACAGAGCAGGGTTACTGTCACTGTAATACACAGAGCAGGGTTACTTTCTTACTAATACAAAGAGCAGGGTTACTCACACTGTAATACACAGAGCAGGGTTACTCTCACTAATATACAGAGTAGGGTTACTCACACTACTACACAGAGTAGGGTTACTCTCACTAATATACAGAGTAGGGTTACTCTCACACTAATACACAGAGCAGTGTTACTCTCACTAATACACAGAGCAGGCTTACTCTCACTAATATACAGACAGTGTTACTCTCACTCATACACAGAGTAGGGTTACTCACACTGTAATTCACAGAGCAGGGTTACTCTCACACTAATACACAGAGCAGGGTTACTCTCACACTACTACACAGAGCAGGGTTACTCACACTGTAATACACAGAGCAGGGTTACTCTCACACTAATACACAGAGCAGGGTTACTCTCACTAATACACAGAGCAGGGTTACTCTCACTAATATACAGAGTAGGGTTACTCACACTACTACACAGAGTAGGGTTACTCTCACTAATATACAGAGTAGGGTTACTCTCACACTAATACACAGAGCAGTGTTACTCTCACTAATACACAGAGCAGGCTTACTCTCACTAATATACAGACAGTGTTACTCTCACTCATACACAGAGTAGGGTTACTCACACTGTAATTCACAGAGCAGGGTTACTCTCACACTAATACACAGAGCAGGGTTACTCTCACACTACTACACAGAGCAGGGTTACTCACACTGTAATACACAGAGCAGGGTTACTCTCACACTAATACACAGAGCAGGGTTACTCTCACTAATACACAGAGCAGGGTTACTCTCACTAATATACAGAGTAGGGTTACTCTCACTAATACACAGAGTAGGGTTACTCACACTGTAATAGACAGAGCAGGGTTACTCTCACTAATGCACAGAGCAGGGTTACTCTCACACTAACACACAGAGCATGGTTACTCACACTAATACACAGAGCAGGGTTACTCACACAGTAATACACAGAGCAGGGTTACTCTCTTACTAATACACAGAGCAGGGTAACTCTCACACTAATACACAGAGCAGGGTTACTCTCACTATTACACAGAGCAGGGTTACTCTCACTAATATACAAGGTAGGGTCACTCTCACTAATACACAGAGTAGGGTTACTCACACTGTAATACACAGAGCAGGGTTACTCTCACTAATGCACAGAGCAGGGTTACTCTCACACTAATACACAGAGCAGGGTTACTCACACTGTAATACACAGAGCAGGGTTGCTCTCACTAATACACAGAGCAGGGTTACTCTCACTAATACACAGAGTAGGGTTACTCACACTGTAATACACAGAGCAGGGTTACTCTCACTAATGCACAGAGCAGGGTTACTCTCACACTAATACACAGAGCAGGGTTACTCACACTAATACACAGAGCAGGGTTACTCACACAGTAATACACAGAGCAGGGTTACTCTCTTACTAATACACAGAGCAGGGTTACTCTCACTATTACACAGAGCAGGGTTACTCTCACTAATATACAAGGTAGGGTTACTCTCACTAATACACACAGTAGGGTTACTCACACTGTAATACACAGAGCAGGGTTACTCTCACTAATGCACAGAGCAGGGTTACTCTCACACTAATACACAGAGCCAGGTTACTCACACTGTAATACACAGAGCAGGGTTACTCTCACTAATGCACAGAGCAGGGTTACTCTCACACTAATACACAGAGCAGGGTTACTCACACTGAAATACACAGAGCAGGGTTACTCTCTCACTAATATACAGAGTAGGGTTACTCACACTGTAATACAGTGAACAGGGTGACTCTCACACAAATACACAGAGCAGGGTTACTCTCACACTAATACACAGAGCAGGGTTACTCTCACTGTAATACACAGAGCAGGATTACTCTCACACTAATACACAGAGCAGGGTTACTCTCACTAATATACAGAGTAGGGTTACTGACACTATAATGCACAGAGCAGGGTTACTCACACTGTAATACACAGAGCAGGGTTACTCTCACACTAATACACAGAGCAGGGTTACTCTCACTAATACACAGAGTAGGGTTACTCACACTGTAATACACAGTGGCTTGGCCATGTGAGCCGCATGGAAGATGGCAGGATCCCCAAAGACACATTGTACAGCGAGCTCGCCACTGGTATCAGACCCACCGGCCGTCCATGTCTCCGTTATAAAGACGTCTGCAAACGCGACATGAAATCGTGTGACATTGATCACAAGTCGTGGGAGTCAGTTGCCAGCATTCGCCAGAGCTGGCGGGCAGCCATAAAGACAGGGCTAAATTGTGGCGAGTCGAAGAGACTTAGTAGTTGGCAGGAAAAAAGACAGAGGCGCAAGGGGAGAGCCAACTGTGCAACAGCCCCAACAAACAAATTTCTCTGCAGCACCTGTGGAAGAGCCTGTCACTCCAGAATTGGCCTTTATAGCCACTCCAGGCGCTGCTTCACCAACCACTGACCACCTCCAGGCGCGTATCCATTGTCTCTCGAGATAAGGAGGCCCAAAAGAAAGAATACACAGAGCAGGGTTACTCTCACTAATACACAGAGCAGGGTTACTCACACTGTAATACACAGAGCAGGGTTAATCTCTCACTAATATACAGAGTAGGGTTACTCACACTGTAATACACTGAGAAGGGCTACTCTCACACGAATACACAGAGCAGGGTTACTCTCACACTAATACACGGAGCAGGGTTACTCTCGCTCTAATACACAGAGCAGGGTTACTCTCACATGAATACACAGAGCAGGATTACTCTCACACTAATACACAGAGCAGGGTTACTGTCACTAATATACAGAGTAGGGTTACTGACACTATAATGCACAGAGCAGGGTTACTCTCACACGAATACACAGAGCAGGATTACTCTCACTCTAATACACAGAGCAGGGTTACTCTCACACTAATACACAGAACAGGGTTACTCACACTGTAACACACAGAGCTGGGTTACTCTCACACTAATACACAGAGCAGGGTTACTCTCACACTAATACACAGAGCAGGGTTACTCACACTGTAATACACAGAGCAGGGTTACTCTCTCACTAATATACAGAGCAGGGTTACTCACACTGTAATACACAGAGCAGGGTTACTCTCTTACTAATACACAGAGCAGGGTTACTCTCACACTAATACACAGAGCAGGGTTACTCTCACTAATACACAGAGCAGGGTTACTCTCACGAATGCACAGAGCAGGGTTACTCTCACTAATATACAGAGTAGGGTTACTCACACTGTAATACACAGAGCAGGGTTACTCTCACGAATGCACAGAGCAGAGTAACTCTCACACTAATACACATAGCAGGGTTACTCACACTGTAATACACAGAGCAGGGTTACTCTCACACTAATACACAGAGCAGGGTTACCCACACTGTAATAAACTGAGCAGGGTTACTCTCTCACTAATATACAGAGTAGGGTTACTCTCACACTAATACACAGAGCAGGGTTACTCTCACACTGTAATACACAGAGCAGGGTTACTCTCACTAATAAACAGAGTAGGGTTACTCACACTGTAATACACAGAGCAGGGTTAATCTCTCACTAATATACAGAGTAGGGTTACTCACACTGTAATACACTGAGAAGGGCTACTCTCACACAAATACACAGAGCAGGGTTACTCTCACACTAATACACGGAGCAGGGTTACTCTCACTCTAATACACAGAGCAGGGTTACTCTCACATGAATACACAGAGCAGGATTACTCTCACACTAATACACAGAGCAGGGTTACTGTCACTAATATACAGAGTAGGGTTACTGACACTATAATGCACAGAGCAGGGTTACTCTCACACGAATGCACAGAGCAGGATTACTCTCACTCTAATACACAGAGCAGGGTTACTCTCACACTAATACACAGAACAGGGTTACTCACACTGTAACACACAGAGCTGGGTTACTCTCACACTAATACACAGAGCAGGGTTACTCTCACACTAATACACAGAGCAGGGTTACTCACACTGTAATACACAGAGCAGGGTTACTGCACGCTAATATACAGAGCAGGGTTACTCACACTGTAATACACAGAGCAGGGTTACTCTCTTACTAATACACAGAGCAGGGTTACTCTCACACTAATACACAGAGCAGGGTTACTCTCACTAATACACAGAGCAGGGTTACTCTCACGAATGCACAGAGCAGGGTTACTCTCACTAATATACAGAGTAGGGTTACTCACACTGTAATACACAGAGCAGGGTTACTCTCACGAATGCACAGAGCAGAGTAACTCTCACACTAATACACATAGCAGGGTTACTCACACTGTAATACACAGAGCAGGGTTACTCTCACACTAATACACAGAGCAGGGTTACCCACACTGTAATAAACTGAGCAGGGTTACTCTCTCACTAATATACAGAGTAGGGTTACTCTCACACTAATACACAGAGCAGGGTTACTCTCACACTGTAATACACAGAGCAGGGTTAATCTCTCACTAATATACAGAGTAGGGTTACTCACACTGTAATACACTGAGAAGGGCTACTCTCACATGAATACACAGAGCAGGGTTACTCTCACACTAATACACGGAGCAGGGTTACTCTCACTCTAATACACAGAGCAGGGTTACTCTCACACGAATACACAGAGCAGGATTACTCTCACACTAATACACAGAGCAGGGTTACTGTCACTAATATACAGAGTAGGGTTACTGACACTATAATGCACAGAGCAGGGTTACTCTCACACGAATACACAGAGCAGGATTACTCTCACTCTAATACACAGAGCAGGGTTACTCTCACACTAATACACAGAACAGGGTTACTCTCACTGTAATACACAGAGCAGGGTGACTCTCACACTAATACACAGAGGAGGATGACTCTCACACTAATACACAGAGCAGGGTTACTCTCACTAATGTATAAAGTAGGGTTACTGACACTATAATGCACAGAGCAGGGTTACTCACACTGTAATACACAGAGCAGGGTTACTCTCACACTAATACGCAGAGCAGGGTTACTCACACTGTAATACACAGAGCAGGGTTACTCTCACACTAATACACAGAGCAGGGTTACTCTCACACTAATGTACAGAGCAGGGTTACTCACACTGTAATACACAGAGCAGGGTTAGTCTCACACTAATACACAGAGCAGGGTTACTCACACTGTAATACACAGAGCAGGGTTACTCTCTTACTAATACACAGAGCAGGGTTACTCTCACACTAATACTCAGAGCAGGGTTACTCTCACTAATACACAGGGCATGGTTACTCTCACTAATATACAGATTTGGGTTACTCACACTGTAATACACAGAGCAGGGTTACTATCACTAATATACAGAGTTGGGTTACTCACACTAATACACAGAGCAGGGTTACTCACACCGTAATACACAGAGCAGGGTTACTCTCACACTAATACACAGAGCAGGGTTACTCACACTGTAATACACAGATCAGGGTTCCTCTCACACTGTAATACACTGAGCAGGGTTGCTCACACTGTAATACACAGAGCAGGGTTTCTCACACACTGTAGTACACAGAGCAGGGTTACTCTCACACTGATACACAGAGCAGGGTTGCTCTCACACAAATACACAGAGCAGGGTTACTCTCACACTAATACACAGTGCCGGGTTACTCTCACTAATATACAGAGTAGAGTTCCTCACACTGTAATACACAGTGCAGGGTTACTCTCTTACTAATATACAGAGTAGGGTTCCTCACACTGTAATACACAGAGCAGGGTTACTGTCACTGTAATACACAGAGCAGGGTTACTCTCTTACTAATATACAGAGTAGGGTTCCTCACACTGTAATACACAGAGCAGGGTTACTCTCTTACTAATACACAGAGCAGGGTTACTTTCACTGTTTTACACAGAGCAGGGTTACTCTCTTAGTAATACAAAGAGCAGGGTTACTCACACTGTAATACACAGAGCAGGGTTACTCTCTTACTAATACAAAGAGCAGGGTTACTCACACTGTAATACACAGAGCAGGGTTACTCTCACTAATATACAGAGTAGGTTTACTCACACTACTACACAGAGTAGGGTTACTCTCACTAATATACAGAGTAGGGTTACTCTCACACCAATACACAGAGCAGTGTTACTCTCACTAATACACAGAGCAGGCTTACTCTCACTAATATACAGACAGGGTTACTCTCACTCATACACAGAGTAGGGTTACTCACACTGTAATTCACAGAGCAGGGTTACTCTCACACTAATACACAGAGCAGGGTTACTCACACTGTAATACACAGAGCAGGGTTACTCTCACACTAATACACAGAGCAGGGTTACTCTCACTAATACACAGAGCAGGGTTACTCTCACTAATATACAGAGTAGGGTTACTCTCACCAATACACAGAGTAGGGTTACTCACACTGTAATAGACAGAGCAGGGTTACTCTCACTAATGCACAGAGCAGGGTTACTCTCACACTAATACACAGAGCAGGGTTACTCTCACTGTAATACACAGAGCAGGATTACTCTCACACTAATACACAGAGCAGGGTTACTCTCACTAATATACAGAGTAGGGTTACTGACAGTATAATGCACAGAGCAGGGTTACTCACACTGTAATACACAGAGCAGGGTTACTCTCACACTAATACACAGAGCAGGGTTACTCTCACTAATACACAGAGTAGGGTTACTCACACTGTAATACACAGAGCAGGGTTACTCTCACTAATACACAGAGCAGGGTTACTCACACTGTAATACACAGAGCAGGGTTAATCTCTCACTAATATACAGAGTAGGGTTACTCACACTGTAATACACAGAGAAGGGCTACTCTCACACGAATACACAGAGCAGGGTTACTCTCACACTAATACACGGAGCAGGGTTACTCTCACACGAATACACAGAGCAGGATTACTCTCACACTAATACACAGAGCAGGGTTACTGTCACTAATATACAGAGTAGGGTTACTGACACTATAATGCACAGAGCAGGGTTACTCTCACACGAATACACAGAGCAGGATTACTCTCACTCTAATACACAGAGCAGGGTTACTCTCACACTAATACACAGAACAGGGTTACTCACACTGTAACACACAGAGCTGGGTTACTCTCACACTAATACACAGAGCAGGGTTACTCTCACACTAATACACAGAGCAGGGTTACTCACACTGTAATGCACAGAGCAGGGTTACTCACACTGTAATACACAGAGCAGGGTTACTCTCTTACTAATACACAGAGCAGGGTTACTCTCACACTAATACACAGAGCAGGGTTACTCTCACTAATACACAGAGCAGGGTTACTCTCACGAATGCACAGAGCAGGGTTACTCTCACTAATATACAGAGTAGGGTTACTCACACTGTAATACACAGAGCAGGGTTACTCTCACGAATGCACAGAGCAGAGTAACTCTCACACTAATACACATAGCAGGGTTACTCACACTGTAATACACAGAGCAGGGTTACTCTCACACTAATACACAGAGCAGGGTTACCCACACTGTAATAAACTGAGCAGGGTTACTCTCTCACTAATATACAGAGTAGGGTTACTCTCACACTAATACACAGAGCAGGGTTACTCTCACACTGTAATACACAGAGCAGGGTTAATCTCACTCTAATACACAGAGCAGGGTTACTCTCACACTAATACACAGAACAGGGTTACTCACACTGTAACACACAGAGCTGGGTTACTCTCACACTAATACACAGAGCAGGGTTACTCTCACACTAATACACGGAGCAGGGTTACTCACACTGTAATACACAGAGCAGGGTTACTGTCACTGTAATACACAGAGCAGGGTTACTCTCACACTAATACACAGAGCAGGGTTACTCACACTGAAATACACAGAGCAGGGTTACTCTCTCACGAATATACAGAGTAGGGTTACTCACACTGTAATACACTGAACAGGGTGACTCTCACACAAATACACAGAGCAGGGTTACTCTCACACTAATACACAGAGCAGGGTTACTCTCACTGTAATACACAGAGCAGGATTACTCTGACACTAATACACAGAGCAGGGTTACTCTCACTAATATACAGAGTAGGGTTACTGACACTATAATGCACAGAGCAGGGTTACTCACACTGTAATACACAGAGCAGGGTTACTCTCACACTAATACACAGAGCAGGGTTACTCTCACTAATACACAGAGTAGGGTTACTCACACTGTAATACACAGAGCAGGGTTACTCTCACTAATACACAGAGCAGGGTTACTCACACTGTAATACACAGAGCAGGGTTAATCTCTCACTAATATACAGAGTAGGGTTACTCACACTGTAATACACAGAGCAGGGTTACTCTCACGAATGCACAGAGCAGAGTAACTCTCACACTAATACACATAGCAGGGTTACTCACACTGTAATACACAGAGCAGGGTTACTCTCACACTAATACACAGAGCAGGGTTACCCACACTGTAATAAACTGAGCAGGGTTACTCTCTCACTAATATACAGAGTAGGGTTACTCTCACACTAATACACAGAGCAGGGTTACTCTCACACTGTAATACACAGAGCAGGGTTAATCTCACTCTAATACACAGAGCAGGGTTACTCTCACACTAATACACAGAACAGGGTTACTCACACTGTAACACACAGAGCTGGGTTACTCTCACACTAATACACAGAGCAGGGTTACTCTCACACTAATACACAGAGCAGGGTTACTCACACTGTAATACACAGAGCAGGGTTACTGTCACTGTAATACACAGAGCAGGGTTACTCTCACACTAATACACAGAGCAGGGTTACTCACACTGAAATACACAGAGCAGGGTTACTCTCTCACGAATATACAGAGTAGGGTTACTCACACTGTAATACACTGAACAGGGTGACTCTCACACAAATACACAGAGCAGGGTTACTCTCACACTAATACACAGAGCAGGGTTACTCTCACTGTAATACACAGAGCAGGATTACTCTCACACTAATACACAGAGCAGGGTTACTCTCACTAATATACAGAGTAGGGTTACTGACACTATAATGCACAGAGCAGGGTTACTCACACTGTAATACACAGAGCAGGGTTACTCTCACACTAATACACAGAGCAGGGTTACTCTCACTAATACACAGAGTAGGGTTACTCACACTGTAATACACAGAGCAGGGTTACTCTCACTAATACACAGAGCAGGGTTACTCACACTGTAATACACAGAGCAGGGTTAATCTCTCACTAATATACAGAGTAGGGTTACTCACACTGTAATACACTGAGAAGGGCTACTCTCACACGAATACACAGAGCAGGGTTACTCTCACACTAATACACGGAGCAGGGTTACTCTCACACGAATACACAGAGCAGGATTACTCTCACACTAATACACAGAGCAGGGTTACTGTCACTAATATACAGAGTAGGGTTACTGACACTATAATGCACAGAGCAGGGTTACTCTCACACGAATACACAGAGCAGGATTACTCTCACTCTAATACACAGAGCAGGGTTACTCTCACACTAATACACAGAACAGGGTTACTCACACTGTAACACACAGAGCTGGGTTACTCTCACACTAATACACAGAGCAGGGTTACTCTCACACTAATACACAGAGCAGGGTTACTCACACTGTAATGCACAGAGCAGGGTTACTGCACGCTAATATACAGAGCAGGGTTACTCACACTGTAATTCACAGAGCAGGGTTACTCTCTTACTAATACACAGAGCAGGGTTACTCTCACACTAATACACAGAGCAGGGTTACTCTCACTAATACACAGAGCAGGGTTACTCTCACGAATGCACAGAGCAGGGTTACTCTCACTAATATACAGAGTAGGGTTACTCACACTGTAATACACAGAGCAGGGTTACTCTCACGAATGCACAGAGCTGAGTAACTCTCACACTAATACACATAGCAGTGTTACTCGCACTGTAATACACAGAGCAGGGTTACTCTCACACTAATACACAGAGCAGGGTTACCCACACTGTAATAAACTGAGCAGGGTTACTCTCTCACTAATATACAGAGTAGGGTTACTCTCACACTAATACACAGAGCAGGGTTACTCTCACACTAATGCACAGAGCAGGGTTACTCTCACACTAATGCACAGAGCAGGGTTACTCTCACTGTAATACACAGAGCAGGGTGACTCTCACACGAATACACAGAGGAGGATGACTCTCACACTAATACACAGAGGAGGATGACTCTCACACTAATACACAGAGCAGGGTTACTCTCACTAATGTATAAAGTAGGGTTACTGACACTATAATGCACAGAGCAGGGTTACTCACACTGTAATACACAGAGCAGGGTTACTCTCACACTAATACGCAGAGCAGGGTTACTCACACTGTAATACACAGAGCAGGGTTACTCTCACACTAATACACAGAGCAGGGTTACTCTGACACTAATGTACAGAGCAGGGTTAGTCACACTGTAATACACAGAGCAGGGTTAGTCTCACACTAATACACAGAGCAGGGTTACTCACACTGTAATACACAGAGCAGGGTTACTCTCTTACTAATACACAGAGCAGGGTTACTCTCACACTAATACTCAGAGCAGGGTTACTCTCACTAATACACAGGGCATGGTTACTCTCACTAATATACAGAGTTGGGTTCCTCACACTGTAATACACAGAGCAGGGTTACTCTCACTAATGCACAGAGCAGGGTTACTCTCACACTAATACACAGAGCAGGGTTACTCACACTGTGATACACAGAGCAGGGTTACTCTCACACTAATACACAGAGCAGGGTTACTCACACTGTAATACACAGAGCAGGGTTACTCTCTCACTAATATACAGAGCAGGGTTACTCTCACACTAATACACAGAGCAGGGTTACTCTCACACTAATGCACAGAGCAGGGTTACTATCACACCAATGCACAGACCAGGGTTACTCTCACTAATGCACAGAGCAGGGTTACTCTCACACTAATGCACAGAGCAGGGTTACTCTCACACTAATGCACAGAGCAGGGTTACTCTCACACTAATACACAGAGCAGGGTTACTCACACTGTAACACACAGAGCAGGGTTACACTCACACTCATACACAGAGCATGGTTACTCTCACTGAAATGGAGTAATAATGTAATACTCTCACTAATGCACAGAGCAGGGTTACTCACACTGTAATACACTGAGCATGGTTACTCTCACACTGTAATACACTGAGCAGGGTTACTCTCACACTGTGATACACAGAGCAGGGTTACTCTCACTAATACACAGAGGATGGTTACTCACACTGTAATACACAGTGCAGGTTACTCTCTTACTAACATCCAGAGTAGGGTTACTCACACTGTAATACACAGAGCAGGGTTACTCTCACTCATACACAGAGGATGGTTACTCACACTGTCATACACAGTGCAGGTTACTCTCTTACTAATATCCAGAGTACGGTTACTCTCACACTGTAATACACAGAGCAGGCTTACTCTCACACTGTAATACACAGAGCAGGATTACTCTCACACTAATACACAGAGCAGGGTTACTGTCATTAATATACAGAGTAGGGTTACTGACACTATAATGCACAGAGCAGGGTTACTCATACTGTAATACACAGAGCAGGGTTACTCTCACACTAATACACAGAACAGGGAACTCACACTGTAATACACAGAGCTGGGTTACTCTCACACTAATACACAGAGCAGGGTTACTCACACTGTAATACACAGAGCAGGGTTACTCTCACGCTAATATACAGAGCAGGGTTACTCACACTGTAATACACAGAGCAGGGTTACTCTCATACTAATACACAGAGCAGGGTTACTCACACTGTAATACACAGAGCAGGGTTACTCTCACTGTAATGCACAGAGCAGGGTTACTCTCACACTAATACACAGAGCAGGGTTACTCACACTGAAATACACAGAGCAGGGTTACTCTCTCACGAATATACAGAGTAGGGTTACTCACACTGTAATACACTGAACAGGGTGACTCTCACACAAATACACAGAGCAGGGTTACTCTCAAACTAATACACAGAGCAGGGTTACTCTCACTGTAATACACAGAGCAGGATTACTCTCACACTAATACACAGAGCAGGGTTACTCTCACTAATATACAGAGTAGGGTTACTGACACTATAATGCACAGAGCAGGGTTACTCACACTGTAATACACAGAGCAGGGTTACTCTCACACTAATACACAGAGCAGGGTTACTCTCACTAATACACAGAGTAGGGTTACTCACACTGTAATACACAGAGCAGGGTTAATCTCACTAATGCACAGAGCAGGGTTACTCACACTGTAATACACAGAGCAGGGTTAATCTCTCACTAATATACAGAGTAGGGTTACTCACACTGTAATACACTGAGAAGGGCTACTCTCACACTAATACACGGAGCAGGGTTACTCTCACACGAATACACAGAGCAGGATTACTCTCACACTAATACACAGAGCAGGGTTACTGTCACTAATATACAGAGTAGGGTTACTGACACTATAATGCACAGAGCAGGGTTACTCTCACACGAATACACAGAGCAGGATTACTCTCACTCTAATACACAGAGCAGGGTAACTCTCACACTAATACACAGAACAGGGTTACTCACACTGTAACACACAGAGCTGGGTTACTCTCACACTAATACACAGAGCAGGGTTACTCTCACACTAATACACAGAGCAGGGTTACTCACACTGTAATGCACAGAGCAGGGTTACTCTCTTACTAATACACAGAGCGGCGTTACTCTCACACTAATACACAGAGCAGGGTTACTCTCACTAATACACAGAGCAGGGTTACTCTCACGAATGCACAGAGCAGGGTTACTCTCACTAATATACAGAGTAGGGTTACTCACACTGTAATACACAGAGCAGGGTTACTCTCACGAATGCACAGAGCAGAGTAACTCTCACACTAATACACATAGCAGGGTTACTCACACTGTAATACACAGAGCAGGGTTACTCTCACACTAATACACAGAGCAGGGTTACCCACACTGTAATAAACTGAGCAGGGTTACTCTCTCACTAATATACAGAGTAGGGTTAATCTCACACTAATACACAGAGCAGGGTTACTCTCACACTAATGCACAGAGCAGGGTTACTCTCACTGTAATACACAGAGCAGGGTGACTCTCACACGAATACACAGAGGAGGATGACTCTCACACTAATACACAGAGGAGGATGACTCTCACACTAATACACAGAGCAGGGTTACTCTCACTAATGTATAAAGTAGGGTTACTGACACTATAATGCACAGAGCAGGGTTACTCACACTGTAATACACAGAGCAGGGTTACTCTCACACTAATACGCAGAGCAGGGTTACTCACACTGTAATACACAGAGCAGGGTTACTCTCACACTAATACACAGAGCAGGGTTACTCTCACACTAATGTACAGAGCAGGGTTAGTCACACTGTAATACACAGAGCAGGGTTAGTCTCACACTAATACACAGAGCAGGGTTACTCACACTGTAATACACAGAGCAGGGTTACTCTCTTACTAATACACAGAGCAGGGTTACTCTCAAACTAATACTCAGAGCAGGGTTACTCTCACTAATACACAGGGCATGGTTACTCTCACTAATATACAGAGTTGGGTTCCTCACACTGTAATACACAGAGCAGGGTTACTCTCACTAATGCACAGAGCAGGGTTACTCTCACACTAATACACAGAGCAGGGTTACTCACACTGTGATACACAGAGCAGGGTTACTCTCACACTAATACACAGAGCAGGGTTACTCACACTGTAATACACAGAGCAGGGTTACTCTCTCACTAATATACAGAGCAGGGTTACTCTCACACTAATATACAGAGCAGGGTTACTCTCACACTAATGCACAGAGCAGGGTTACTATCACACCAATGCACAGACCAGGGTTACTCTCACTAATGCACAGAGCAGGGTTACTCTCACACTAATGCACAGAGCAGGGTTACTCTCACACTAATGCACAGATCAGGGTTACTCTCACACTAATACACAGAGCAGGGTTACTCACACTGTAATACACAGAGCAGGGTTACACTCACACTCATACACAGAGCATGGTTACTCTCACTGAAATGGAGTAATAATGTAATACTCTCACTAATGCACAGAGCAGGGTTACTCACACTGTAATACACTGAGCATGGTTACTCTCACACTGTAATACACTGAGCAGGGTTACTCTCACACTGTGATACACAGAGCAGGGTTACTCTCACTAATACACAGAGGATGGTTACTCACACTGTAATACACAGTGCAGGTTACTCTCTTACTAACATCCAGAGTAGGGTTACTCACACTGTAATACACAGAGCAGGGTTACTCTCACACTCTAATGCACAGAGCAGGGTTACTCTCACTCATACACAGAGGATGGTTACTCACACTGTCATACACAGTGCAGGTTACTCTCTTACTAATATCCAGAGTACGGTTACTCTCACACTGTAATACACAGAGCAGGGTTACTCTCACACTGTAATACACAGAGCAGGATTACTCTCACACTAATACACAGAGCAGGGTTACTGTCATTAATATACAGAGTAGGGTTACTGACACTATAATGCACAGAGCAGGGTTACTCATACTGTAATACACAGAGCAGGGTTACTCTCACACTAATACACAGAACAGGGAACTCACACTGTAATACACAGAGCTGGGTTACTCTCACACTAATACACAGAGCAGGGTTACTCACACTGTAATACACAGAGCAGGGTTACTCTCACGCTAATATACAGAGCAGGGTTACTCACACTGTAATACACAGAGCAGGGTTACTCTCTTACTAATACACAGAGCAGGGTTACTCACACTGTAATACACAGAGCAGGGTTACTCTCACTGTAATGCACAGAGCAGGGTTACTCTCACACTAATACACAGAGCAGGGTTACTCACACTGAAATACACAGAGCAGGGTTACTCTCTCACGAATATACAGAGTAGGGTTACTCACACTGTAATACACTGAACAGGGTGACTCTCACACAAATACACAGAGCAGGGTTACTCTCACACTAATACACAGAGCAGGGTTACTCTCACTGTAATACACAGAGCAGGATTACTCTCACACTAATACACAGAGCAGGGTTACTCTCACTAATATACAGAGTAGGGTTACTGACACTATAATGCACAGAGCAGGGTTACTCACACTGTAATACACAGAGCAGGGTTACTCTCACACTAATACACAGAGCAGGGTTACTCTCACTAATACACAGAGTAGGGTTACTCACACTGTAATACACAGAGCAGGGTTACTCTCACTAATACACAGAGCTGGGTTACTCA
This sequence comes from Heterodontus francisci, assembly GCF_036365525.1. Lineage (NCBI taxonomy): Eukaryota > Metazoa > Chordata > Chondrichthyes > Heterodontiformes > Heterodontidae > Heterodontus > Heterodontus francisci. The sequence goes on from NC_090413.1 coordinate 6,373,711, forward strand.
CACTGTAATACACAGAGCAGGGTTAATCTCTCACTAATATACAGAGTAGGGTTACTCACACTGTAATACACTGAGAAGGGCTACTCTCACACGAATACACAGAGCAGGGTTACTCTCACACTAATACACGGAGCAGGGTTACTCTCACACGAATACACAGAGCAGGATTACTCTCACACTAATACACAGAGCAGGGTTACTGTCACTAATATACAGAGTAGGGTTACTGACACTATAATGCACAGAGCAGGGTTACTCTCACACGAATACACAGAGCAGGATTACTCTCACTCTAATACACAGAGCAGGGTAACTCTCACACTAATACACAGAACAGGGTTACTCACACTGTAACACACAGAGCTGGGTTACTCTCACACTAATACACAGAGCAGGGTTACTCTCACACTAATACACAGAGCAGGGTTACTCACACTGTAATGCACAGAGCAGGGTTACTCACACTGTAATACACAGAGCAGGGTTACTCTCTTACTAATACACAGAGCGGGGTTACTCTCACACTAATACACAGAGCAGGGTTACTCTCACTAATACACAGAGCAGGGTTACTCTCACGAATGCACAGAGCAGGGTTACTCTCACTAATATACAGAGTAGGGTTACTCACACTGTAATACACAGAGCAGGGTTACTCTCACGAATGCACAGAGCAGAGTAACTCTCACACTAATACACATAGCAGGGTTACTCACACTGTAATACACAGAGCAGGGTTACTCTCACACTAATACACAGAGCAGGGTTACCCACACTGTAATAAACTGAGCAGGGTTACTCTCTCACTAATATACAGAGTAGGGTTACTCTCACACTAATACACAGAGCAGGGTTACTCTCACACTAATGCACAGAGCAGGGTTACTCTCACACTAATGCACAGAGCAGGGTTACTCTCACTGTAATACACAGAGCAGGGTGACTCTCACACGAATACACAGAGGAGGATGACTGTCACACTAATACACAGAGGAGGATGACTCTCACACTAATACACAGAGCAGGGTTACTCTCACTAATGTATAAAGTAGGGTTACTGACACTATAATGCACAGAGCAGGGTTACTCACACTGTAATACACAGAGCAGGGTTACTCTCACACTAATACGCAGAGCAGGGTTACTCACACTGTAATACACAGAGCAGGGTTACTCTCACACTAATACACAGAGCAGGGTTACTCTCACACTAATGTACAGAGCAGGGTTAGTCACACTGTAATACACAGAGCAGGGTTAGTCTCACACTAATACACAGAGCAGGGTTACTCACACTGTAATACACAGAGCAGGGTTACTCTCTTACTAATACACAGAGCAGGGTTACTCTCACACTAATACTCAGAGCAGGGTTACTCTCACTAATACACAGGGCATGGTTACTCTCACTAATATACAGAGTTGGGTTACTCACACTGTAATACACAGAGCAGGGTTACTCTCACTAATGCACAGAGCAGGGCTACTCTCACACTAATACACAGAGCAGGGTTACTCACACTGTGATACACAGAGCAGGGTTACTCTCACACTAATACACAGAGCAGGGTTACTCACACTGTAATACACAGAGCAGGGTTACTCTCTCACTAATATACAGAGCAGGGTTACTCTCACACTAACATACAGAGCAGGGTTACTCTCACACTAATGCACAGAGCAGGGTTACTATCACACCAATGCACAGACCAGGGTTACTCTCACTAATGCACAGAGCAGGGTTACTCTCACACTAATGCACAGAGCAGGGTTACTCTCACACTAATGCACAGATCAGGGTTACTCTCACACTAATACACAGAGCAGGGTTACTCACACTGTAACACACAGAGCAGGGTTACACTCACACTCATACACAGAGCATGGTTACTCTCACTGAAATGGAGTAATAATGTAATACTCTCACTAATGCACAGAGCAGGGTTACTCACACTGTAATACACTGAGCATGGTTACTCTCACACTGTAATACACTGAGCAGGGTTACTCTCACACTGTGATACACAGAGCAGGGTTACTCTCAATAATACACAGAGGATGGTTACTCACACTGTAATACACAGTGCAGGTTACTCTCTTACTAACATCCAGAGTAGGGTTACTCACACTGTAATACACAGAGCAGGGTTACTCTCACACTCTAATGCACAGAGCAGGGTTACTCTCACTCATACACAGAGGATGGTTACTCACACTGTCATACACAGTGCAGGTTACTCTCTTACTATTATCCAGAGTAAGGTTACTCTCACACTGTAATACACAGAGCAGGATTACTCTCACACTAATACACAGAGCAGGGTTACTGTCATTAATATACAGAGTAGGGTTACTGACACTATAATGCACAGAGCAGGGTTACTCATACTGTAATACACAGAGCAGGGTTACTCTCACACTAATACACAGAACAGGGAACTCACACTGTAATACACAGAGCTGGGTTACTCTCACACTAATACACAGAGCAGGGTTACTCACACTGTAATACACAGAGCAGGGTTACTCTCACGCTAATATACAGAGCAGGGTTACTCACACTGTAATACACAGAGCAGGGTTACTCTCTTACTAATACACAGAGCAGGGTTACTCACACTGTAATACACAGAGCAGGGTTACTCTCACTAATGCACAGAGCAGGGTTACTCTCACACTAATACACAGAGCAGGGTTACTCACACTGAAATACACAGAGCAGGGTTACTCTCTCACTAATATACAGAGTAGGGTTACTCACACTGTAATACACTGAACAGGGTGACTCTCACACAAATACACAGAGCAGGGTTACTCTCACACTAATACACAGAGCAGGGTTACTGTCACTAATATACAGAGTAGGGTTACTGACACTATAATGCACAGAGCAGGGTTACTCACACTGTAATACACAGAGCAGGGTTACTCTCACACTAATACACAGAGCAGGGTTACTCTCACTAATATACAGAGTAGGGTTACTCACACTGTAATACACAGAGCAGGGTTACTCTCACTAATACACAGAGCAGGGTTACTCACACTGTAATACACAGAGCAGGGTTAATCTCTCACTAATATACAGAGTAGGGTTACTCACACTGTAATACACTGAGAAGGGCTACTCTCACACGAATACACAGAGCAGGGTTACTCTCACTCTAATACACAGAGCAGGGTTACTCTCACACGAATACACAGAGCAGGATTACTCTCACACTAATACAGAGAGCAGGGTTACTGTCACTAATATACAGAGTAGGGTTACTGACACTATAATGCACAGAGCAGGGTTACTCTCACACGAATACACAGAGCAGGATTACTCTCACTCTAATACACAGAGCAGGGTTACTCTCACACTAATACACAGAGCAGGGTTACTCTCACACTAATACACAGAGCAGGGTTACTCACACTGTAATACACAGAGCAGGGTTACTGCACGCTAATATACAGAGCAGGGTTACTCACACTGTAATACACAGAGCAGGGTTACTCTCTTACTAATACACAGAGCAGGGTTACTCTCACACTAATACACAGAGCAGGGTTACTCTCACTAATGCACAGAGCAGGGTTACTCTCACGAATGCACAGAGCAGGGTTACTCTCACTAATATACAGAGTAGGGTTACTCACACTGTAATACACAGAGCAGGGTTACTCTCACGAATGCACAGAGCAGAGTAACTCTCACACTAATACACATAGCAGGGTTACTCACACTGTAATACACAGAGCAGGGTTACTCTCACATTAATACACAGAGCAGGGTTACCCACACTGTAATAAACTGAGCAGGGTTACTCTCTCACTAATATACAGAGTAGGGTTACTCTCACACTAATACACAGAGCAGGGTTACTCTCACACTAATACACAGAGCAGGGTTACTCTCACACTAATGCACAGAGCAGGGTTACTCTCACACTAATGCACAGAGCAGGGTTACTCTCACTGTAATACACAGAGCAGGGTGACTCTCACACGAATACACAGAGGAGGATGACTCTCACACTAATACACAGAGCAGGGTTACTCTCACTAATGTATAAAGTAGGGTTACTGACACTATAATGCACAGAGCAGGGTTACTCACACTGTAATACAAAGAGCAGGGTTACTCTCACACTAATACGCAGAGCAGGGTTACTCACACTGTAATACACAGAGCAGGGTTACTCTCACACTAATACACAGAGCAGGGTTACTCTCACACTAATACACAGAGCAGGGTTACCCACACTGTAATAAACTGAGCAGGGTTACTCTCTCACTAATATACAGAGTAGGGTTACTCTCACACTAATACACAGAGCAGGGTTACTCTCACACTAATACACAGAGCAGGGTTACTCTCACACTGATGCACAGAGCAGGGTTACTCTCACACTAATGCACAGAGCAGGGTTACTCTCACTGTAATACACAGAGCAGGGTGACTCTCACACGAATACACAGAGGAGGATGACTCTCACACTAATACACAGAGCAGGGTTACTCTCACTAATGTATAAAGTAGGGTTACTGACACTATAATGCACAGAGCAGGGTTACTCACACTGTAATACAAAGAGCAGGGTTACTCTCACACTAATACGCAGAGCAGGGTTACTCACACTGTAATACACAGAGCAGGGTTACTCTCACACTAATACACAGAGCAGGGTTACTCACACTGTAATACACAGAGCAGGGTTAGTCTCACACTAATACACAGAGCAGGGTTACTCACACTGTAATACACAGAGCAGGATTACTCTCTTACTAATACACAGAGCAGGGTTACTCTCACACTAATACTCAGAGCAGGGTTACTCTCACTACTACACAGGGCATGGTTACTCTCACTAATATACAGAGTTGGGTTACTCACACTGGAATACACAGAGCAGGGTTACTCTCACTAATGCACAGAGCAGGGTTACTCTCACACTAATACACAGAGCAGGGTTACTCACACTGTGATACACAGAGCAGGGTTACTCTCACACTAATACACAGAGCAGGGTTACTCACACTGTAATACACAGAGCAGGGTTACTCTCTCACTAATATACAGAGCAGGGTTACTCTCACACTAACACACAGAGCAGGGTTACTCTCACACTAATGCACAGAGCAGGGTTACTCTCACACCAATGCACAGACCAGGGTTACTCTCACTAATGCACAGAGCAGGGTTACTCTCACACTAATGCACAGAGCAGGATTACTCTCACACTAATGCACAGAGCAGGGTTACTCTCACACTAATACACAGAGTAGGGTTCCTCACACTGTAATACACAGAGCAGGGTTACACTCACACTCAGACACAGAGCATGGTTACTCTCACTGAAATGGAGTAATAATGTAATACTCTCACTAATGCACAGAGCAGGGTTACTCACACTGTAATACACTGAGCATGGTTACTCTCACACTGTAATACACTGAGCAGGGTTAATCTCACACTGTGATACACAGAGCAGGGTTACTCTCACTAATACACAGAGGATGGTTACTCACACTGTAATACACAGTGCAGGATACTCTCTTACTAACATCCAGAGTAGGGTTACTCACACTGTAATACACAGAGCAGGGTTACTCTCACACTGTAATGCACAGAGCAGGGTAACTCTCACTCATACACAGAGGATGGTTACTCACACTGTCATACACAGTGCAGGTTACTCTCTTACTAATATCCAGAGTACGGTTACTCTCACACTGTAATACACAGAGCAGGGTTACTCTCACACTGTAATACACAGAGCAGGATTACTCTCACACTAATGCACAGAGCAGGGTTACTGTCATTAATATACAGAGTAGGGTTACTGACACTATAATGCACAGAGCAGGGTTACTCATACTGTAATACACAGAGCAGGGTTACTCTCACACGAATACACAGAACAGGGAACTCACACTGTAATACACAGAGCTGGGTTACTCTCACACTAATACACAGAGCAGGGTTACTCACACTGAAATACACAGAGCAGGGTTACTCTCTCACTAATATACAGAGTAGGGTTACTCACACTGTAATACACTGAACAGGGTGACTCTCACACAAATACACAGAGCAGGGTTACTCTCACACTAATACACAGAGCAGGGTTACTGTCACTAATATACAGAGTAGGGTTACTGACACTATAATGCACAGAGCAGGGTTACTCACACTGTAATACACAGAGCAGGGTTACTCTCACACTAATACACAGAGCAGGGTTACTCTCGCTAATATACAGAGTAGGGTTACTCACACTGTAATACACAGAGCAGGGTTACTCTCACTAATACACAGAGCAGGGTTACTCACACTGTAATACACAGAGCAGGGTTAATCTCTCACTAATATACAGAGTAGGGTTACTCACACTGTAATACACTGAGAAGGGCTACTCTCACACGAATACACAGAGCAGGGTTACTCTCACACTAATACACAGAGCAGGGTTACTCTCACTCTAATACACAGAGCAGGGTTACTCTCACACGAATACACAGAGCAGGATTACTCTCACACTAATACACAGAGCAGGGTTACTGTCACTAATATACAGAGTAGGGTTACTGACACTATAATGCACAGAGCAGGGTTACTCTCACACGAATACACAGAGCAGGGTTACTCTCACACTAATACACAGAGCAGGGTTACTCACACTGTAATACACAGAGCAGGGTTACTGCACGCTAATATACAGAGCAGGGTTACTCACACTGTATTACACAGAGCAGGGTTACTCTCTTACTAATACACAGAGCAGGGTTACTCTCACACTAATACACAGAGCAGGGTTACTCTCACTAATACACAGAGCAGGGTTACTCTCACGAATGCACAGAGCAGGGTTACTCTCACTAATATACAGAGTAGGGTTACTCACACTGTAATACACAGAGCAGGGTTACTCTCACGAATGCACAGAGCAGAGTAACTCTCACACTAATACAGATAGCAGGGTTACTCACACTGTAATACACAGAGCAGGGTTACTCTCACACTAATACACAGAGCAGGGTTACACACACTGTAATAAACTGAGCAGGGTTACTCTCTCACTAATATACAGAGTAGGGTTACTCTCACACTAATACACAGAGCAGGGTTACTCTCACAGTAATGCACAGAGCAGGGTTACTCTCACACTAATACACAGAGCAGGGTTACTCACACTGTAATACACAGAGCAGGGTTACTGCACGCTAATATACAGAGCAGGGTTACTCACACTGTATTACACAGAGCAGGGTTACTCTCTTACTAATACACAGAGCAGGGTTACTCTCACACTAATACACAGAGCAGGGTTACTCTCACTAATACACAGAGCAGGGTTACTCTCACGAATGCACAGAGCAGGGTTACTCTCACTAATATACAGAGTAGGGTTACTCACACTGTAATACACAGAGCAGGGTTACTCTCACGAATGCACAGAGCAGAGTAACTCTCACACTAATACAGATAGCAGGGTTACTCACACTGTAATACACAGAGCAGGGTTACTCTCACACTAATACACAGAGCAGGGTTACCCACACTGTAATAAACTGAGCAGGGTTACTCTCTCACTAATATACAGAGTAGGGTTACTCTCACACTAATACACAGAGCAGGGTTACTCTCACAGTAATGCACAGAGCAGGGTTACTCTCACACTAATGCACAGAGCAGGGTTACTCTCACTGTAATACACAGAGCAGGATTACTCTCACACTAATACACAGAGCAGGGTTACTCTCACTAATGTATAAAGTAGGGTTACTGACACTATAATGCACAGAGCAGGGTTACTCACACTGTAATACAAAGAGCGGGGTTACTCTCACACTAATACGCAGAACAGGGTTACTCACACTGTAATACACAGAGCAGGGTTACTCACACTGTGATACACAGAGCAGGGTTACTCTCACACTAATACACAGAGCAGGGTTACTCTCACACTAATACACAGAGCAGGGTTACTCACACTGTGATACACAGAGCAGGGTTACTCTCACACTAATACACAGAGCAGGGTTACTCACACTGTAATACACAGAGCAGGGTTACTCTCTCACTAATATACAGAGCAGGGTTACTCTCACACTAATACACAGAGCAGGGTTACTCTCACACTAATGCACAGAGCAGGGTTACTCTCACACCAATGCACAGACCAGGGTTACTCTCACTAATGCACAGAGCAGGGTTACTCTCACACTAATGCACAGAGCAGGATTACTCCCACACTAATGCACAGAGCAGGGTTACTCTCACACTAATACACAGAGTAGGGTTCCTCACACTGTAATACACAGAGCAGGGTTATAATCACACTCAGACACAGAGCATGGTTACTCTCACTGAAATGGAGTAATAATGTAATACTCTCACTAATGCACAGAGCAGGGTTACTCACACTGTAATACACTGAGCATGGTTACTCTCACACTGTAATACACTGAGCAGGGTTAATCTCACACTGTGATACACAGAGCAGGGTTACTCTCACTAATACACAGAGGATGGTTACTCACACCGTAATACACAGTGCAGGATACTCTCTTACTAACATCCAGAGTAGGGTTACTCACACTGTAATACACAGAGCAGGGTTACTCTCACACTGTAATGCACAGAGCAGGGTAACTCTCACTCATACACAGAGGATGGTTACTCACACTGTCATACACAGTGCAGGTTACTCTCTTACTAATATCCAGAGTACGGTTACTCTCACACTGTAATACACAGAGCAGGGTTACTCTCACACTGTAATACACAGAGCAGGATTACTCTCACACTAATGCACAGAGCAGGGTTACTGTCATTAATATACAGAGTAGGGTTACTGACACTATAATGCACAGAGCAGGGTTACTCATACTGTAATACACAGAGCAGGGTTACTCTCACACGAATACACAGAACAGGGAACTCACACTGTAATACACAGAGCTGGGTTACTCTCACACTAATACACAGAGCAGGGTTACTCACACTGAAATACACAGAGCAGGGTTACTCTCTCACTAATATACAGAGTAGGGTTACTCACACTGTAATACACTGAACAGGGTGACTCTCACACAAATACACAGAGCAGGGTTACTCTCACACTAATACACAGAGCAGGGTTACTCTCACTGTAATACACAGAGCAGGATTACTCTCACACTAATACACAGAGCAGGGTTACTCTCACTAATATACAGAGTAGGGTTACTGACACTATAATGCACAGAGCAGGGTTACTCACACTGTAATACACAGAGCAGGGTTACTCTCACACTAATACACAGAGCAGGGTTACTCTCACTAATACACAGAGTAGGGTTACTCACACTGTAATACACAGAGCAGGGTTACTCTCACTAATACACAGAGCAGGGTTACTCACACTGTAATACACAGAGCAGGGTTAATCTCTCACTAATATACAGAGTAGGGTTACTCACACTGTAATACACTGAGAAGGGCTACTCTCACACGAATACACAGAGCAGGGTTACTCTCACACTAATACACGGAGCAGGGTTACTCTCACACGAATACACAGAGCAGGATTACTCTCACACTAATACACACAGCAGGGTTACTGTCACTAATATACAGAGTAGGGTTACTGACACTATAATGCACAGAGCAGGGTTACTCTCACACGAATACACAGAGCAGGATTACTCTCACTCTAATACACAGAGCAGGGTTACTCTCACACTAATACACAGAACAGGGTTACTCACACTGTAACACACAGAGCTGGGTTACTCTCACACTAATACACAGAGCAGGGTTACTCTCACACTAATACACAGAGCAGGGTTACTCACACTGTAATGCACAGAGCAGGGTTACTGCACGCTAATATACAGAGCAGGGTTACTCACACTGTAATACACAGAGCAGGGTTACTCTCTTACTAATACACAGAGCAGGGTTACTCACACTGTAATACACAGAGCAGGGTTACTCTCACGAATGCACAGAGCAGAGTAACTCTCACACTAATACACATAGCAGGGTTACTCACACTGTAATACACAGAGCAGGGTTACTCTCACACTAATACACAGAGCAGGGTTACCCACACTGTAATAAACTGAGCAGGGTTACTCTCTCACTAATATACAGAGTAGGGTTACTCTCACACTAATACACAGAGCAGGGTTACTCTCACACTAATGCACAGAGCAGGGTTACTCTCACACTAATGCACAGAGCAGGGTTACTCTCACTGTAATACACAGAGCAGGGTGACTCTCACACGAATACACAGAGGAGGATGACTCTCACACTAATACACAGAGGAGGATGACTCTCACACTAATACACAGAGCAGGGTTACTCTCACTAATGTATAAAGTAGGGTTACTGACACTATAATGCACAGAGCAGGGTTACTCACACTGTAATACACAGAGCAGGGTTACTCTCACACTAATACGCAGAGCAGGGTTACTCACACTGTAATACACAGAGCAGGGTTACTCTCACACTAATACACAGAGCAGGGTTACTCTCACACTAATGTACAGAGCAGGGTTAGTCACACTGTAATACACAGAGCAGGGTTAGTCTCACACTAATACACAGAGCAGGGTTACTCACACTGTAATACACAGAGCAGGGTTACTCTATTACTAATACACAGAGCAGGGTTACTCTCACACTAATACTCAGAGCAGGGTTACTCTCACTAATACACAGGGCATGGTTACTCTCACTAATATACAGAGTTGGGTTCCTCACACTGTAATACACAGAGCAGGGTTACTCTCACTAATGCACAGAGCAGGGTTACTCTCACACTAATACACAGAGCAGGGTTACTCACACTGTGATACACAGAGCAGGGTTACTCACACTGTAATACACAGAGCAGGGTTACTCTCTCACTAATATACAGAGCAGGGTTACTCTCACACTAATACACAGAGCAGGGTTACTCTCACACTAATGCACAGAGCAGGGTTACTATCACACCAATGCACAGACCAGGGTTACTCTCACTAATGCACAGAGCAGGGTTACTCTCACACTAATGCACAGAGCAGGGTTACTCTCACACTAATGCACAGAGCAGGGTTACTCTCACACTAATACACAGAGCAGGGTTACTCACACTGTAATACACAGAGCAGGGTTACACTCACACTCATACACAGAGCATGGTTACTCTCACTGAAATGGAGTAATAATGTAATACTCTCACTAATGCACAGAGCAGGGTTACTCACACTGTAATACACTGAGCATGGTTACTCTCACACTGTAATACACTGAGCAGGGTTACTCTCACACTGTGATACACAGAGCAGGGTTACTCTCACTAATACACAGAGGATGGTTACTCACACTGTAATACACAGTGCAGGTTACTCTCTTACTAACATCCAGAGTAGGGTTACTCACACTGTAATACACAGAGCAGGGTTACTCTCACACTCTAATGCACAGAGCAGGGTTACTCTCACTCATACACAGAGGATGGTTACTCACACTGTCATACACAGTGCAGGTTACTCTCTTACTAATATCCAGAGTACGGTTACTCTCACACTGTAATACACATAGCAGGGTTACTCTCACACTGTAATACACAGAGCAGGATTACTCTCACACTAATACACAGAGCAGGGTTACTGTCATTAATATACAGAGTAGGGTTACTGACACTATAATGCACAGAGCAGGGTTACTCATACTGTAATACACAGAGCAGGGTTACTCTCACACTAATACACAGAACAGGGAACTCACACTGTAATACACAGAGCTGGGTTACTCTCACACTAATACACAGAGCAGGGTTACTCACACTGTAATACACAGAGCAGGGTTACTCTCACGCTAATATACAGAGCAGGGTTACTCACACTGTAATACACAGAGCAGGGTTACTCTCTTACTAATACACAGAGCAGGGTTACTCACACTGTAATACACAGAGCAGGGTTACTCTCACTAATGCACAGAGCAGGGTTACTCTCACACTAATACACAGAGCAGGGTTACTCACACTGAAATACACAGAGCAGGGTTACTCTCTCACTAATATACAGAGTAGGGTTACTCACACTGTAATACACTGAACAGGGTGACTCTCACACAAATACACAGAGCAGGGTTACTCTCACACTAATACACAGAGCAGGGTTACTGTCACTAATATACAGAGTAGGGTTACTGACACTATAATGCACAGAGCAGGGTTACTCACACTGTAATACACAGAGCAGGGTTACTCTCACACTAATACACAGAGCAGGGTTACTCTCACTAATATACAGAGTAGGGTTACTCACACTGTAATACACAGAGCAGGGTTACTCTCAGTAATACACAGAGCAGGGTTACTCACACTGTAATACACAGAGCAGGGTTAATCTCTCACTAATATACAGAGTAGGGTTACTCACACTGTAATACACTGAGAAGGGCTACTCTCACACGAATACACAGAGCAGGGTTACTCTCACACTAATACACAGAGCAGGGTTACTCTCACTCTAATACACAGAGCAGGGTTACTCTCACACGAATACACAGAGCAGGGTTACTGTCACTAATATACAGAGTAGGGTTACTGACACTATAATGCACAGAGCAGGGTTACTCTCACACGAATACACAGAGCAGGATTACTCTCACTCTAATACACAGAGCAGGGTTACTCTCACACTAATACACAGAGCAGGGTTACTCTCACACTAATACACAGAGCAGGGTTACTCACACTGTAATACACAGAGCAGGGTTACTGCACGCTAATATACAGAGCAGGGTTACTCACACTGTAATACACAGAGCAGGGTTACTCTCTTACTAATACACAGAGCAGGGTTACTCTCACACTAATACACAGAGCAGGGTTACTCTCACTAATACACAGAGCAGGGTTACTCTCACGAATGCACAGAGCAGGGTTACTCTCACTAATATACAGAGTAGGGTTACTCACACTGTAATACACAGAGCAGGGTTACTCTCACGAATGCACAGAGCAGAGTAACTCTCACACTAATACACATAGCAGGGTTACTCACACTGTAATACACAGAGCAGGGTTACTCTCACACTAATACACAGAGCAGGGTTACCCACACTGTAATAAACTGAGCAGGGTTACTCTCTCACTAATATACAGAGTAGGGTTACTCTCACACTAATACACAGAGCAGGGTTACTCTCACACTAATACACAGAGCAGGGTTACTCTCACAGTAATGCACAGAGCAGGGTTACTCTCACACTAATGCACAGAGCAGGGTTACTCTCACTGTAATACACAGAGCAGGGTGACTCTCACACGAATACACAGAGGAGGATGACTCTCACACTAATACACAGAGCAGGGTTACTCTCACTAATGTATAAAGTAGGGTTACTGACACTATAATGCACAGAGCAGGGTTACTCACACTGTAATACAAAGAGCAGGGTAACTCTCACACTAATACGCAGAGCAGGGTTACTCACACTGTAATACACAGAGCAGGGTTACTCTCACACTAATACACAGAGCAGGGTTACTCTCACACTAATACACAGAGCAGGGTTACCCACACTGTAATAAACTGATCAGGGTTACTCCCTCACTAATATACAGAGTAGGGTTACTCTCACACTAATACACAGAGCAGGGTTACTCTCACACTAATGCACAGACCAGGGTTACTATCACACCAATGCACAGACCAGGGTTACTCTCACTAATGCACAGAGCAGGGTTACTCTCACACTAATGCACAGAGCAGGGTTACTCTCACACTAATACTCAGAGCAGGGTTACTCACACTGTAATACACAGAGCAGGGTTACACTCGCACTCATACACAGAGCATGGTTACTCTCACTGAAATGGAGTAATAATGTAATACTCTCACTAATGCACAGAGCAGGGTTACTCACACTGTAATACACTGAGCATGGTTACTCTCACACTGTAATACACTGAGCAGGGTTACTCTCACACTGTGATACACAGAGCAGGGTTACTCTCACTAATACACAGAGCATGGTTACTCACACTGTAATACACAGTGCAGGTTACTCTCTTACTAACATCCAGAGTAGGGTTACTCACACTGTAATACACAGAGCAGGGTAACTCTCACACTCTAATGCACAGAGCAGGGTTACTCTCACTCATACACAGAGGATGGTTACTCACACTGTCATACACAGTGCAGGTTACTCTCTTACTAATATCCAGAGTACGGTTACTCTCACACTGTAATACACAGAGCAGGGTTACTCTCACACTGTAATACACAGAGCAGGATTACTCTCACACTAATACACAGAGCAGGGTTACTGTCATTAATATACAGAGTAGGGTTACTGACACTATAATGCACAGAGCAGGGTTACTCATACCGTAATACACAGAGCAGGGTTACTCTCACACTAATACACAGAACAGGGAACTCACACTGTAATACACAGAGCTGGGTTACTCTCACACTAATACACAGAGCAGGGTTACTCACACTGTAATACACAGAGCAGGGTTACTCTCACGCTAATATACAGAGCAGGGTTACTCACACTGTAATACACAGAGCAGGGTTACTCTCTTACTAATACACAGAGCAGGGTTACTCACACTGTAATACACAGAGCAGGGTTACTCTCACTAATGCACAGAGCAGGGTTACTCTCACACTAATACACAGAGCAGGGTTACTCACACTGAAATACACAGAGCAGGGTTACTCTCTCACTAATATACAGAGTAGGGTTACTCACACTGTAATACACTGAACAGGGTGACTCTCACACAAATACACAGAGCAGGGTTACTCTCACACTAATACACAGAGCAGGGTTACTGTCACTAATATACAGAGTAGGGTTACTGACACTATAATGCACAGAGCAGGGTTACTCACACTGTAATACACAGAGCAGGGTTACTCTCACACTAATACACAGAGCAGGGTTACTCTCACTAATATACAGAGTAGGGTTACTCACACTGTAATACACAGAGCAGGGTTACTCTCACTAATACACAGAGCAGGGTTACTCACACTGTAATACACAGAGCAGGGTTAATCTCTCACTAATATACAGAGTAGGGTTACTCACACTGTAATACACTGAGAAGGGCTACTCTCACACGAATACACAGAGCAGGGTTACTCTCACACTAATACACAGAGCAGGGTTACTCTCACACTAATACACAGAGCAGGGTTACCCACACTGTAATAAACTGAGCAGGGTTACTCTCTCACTAATATACAGAGTAGGGTTACTGACACTATAATGCACAGAGCAGGGTTACTCACACTGTAATACACAGAGCAGGGTTACTCTCACACTAATACACAGAGCAGGGTTACTCTCACTAATATACAGAGTAGGGTTACTCACACTGTAATACACAGAGCAGGGTTACTCTCACTAATACACAGAGCAGGGTTACTCACACTGTAATACACAGAGCAGGGTTAATCTCTCACTAATATACAGAGTAGGGTTACTCACACTGTAATACACTGAGAAGGGCTACTCTCACACGAATACACAGAGCAGGGTTACTCTCACACTAATACACAGAGCAGGGTTACTCTCTTACTAATACACAGAGCAGGGTTACTCTCACACTAATACACAGAGCAGGGTTACTCTCACTAATACACAGAGCAGGGTTACTCTCACGAATGCACAGAGCAGGGTTACTCTCACTAATATACAGAGTAGGGTTACTCACACTGTAATACACAGAGCAGGGTTACTCTCACGAATGCACAGAGCAGAGTAACTCTCACACTAATACACATAGCAGGGTTACTCACATTGTAATACACAGAGCAGGGTTACTCTCACACTAATACACAGAGCAGGGTTACCCACACTGTAATAAACTGAGCAGGGTTACTCTCTCACTAATATACAGAGTATGGTTACTCTCACACTAATACACAGAGCAGGGTTACTCTCACACTAATACACAGAGCAGGGTTACTCTCACAGTAATGCACAGAGCAGGGTTACTCTCACACTAATGCACAGAGCAGGGTTACTCTCACTGTAATACACAGAGCAGGGTGACTCTCACACGAATACACAGAGGAGGATGACTCTCACACTAATACACAGAGCAGGGTTACTCTCACTAATGTATAAAGTAGGGTTACTGACACTATAATGCACAGAGCAGGGTTACTCACACTGTAATACAAAGAGCAGGGTTACTCTCACACTAATACGCAGAGCAGGGTTACTCACACTGTAATACACAGAGCAGGGTTACTCTCACACTAATACACAGAGCAGGGTTACTCTCACACTAATACACAGAGCAGGGTTACCCACACTGTAATAAACTGAGCAGGGTTACTCTCTCACTAATATACAGAGTAGGGTTACTCTCACACTAATACACAGAGCAGGGTTACTCTCACACTAATGCACAGAGCAGGGTTACTATCTCACCAATGCACAGACCAGGGTTACTCTCACTAATGCACAGAGCAGGGTTACTCTCACACTAATGCACAGAGCAGGGTTACTCTCACACTAATGCACAGAGCAGGGTTACTCTCACACTAATACTCAGAGCAGGGTTACTCACACTGTAATACACAGAGCAGGGTTACACTCGCACTCATACACAGAGCATGGTTACTCTCACTGAAATGGAGTAATAATGTAATACTCTCACTAATGCACAGAGCAGGGTTACTCACACTGTAATACACTGAGCATGGTTACTCTCACACTGTAATACACTGAGCAGGGTTACTCTCACACTGTGATACACAGAGCAGGGTTACTCTCACTAATACACAGAGCATGGTTACTCACACTGTAATACACAGTGCAGGTTACTCTCTTACTAACATCCAGAGTAGGGTTACTCACACTGTAATACACAGAGCAGGGTTACTCTCACACTCTAATGCACAGAGCAGGGTTACTCTCACTCATACACAGAGGATGGTTACTCACACTGTCATACACAGTGCAGGTTACTCTCTTACTAATATCCAGAGTACGGTTACGCTCACACTGTAATACACAGAGCAGGGTTACTCTCACACTGTAATACACAGAGCAGGATTACTCTCACACTAATACACAGAGCAGGGTTACTGTCATTAATATACAGAGTAGGGTTACTGACACTATAATGCACAGAGCAGGGTTACTCATACCGTAATACACAGAGCAGGGTTACTCTCACACTAATACACAGAACAGGGAACTCACACTGTAATACACAGAGCTGGGTTACTCTCACACTAATACACAGAGCAGGGTTACTCACACTGTAATACACAGAGCAGGGTTACTCTCACGCTAATATACAGAGCAGGGTTACTCACACTGTAATACACAGAGCAGGGTTACTCTCTTACTAATACACAGAGCAGGGTTACTCACACTGTAATACACAGAGCAGGGTTACTCTCACTAATGCACAGAGCAGGGTTACTCTCACACTAATACACAGAGCAGGGTTACTCACACTGAAATACACAGAGCAGGGTTACTCTCTCACTAATATACAGAGTAGGGTTACTCACACTGTAATACACTGAACAGGGTGACTCTCACACAAATACACAGAGCAGGGTTACTCTCACACTAATACACACATCAGGGTTACTGTCACTAATATACAGAGTAGGGTTACTGACACTATAATGCACAGAGCAGGGTTACTCACACTGTAATACACAGAGCAGGGTTACTCTCACACTAATACACAGAGCAGGGTTACTCTCACTAATATACAGAGTAGGGTTACTCACACTGTAATACACAGAGCAGGGTTACTCTCACTAATACACAGAGCAGGGTTACTCACACTGTAATACACAGAGCAGGGTTAATCTCTCACTAATATACAGAGTAGGGTTACTCACACTGTAATACACTGAGAAGGGCTACTCTCACACGAATACACAGAGCAGGGTTACTCTCACACTAATACACAGAGCAGGGTTACTCTCACTCTAATACACAGAGCAGGGTTACTCTCACACGAATACACAGAGCAGGATTACTCTCACACTAATACACAGAGCAGGGTTACTGTCACTAATATACAGAGTAGGGTTACTGACACTATAATGCACAGAGCAGGGTTACTCTCACACGAATACACAGAGCAGGATTACTCTCACTCTAATACACAGAGCAGGGTTACTCTCACACTAATACACAGAGCAGGGTTACTCTCACACTAATACACAGAGCAGGGTTACTCTCACTAATACACAGAGCAGGGTTACTCTCACGAATGCACAGAGCAGGGTTACTCTCACTCATATACAGAGTAGGGTTACTCACACTGTAATACACAGAGCAGGGTTACTCTCACGAATGCACAGAGCAGAGTAACTCTCACACTAATACACATAGCAGGGTTACTCACACTGTAATACACAGAGCAGGGTTACTCTCACACTAATACAGAGAGCAGAGTTACCCACACTGTAATAAACTGAGCAGGGTTACTCTCTCACTAATATACAGAGTAGGGTTACTCTCACACTAATACACAGAGCAGGGTTACTCTCACACTAATGCACAGAGCAGGGTTACTCTCACACTAATGCACAGAGCAGGGTTACTCTCACTGTAATACACAGAGCAGGGTGACTCTCACACGAATACACAGAGGAGGATGACTCTCACACTAATACACAGAGCAGGGTTACTCTCACTAATGTATAAAGTAGGGTTACTGACACTATAATGCACAGAGCAGGGTTACTCACACTGTAATACAAAGAGCAGGGTTACTCTCACACTAATACGCAGAGCAGGGTTACTCACACTGTAATACACAGAGCAGGGTTACTCTCACACTAATACACAGAGCAGGGTTACTCTCACACTAATACACAGAGCAGGGTTACCCACACTGTAATAAACTGAGCAGGGTTACTCTCTCACTAATATACAGAGTAGGGTTACTCTCACACTAATACACAGAGCAGGGTTACTCTCACACTAATACACAGAGCAGGGTTACTCTCACACTAATGCACAGAGCAGGGTTACTCTCACACTAATGCACAGAGCAGGGTTACTCTCACTGCAATACACAGAGCAGGGTGACTCTCACACGAATACACAGAGGAGGATGACTCTCACACTAATACACAGAGCAGGGTTACTCTCACGAATGTATAAAGTAGGGTTACTGACACTATAATGCACAGAGCAGGGTTACTCACACTGTAATACAAAGAGCAGGGTTACTCTCACACTAATACACAGAGCAGGGTTACTCACACTGTAATACACAGAGCAGGGTTACTCTCACACTAATACACAGAGCAGGGTTACTCACACTGTAATACACAGAGCAGGGTTAGTCTCACACTAATACACAGAGCAGGGTTACTCACACTGTAATACACAGAGCAGGATTACTCTCTTACTAATACACAGAGCAGGGTTACTCTCACACTAATACTTAGAGCAGGGTTACTCTCACTACTACACAGGGCATGGTTACTCTCACTAATATACAGAGTTGGGTTACTCACACTGGAATACACAGAGCTGGGTTACTCTCACTAATGCACGGAGCAGGGTTACTCTCACACTAATACACAGAGCAGGGTTACTCACACTGTGATACACAGAGCAGGGTTACTCTCACACTAATACACAGAGCAGGGTTACTCACACTGTAATACACAGAGCAGGGTTACTCTCTCACTAATATACAGAGCAGGGTTACTCTCACACTAATACACAGAGCAGGGTTACTCTCACACTAATGCACAGAGCAGGGTTACTCTCACACCAATGCACAGACCAGGGTTACTCTCACTAATGCACAGAGCAGGGTTACTCTCACACTAATGCACAGAGCAGGATTACTCTCACACTAATGCACAGAGCAGGGTTACTCTCACACTAATACACAGAGTAGGGTTCCTCACACTGTAATACAGAGAGCAGGGTTACACTCACACTCAGACACAGAGCATGGTTACTCTCACTGAAATGGAGTAATAATGTAATACTCTCACTAATGCACAGAGCAGGGTTACTCACACTGTAATACACTGAGCATGGTTACTCTCACACTGTAATACACTGAGCAGGGTTAATCACACACTGTGATACACAGAGCAGGGTTACTCTCACTAATACACAGAGGATGGTTACTCACACTGTAATACACAGTGCAGGATACTCTCTTACATACATCCAGAGTAGGGTTACTCACACTGTAATACACAGAGCAGGGTTACTCTCACACTGTAATGCACAGAGCAGGGTAACTCTCACTCATACACAGAGGATGGTTACTCACACTGTCATACACAGTGCAGGTTACTCTCTTACTAATATCCAGAGTACGGTTACTCTCACACTGTAATACACAGAGCAGGGTTACTCTCACACTGTAATACACAGAGCAGGATTACTCTCACACTAATGCACAGAGCAGGGTTACTGTCATTAATATACAGAGTAGGGTTACTGACACTATAATGCACAGAGCAGGGTTACTCATACTGTAATACACAGAGCAGGGTTACTCTCACACTAATACACAGAACAGGGAACTCACACTGTAATACACAGAGCTGGGTTACTCTCACACTAATACACAGAGCAGGGTTACTCACACTGTAATACACAGAGCATGGTTACTCTCACGCTAATATACAGCGCAGGGTTACTCTCACTGTAATACACAGAGCAGGGTTACTCTCTTACTAATACACAGAGCAGGGTTACTCTCACACTGATACACAGAGCAGGGTTACTCTCACTAATACACAGAGCAGGGTTACTCTCACGAATGCACAGAGCAGGGTTACTCTCACTAATATACAGAGCAGGGTTACTCTCACACTAATACACAGA
Source organism: Heterodontus francisci (assembly GCF_036365525.1). Taxonomy (NCBI): domain Eukaryota; kingdom Metazoa; phylum Chordata; class Chondrichthyes; order Heterodontiformes; family Heterodontidae; genus Heterodontus; species Heterodontus francisci. Next base: position 6,394,565 of record NC_090413.1, read on the forward strand.
GCAGGGTTACTCACACTGTAATAAACAGAGCAGGGTTACTCTCTCACTAATACACAGAGCAGGGTTACTCTCACACTAATGCACAGAGCAGGGTTACTCTCACACTAATACACAGAGCAGGGTTACTCTCACACTAATGCACAGAGCAGGGTTACTCTCACACTAATGCACAGAGCAGGGTAACTCTCACTGTAATACACAGAGCAGGGTTACTCTCACTAATATACAAAGTAGGGTTACTGACACTATAATGCACAGAGCAGGGTTACTCACACTGTAATACACAGAGCAGGGTTACTCTCACACTAATACACAGAGCAGGGTTACTCACACTGTAATACACAGAGCAGGGTTACTCTCTTACTAATACACAGAGCAGGGTTACTCTCACACTAATACACAGAGCAGGGTTACTCTCACTAATACACAGGGCATGGTTACTCTCACTAATATACAGAGTAGGGTTACTCACACTGTAATACACAGAGCAGGGTTACTCTCACTAATGCACAGAGCAGGGTTACTCTCACACTGATACACAGAGCAGGGTTACTCACACTGTAATACACAGAGCAGGGTTAATCTCTCACTAATATACAGAGTAGGGTTACTCACACTGTAATACACTGAGAAGGGCTACTCTCACACGAATACACAGAGCAGGGTTACTCTCACACTAATACACGGAGCAGGGTTACTCTCACTCTAATACACAGAGCAGGGTTACTCTCACACGAATACACAGAGCAGGATTACTCTCACACTAATACACAGAGCAGGGTTACTGTCACTAATATACAGAGTAGGGTTACTGACACTATAATGCACAGAGCAGGGTTACTCACACTGTAATACACAGAGCAGGGTTACTCTCACACTAATACACAGAGCAGGGTTACTCACACTGTAATACACAGAGCAGGGTTACTCTCTTACTAATACACAGAGCAGGGTTACTCTCAGACTAATACACAGAGCAGGGTTACTCTCACTAATACACAGGGCATGGTTACTCTCACTAATATACAGAGTAGGGTTACTCACACTGTAATACACAGAGCAGGGTTACTCTCACTAATGCACAGAGCAGGGTTACTCTCACACTGATACACAGAGCAGGGTTACTCACACTGTAATACACAGAGCAGGGTTAATCTCTCACTAATATACAGAGTAGGGTTACTCACACTGTAATACACTGAGAAGGGCTACTCTCACACGAATACACAGAGCAGGGTTACTCTCACACTAATACACGGAGCAGGGTTACTCTCACGCTAATACACAGAGCAGGGTTACTCTCACACGAATACACAGAGCAGGATTACTCTCACACTAATACACAGAGCAGGGTTACTGTCACTAATATACAGAGTAGGGTTACTGACACTATAATGCACAGAGCAGGGTTACTCTCACACGAATACACAGAGCAGGATTACTCTCACTCTAATACACAGAGCAGGGTTACTCTCACACTAATACACAGAACAGGGTTACTCACACTGTAACACACAGAGCTGGGTTACTCTCACACGAATACACAGAGCAGGGTTACTCTCACACTAATACACAGAGCAGGGTTACTCACACTGTAATACACAGAGCAGGGTTACTGCACGCTAATATGCAGAGCAGGGTTACTCACACTGTAATACACAGAGCAGGGTTACTCTCTTACTAATACACAGAGCAGGGTTACTCTCACACTAATACACAGAGCAGGGTTACTCTCACGAATGCACAGAGCAGGGTTACTCTCACTAATATACAGAGTAGGGTTACTCACACTGTAATACACAGAGCAGGGTTACTCTCACGAATGCACAGAGCAGAGTAACTCTCACACTAATACACATAGCAGGGTTACTCACACTGTAATACACAGAGCAGGGTTACTCTCACACTAATACACAGAGCAGGGTTACCCACACTGTAATAAACTGAGCAGGGTTACTCTCTCACTAATATACAGAGTAGGGTTACTCTCACACTAATACACAGAGCAGGGTTACTCTCACACTAATGCACAGAGCAGGGTTACTCTCACTGTAATACACAGAGCAGGGTGACTCTCACACGAATACACAGAGGAGGATGACTCTCACACTAGTACACAGAGGAGGATGACTCTCACACTAATACACAGAGCAGGGTTACTCACACTGTAATACACAGAGCAGGGTTACTCTCACACTAATACACAGAGCAGGGTTACTCTCACACTAATGTACAGAGCAGGGTTACTCACACTGTAATACACAGAGCAGGGTTACTCTCTTACTAATACACAGAGCAGGGTTACTCTCACACTAATACTCAGAGCAGGGTTACTCTCACTAATACACAGGGCATGGTTACTCTCACTAATATACAGAGTTGGGTTACTCACACTGTAATACACAGAGCAGGGTTACTCTCACTAATGCACAGAGCAGGGTTACTCTCACACTAATACACAGAGCAGGGTTACTCACACTGTGATACACAGAGCAGGGTTACTCTCACTAATGTATAAAGTAGGGTTACTTACACTATAATGCACAGAGCAGGGTTACTCACACTGTAATACACAGAGCAGGGTTACTCTCACACTAATACACAGAGCAGGGTTATTCTCACACTAATGTACAGAGCAGGGTTACTCACACTGTAATACACAGAGCAGGGTTAGTCTCACACTAATACACAGAGCAGGGTTACTCACACTGTAATACACAGAGCAGGGTTACTCTCTTACTAATACACAGAGCAGGGTTACTCTCACACTAATACTCAGAGCAGGGTTACTCTCACTAATACACAGGGCATGGTTACACTCACTAATATACAGAGTTGGGTTACTCACACTGTAATACACAGAGCAGGGTTACTCTCACTAATGCACAGAGCAGGGTTACTCTCACACTAATACACAGAGCAGGGTTACTCACACTGTGATACACAGAGCAGGGTTACTCTCACACTAATACACAGAGCAGGGTTACCCACACTGTAATAAACTGAGCAGGGTTACTCTCTCACTAATATACAGAGTAGGATTACTCTCACACTAATACACAGAGCAGGGTTACTCTCACACTAATGCACAGAGCAGGGTTACTCTCACTGTAATACACAGAGCAGGGTGACTCTCACACGAATACACAGAGGAGGATGACTCTCACACTAGTACACAGAGGAGGATGACTCTCACACTAATACACAGAGCAGGGTTACTCACACTGTAATACACAGAGCAGGGTTACTCTCACACTAATACACAGAGCAGGGTTACTCTCACACTAATGTACAGAGCAGGGTTACTCACACTGTAATACACAGAGCAGGGTTACTCTCTTACTAATACACAGGGCATGGTTACTCTCACTAATATACAGAGTTGTGTTACTCACACTGTAATACACAGAGCAGGGTTACTCTCACTAATGCACAGAGCAGGGTTACTCTCACACTAATACACAGAGCAGGGTTACTCACACTGTGATACACAGAGCAGGGTTACTCTCACTAATGTATAAAGTAGGGTTACTTACACTATAATGCACAGAGCAGGGTTACTCACACTGTAATACACAGAGCAGGGTTACTCTCACACTAATACACAGAGCAGGGTTACTCACACTAATGTACAGAGCAGGGTTACTCACACTGTAATACACAGAGCAGGGTTAGTCTCACACTAATACACAGAGCAGGGTTACTCACACTGTAATACACAGAGCAGGGTTACTCTCTTACTAATACACAGAGCAGGGTTACTCTCACACTAATACTCAGAGCAGGGTTACTCTCACTAATACACAGGGCATGGTTACTCTCACTAATATACAGAGTTGGGTTACTCACACTGTAATACACAGAGCAGGGTTACTCTCACTAATGCACAGAGCAGGGTTACTCTCACACTAATACACAGAGCAGGGTTAGTCACACTGTGATACACAGAGCAGGGTTACTCTCACACTAATACACAGAGCAGGGTTACTCACACTGTAATACACAGAGCAGGGTTACTCTCTCACTAATATACAGAGCAGGGTTACTCTCACACTAATACACAGAGCAGGGTTACTCTCACACTAATGCACAGAGCAGGGTTACTCTCACACCAATGCACAGACCAGGGTTACTCTCACTAATGCACAGAGCAGGGTTACTCTCACACTAATACACAGAGCAGGGTTACTCTCACTGTAATACACAGAGCAGGGTTACTCTCACATGAATACACAGAGCAGGATTACTCTCACACTAATCCACAGAGCAGGGTTACTCACACTGTAATACACAGAGCAGGGTTACTCTCACACTAATACACAGAGCAGGGTTACTCACACTGTAATACACAGAGCAGGGCTACTCTCACACTAATACACAGAGTAGGGTTAATCTCACACTAATACACAGAGCAGGGTTACTCACACTGTAATCCACAGAGCAGGGTTACTCTCTCACTGATATACAGAGTAGGGTTACTCTCACACGAAGATCTAGTGTAGGGTTACTCACACTGTAATACACTGAGCAGGGTTACTCTCACACTAATACACAGAGTAGGGTTACTCTCTCACTAATATACAGAGTAGGGTTACTCACACTATAATACACAGAGCAGGGTTACTCTCACACGAATACACAGAGCAGGGTTACTCTCACACTAATACACAGAGCAGGGTTACTCTCACTGTAATACACAGTGCCGGGTTACTCTCACTAATACACAGAGCAGGGTTACTGACACTATAATGCACAGAGTAGGGTTACTCTCACTAATGCACAGAGCAGGGTTACACTCACACTAATGCACAGAGCAGTGTTACTCTCACTAATACACAGTGCCGGGTTACTCTCACTAATATACAGAGTAGGGTTACTCACAGTGTAATACACTGAGCAGGGTTACTCTCACTAATGCACAGAGCAGGGTTACACTCACACTAATGCACAGAGCAGTGTTACTCTCACTAATACACAGAGCAGGGTTACTCTCACACGAATGCACAGAGCAGGGTTACTCTCACTGTAATACACAGAGCAGGGTTACTCTCACATGAATACACAGAGCAGGATTACTCTCACACTAATACACAGAGCAGGGTTACTCTCACTAATATACAGAGTAGGGTTAATCACACTGTAATACACAGAGCAAGTTTACTCTCACGAATATACAGAGTAGGGTAAATCACACTGTAATACACAGAGCAGGGTTACTCTCACTAATATACAGAGTAGGGTTAATCACTCTGTAATACACAGAGCAGGGTTACTCTCACTAATATACAGAGTAGGGTAAATCACACTGTAATACACAGAGCAGGGTTACTCTCACTAATATACAGAGTAGGGTTAATCACTCTGTAATACACAGAGCAGGGTTACTCTCACTAATATACAGCGTAGGGTTACTCACAGTGTAATACACAGAGCAGGGTTACTCTCACTAATATACAGCATTGGGTTAATCACACTGTAATACACTGAGCAGGGTTACTCTCACTAATATACAGAGTAGGGGGTTAATTACACTGTAATACACAGAGCAGGGTTACTCTCACTAATATACAGAGTAGGGTTAATCACACTGTAATGCACAGAGCAGGATTACTCTCACTAATGCACAGAGCAGGGTTACTCACACAAATACACAGAGCAGGGTTACACTCACTAATATACAGAGTAGGGTTACTCACACTGCAATACACAGAGCAGGGTTACTCTCACCAATACACAGAGCAGGGTTACTCACACTGTAATACTCAGAGCAGGGTTACTCTCACTAATATACAGAGCAGGGTTACTCACACTGTAATACAAAGAGCAGGGTTACTCTCACTAATACGCAGAGCAGGGTTACTCTCACGAATGCACAGAGCAGGGTTACTCTCACTAATGCACAGAGCAGGGTTACTCTCACTAATGCACAGAGCAGGGTTACACTCACTAATATACAGAGTAGGGTTAATCACACTGTAATACACTGAGCAGGGTTACTCTCACTAATGCACAGAGCAGGGTTACTCTCACTAGTATACAGAGTAGGGTTACTCACACTGTAATACACAGAGCATGGTTACTCTCACTAATATACAGAGTAGGGTTAATCACACTGTAATACACTGAGCAGGGTTACTCTCACAAACAGACAGAGTAGGTTTAATCACACTGTAATACACTGAGCAGGGTTACTCTCACTAATGCACAGAGCAGGGTTACTCTCACTAGTATACAGAGTAGGGTTAATCACACTGTAATACACTGAGCAGGGTTACTCTCACAAACAGACAGAGTAGGTTTAATCACACTGTAATACACTGAGCAGGGTTACTCTCACTAATGCACAGAGCAGGGTTACTCTCACTAGTATACAGAGTAGGGTTAATCACACTATAATACACAGAGCAGGGTTACTCTCACTAATACACAGAGCAGGGTTACTCTCACTAATATACAGAGTAGGGTTAATCACACTGTCATACACAGAGCAGGGTTACTCTCACTAATATACAGAGTAGGGTTAATCACACTGTAATGCACAGAGCAGAGTTACTCTCACAAACAGACAGAGTAGGTTTAATCACACTGTAATACACTGAGCAGGGTTACTCTCACTAATGCACAGAGCAGGGTTACTCTCACTAGTATACAGAGTAGGGTTACTCACACTGTAATACACAGAGCAGGGTTACTCTCACTAATATACAGAGTAGGGTTAATCACACTGTAATACACTGAGCAGGGTTACTCTCACAAACAGACAGAGTAGGTTTAATCACACTGTAATACACTGAGCAGGGTTACTCTCACTAATGCACAGAGCAGGGTTACTCTCACTAGTATACAGAGTAGGGTTAATCACACTGTAATACACTGAGCAGGGTTACTCTCACAGACAGACAGAGTAGGTTTAATCACACTGTAATACACTGAGCAGGGTTACTCTCACTAATGCACAGAGCAGGGTTACTCTCACTAGTATACAGAGTAGGGTTAATCACACTATAATACACAGAGCAGGGTTACTCTCACTAATACAAAGAACAGGGTTACTCTCACTAATATACAGCGTAGGGTTACTCACACTGTAATACTCAGAGCAGGGTTACTCTCACTAATATACAGAGTAGGGTTACTCACACTGTAATACACAGCGCAGGGATACTATCACTAATATACAGAGTCGGGTTAATCACACTGTAATGCACAGAGCAGGGTTACTCTCACAACCATACACAGAGCAGGGTTACTCTCACTAATATGCAGATTAGGGTTACTCACACACTCATACACAGAGCAGGGTTAATCCCACTGTAATACAAAGAGCAGGGTTACTCTCACTAATATACAGCGTAGGGTTACTCACACTGTAATACTCCGAGCAGGGTTACTCTCACTAATATACAGAGTAGGGTTACTCACACTGTAATACACAGCGCAGGGATACTATCACTAATATGCAGAGTAGGGTTACTCACACTGTAATACACAGAGCAGGTTACTCACACACTCAAACACAGAGCAGGGTTACTGTCACTAATATGCAGTGTAGGGTTTCTCTCACTAATATGCAGAGTAGGGTTACTCACACTGTAATACACAGAGCAGGTTACTCACACACTCATACACAGAGCAGGGTTACTCTCACTAATATGCAGTGTAGGGTTTCTCTCACTAATATGCAGAGTAGGGTTACTCACACTGTAATACACTGAGCAGGGTTACTCTCACTGATGCACAGAGCAGGATTCCTCTCACTAATGCACAGAGCAGGGTTACACTCCCTAATATACAGAGTAGGGTTAATCACTCTGTAATACACAGAGCAGGGTTACTCTCACTAATACACAGAGCAGGGTTACTCACACTGTAATACAAAGAGCAGGGTTACTCTCACTAATATACAGCGTAGGGTTACTCACACTGTAATACTCAGAGCAGGGTTACTCTCACTAATATACAGAGTAGGGTTACTCACACTGTAATACACAGCGCAGGGATACTATCACTAATATACAGAGTCGGGTTAATCACACTGTAATGCACAGAGCAGGGTTACTCTCACAACCATACGCAGAGCAGGGTTACTCTCACTAATATGCAGATTCGGGTTACTCACACACTCATACACAGAGCAGGGTTACTCTCACTCATGCACAGAGCAGGATTCCTCTCACTAATGCACAGAGCAGGGTTACACTCCCTAATATACAGAGTAGGGTTAATCACTCTGTAATACACAGAGCAGGGTTACTCTCACTAATATTCAGAGTAGGGTTACTCACACTGTAATACACAGAGCAGGGTTACTCTCACTAATATACAGCGTAGGGTTACTCACACACTCATACACAGAGCAGGGTTACTCTCACTAATATGCAGAGTAGGGTTACTCACACTGCAATACACAGAGCAGGTTACTCACACACTCATACACAGAGCAGGGTTCCTGTCACTAATATGCAGTGTAGGGTTTCTCTCACTAATATGCAGAGTAGGGTTACTCACACTGTAATGCACAGAGCAGGGTTACTCACACACTCATACACAGAGCAGGGTTACTCTCACTAATATGCAGTGTAGGGTTTCTCTCACTAATATGCAGAGTAGGGTTACTCACACTGTAATACACTGAGCAGGGTTACTCTCACTAATGCACAGAGCAAGGTTACATTCCCTAATATACAGAGTAGGGTTAATCACTCTGTAATACACAGAGCAGGGTTACTCTCACTAATATACAGCGTCGGGTTACTCACACTGTAATACACAGAGCAGGGTTACTCTCACTAATATACAGAGTAGGGTTAATCACACTGTAATGCACAGAGCAGGATTACTCTCACTAATGCACAGAGCAGGGTTACTCACACTAATATACAGAGTCGGGTTAATCACACTGTAATACACTGAGCAGGGTTACTCTCACTCATGCACAGAGCAGGATTCCTCTCACTAATGCACAGAGCAGGGTTACTCACACGAATATACAGAGTCGGGTTAATCACACTGTAATACACTGAGCAGGGTTACTCTCACTCATGCACAGAGCAGGGTTACTCACACTGTAATACACAGAGCAGGGTTACTCTCACGCGAATACACAGAGCAGGGTTACTCTCACACTGTAATACACAGAGCAGGGTTACTCTCACTAATACACAGAGCATGCTTATTCGCACTGTAATACACAGAGCAGGGTTACTCTCACACTGTAATACACAGAGCAGGGTTACTCTCACACTAATACACAGAGCAGGGTTACTCTCACTGTAATGCACAGAGCAGGGTTACTCACACTGTAATACACAGAGCAGGGTTACTCTCACTAATACACAGAGCATGCTTACTCACACTGTAATACACAGAGCAGGGTTACTCTCACTAATACACAGAGCATGCTTACTCACACTGTAATACACAGAGCAGGGTGACTCTCACACTGTAATACACAGAGCAGGGTTACTCTCACACTAATACACAGAGCAGGGTTACTCTCACTGTAATACACAGAGCAGGGTTACTCTCACACTAATACACAGAGCAGGGTTACTCTCACTGTAATGCACAGAGCAGGGTTACTCACACTGTAATACACAGAGCAGGGTTACTCTCACTAATACACAGAGCATGCTTACTCACACTGTAATACACAGAGCAGGGTTACTCTCACTAATACACAGAGCAGGGTTACTCTCACTGTAATACACAGAGCAGGGTTACTCTCACACTAATACACAGAGCAGGGTTACTCTCACACTAATACACAGAGTAGGGTTACTCTCACTGTAATACACAGAGCAGGGTTACTCTCACGCGAATACACAGAGCAGGGTTACTCTCACTGTAATGCACAGAGCAGGGTTACTCTCACTGTAATGCACAGAGTAGGGTTACTCTCACTGTAATGCACAGAGCAGGTTTACTCTCTTACTAATACACAGAGCATGATTACTCTCACTATAATGCACAGAGCAGGGTTACTCTCTTACTAATACGCAGAGCAGGGTTACTCTCTTACTAATATACAGAGTAGGGTTACTCACACTTTAATGCACAGAGCAGGGTTACTCTCTTACTAATACACAGAGCAGGGTTACTCTCACAGTAATGCACAGAGTTGGTTTACTCTCTTACTAATACACAGAGCATGCTTACTCTCACTATAATGCACAGAGCAGGGTTACTCTCTTACTAATACGCAGAGCAGGGTTACTCTCTTCCTAATATACAGATCAGGGTTACTCACACTGTAATACACAGAGCAGGGTTACTCTCACTAATATACAGAGTAGGGTTAATCACACTGTAATACACTGAGCAGGGTTACTCTCACAAACAGACAGAGTAGGTTTAATCACACTGTAATACACTGAGCAGGGTTACTCTCACTAATGCACAGAGCAGGGTTACTCTCACTAGTATACAGAGTAGGGTTAATCACACTGTAATACACAGAGCAGGGTTACTCTCACTAATACACAGAGCAGGGTTACTCTCACTAATATACAGAGTAGGGTTAATCACACTGTCATACACAGAGCAGGGTTACTCTCACTAATATACAGAGTAGGGTTAATCACACTGTAATGCACAGAGCAGGGTTACTCTCACTAATACACAGAGCAGGGTTAATCCCACTGGAATACAAAGAGCAGGGTTACTCTCACTAATATACAGCGTAGGGTTACTCACACTGTAATACTCAGAGCAGGGTTACTCTCACTAATATGCAGCGTCGGGTTAATCACACTGTAATACACTGAGCAGGGTTACTCTCACTAATACACAGAGCAGGGTTACTCTCACTAATGCACAGAGCAGGGTTACTCACATGAATACACAGAGCAGGGTTACACTCACTAATATACAGCGTCGGGTTACGCACACTGTAATACACTGAGCAGGGTTACTCTCACAACCATACACAGAGCAGGGTTACTCTCACTAATATGCAGTGTAGGGTTTCTATCACTAATATGCAGAGAAGGGTTACTCACACTGTAATACACAGAGCAGGGTTACTCTCACTAATATGCAGAGTAGGTTTACTCTCAGTAATGCACAGAGCAGGGTTACGCACACACTCATACACAGAGCAGGGTTACTCACACACTCATACACAGAGCAGGGTTACTCTCACTAATATGCAGAGTAGGGTTACTCTCACTAATATGCAGAGCAGAGTTACTCTCACTAATGCACAGAGCAGGGTTATTCTCACTAATGCACAGAGCAGAGTTACTCACACTGATATGCAGTGTAGGGTTTCTATCACTAATATGCAGAGAAGGGTTACTCACACTGTAATACACAGAGCAGGGTTACTCTCACTAATATGCAGAGTAGGTTTACTCTCAGTAATGCACAGAGCAGGGTTACGCACACACTCATACACAGAGCAGGGTTTCTCACACACTAATACACAGAGCAGGGGTACACTCACTAATATGCAGAGTAGGGTTTCTCTCACTAATATGCAGAGCAGGGTTACTCTCACTAATGCACAGAGCAGGGTTACTCTCACTAATATGCAGAGCAGGGTTACTCTCACTAATGCACAGAGCAGGGTTACTCTCACTAATATACAGAGTAGGGTTACTCACACTGTAAGACACGGAGCAGGGTTACTATCACTGTGATACACAGAGCAGGGTTACTCTCACTAACATGCAGAGTAGGCTTACTCTCACGGTAATACACAGAGCAGGGTTACTCTCACTAATATACAGAGTAGGGTTAATCACACTGTAATACACGGAGCAGGGTTACTCTCACTGTAATACACAGAGCAGGGTTACTCTCACTAATATACATAGTAGGGTTAATCACACTGTAATACACAGAGCAGGGTTACTCTCACTAATATACAGAGTAGGGTTAATCACACTGTAATACACAGAGCAGGGTTACTCTCACTAATACACAGAGCAGGGTAACTCTCACTAACATACAGAGTAGGGTTAACCACACTGTAATACACAGAGCAGGGTTACTCTCACTAATATACAGAGTAGGGTTAATCACACTGTAATACACGGAGCAGGGTTACTCTCACTGTAATACACAGAGCAGGGTTACTCTCACTCATCCACAGAGCAGGGTTACTCACACTAATATGCAGAGTAGGGTTACTCACGCTGTAATACACAGAGCAGGGTTACTCTCACTAATACACAGAGTAGGGTTAATCACACTGTAATACACGGAGCAGGGTTACTCTCACTGTAATACACAGAGCAGGGTTACTCTCACTCATCCACAGAGCAGGGTTACTCACACTAATATGCAGAGTAGGGTTACTCACGCTGTAATACACAGAGCAGGGTTACTCTCACTAATACACAGAGCAGGGTTAATCTCACTAATATACAGAGTAGGGTTAATCACACTGTAATGCACAGAGCAGGGTTACTCTCACTAATATACAGAGTAGGGTTAATCATACTGTAATACACAGAGCAGGGTTACTCTCACTAATATACAGAGTAGGGTTAATCATACTGTAATACACAGAGCATGGTTACTCTCACTAATACACAGAGCAGGGTTACTCTCACTAATATACAGAGTAGGGTTAATCACACTGTAATACACAGAGCAGGGTTACTCTCACTAATATACAGAGTAGGGTAAATCACACTGTGAGACACAGGGCAGGGTTACTCTCACTAATATACAGAGTAGGGTTAATCACACTGTAATACGCAGAGCAGGGTTACTCTCACTAATATACAGAGTAGGGTAAATCACACTGTAAGGCACAGAGCAGGGTGATTCTCACTAATATACAGCATAGTGTTACTCACACTGTAATACACAGAGCAGGGTTACTCTCACTAATATACAGAGTAGGGTTAATCACACTGTAATGCACAGAGCAGGATTACTCTCACTAATGCACAGAGCAGGGTTACTCACACTAATAAACAGAGCAGGGTTACTCTCACTAATATACAGAGTAGGGTTACTCACACTGTAATGCACAGAGCAGGATTCCTCTCACTAATGCACAGAGCAGGGTTACTCACACTAATACACAGAGTAGGGTTACACTCACTAATATACAGAGTAGGGTTACTCACACTGTAATACACAGAGTAGGGTTACTCTCACTAATATACAGAGTAGGGTTAATCACACTGTAATACACGGAGCAGGGTTACTCTCACTGTAGTACACAGAGCAGGGTTACTCTCACACTGTAATACACAGAGCAGGGTTACTCTCACTAATACACAGAGCATGCTTACTCACACTGTAACACACAGAGCAGGGTTACTCTCACACTGTAATACACAGAGCAGTGTTACTCTCACTAATACACAGATCATGCTTACTCACACTGTAATACACAGAGCAGGGTTACTCTCACACTGTAATACACAGAGCAGGGTTACTCTCACACTAATACACAGAGCAGGGTTACTCTCACTGTAATGCACAGAGCAGGGTTACTCACACTGTAATACACAGAGCAGGGTTACTCTCACGCGAATACACAGAGCAGGGTTACTCTCACACTGTAATACACAGAGCAGGGTTACTCTCACTAATACACAGAGCATGCTTACTGACACTGTAATACACAGAGCAGGGTTACTCTCACACGAATACACAGAGCAGGGTTACTCTCACTGTAATGCACAGAGCAGGGTTACTCTCACTGTAATGCACAGAGCCGGGTTACTCACACTGTAATACACAGAGCAGAGTTGTTCTCACACTAATGCACAGAGCAGGGTTACTCTTTTACTGATACACAGAGCAGGGTTACTCTCACGCGAATACACAGAGCAGGGTTACTCTCACTGTAATGCACAGAGTAGGGTTACTCACACTTTAATGCACAGAGCAGGGTTACTCTTACTAATGCACAGAGCAAGGTTACTCTCACTGTATTACACAGAGGAGGGTTACTCTCTTACTAATACACAGAGCAGGGTTACTCTCACAGTAATGCACAGAGTTGGTTTACTCTCTTACTAATACACAGAGCATGATTACTCTCACTATAATGCACAGAGCAGGCTTACTCTCTTACTAATACGCACAGCAGGGTTACTCTCTTCCTAATATACAGAGCAGGGTTACTCACACTGTAATACACAGAGCAGGTTTTCTCTCAAGCTAATGCACAGAGCAGGGTTACTCTCTTCCTAATATACAGATCAGGGTTACTCACACTGTAATACACTGAGCAGGGTTACTCTCTTACTAATACACAGAGCAGAGTTGCTCTGTTACAAATATACAGAGCAGGGTTACTCTCACTGTAATACACAGAACAGGGTTACTCTCACTGTAATATACAGAGCAGGCTTACTCTCACTGTAATACACAGAACAGGGTTACTCTCACTGTAATACTCAGAGCAGGGTTACTCTCGCACTGTAATACACAGAGCAGGGTTACTCTCTTACTAATACACAGAGCAGGGTTGCTCTGTTACAAATATGCAGAGCAGGGTTACTCTCACTGTAATATACAGAGCATGGTTACTCTCACTGTAATACACAGAACAGGGTTACTCTCACTGTAATACTCAGAGCAGGGTTACTCTCACACTGTAATGCACAGAGCAGGGTTACTCTCTTACTAATACACAGAGCAGGGTTACTCTCACACTAACACACAGAGCAGGGTTACTCTCACAGTGTAATACACAGAGCAGGGTTACTCTCACTAATACACAGATCATGCTTAGTCACACTGTAATACACAGAGCAGGGTTACTCTCACACTGTAATACACAGAGCAGGGTTACTCTCACTGTAATGCACAGAGCAGGGTTACTCTCACTAATGCACAGAGCAGGATTCCTCTCACTAATGCACAAAGCAGGGTTACACTCACTAATATACAGAGTCGGGGTAATCACACTGTAATACACTGAGCAGGGTTACTCTCACTCATGCACAGAGCAGGATTCCTCTCACTAATGCACAGAGCAGGGTTACACTCCCTAATATACAGAGTAGGGTTAATCACTCTGTAATGCACAGAGCAGGGTTACTCTCACTAATATACAGCGTAGGGTTACTCACACTGTAATACACAGAGCAGGGTTACACTCACTAATATACAGCGTAGGGTTACTCACACTGTAATACACAGAGCAGGGTTACTCTCACTAATATACAGAGTAGGGTTAATCACACTGTAATACACGGAGCAGGGTTACTCTCACTGTAGTACACAGAGCAGGGTTACTCTCACACTGTAATACACAGAGCAGGGTTACTCTCACTAATACACAGAGCATGCTTACTCACACTGTAATACACAGAGCAGGGTAACTCTCACACTGTAATACACAGAGCAGGGTTACTCTCACTAATACACAGATCATGCTTACTCACGCTGTAATACACAGAGCAGAGTTGTTCTCACACTAATACACAGAGCAGGGTTACTCTCACTGTAATGCACAGAGCAGGGTTACTCTCACTGTAATGCACAGAGTAGGGTTACTCACACTTTAATGCACAGAGCAGGGTTACTCTTACTAATGCACAGAGCAAGGTTACTCACACTGTAATACACAGAGCAGGGTAACTCTCACACTAATACACAGAGCAGGGTTACTCTCACTGTAATGCACAGAGCAGGGTTACTCACACTGTAATACACAGAGCAGGGTTACTCTCACGCGAATACACAGAGCAGGGTTACTCTCACACTGTAATACACAGAGCAGGGTTACTCTCACTAATACACAGAGCATGCTTACTCACACTGTAATACACAGAGCAGGGTTACACTCACACTGTAATACACAGAACAAGGTTACTCTCACACTAATACACAGAGCAGGGTTACTCTCACTGTAATGCACAGAGCAGGGTTACTCACACTGTAATACACAGAGCAGGGTTACTCTCACTAATACACAGAGCATGCTTACTCACACTGTAATACACAGAGCAGGGTTCTCTCACTAATACACAGAGCATGCTTACTCACACTGTAATGCACAGAGCAGGGTGACTCTCACACTGTAATACACAGAGCAGGGTTACTCTCACACTAATACACAGAGCAGGGTTACTCTCACTGTAATGCACAGAGCAGGGTTACACTCACACGAATACACAGAGCAGGGTTACTCTCACTGTAATGCACAGAGCAGGGTTACTCACACTGTAATACACAGAGCAGGGTTACTCACACTAATGCACAGAGCAGGATTACTCTCACTAATGCACAGAGCAGGGTTACTCACACTAATACACAGAGCAGGGTTACTCACACGAATACACAGAGTCGGGTTAATCACACTGTAATACACTGAGCAGGGTTACTCTCACGAATATACAGAGTAGGGTTAATCACACTGTAATACACAGAGCAGGGTTACTCTCACTAATGCACAGAGCAGGGTTACTCTCACTAATATACAGAGTAGGGTTAATCACACTGTAATACACAGAGCAGGGTTACTCTCACTAATGCACAGAGCAGGGTTACTCTCACTAATATACAGAGTAGGGTTAATCACACTGTAATACACAGAGCAGGGTTACTCGCACTGTAATGCACAGAGCAGGGTTGCTCTCACTAATGCACAGAGCAGGATTCCTCTCACTAATGCACAAAGCAGGGTTACACTCACTAAGATACAGAGTCGGGGTAATCACACTGTAATACACTGAGCAGGGTTACTCTCACTCATGCACAGAGCAGGATTCCTCTCACTAATGCACAGAGCAGGGTTACACTCCCTAATATACAAAGTCGGGTTAATCACTCTGTAATACACAGAGCAGGGTTACTCTCACTAATATACAGCGTAGGGTTACTCACACTGTAATACACAGAGCAGGGTTACACTCACTAATATACAGCGTAGGGTTACTCACACTGTAATACACAGAGCAGGGTTACTCTCACTAATATACAGAGTAGGGTTAATCACACTGTAATACACGGAGCAGGGTTACTCTCACACTGTAATACACAGAGCAGGGTTACTCTCACTAATACACAGAGCATGCTTACTCACACTGTAATACACAGAGCAGGGTTACTCTCACACTGTAATACACAGAGCAGTGTTACTCTCACTAATACACAGATCATACTTACTCACGCTGTAATACACAGAGCAGGGTTACTCTCACACTGTAATACACAGAGCAGGGTTACTCTCACACTAATACACAGAGCAGGGTTACTCTCACTGTAATGCACAGAGCAGGGTTACTCACACTGTAATACACAGAGCAGGGTTACTCTCACGCGAATACACAGAGCAGGGTTACTCTCACACTGTAATACACAGAGCAGGGTTACTCTCACTAATACACAGAGCATGCTTACTGACACTGTAATACATAGAGCAGGGTTCCTCTCACTAATACACAGAGCATGCTTACTGACACTGTAATACACAGAGCAGGGTTCTCTCACTAATACACAGAGCATGCTTACTCACACTGTAATACACAGAGCAGGGTGACTCTCACACTGTAATACACAGAGCAGGGTTACTCTCACACGAATACACAGAGCAGGGTTACTCTCACTGTAATGCACAGAGCAGGGTTACTCACACTGTAATGCACAGAGCAGGGTTACTCACACTGTAATACACAGAGCAGAGTTGTTCTCACACTAATACACAGAGCAGGGTTACTCTCACGCGAATACACAGAGCAGGGTTACTCTCACTGTAATGCACAGAGCAGGGTTACTCTCACTGTAATGCACAGAGTAGGGTTACTCACACTTTAATGCACAGAGCAGGGTTACTCTTACTAATGCACAGAGCAAGGTTACTCTCACTGTATTACACAGAGGAGGGTTACTCTCTTACTAATACACAGAGCAGGGTTACTCTCACTGTAATGCACAGAGTTGGTTTACTCTCTTACTAATACACAGAGCATGATTACTCTCACTATAATGCACAGAGCAGGGTTACTTTCTTACTAATACGCAGAGCAGGGTTACTCTCTTCCTAATATACAGAGCAGGGTTACTCACACTGTAATACACAGAGCAGGTTTTCTCTCAAGCTAATGCACAGAGCAGGGTTACTCTCTTCCTAATATACAGATCAGGGTTACTCACACTGTAATAGACTGAGCAGGGTTACTCTCTTACTAATACACAGAGCAGAGTTGCTCTGTTACAAATTTACAGAGCAGGGTTACTCTCACTGTAATACACAGAACAGGGTTACTCTCACTGTAATATACAGAGCAGGCTTACTCTCACTGTAATACACAGAACAGGGTTACTCTCACTGTAATACTCAGAGCAGGGTTACTCTCGCACTGTAATACACAGAGCAGGGTTACTCTCTTACTAATACACAGAGCAGGGTTGCTCTGTTACAAATATGCAGAGCAGGGTTACTCTCACTGTAATATACAGAGCATGGTTACTCTCACTGTAATACACAGAACAGGGTTACTCTCACTGTAATACTCAGAGCAGGGTTCCTCTCACACTGTAATGCACAGAGCAGGGTTACTCTCTTACTAATACACAGAGCAGGGTTACTCTCACACTAACACACAGAGCAGGGTTACTCTCACACTGTAATACACAGAGCAGGGTTACTCTCACACTGTAATACACAGAGCAGGGTTACTCTCACTGTAATGCACAGAGCAGGGTTACTCTCACTAATGCACAGAGCAGGATTCCTCTCACTAATGCACAAAGCAGGGTTACACTCACTAATATACAGAGTCGGGGTAATCACACTGTAATACACTGAGCAGGGTTACTCTCACTCATGCACAGAGCAGGATTCCTCTCACTAATGCACAGAGCAGGGTTACACTCCCTAATATACAGAGTAGGGTTAATCACTCTGTAATGCACAGAGCAGGGTTACTCTCACTAATATACAGCGTAGGGTTACTCACACTGTAATACACAGAGCAGGGTTACACTCACTAATATACAGCGTAGGGTTACTCACACTGTAATACACAGAGCAGGGTTACTCTCACTAATATACAGAGTAGGGTTAATCACACTGTAATACACGGAGCAGGGTTACTCTCACTGTAGTACACAGAGCAGGGTTACTCTCACACTGTAATACACAGAGCAGGGTTACTCTCACTAATACACAGAGCATGCTTACTCACACTGTAATACACAGAGCAGGGTTACTCTCACAGTGTAATACACAGAGCAGGGTTACTCTCACTAATACACAGATCATGCTTAGTCACACTGTAATACACAGAGCAGGGTTACTCTCACACTGTAATACACAGAGCAGGGTTACTCTCACTGTAATGCACAGAGCAGGGTTACTCTCACTAATGCACAGAGCAGGATTCCTCTCACTAATGCACAAAGCAGGGTTACACTCACTAATATACAGAGTCGGGGTAATCACACTGTAATACACTGAGCAGGGTTACTCTCACTCATGCACAGAGCAGGATTCCTCTCACTAATGCACAGAGCAGGGTTACACTCACTAATATACAGCGTAGGGTTACTCACACTGTAATACACAGAGCAGGGTTACTCTCACTAATATACAGAGTAGGGTTAATCACACTGTAATACACGGAGCAGGGTTACTCTCACTGTAGTACACAGAGCAGGGTTACTCTCACACTGTAATACACAGAGCAGGGTTACTCTCACTAATACACAGAGCATGCTTACTCACACTGTAATACACAGAGCAGGGTTACTCTCACAGTGTAATACACAGAGCAGGGTTACTCTCACTAATACACAGATCATGCTTAGTCACACTGTAATACACAGAGCAGGGTTACTCTCACACTGTAATACACAGAGCAGGGTTACTCTCACTGTAATGCACAGAGCAGGGTTTCTCTCACTAATGCACAGAGCAGGATTCCTCTCACTAATGCACAAAGCAGGGTTACACTCACTAATATACAGAGTCGGGGTAATCACACTGTAATACACTGAGCAGGGTTACTCTCACTCATGCACAGAGCAGGATTCCTCTCACTAATGCACAGAGCAGGGTTACACTCCCTAATATACAGAGTAGGGTTAATCACTCTGTAATGCACAGAGCAGGGTTACTCTCACTAATATACAGCGTAGGGTTACTCACACTGTAATACACAGAGCAGGGTTACACTCACTAATATACAGCGTAGGGTTACTCACACTGTAATACACAGAGCAGGGTTACTCTCACTAATATACAGAGTAGGGTTAATCACACTGTAATACACGGAGCAGGGTTACTCTCACTGTAGTACACAGAGCAGGGTTACTCTCACACTGTAATACACAGAGCAGGGTTACTCTCACTAATACACAGAGCATGCTTACTCACACTGTAATACACAGAGCAGGGTAACTCTCACACTGTAATACACAGAGCAGGGTTACTCTCACTAATACACAGATCATGCTTACTCACACTGTAATACACAGAGCAGGGTTACTCTCACACTGTAATACACAGAGCAGGGTAACTCGCACACTAATACACAGAGCAGGGTTACTCTCACTGTAATGCACAGAGCAGGGTTACTCACACTGTAATACACAGAGCAGGGTTACTCTCACGCGAATACACAGAGCAGGGTTACTCTCACACTGTAATACACAGAGCAGGGTTACTCTCACAAATACACAGAGCATGCTTACTCACACTGTAATACACAGAGCAGGGTTACACTCACACTGTAATACACAGAGCAGGGTTACTCACACTGTAATACACAGAGCAGGGTTACTCTCACTAATACACAGAGCATGCTTACTCACACTGTAATACACAGAGCAGGGTTCTCTCACTAATACACAGAGCATGCTTACTCACACTGTAATGCACAGAGCAGGGTGACTCTCACACTGTAATACACAGAGCAGGGTTACTCTCACACTAATACACAGAGCAGGGTTACTCTCACTGTAATGCACAGAGCAGGCTTACTCTCACACGAATACACAGAGCAGGGTTACTCTCACTGTAATGCACAGAGCAGGGTTACTCTCACACGAATACACAGAGCAGGGTTACTCTCACTGTAATGCACAGAGCAGGGTTACTCTTTTACTGATACACAGAGCAGGGTTACTCTCACGCGAATACACAGAGCAGGGTTACTCTCACTGTAATGCACAGAGCAGGGTTACTCTCACTGTAATGCACAGAGTAGGGTTACTCACACTTTAATGCACAGAGCAGGGTTACTCTTACTAATGCACAGAGCAAGGTTACTCTCACTGTATTACACAGAGGAGGGTTACTCTCTTACTAATACACAGAGCAGGGTTACTCTCACAGTAATGCACAGAGTTGGTTTACTCTCTTACTAATACACAGAGCATGATTACTCTCACTATAATGCACAGAGCAGGGTTACTCTCTTACTAATACGCAGAGCAGGGTTACTCTCTTCCTAATATACAGAGCAGGGTTACTCACACTGTAATACACAGAGCAGGTTTTCTCTCAAGCTAATGCACAGAGCAGGGTTACTCTCTTCCTAATATACAGATCAGGGTTACTCACACTGTAATACACTGAGCAGGGTTACTCTCTTACTAATACACAGAGCAGGGTTGCTCTGTTACAAATATACAGAGCAGGGTTACTCTCACTGTAATACACAGAACAGGGTTACTCTCACTGTAATATACAGAGCAGGCTTACTCTCACTGTCATACACAGAACAGGGTTACTCTCACTGTAATACTCAGAGCAGGGTTACTCTCGCACGGTAATACACAGAGCAGGGTTACTCTCTTACTAATACACAGAGCAGGGTTGCTCTGTTACAAATATGCAGAGCAGGGTTACTCTCACTGTAATATACAGAGCATGGTTACTCTCACTGTAATACACAGAACAGGGTTACTCTCACACTAATACACAGAGCAGGGTTACTCTCACTGTAATGCACAGAGCAGGGTTACTCTCACGCGAATACACAGAGCAGGGTTACTCTCACTGTAATGCACAGAGCAGGGTTACTCACACTGTAATACACAGAGCAGGGTTACTCTCTTACTAATACACAGAGCAGGGTTACTCTCACACTAACACACAGAGCAGGGTTACTCTCACAGTGTAATACACATAGCAGGGTTACTCTCACTAATACACAGATCATGCTTAGTCACACTGTAATACACAGAGCAGGGTTACTCTCACACTGTAATACACAGAGCAGGGTTACTCTCACTGTAATGTACAGAGCAGGGTTACTCACACTGTAATACACAGAGCAGGGTTACTCTCACGCGAATACACAGAGCAGGGTTACTCTCACACTGTAATACACAGAGCAGGGTTACTCGAGTTGGTTTACTCTCTTACTAAGACACAGAGCATGATTACTCTCACTGTAATGCACAGAACAGGGTTACTCTCTTACTAATACGCAGAGCAGGGTTACTCTCCTCCGAATATACAGAGCAGGCTTACTCACACTGTAATACACAGAGCAGGTTTTCTCTGACGCTAATGCACAGAGCAGGGTTACTCTCTTCCTAATATACAAAGCAGGGTTACTCACACTGTAATGCACAGATCAGGGTTACTGTCACTGTAATACACTGAGCAGGGTTACTCTCTTACTAATAAACAGAGCAGGGTTGCTCTGATACAAGTATACAGAGCAGGTTTACTCTCACTGTAATATACAGAGCAGGGTTACTCTCACTGTAATACACAGAACAGGGTTACTCTCACTGTAATACACAGAGCAGGGTTGCACTCTTACTAATACACAGAGCAGGGTTACTCTTACAGTGTAATACACAGAGCAGGGTTACTCTTTTACTAATACACAGAGTAGGGTTATTCACACTTTATTACACAGAGCAGGGTTGCTCTCTTACTAATACACAGAGCAGGGTTACTCTTACAGTGTAATACACAGAGCAGGGTTACTCTTTTACCAATACACAGAGTAGGGTTATTCACACTTTATTACACAGAGCAGGGTTGCTCTCTTACTAATACACAGAGCAGGGTTACTCTCTTACTAATATACAGAGTAGAGTTACTCAAACTGTCATACACAGCGCTAGGGTTACTCTCTTGCTGGTACACTGAGCAGGGTTACTCTCTTCCTAATATGCAGAGTAGGGTTACTCACACTGTAATGCACAGAGCAGGGTTACTCTCTTACTAATACACAGAGCAGGGTTACTCTTACACTAATACACAGAGCAGGGTTACTCTTACACTAATACACAGAGCAGGGTTACTCTTTTACTAATACACAGAGTAGGGTTATTCACACTTTATTACACAGAGCAGGGTTGCTCTCTTACTAATACACAGAGCAGGGTTACTCTCTTACTAATATACAGAGTCGGGTTACTCACACTGTAATACACAGAGCAGGTTTACTCTCACACATATTCACAGAGTTGGGTTACTCTCTTACTAATATACAGAGTCGGGTTACTCACACTTTAATGCACAGAGCAGGGTTACTCTCACTGTAATGCACAGAGCAGGGTTATTCTCACTGTATTACACAGAGGAGGGTTACTCTCTTACTAATACACAGAGCAGGGTTACACTCACACTAATGCACAGAGTTGCGTTACTCTCTTACTAATACACAGAGCAGGCTTACTCTCACACTAATACACAGAGCACGGTTACTCTCTTATTAATACACAGAGTTGCGTTACTCTCACCGTAATGCACAGAGCAGGGTTACACTCACTGTAATACACAGAGCAGGGTTACTCTCTTACTAATACACAGAGCAGGGTTACTCACACTGTAATACACAGAGCAGGGTTAGTCTCACTGTCATACACAGAGCAGGGTTACTCTCTTACTAATGCACAGAGCAGGGTTACTCTCACTGTAATGCTCAGAGCAGGTTTACTCTCACTGTAATACACAGAGCAGAGTTTCTCTCACACTAATACACAGAGCAGGGTTACTCACACTTTAATACACAGAGCAGGGTTACTCTCACTGTAATACACAGAGCAGAGTTTCTCTCACACTAATACAAAGAGCAGGGTTATTGTCACACTAAGGTCTATACACATACACAATCTACCCACCCGACTAAATGGTTCCCGAATAACTGGTATGGGAATTACAGTTGCCAGTTCTATGGCAGATTGCGGTTTTCCCACAATCTGACTCGTGTGGCACATTTTATGAAACTGCACCACATCCTGGGAAAGTCCTGGCCAGGAAAAATGTCGACCTATCCATGATTTATTCTTCCGATCCCCTGCTTTTGGAATTTCATCGCCTATTCTTAATATTTCCCAGCGATACTTTGATGGTACCACTATCTGGTGAACAACCATCCATTCTTCGTCCGCAGGTCTTGGAGGAGTTCTCGACTTCCTCATCAGAATCCCATTTTTAATATAGTAGCCTGCTGGAACTCCCTTTGCCTCAGCTTCTGTGACAGCTGATGGTTCCACTTTATTTAACTCTGGATCGCCTTGCTGAGCCTTGATCAGAAAAGAATTATTGAACATTTCCTTCGGATTATCCAAATCCCCAAAGAAAGTTTCAGATATTCGACTATCTGACTGTGGTGCCAATTTTACCTCTGACAATGTTTAGCCATTGCTCGGGTCATGTCACATGAAGGAAAGATTCCTGGAACGTTTTCCTGCAACTGTTCTGCCTCTTTAACATCGCTTTGTTTTTCCTTGACTACTGGAGAAGCTACTACCTTCACTCAGGCCAAAATATTCCCCAGGAGTAGGTCAACTCTGTCTACTGGCAAACTATGGACAACTCCTACAGTTATCTTTCCAGATGTTAGGCGACACGCTCAGTGCACCCAAACCAAAGGTACGGGTATATAATCCCCGCAAAAACTATTCACTTAAACTTTGGCATTTAGTGAACTCTCTGGTGGAAAAGTTACGCCTTTCCCCAGGGAAAGAGTTTGAGTGGCTCCTGTATCCCTAAGTATAACTATAGGTTTACCTGCCTCATTTGAGAGATAAGGAGTTACTTTTCCTTTTGACAATAACTCTCAGGTATCTTATTCATGACCCCCGCAGTCACAGCGGTTTTTGTACTTGGCCTTACAGCAGCAGTCAGAGCTCCAGTCTGATCTGTCGTACACTCGGTCAGGGTCCCTTTCTCTGCATTGGCCTTGTGCACCCCAATAAGTCTCATGGGTTTAACCCGCAACTTCCCGCATTCTGCATGAAGGTGTCCTACCTTGTGCCAACAGTAACACTTAGGTTTGCGGACCTCACTTCCTCCCTCAGCTTCTTCCTTTCTGGCCTGAGGAGGCGATCCCGGGGCGTTCCCAGCTGTCCCTTCTTGTCCCTAGCTACTTGCCTTCCTTTCACCCTCCCACCTTCTATCCTTCTCGGGTTTGTGGGGGTGACGGACAAAGGGTTTGGGCTTATACACAAGCTTGTAATTATCAGCAATTTCTGCTGCCTGTTTGGCCGTTGAAACCTTCTGGTTCTCTAAATGGGTCCTTACTAATGGAGGGAGTGAATTTTTTCATTCTTTCAGGAGAATTAGTTCCCTAAGGTTCTCATACCTTTAGTGTCCCTATCCAACATATCTTTCTCCAGTTCCACTTCTCCACAGGTCACAACATATGTTTAAATTTTTACCCAGTTCCTGATATGGTTAATCATAGACTCTATTTTTATCCCAGAATAAAATACACCAACCATGTTTCTTTAATAAATAACAAAATTATCAGTTTATTATAAAACAAGTCTTAACCAGTAACAAAGCAAAGCGATAACGCACAGATTGAAACCTGAAAGTTCCATTTTTACCTTAGCCCCTCACACACGCACATACACTGATTAACCGATAAATAGAGATATTCTCTTTATAGCTCTATTCCATACAAAAACAGACAAAAACAAATACTTTGGCCAAATACTTGCTAATTCTTGAAGAAGAAAAAAATGGGAAGATGTCAGATGTCCTTTTTCGATTTGGCGTCCCAAATATGCATAGACGGCTGTTACTGGGATCTTCCTAGAACAGTTCTTTTCAGGTGACATTGAAGATCAGTTTGGGCTGGCCTTGCAGGAGAAATGCAGCATCAATTTTTCTATTTCTTACCCTTGCTTCTAAGAGCTTCTCAAAGTGATGGAAAAACTGGCAGACTTTTCAAAGAACTGGAAAAAAACTGAGTTGGGATTTGTCCTTGGCAGGTTGATTTTTTAAACTCTTTTTCAAATATTGTCCATACCCCAACTGCCTATCCAAAGTGAAACAAAAAAACAAGTTCAAAAGACCTTCTGATTACCTCTTTAAAAAAAAACACCAAGCCTCCTGACCCCTATAATTCTTGACCTGTCTCTTCTTTGTAAACATCTTTCCCCAGGTCAAAAAAGTTCCTGCTGTGTACTTATCTGAAAGCAGGTGCCTTCCAGTAACTTTTGTTTACCAACCAAGTCCAAAAGACCTTCTGATTACCTCTTTTAAAAAAAAAAACACCAAGTCCAGCATTATGGAATCCTTTTTCAGCTTTTTCAAAAATTTATTTAGAGATACAGCACTGAAACAGGCCCTTCGGTCCACCGAGTCTGTGCCGACCATTAATCACCCATTTATACTAATCCTACACTAATCCCATATTCCTACCACATCCGTCCTTATATTCCCCTACCACCTACCTATACTAGGGGCAATTTTATAATGGCCAATTTACCTATCAACCTGCAAGTCTTTTGGCTGTGGGAGGAAACCGGAGCACCCGGAGGAAACCCACGCAGACACAGGGAGAACTTGCAAACTCTGCACAGGCAGTACCCAGAATTGAACCCAGGTCGCTGGAGCTGTGAGGCTGCGGTGCTAACCACTGCGCCACTGTTAATACCCAAGTCCTCAAAATTTAACAAATAAAATGGAAACACTCAACGCTCCCTATGAGGAAAGTGAATTATTTGTCAGACAGATGGAGACTGGACATATGCAAGCTTGAGGACTCTAACATGGAAATGGAGTTCAACCTGTCTCAGATCCCCAGTTGGTGATTATAATGAATGTCTAGTTAGGTATACCAGTTCGGGCGAGAGCCTGTATTTTCTAATATTCATTCTTGGTGTATGGCTTTCACTGCCAAGGCTGGAATTTATTGCCCATTCCTGGCTGCCCTTGAGAAGGTGACGGTGAGGTGCCTTCTTGAACCGCTGCAGTATGTGTGTTGCGGTTACACCCACAGTACCATAAGGGACGGAATTCCAGGATTTTGACTCAGTGACAGTGATGGAACAATGATATATTTCCTGGTCAGTATGGCGTGTGGCTTAGAGGGGTACATATTTATGATGGTGTTCCCGTGCACCTGCTGCCCTTGTCCTTCTACGCAGTACAGGTTGTGGCTTTGGGGGATATGGTTGAAGAAGACTTGGCAAGTTGCTGCATTGCATTCCGTAGATAGTATACATTACAGCTATGGTGGAGGGAATAGATGTTTGTGGTGATGGTTGGATTATCTGTGGTGAACTGTTTTGGATGGTGTTGAGCTTCTTGAGTGTTGTTGTCACTGCACCCATCCAGGTAAGTGCAAACTATTCAATCATTCTCTCGGCTTGTGCCCTGTAGGTGATAGAGATGCTTTAGGAATCAGGAAGTGAGCCAGTGATTGCAGAATACCCAGCCTCTGACCTGCTCTACCAGTCACAGCATTTAAGTGGCTGATGTAGTTGAGCTTCTGGTCAATACAACCCCCAGTATATTGATCGGGGGGTGCGGGGGTGGTGGGCAGATTCGGCCAGTGTAATGCTACTGAGTGTCAAGTGAAGGTGGTTGGACTCTCTCTTGTTGGAGCTGGTCATTGCCTGGTACTTGTGTGTCACAAATGGTACTTGTCAGAACTGTTTTAATGAAGGATTTCAACTTTCGTACAGATTGGGATAAGCAGACCAGCTCACGTCAGAAAGGTAATGCAATTCTTGAGTGTGTTCAGTATAGCTTTCTGCAACAATATGTCCTAGAACTAACAAAGGAGGATTTAGTATAACACAGTATATTGGACATTGGTTTGTTACTGGGTAAAATATGCTAATCATGCTGTATACCTCATCACAGGAAGTGATGTAACACCAGATGTGTGGATCTCTTGTGTACAGGCTTGGAAGATGTAAACCATATTGTAAGATGTGTTTAATAAAGTCCCTGTTTCTTTCAACCCATCTGGCCCTTCAGATGTTGTGTGCTAGACTAACAGTAAGCAGAATATTACATGGTGGCAACAATAAACTAGAATGATAGAAAAGTCCCTACCTTCACCAGAATGCTTTGAAAAAAATCGCAGGCCTAAATCAAGCTGAGGCATGGCCAAAGTGGTGTCGAAGATTTGCCCGGTATTGCACTGCATCGGGTCTTGCTAGGAAACCAAGCAGTAAACAGGTCAGTACACTGTTGTATGCGATGGGTATCTGTGCGGATGATATTCTTGTAACGCAAAATATCAAAGCCACGTACGACAAAGTAGTCAAAGCACTCGATGCATATTTTAATTTGAGAGAAACTATCGTCGTGGAGTGTGCCAAATGTAACAAACGTACCCTGCGCCAAAGGGAAAGTGTCGATGCATTTATAAGTGACTTACGTAAACTTGCAGAAGTCTATGAGGATGGCGGCTTGAAGGATGAACTGATTAAGGATAGAATTGTCATAGGAGTGTTCGATGATGCCTTGCCTGACCACTTGCAGGCGAGAGATGATCTAACCCTAGCAAAGGCAATTCAACTGAGCAGGACAAGCAGAGGCCAGGAAACAGAATCAATCTGTGGTCTGAGGTGACGGAGAGTCCTGTCGCAAGGGCAGCTGATTCAGTTGAGTTTCTTAGGCATAACAAAGGTATAAATGGCAGTAAAAAGCAAGGGAACCAGGAGACTCTAGCGGCAGCCCAGGTTAACTGGCTGTGGGAGACACAGGCTGGAAAACTGTCCTGCCAAAGAGGCTGAATGCCGTTCGTGCAGGATGAAGGGCCACTTCCATGCAGTGTGCCAAAGCAAAAAGCCGGGACAGAACATACAGAAAGGGAAAACTTTGGAAAATGGGAAAATATATGAAGTGGAGGATATTCACGATGTCGAGATACCTTTTCTGGGAGAGATCCAAGAACCAAGTGAGAGTTGCTGTAGCGTAGATGTTCTTGTAGAGGGATAGGATACAAGACACATTTTAAATTGGATATTGGAGCCGCAGTTTCATTTTTTTTCCGATACCGAACTGTGGTTAGAGAAGAATATTCTTTAGCCATCAGGCAAGAAATTATAGGGGCCAGGAGGTATAGAACTGAAAGTCATAGGAAAACTGAAGGCAACCCTCAAATACCAGGCAAAAGAAATCATAGAGACATTATATATGATTCAAAATCAAAACTGTTCACTACTGAGCAGAAAAACCTGCACTGATTTGCGTTTGATTTGCAGAGTGGAAGTACCAGAAAGCAGAGAAGATCAACCTGAAAACTTCATAGTTTTGGTCTCCTTATTTGAAAAGGGATATAATTGCTTTAGAAGCAGTTCAGAGAAGGTTCACTTGACTCATTTCGGGGATGAAGGGCTTATCTTACGGAGAAAGGTTGAACAGGTTGGGCCTATATTCATCGGAGTTTAAAAGAATGAGCGATGATATTATTGAAACATATAAGATCCAGAGGGGACTTGATAGAGTGGATACCGGGGGGATGTTTCCTCTTGTGGCCGAGACTAGACCTAGGGAACACAGTTTAAGAATAAGAGGCCGCCCTTTTAAGACAGAGATGAGGAGAAATTCTTTCTCTCAGAGGGTCATTAGTCTGTGATTTTCCCCTTCCCAGAAAGCAGTGGAGGCTGGGCCATTGAATTTATTCAAGGTTGAGTTAGATAGATTTTTGATAGACAAGGGAGACAAGGGCTATGGGGAGAGCAGACAGGAATAGTGGATTTGAGACCACAACCAGATCAGCCATGATCTTATCGAATGGTGGAGCAGGCTCGAAGGGCCTTATGACCTACTCCTGCTCCTGGGCTGAATTTTACAGGCTCACCCCAACATCGGGGTTGTGGTGGGGGGGGGGGGGGGGGCGCTGGAAAATGCCTCTGGGAGAGGCCTGCCACGCTCCCCGATGCCAGGAAGGCCCGGCCCCATATTGCCGGCGGCGATGAGGTCTCGTGGCGGCTCCCCCGCCACTCGGCGACGGGAGCCAAATTTAAATATGCAAAGTGCTACTTACCTTGCCGTATTATGCATCCCGCTGCCATTTCTGAAGCACTTTGGAATTCTCAGGTCACCGGGCGTCTCTCACGTGCCTTCCCAATCCTGACTGATATAAGCTGGTGGGACAGAAATTGCAGAGCTCGGAGCCTGGGAAGGTTAGTGTTGTGAGAAGTGTCTCAGCTTTGCATGTGTGTGTACGAAGGTGGGTTGGGGGGGGGGGTGGGTGAGGAGAAATGATATTACTGGGGGCACAATTCCGCATTGGTTTTGAGAGGTGGAAGGAGGATGGTATTACCGGGGGCACAATTCTGCAGGCATAAAGGGAGGTACCGCATACCCTCCCTCCGTAAAAGAGGGCACTCTGCACCCTTGAATGTTTGTGGGAGTGAAGGAACAATGGCACTCCAGGAACCCTTTGTGTGGGAAGGGTCTCACAAATGGTAGGTGGTTAAAGGTACTCTGGCTGGTGGGCCAATCAATGCTGCTGCTACAATCTGAATGTGGTCATGCAATGTGGTTGACTCTTACATGCCCTCTGAAATGGCCTAGCAAGCCACTCCGTTGTATCTAACCACTACGAAGTCAATAAAAAGGAATGAAACTGGACGGACCACCTGGCATCAACCTAGGCACCGGAAACGACAAAGGCAAACCCAGCCCTGTCGACCCTGCAAAGTCCTCCTTACTAACATCTGGGGGCTTGTGCCAAAGTTGGGAGAGCTGTCCCACAGACTAGTCAAGCAACAGCCTGACATAGTCATACTCATAGAATCATACCTTACAGACAATGTCCCAGACACTGCCATCACCATTCCCGGGTATGTCCTGTCCCACCGGCAGGACAGATCCAGCAGAGGTGGCGGGACAGTGGTTTACAGTAGGGAGGGAGTTGCCCTGGGAGTCCTCAACATTGACTCTGGACCCCATGAAGTCTCATGGCATCAGGTCAAACATGGGCAAGGAAACCTCCTACTTATTACCACCTACTGCCCTCCCTCAGCTGATGAGTCAGTACTCCTAAATGTTGAACACCACTTGGAGGGCACAGAATGTACTCTGGGTTGGGGAACTTCAATGTCTATCACCAAGAGTGTTTCGGTAGCACCACTACTGACTGAGCTGGCCGAGTCCTAAAGGACATATCTGCTAGACTGGGTATGCAGCAGGTGGTGAAGGAACCAACAAGAGGAGAAAACATACTTGACCTCGTCCTCACCAAACTGCCTGCCGCAGATGCATCTGTCCATGACAGTATTGGTAGGAGTGACCACTGCACAGTCGTTGTGGAGACGAAGTCCCGCCTTCACATTGAGGATACCCTCCTTCGTGTTGTGTGGCACTACCACCGTGCTAAATGGGATAGATTTCGAACAGATCTAGCAATGCAAAACTGGGCATCCATGAGGTGCTGTGGGCCATCAGCAGCAGCAGAATTGTACTCAACCACAATCTGAAACCTCATGGCCCGGCATATCCCCCACTCTGCCATTACCATCAAGCCAGGAGACCAACCCTGGTTCAATGAAGAGTGCAGGAGGGCATGCCAGGAGCAGCACCAGGCAAGATGAGGTGTCAACCTGGTGAAGCTACAACCCAGAACTAGTTGTATGCCAAACTGCGTAAGCAGCATGCGATAGACAGAGCTAAGCGATCCCATAACTGACGGATCAGATCTAAGGTCTGCAGTCCTGCCACATCCAGCCGTGAATCATGGTGGACAATTAAACAACTAACTGGAGGAGGTGGCTCCACAAATATCCTCATCCTCAATGATGGGGGAGCCCAGCACATCAGTGTGAAAGATAAGGCTGAAGCATTTGCAACAATCTTCAGCCAGAAGTGCCGAGTTGATGATCCATCTCGGCCTCCTCCTGAAGTCCCCAGCATCACAGATGCCAGACTTCAGCCAATTTGATTCACCCTGCGTGATATCAAGAAACTACTGAAGGCACTGGATACTGCAAAGGCTATGGGTCCTGACAATATTCTGGCAATAGTACTGAAGACCTGTGCTCCAGAACTTGCTGCACCCCTAGCCAAGCTGTTCCAGTGCAGCGACAACACTGGCATCTACCCGGCAATGTGAAAAATTGCCCAGGTATGTCCTGTACACAAAATGCAGGCCAAGTCCAACCCAGCCAACTATCGTCCCATCAGCCTACTCGCAATTATCAGTAAAGTGATGGAAGGTGTCATCAACAGTGCCATCAAGCGGCACTTGCTTAGCAATAACCTGCTCAGTGATGCTCAGTTTGGGTTCCGCCAGGCCCACTCAGCTCCTGACCTCATTACAGCCTTGGTTCAAACATGGACAAAAGAGCTGAACTCAAGAAGTGAGGTGAGAGTGACTGCCCTTGACATCAAGGCAGCATTTGACCGAGTATGGCATCAAGGAGCCCGAGCAAAACTGATGTCATGGGAATCAGGCGGAGAGCCCTCCGCTGGCTGAAGTCATACCTAGTGCAAAGAAAGATGGTTGTGGTTGTTGGAGGTCAATCATCTGAGCCTCAGGACATCACTGCAGGAGTTCCTCAGGGTAGTGTCCTAGGCCCAACCATCTTCAGCTGCTTCATCAATGACCTTCCTTCAATCATAAGGTCAGAAGTGGGGATGTTCGCTGATGATTGCACGATGTTCAACACCATTCGTGACTCCTCAGATACTGAAGCAGTCCATGTAGAAATGCAGCAAGACCTGGACAATATCCAGGCTTGGGCTGATAAGTGGCAAGTAACATTCGCACCACACAAGTGCCGGGCAATGACCATCTCCAACAAGAGAGAATCTAATCATCTCCCCTTGACATTCAATGGCATTACCATCGCTGAATCCCCCACTATCAACATCCTAGGGGCTACCATTGACCAGAAACTGAACTGGAGTAGCCATATAAATACCATGGCGACAAGAGCAGGTCAGAGGCTTGGAATTCTTCCTAACTCACCTCCTGACGCCCCAAAGCCTGTCCACCATCTACAAGGCACAAGTCAGGAATGTGATGGAATACTCTCCCCTTGCCTGGATGGGTGCAGCTCCAACAACACTCAAGAAGCTTGACACCATCCAGGACAAAGCAGCCCGCTTGACTGGCACCCCATCTACAAACATTCACTCCACCACCGACGCACAGTGGCAGCAGTGTGTACCATCTACAAGATGCACTGCAGCAATGCACCAAGGCTCCCTAGACAGCACCTTCCAAACCCGCAACCTCTAGCAACTAGAAGGACAAGGGCAGCAAATGCATGTCAACACCACCACCTGCAAGTCCCCCTCCAAGTCGGACACCATCCTGATTTGGAACTATATCGCCATTCCTTCACTGTCGCTGGGTCAAAATCCTGGAACTCCCTTCCTAACGGCACTGTTGGTGTACCAACCCCAAATGGACTGCAGCGGTTCAAGAAGGCAGCTCTCCACCACCTTCTCAAGGGCAATTAGGGATGGGCAATAAATGCTGGCCTAGCCAGTGACGCCCACATCCCAAAAATGAATTTAAAAAAAAAATCACCCTCATTCAGCAGTCCACGTCTGCAACATCTTTGCGTCCACCATTACTGGCAGCAGCAGACTGAGCCATTGTCCGTGTTACTGCATCCTTGGAGACGCACATGAGTAATACTGACATGGCAATGATGTTATTCCATATATTGGCAGTTCTGAAAGGCCAATGATGTAATGGGAGGAAACACAATCGGTACATGCTGCCACACGTCACTCACACAGTAAAAACAACACACATGTTAGTGAAGAACATTTAGTGATTTAACTTTTGACAGTGTAGTGTCACCTGTGCAGACCCATTTGTGTCACAGTGTATTTTGTAAATGCTTGCGGGTGCTCCTTCGTGGTGCCACTTCTGCGCTAGCAGTCTGACTGGAGGAAGGCAGCTCATCTGATTGCCCTTTGGCTGCGGATGACGTTGGCGGTCGTTCTCTGTGTGCATGACACCTGGAGGGGCCCAGCTAGATGGAGGAATCCTGCACCAGTGCAGAACTCTCCTCAGACGTCATGGCTGCTGGAGTTTGACTCACTGGTGGAGGGGCCGGTGTCCATGTTGGAATCTCCTTGAGGGGGTTCCCCAGACATGGTGCACAGGCTCGCTTCCTCCAGCTCAAGGCTCTTTTGAACCACTCTGCTCTCCCAGGAAGGAGCAGGGGTAGGGACAGTCTCCATGCCCCTGGTCCCTCTCTTGCCTTGTGAGATTTGTGGATCTGATGGCCTTGGCAAGGGTTTTCAGATCAGCGCAAATCAATGGAATCTAACTAAGCAGGAGGGCCACCAGCCTCTCCATGGATGAAGCCATGTGCACATATGCCTAGGACATGGCAGCTGCCATGGCCTGGATGGACTCCCCAATTGTCCGCTCAAAGCTGCACAATGACTGTGGCATCTCCACCTGCTGTTGCCAGGACTGCCGCATTCCCTGTGCTTTCGACAACAGAGCGTCATCAGTAGCCTGGGGCTCAGCTTGGGCCTGGCCACCCACAGCCCTCTGACTGTCAAGGGCATCGGCTGTCTCAACCTCAGTCAGCTGCTCGGCCGCGTGCACAGTGCTCTCACCAGCTTGTGACCCAGACTCTGGCTGATCGCATTCCCATCGAGGTGATTTTATCTGCACTGGTGGAAGGTGCGGGAGTGTCATGGGATGCTGCTTCCATGGAGGATGTCTCTTCCTCAGAGGTGTGGGAGGAGTCCTGGGCCGCCTGGGTCGATTCAGAGTGTTGACCTGCAAGACACAATGTGAAGAGCACAGTGTCCGTCTTTATGGTGCACATGTAACAATTATGACAGCATCGTCTCAAACAGCACGATTTTCACTGTAATCATTGTGTATATCAAACGGCTGTCTGTTCATCCAGGACCCGGAGCTCTACGTCACCAGTGGAACAGTCCATATGGATTTGCACGAATTCCAGGGCCTCCTCCTCAGCCTGTGTCAGTGGCGTACGTCCAGCACTCCTCCACCAATCCGGTTTGTCTCACGTGCATTGTGAGCCCTCTTTGCCTGGAGGAGCAAGGAGGCAAATATCAAGCATTGCAAAGCAACAACACAACACATGTCACAACAGGGGTGCTGGGCCCAAAGGTGGGGGATGCATAGTCTGCACCACTGAATGAGCCTGTCATGTAGGTGCCATACTCTGAGCAGCAAACAAGGGTGAGTTCTTTCATACATGCAGCCATTTATGTCACGTCATTCCTCCCTGCCCGACCTCCCTGTCTTTGGCATGGTAGTGGCACACATGTGTCACTCTGTGTGGGGACACCCAGGTTCAATGGAGTCATGCAACAAAGTG
Organism: Heterodontus francisci; assembly: GCF_036365525.1. NCBI lineage: Eukaryota > Metazoa > Chordata > Chondrichthyes > Heterodontiformes > Heterodontidae > Heterodontus > Heterodontus francisci. The sequence goes on from NC_090413.1 coordinate 6,429,980, forward strand.
CCACTTACCTTTACGGAGTGCAAGAGATCATTCACCCTCTTGCGGCACTAAAAAGGGAGCGAAGGATAGACCGAATAATTACAGGTCAGTCAGTCTAACCTCAGTAGTGAGTAAATTATTGGAATCTATTCTGAGAGTCGTGATAAACTGTCACTTAGAAAGGCACAGGTTAATCAAGGATAGTCAGCATGGATTTGTTATGGGAAGGTCTTGACCAACTTGATCGAATTTTTTGAAGAAGTAACAAGGAAGATAGATGAGGGTAGTGCAGTTGATATATTCTACATAGATTTTGGCAAGTCTTTTGACAAGGTCACACATGGCAGACTGGTTAAAAAAATAAAATCCCATGGGATCCAGGGAAATCGTGGATACAAAATTAGCTCAGTGGCAGGAAACAAAGGGCAATTGTTGTTGGGTGTTTTTGTGCCTGGAGGGCTGTTTCCAGTGGTGTTCTGCAGGGCTCAGTACTGGCTCCCCTGCTTTTTGTGGTATATATTAACAATTTGGATGTAATTGTAGAGGGCATAATCAAGAAGTTTGCAGACAACACAAAGATTGGCCGTGTGGTTGATAGCGAGGAGGATAGCTGTTCTTTTGGGCCTCCTTATCTCGAGAGACAATGGATACGCGCCTGGAGGTGGTCAGTGGTTTGTGAAGCAGCGCCTGGAGTGGCTATAAAGGCCAATTCTGGAGTGACAGGCTCTTCCACAGGTGCTGCAGAGAAATTTGTTTGTTGGGGCTGTTGCACAGTTGGCTCTCCCCTTGCGCCTCTGTCTTTTTTCCTGCCAACTACTAAGTCTCTTCGACTCGCCACAATTTAGCCCTGTCTTTATGGCTGCCCGCCAACTCTGGCGAATGCTGGCAACTGACTCCCACGACTTGTGATCAATGTCACACGATTTCATGTCGCGTTTGCAGACGTCTTTATAACGGAGACATGGACGGCCGGTGGGTCTGATACCAGTGGTGAGCTCGCTGTACAATGTGTCTTTGGGGATCCTGCCATCTTCCATGCGGCTCACATGGCCAAGCCATCTCAAGCGCCGCTGACTCAGTAGTGTGTATAAGCTGGGGATGTTGGCCGCTTCAAGGACTTCTGTGTTGGAGATATAGTCCTGCCACCTGATGCCAAGTATTCTCCGAAGGCAGCGAAGATGGAATGAATTGAGACGTCGCTCTTGGCTGGCATACGTTGTCCAGGCCTCGCTGCCGTAGAGCAAGGTACTGAGGACACAGGCCTGATACACTCGGACTTTTGTGTTCCGTGTCAGTGCGCCATTTTCCCACACTCTCTTGGCCAGTCTGAACATAGCAGTGGAAGCCTTACCCATGCGCTTGTTGATTTCTGCATCTAGAGACAGGTTACTGGTGATAGTTGAGCCTAGGTAGGTGAACTCTTGAACCACTTCCAGAGCGTGGTCGCCAATATTGATGGATGGAGCATTTCTGACATCCTGCCCCATGATGTTCGTTTTCTTGAGGCTGATGGTTAGGCCAAATTCATTGCAGGCAGACGCAAACCTGTCGATGAGACTCTGCAGGCATTCTTCAGTGTGAGATGTTAAAGCAGCATCGTCAGCAAAGAGGAGTTCTCTGATGAGGACTTTCCGTACTTTGGACTTCGCTCTTAGACGGGCAAGGTTGAACAACCTGCCCCCTGATCTTGTGTGGAGGAAAATTCCTTCTTCAGAGGATTTGAACGCATGTGAAAGCAGCAGGGAGAAGAAAATCCCAAAAAGTGTGGGTGCGAGAACACAGCCCTGTTTCACACCACTCAGGATAGGAAAGGGCTCTGATGAGGAGCCACCATGTTGAATTGTGCCTTTCATATTGTCATGGAATGAGGTGATGATACTTAGTAGCTTTGGTGGACATCCGATCTTTTCTAGTAGTCTGAAGAGACCACGTCTGCTGACGAGGTCAAAGGCTTTGGTGAGATCAATGAAAGCAATGTAGAGGGGCATCTGTTGTTCACGGCATTTCTCCTGTATCTGACGAAGGGAGAACAGCATGTCAATAGTCGATCTCTCTGCACGAAAGCCACACTGTGCCTCAGGGTAGACGCGCTCGGCCAGCTTCTGGAGCCTGTTCAGAGCGACTCGAGCAAAGACTTTCCCCACTATGCTGAGCAGGGAGATTCCACGGTAGTTGTTGCAGTCACCGCGGTCACCTTTGTTTTTATAGAGGGTGATGATGTTGGCATCGCGCATGTCCTGGGGTACTGCTCCCTCGTCCCAGCACAGGCATAGCAGTTCATGTAGTGCTGAGAGTATAGCAGGCTTGGCACTCTTGATTATTTCAGGGGTAATGCTGTCCTTCCCAGGGGCTTTTCCGCTGGCTAGGGAATCAATGGCATCACTGAGTTCCGATTTGGTTGGCTGTATGTCCAGCTCATCCATGACTGGTAGAGGCTGGGCTGCATTGAGGGCAGTCTCAGTGACAGCATTCTCCCTGGAGTACAGTTCTAGGTAGTGCTCAACCCAGCGGTCCATCTGTTTGCGTTGGTCAGTGATTGTGTCCCCTGATTTAGATTTGAGGGGGGTGATCTTCTTGATGGTTGGCCCAAGAGCTCTCTTCATGCCATCATACATTCCTCTGATGTTTCCGGTGTCTGAGGCCAGCTGAATATAGCTGCATAGGTGTTGCCAGTAGTCGTTTGCGCAACGCCTAGCTGTTCTTTGTGCAGTACTTCTGGCTGCTTTAAGTGCTGCGGATGTTAAATCGCTGGGGGCTTTCTTGTAGTTCAAAAGTGCAATGCGCTTAGCGGCTATGACAGGTTCCAGCTCTTCATTATGAGATTGAAACCAGTCTGCATTTCTCTTCGCACTTTTGCCGTAGGTGGTCAAAGCTGACTCATAGATGGCGTCTCTGATGTGGGCCCACTTGGTCTCAGCATCCCCTGTGGGAGTGTTTTGAAGGGCTGTTACAAGTGAATTTAGAAATTTTTGTAACAGCTGTGGGTGAGAAATTCTGCTCGTGTTGATGCGCGGGTGGCCCTTCTGCTTGGAATGATGCAACTTCTTTGGTCTGAGTCTAACCTTGCTGCACACCAGGGAGTGGTCGGTGTCGCAGTCCGCACTGTGGAAGCTGCGTGTGATTTGAACACTGTTTAAGGCGGCTCGCCTTGTGACAATGAGGTCTAGCTGGTGCCAACGACGTGATCTTGGGTGCCTCCATGAAACCTGGTGACAGGGTTTAGTGTGAAAGAACGAGTTGGTGATGCAGAGGTTATGATAGGTACACAACTCAAGCAGTCTCTGCCCGTTCTCATTCATCCTTCCAACGCCATAGCGCCCAAGGCAGGAGGGCCATGAGTCATGGTCGGCCCCAACCCTGGCATTAAAGTCCCCCAGCAGGAATAGGTGTTCGGTGTTGGGGATGCTGCTAATGATGTTATGGAGTTGTTCATAGAACTGGTCTTTAGCTTCAGGTGCGGAACAGAGTGTTGGAGCATAGATGCTGAGTAGGTGTACTGGACCAGAGGTGGTGAGCAGTCGGATAGACAGTATGCGTTCCGAGCCATTTGAGGGAGGCTCTATCATGCTGAGCAAGGAGTTTCTGATGGCGAAGCCCACTCCATGCTGTCTTGGTTCTTCAGGATCCCTGCCCTGCCAGAAGAAGGTGTAGTCTTGCTCTGCTAGAGAGCCACTCGCGGGGAGGCGAGTCTCCTGAAGTTCTGCAATGTCCACATTGAGTCTACTGAGCTCGTTGTTAATGATGGCGGTCTTCCGAGAATCGTTGATTTGTGTAAGGTCTTCCGACAGGCCAGGACACATAGTTCTGACGTTCCAGCTTGCAAAGCGAAGGGCTGGTACCTTCTTTCCTTTTTTCATGTTGTTTGGTGCGGTGTATCAGTCCACCTTTCGGGCAATGACCCTGAGCTCCAAGCACCCATTGAAGCAGGCAGACTGTGGCGGGACAGAACCTTATTGACCGGGGGCTGCCCGGTTTGAGGCGGGCGGTAGCTGTCCAGTGAGGTGCAATGACCTCTCCCACCGACAAAGGCAACCCGTGGCGCCCAGTTTCTACGCCAATTTATCTGGACTTATAACCCGTAACTGCTGCCTTCCGTGTTGTTTCAGTCGCTGTGAGGCAACTATGGAGTGACCTCTCCATGGCGCATGCCTGGGCAAATTTATGGAGGTTGAGAGTTGCCCAGTCGTCAAAACCCCCCTCTCGGCCTTTCTGGTGGGGTCCAAAGGAGTGCAGGACACGACGTTTGGCACCAGTATGGCTGCAGGAACTGCCGGAAACATGCCAAAGGTGACACATGACCGCCTACGGGGTTCCGCTCCGGATTTTCTGTTAGGGTTTACTCCCTTAGCCTTGGTCTCTCCCGAGACGCCCACAAGGCAGTGGGGTTGTTGGGGCCCCTACACAGGTGTAGGATGGTGCCGGTGGGAGGAGGGGATGCAAGGGGGAGGGGTAGAGGGAGGGGGTGGGGGGGGGTGCAGGGGAAGGGGGTGCGGGGTGAAGATGGTGCGAGGGGGGGGCGGGCTGGGACGGGGTTGTGAGGGGGTGAGCTGAGAGGGTGGAGCAGGGAAGGGGACGGGGGTGGGGGGGGGGGGTGGAAGGGGGGTAAAGGGGGGGGGAGGGGGGGTGGAATCTGGTGCAGGTAATAAGCCATTTCCTCAGTGCCCACCATCGACGTCCGGAAAGCTCATCCACGTCCTTCGGGAGGTGAAGCATCATTTGGCAGACTTAGAGGTGATTACATTTTCTAAGGGTTTTTTTTTTTGCAGTGGTTTAAATAAAGGCATGCAGCATTGCCGACAGTGCGCTGCAGATGCTCTCCGAGCCATCTCCCGCGGGCGCTTTGAAGTTGCGGCCGGGGGTGCCGTTCGTGGATGTTTTGGGTGTTCGGGGCACCTTTTCACAGGACTTCTCTCGGGTCCCGCTGCTCCTTCTTCACCTCAATGGACTTACCACACGCCGTGGCTGCAGACACTCTGGACTGTGAAGACAGCAGGATCGGAGATTAAAGTATCGGCAGCTGTGCTCGTCAGTTTCATCCGGATCAATTTCATTGAGAAAACAAAGAGCAGGTGTGGCTGGGGGAGGGCAGTGGGCCCAGGTAACATACACTAAACTAACTGTTAACTTTTAGATAGGGCTAAAATGAACTGATTTAAAGAGCCAGGGGAATTTAAACAGTTTAAGAGGGCAGATTGGGGGAGAAAACGTTAGGGATGGGAGCAGATGGCCATGGATAGAGTTGAACAGCAAGGGAGCTTCCTAGGGAGCTTCCAGCCCAGGAGCCATCTTGAAATCTGTAGGCTGTAGGCTGCAGGAAGATATCGATGGTCTGGTCAGGTGGGCAGAAAAGTGGCAAATGGAATTTAACTCGGAGAAGTGTGAGGTGATGCATTTGGGGAGGTCAAATGAGGCAAAGGAATACACAATTAATGGGAGAATACTGAGAAGTGTAGAAGAAGTGAGGGACCTTGGAATGAATGTCCACAGATCCCTGAAGGTAGCAGGTCAGGTCGATAAGGTGGTTAAGAAGGCATATGGAATCCTTTCCTTTATTAGTCGAGGTATAGAATATAAGAGCAGGGAGGTTATGCTGGAATTGTATAAATCATTGGTTAGGCCACAACTTGAGTACTGTGTGCAGTTCTGGTCACCTCATTATAGAAAGGATGTAATTGCACTAGAGAGGGTACAGAGGAGATTTACAAAGATGTTGCCAGGACTGGAAAAATGTAAGAATGAGGAAAGATTGGATCGGCTGGGGTTGGTCTCCTTGGAACGGAGAAGGCTGAGGGGAGATTTGATTGAAATGTACAAAATTGTGAGGGGCCTGGATAGAGTGGAGGTGAAGGGTCTATTCACCTTAGAAGAGAGGTCAGTGACTAGGGGGCATAGATTTAAAGTGATTGGTAGAAAGATGAGAGGGGAGATGAAGCAAGGTTTTTCACCCAGAGGGTGGTGGGGGTCTGGAATTCACTGCCTGAAAGGGTAGTTGAGGCAGAAACCCTCAACTCATTCAAAAGGAGTCTGGATATGCACCTCAAGTGCCGTAATCTACAGGGCTATGGACCAAATGCTGGAAGGTGGGATTAGGCTTGATGGCTCATTTTTTGGATTGGCTCAGACATGATAAGCCAAGTGGCCTCTTTCTGTGCAGTAAACTTTCTTATATTTTACAATATTGTGGAACACCTGACTACTCCAACCGTGCTTCAGTGATTTGAACACATGCCCTAGGTAAGGAGCATCCTTCGTCAGCAACTCTCCCAGTGATGCTACTTACTGCAAAACTAGACATGTACAGTGCCAAGAAGTTAAATAATCCAAGACACCACTGCAAGTCCTCCCAGTCCTGGGGAGTTGACATCGCTTTCACATATGTATTTTTCCTGGATCCGGACATATCCCGGAACTGGAGCCGAAAAAATGAATTTGACTCGCGTTCATCTTGCAATTCTTACTGTTGAAGACGAGTTCTTCACGATAAGCTGCTGCCATTAACACGTGTAGATTGTGGTCATTTTCCTCCTTTGTTTTTCCCATTACTACATTATCGTCTGCAATGCCTATGCATCCTGGCACTCTGTAATTCTATCCTTGTGCTGTTGGAAGAGATCCTGGCTAACACATAAGCCAAAAGGCAATTTTCAGAAGGAGTATCTTCCAAATGGTGTCCTGAATGTGTGTCCTCTTGGGTGTCCTCTGTTAGATGAACAGACCAATACCCGTGTTTGGTGTCCAACTTGGAGAAAATCTTCGCTCCTGCGAATTTGAGATTCAATTCCTCTAATGTTGGAATTTTGTGCAGACATCTCCTTAACACAAGATTCAACCGCCCGGGTCTAAGCACAGCCAGATTGTGCCGTCTTTCTTTACAAGGCACATGATTGAGCTGCACCAGTCGGTGTGCTGGTGCATTTGGTGGATAATCCCAGGTTTTCCAGCTCGGTCTTTAACTTCTGTATGTGCAACTGCACTTCATGGGAGGGTTCATGATGGAGTTGCATCCTCCTCTAGGGTGGAGCACAGCATCACATTGTAAACTCCCTGTGGTGTCAAATCTGTCTGGGTACATTAGTTGCAAATTGTGGACTGACTCGATATGTTCGTTCCTGGCATCTTCTGTTTTCATTGATGCATTGGAGATCCGGTGAATGGTTACAATGTTCAGTTCCCTGCACGTCAGTTATCCTGCTACCACTGGTCCACTTGCGTCGAAAACCTACGGTGACCATGCAGATCTGACAGAATTGTACCTCAGTGTTATTGTGCCAATGGGTGATCAGTTGTAAGCTGTTAATCTGGCCATTGTAGGTTGCACCATTGACTCCCGACGGTCAGGGTACATGTCCTTTAAAATTCGAACTGGCAATATTCTTGCACTCGTCCCAGTGTCAGTCTTGGCAGTGAACCTGTATTTGTCGCTTTTCTTCAGGTATATGATGTGAAGGGTAGCGAATGCTTCTGATTAGATAACAGCATCCACACGTGTCACATTCTCCATGTGGAAAGCCTGTTTGCTTTTGAGTTGAAAAGTTCCCTTGTTTGAATCTTCACCCTGGTCTGTTTTACCACGAACTTCATGAATGTTTCTGTGGCTTTCTGGCACAGCCCTTGTCGCTGCCAGAATGCTGCACCTACTTCTTGCTGGGTTGTAGCTTGCTGCACCCTTAGTTGTGCTATTGGAACCCGACTTCCTGCACTGGATTGCCCAGTGTCCTCTGAAGCCGCGCGCCTTGCAAAGGTCTTGGAATGCGGGACAGCTTCACGGTGGGTGCAGGAGGCTGCATTTTCAACACTATTTGCTTGGTTTTTGCATCTTGCTCACTGTGGCAATATTTGTACCCACACCTAATGCCTGTAGAGGTTGTTGCTCAGCCACGATGTCTCTGTATTTTCTGCCATCGTTCAATAATGCATCTTTTGACCTTTCTTTTTCTCCAAGAGGTCCTTTGCAAACGCTTTGATTGGTGTTGAGGCTATGATGAGTTCCATAATCCTCTCAGACAGCTCTGCCTCCGAGAAGTCACAGTCTGTGCCCTTGTGACAGCGTCTGCTGACAAACTGGTCGATCGACTCTTCCGGCTGCTGCCTGGAGGTCATTAGCTCCAAACAATGGACTTTGAAGTTCACCTGCACACAAAGCTGATCCTCCAGTGTGCTCCAAAGTTTGGCAGGATCCTTTTGATCTTCCTCAGGTATCCCCGATCTGTTGATACGGTGGAACCCCTCCTTTCAAAAGGCAATCTTAATCTTAACTGCCTGCTTTTCAGGATTTGTGATGGTTATGTCTATGAAACACAGCTCCATTGTCTGTCGGAAAAGCTTAAATTCTGCAAGGACTGAAAGCTAAGGAACTTGGTAGTCATGCTTCTAGTGTTCTGTGTCTCTCCGACTCTTTCCACCTTAAAAATCTTGGGAATTTTTCAGCCTGCAGTATGGGTCTTCATCACCCTGTGGTGCTATATCCCCGTTCCCACGCTTGTGTTCAGCCCTGCCTGCGAAGCAGTTCCCCTGGGAAAGAGACTGTAATGCTGCCTCCAGCAGGGTCAGAATGGAGACTCGAAGGCGTTACACTGGACCAACCTGCAGTGACTTGGACACAGTGATCCTGGTCAGTTCCGCTCCTTTCACAGACACCCCCAGGTTTGGAAATTTTGAACCTCAGGTACTCCCTGTGCAGCTTGAATGCTTTACAAACACCTTGCCTTTTACTGCTCTTACTGAAAACATCCCATATGTTCCCAAACTTTGTTAGTGGCTCTCTCTCTCTTTGGGCTGACTGCTCTCAATGATCTTCTGCTGAAGTAAAGTACCACGATCCTGATTCTCGGCTTCGATTTTTGAAAACATTCTGCAACATGGTTCGGTTTTCAGTTGCCACCAAACCGTGTTCCTTGCTTGTTGTACACGAATATACCAATCACACCGAAACAATCCATATGAACAAGATAGGTTCTTTTATTTGAAAACTAGCACTGTTACAGATATATTAGAAGAGAGCCCACGAATCCACAACTGGCATGGTCACATGCTATGTGATATCACTTCCCTTTTTGATGATCACACCCACTGTTTGTACATGTCCTTAAAGCAACAATACTACACCTTGGACCAGTGATCCTTTAACCGGACGTCCTTCAATCAACAATCCTTTTACTAAAATTCTATCACCAGTAGTCCATGAACCAACTGTTCTTTAGTCAGAGATCCATTAAACAGTGATCCTTTAACCAGCCATCTTTAATCAATGATCCTTATTTGTGACCCACCAACTCCCCAAACCATGGGCCATCCACTCCCCTATCTCTGACCCACTCACTCTCCCATCTCTGACCCACTCACTCCCCAATCTCTGTCCCACTCACTCCCCAATCTCTGTCCCACCCAATCCCCAATCTCTGTCCCACCCAATCCCCAATCTCTGTCCCACCCAATCCCCAATCTCTGGCTCACCCACTTCAACAGAGTGTAAAGTGGGAGTTTGGTAATTGAGGGAGTTCGGTAAGGAAGGGAACATAAATTAACAAGGAAATAAATTTGAGTGGACTGATTGTAAAGTGGGAGTTTGGTGCGTGAGGGGAGGGGCTCCCTTCTTTCTTTCTTCTTCCTTTTTTCAGTCTCCAGTAGCTGCCTCTCTCTTCAGTACAGGGAAGAAATTAATTGGTGAGTAACTGGTAAGTTATTTTGCTTCTCATTGAAACAAAAAGTTTTTAAAGTGACATTATGGCAGGTCAAGCTTGTGGTATGTGGGAAGTCATGGATACATCATGTGTCCCAGACAAACACATCTGCAAGAAGTGTCACTGGCTGCAGAAGCTTGAGCTCCGGGTTTCAGAACTCAAGCAGCAGCTGGAGTCACTGTTGTGCATCCTCGAGGTGGAGGACTACATGCATAGCCCATTTAGGGAGGTGGTCACACCGCAGGTTAGGAGCAGGCAGGCAGAGAGGGAATAGGTGACCACCAGGCAGTCCAAGTGAACCAGGCAGTGCAGGAGTTCCCTGGGTCTATCTTGCTTGCTAATCAGTTTTCCATTTTGGATACTGGTGATAGTGATGGTTCCTCGGGGGACTGCAGCCAGAGCAAAGTCTGTGGCACCACGGGTGGCTCAGCTGCACAGGAGGAGAGGAAGAAGAGTGGAAGAGCAATAGTGAGAGTGGATTCAATAGTCAGGGGATAAGACAGGTATTTCTGTGGCTGTAAACGCGACTCCAGGATGGTGTGTTGCCTCCCTGGTGCCAGGGTCAAGGATGTCACGGAGCAGCTGCAGGAATCCTTCTGGGATTGAACAGCCAGAGGTCGTGGTCCACATTGGTACCAGTAATGTAGTAGGAAGAGGATGAGGTCCTGAAAGCAGATTTTAGGGAGTCAGGAAGGAGATTAAAAAGCAGGACCTCCAAAAGCAGTAATCTTAGGATTACTCCCAGTACCACGTGCTAGTGAGCATAGGAATAGGAGAATTGATCAATTGATCACATGGCTGGAGAATTGGTGTAGGAGGGAGGGCATCAGATTTCTGAGGTATTGGGACCGGTTCTGGGGCAGGTGGGACCTGTACAAGATGGACGGGCAACACCTTAACAGGACCCGAGCTAACATCCTCGCAGGGAGATTTACGAGTGCTGTTGGGGAGATTTTAAACTAGCTTGTCAGGGGGATGGGAAGCTGAGGGGTAGCTCAAATTGGAAGGAAGTAAAGCTGGTAACAGGAGGTAGAGAAGTAGTGAGTGACATTAGAAGGAAGGCGAAACAAAGGCGAGCATCAACGAGGATTAGAATGCAGAATGTCAAGAAGACAAGGTTCAGGGCACTTGACCTGAATGCACCCAGCATTTGCAATAAGGTTGATGATTTAAAGGCACAAATAGAGGTAAATGGGTATGATCTAATTGCCATTATGGAAATGTGGTTGCAGGGTGACCAAGACTGGGAACTGAACATTCAAGGACATTCGACATTTAGGAAGGACAGGCAAAAAGGAAAAGGAGGTGGTGTTGTGCTGATAATAAGGGATGGGAGCAGTACATTAGTAAGGGAGTATCTCAGATAGGAAGAGCAAAATGTGGAATCTGTTTGGGTGGAGATAAGAAACAGGAAGGGGCAGCAAACATTGTTAGGAGTTGTTTATAGGCCACCAAACAATAGTGGTAGTGTGGGGCATGGTATTAATCTGGAGATTAGAGAAGCATGTGGCAGGGGTAATACAGTAATCATGGGTAACTTCCATCTGCATATACACTGGGTAAACCTAATGAGCACTAATGCTGTGGAGGACAAGTTTTTGGAGTGTGTTAGGGATGGTTTTCCAGAGGAGTATGTTGAGGAACTGACTAGAGAACAGGCTATTTTACATCTAGTTTTATGTAATGAGAAAGGGCTAATCAATAATCTTGTAGTAAAAGAACCTTTAGGGATGAGTGACCATAATATGGTAGAATTTTACATTATTTTTGAAAGTGAGGCAGTTCAATTTGAAGCCAGGGTGTTAAATTTGAACAAAGGAAATTATGAAGGTATGAGGAGCAAATTGGCTGAGGTGGATTGGGAAAATACATTAAAAGGTATAACAGTACATAGGCAATGGATAGTCTTTAAAGAAATATTATAGTTTACAGCAACTAAACATTCCTTCAAGGTACAAAAACCCCAAAAGTAAAGGCAGTCAACCGTGGATAACAAAGGCAGTTAAGGATTGTATAAGATTAAAAGAAAAGGCCTATAAAGTTGCCAGAAATAATAGTAAACCTGAGGAGTGGGAGGATTTTAGAATACAGCAAAGGAGGACAAAGAAACTGATAAAGAAAAGGAGAATAGAATATGAACATAAGCAAGCAAAAATATAAAAACGGACTGTAAAACCTTCTATAGGTACAAAAAAAGGAAATGTTTGGCTAAGACAAATGTGGGTCCATTACAGGCAGAGTCAGGAGAATTTATAATGGGGAATAGAGAAATGGCAGAGAAGCTAAATGATTACTTTGTGTCTGTCTTCACTGAGGAAGATACAAGAAATCTCCCAGAATTAGAGATCCAAGGGATTAGGGGGAATGAGGAATTGAAGGAAATTAGTATTAGTAAGAAGGTTATATTGGAGAAATTAATGGGGCTGAAGGTTGATAAGTCCCCGGGACCTGATATTCTACATCCCAGAGTGTTGAAAGAGGTAGCTATGGAGATAATTGGTGATCATCTTCCAAAATTCTATTGATTCTGTAGCGGTTCCTGTAGATTGGAAAGTCGCAAATGTCACCCCACTATTTAAGAAGGGAGGGAGAGAGAGGGAGGTTTACAAAGTTAGGAGTGGCATGGACAGAGTGAATAGCCAGAAGCTTTTTCCCAGGGTGGAAGAGTCAGTTACTAGGGGACATAGGTTTAAGGTGTGAGGAGCAAGGTTTAGAGGGGATGTGCGAGGCAAGTTTTTTACACAGAGGTTGGTGAGTGCCTGGAACTTGCTGCCGGGGGAGGTGGTGGAAGCAGGTACGATAGCGACGTTTAAGAGGCATCTTGACAAATACATGAATAGGATGGGAATAGAGGAATACGGTCCCCGGATGTGCAAAAGGTTTTAGTTTAGGCAGGCATGAAGATCGGCGCAGGCTTGGAGGGCCGAATGGCCTGTTCCTGTGCTGTACTGTTCTTTGTTCTTTGTTTTTTTTTACAGACTTGTTAGCCTTACATCAGTCATTGGGAAAATGCTAGAATCTTTCTAAAGGATGTGATAAGCGGACACTTGGATAATAATGATCTGATTGGGCATAGTCAATATGGATTTATGAATGGGAAATCATGTTTGACGAACCTATTGGAGTTTTTTGAGGATGTTACTAACAGAATTGATAAAGGGGAGTTGGTGAACGTGGTATACTTGGATTTTCAGAAGGCTTTTGATAATGTCCCCCACAGGAGATTGGTTAGCAAAATTAAAGGCAGGCTGTGACTAATGGGGTACCGCAGGGATCAGTGCTTGGGCCCCAGCTGTTCACAATATATATCCATGATTTGGATGTGGGGAACTTTCCAAGTTCACAGATGACACAAAACTAAGTGGGAATGTATGTTGTGCAAAGGTGGTGCAAAGTGGCTTCAAGGGGATTGAACAGACTTAGTGAGTGGACAAGAACATAACAGATGGAATATAATGTGGAAAAATATGAGATTATCCACTTTGGTAGGAGGAATAGATGTGCAGAGTATTTCTTAAATGGTAATAGATTAGAAAATGTCGATGTACAAAGGGACCTGGGTGTCCATGTCAATAAGTCACTGAAAGCTAACATGCAGGTGCAGCAAGCAATTAGGAAGGCTGATGGTATCTTTGCCTTTATCGCAAGAGGATTTGAGTACAGGAGTAGTGAAGTCTTGCTTCAATTGTATAGAACCTTGGTTAGACTGTACCTGGAGTACTGAGTGCAGTTCTGGTCCCCTTACCTTCGGAAGGATATTATTACCATAGAGGGAGTGCAGTGAAGGTTCACCAGACTTATTCCCGGGATGGCAGGACTGTCCTATGAAGAGGGATTGGGGAAACTGGGCCTGTATTCTCTAGAGTTTCGAAGAATGAGAGGTGATCTCATTGAAAACTACAAAATACTTAAAGGTATAGATGCAGCTAAGATGTTTCCCCTGGTTGGGGGGTCTAGAACCAGGGAACACAATTTCAAAATAAGGGAAAGCCGCTTAGGACAGAGATGAGGAGAAATTTCTTTACTCAGAGGGTTGTGAATCTTTGGAATTCTCTACCCCAGAGGGCTGTGGAAGCTTAGTCATTGAGTATGTTTAAAGCAGAGATTGACAGATTTCTAAATACAAATGACATAAAGGCATATGGGGATAGTGTGGGAAAAAGGCATTGAAGTGGATGATCAGCCATGATCATATTGAATGGCGGAGCAGATTCGATGGGCTGAATGGCCTATTCCTCTCCTGTGTTCCTATGTCCTATGTTCCAATCTCTGACCCATCGACTCCCTAAAACCATGGCCCATCCACTCACCAGTTCCAACAGAAACCTCATTCATTGATGAATTTAATTTCCACCTTACTGATTGTCAAATCCGTGAGCACTTTCATCGTTCAGTTTTTGCACTTGTATGACAGTAATGTCCCAAATAAGAAGAATGAATGACAAGAAAAAATTAAATTCATGAATAAGACTGGGAGAGCCTCCCAGCTAAAGCTGGGGGAATGATTTCCACAGGGTGTGGTAGAGACTCAGCACAATGACACAGAAGGTTCTGCAGCAAGTTATTTTACAGGGTTCAGAGCTAGTGACTGAAATGTTTACTTCCAAGTGTGTGCCAAAACCAGGCAGAACTAAAAGGCAATTTGTGATTTAGAATACTGAGGGTCTTGTTACTTATTGCCTTAACACAACCTCTAAAATATTGTTCCCTGCCAGATCACTGGAGCATTTAATTCACCTTGACTCTCTAATTTGGGGTCTTTTCACTACATTTCCATGATTGACATATTTATACTGCAAACACCTATTAGAAATGATGTAGAGATATCCTTGTATGCATTTCCCATAATGGATACCGAATCAGTTTATACCCCTAAAATGCAAGCTTTCCACTTGCCAAAAAAGACAGCCATGGACAAATAAAGAGCTAACAGACAACATAAAACTAAAAGAAGTATTCAAAAATGTGAAAAATAACCCAGATCCTGGCGAATGGGAAAGATACAAAGAGCAGTAAAGGGTGACTAAGCAGATGTTAAGAGCTACAAAAAGGGCACATGAAAAGAAATTGGCAAGGAACATCAAATTCAGCACAAAAACGTTTACAATTCCAATAGAAAAAAAGAGGCAGGCAAGAGCAATCTGCACCCCTTGAAAACTAATAACGATGACATTGTCAATGAAAATAAGGAAATGGCAGACATGCTGAATAATTACTTTGCTTCAGTATTTGCAGTAGAGGGAGAGGTCAGCATGCCAGACATCAGAGGGAAATTTTAGTAAATTAGGGACAGGGACTCAACAAAATTAACATAAGCAAGACAATAATAATGAAGAAATTAATGGCACTCAGTGACAAATCCCCAGGCCCAGATGGTTTCCATCTCAGGATTTTGAAAGAAGTAGGTGAGAACATTGCATTGCCCTAACTATAATCTTCCAGTGTTCTTTCAATTCAGGAACAATTCATTTAGATTGGAAAATTTCACGACATTCTGCTATTTAAGAAGGGCGAGAAAGGGAAAGCAGGAATTATAGATCAGTTAGCCTAACGTCCATTGTCAGGAAATTACTGGAGTCTGTAATTAAGGATAGAGTGACTAATACCTTGAATATTTTCAGCTGATCAGCGGATGCAGCATGGATTTATAAAGGGTAGGTTATGCCTGACAAACCTGAATGAATTTTTTCAGAGGTGACTAATGTAGTGGACAGGACAATGTCTAAGAATGCTATTTATATGGATTTCCAAAAGGCAGTTGGTGAAGTCTCTCAAGAGACCATTAGTTAAAGTTGAAGCTTGTGGAATTGAAGACAAATTATTGACCTGGTTAGGACCAGGGAGTGACGGGAGACAGAGAGTAGGGATAATGGGCAGGTATGCTAACTGGCAGATGTGACTAGTGGTGTCCTGCAAGGATCTGTGCTGGGGTCTCAACTATTCACTGTAATCATTAATGACTTAAATGATGGGATAGAAAGCCACATATACAAATTTGCCATTGACACAAAGATAGGCATCATTGTAAGCAGTGCGGATGGAAGTGGAAAATTACAAGGAGATATTGATAGATCAAGTGAATAAGTAAAACTGTGGGAAATTGATTCCAATGTTTCAAATGTGAGGTCATCCACTTTGGACCTAAGAGGATACTTTCTAAAGAGTGAAAAGCTAGTGGACGTCCAAAGAGACTTGGTAGTCCAGGTACACAGATCATTAAAATGTCATGATCAGGTACAGAAAATAAGAAAAGGACTAATGAAATGCTGGCCTTTATAGCTAGGGGACTAGAATACAAGGAGGTAAAAGTCATGCTTCAGCTATACAAAACCCTGGTTAGACCCCACTTGGAGTTACTGTGAGCAGTTCTGGGCACCACACCTTAGGAAGGATATATTGGCCTCGGAAGGAGTGAGCTTAGATTTACCAGAATGATACCTGGACTTCAAGGGTTAAATTACGAGGAGAGATGACACAAACTAGGGTTATATTCCCTGGAATTTAGAAGGCTAAGGGGTGATTTGATCAAAGTTTAAGATGTTAAGGGAATGGATAGGGTAGATAGAGAGAAACTATTTGTGCTGGTTGGGGAGTCTAGGAGTAGGGGACATAGTCTAAAAATTCGAGCCAGCCCTTTCAGGAGTGAAATTAGGAAACACTTCTTCATGCAAATGGTGGTAGAAATTTGGAACTCTCTTCCTCAAATAGTAATTGATTCGAGATCAATTGTCAGATTTAAATCTGAGACTGATAGATTTTTGTTAGACAAAGGTATTAAGGGATATGGGACAAAAGCGGGCCTATGGAGTATTGATTGGCAGAATAGGCTCGAGGGGCTGAATGGCCTCCTCCTGTTCCTATGTTCCACATGAATTGTTACTGTCGAGGTGCTGCTACATGTCAGTCAGCAGGGGAACCAACAGGGAACAGTGAAAAGTTTAAATTAAACCACACAGTAAACATTGATTTCTAGAAAATAAATTTATTTCATCCTTAGAATTTTCAAAAATACATATTTAAAAATCCACTATATTACAATTTATATCCAAAATAAAAAATATGCCACACTTTGATAAATACACAATACAGGAATGAATGCACAATTATGATTCAACTAACTATAACTTATCTGCTACCTGCAGCTGACTTGCCAGACAGCAGTGCTGGCAATAGGATGGGGAATGTGTCAAAGCGACATTACAACCCTAACATTGCTCACGCCCGACACAAACAGCAATACTGAAGCAGATACTTCAGGCTCACAAAGGGGAACTGGCTTGAAATATTGCCCTGTGTTCCACAGAAGAATCAGATTTCAGATCCGTCTCCACCACTATCACGTTTAAACCTAGCTGGTGAGCTTGTCGTCAATGTGTTGAGCCTTGGTTACTTCTAGCTGTTTCACAATCCGATGTTGAGAATGATAAAGTCACTGAGCACAGAGTCTGAGCAGTATATTTACCAGCAGAAAGCCCAGGAACCAGTGATAGCTGTGCTACTTGTAACAGCAGTTGATTTAAACAACCAAATCCAACCAACCAACAGATTGCCAGGCCCAGAGATTTAGCACAGTGCAGTCAGTGCCAGTTCCCCCTTCTGCCTTTTATTCTCTGCCCCCACTCTAGATTTCATCTTTCCTCTCCTGATGTGTGGTCAGCATGTCTTCCACATGGTCAGGGGAGGAGGAGGGCGAAGAATTGGCAGACATCAACAGCAGAGCTTCAAACTGACCATTTGGAAGCAGGTCTGTAAGAGCCCCTCACTCCAACTGAAGATCAGGCCTCTCTCCCCCGATGTCATATGCATTTTAAATTGTTAGACAACTTAAGAGTCCCAATTGAGATCTATGACATCAGAACAAAGACAACATTGTCCCTTTGTAAACAAGTCCATCATTTGGGTGTTACAGGATACAGTAACTCAACTCCAGACAGAAAAACTCACATAAACACGCACACACAAACCCCAACCCAATTTTAAAAATGGCTCAAAAACAAAGGATAAAGGTACGGGCTTCCGATGCAAAGCCATTTCATAAAATCCAAGATGGCTGAAGCCCTGTGCCAGTTGAAATATAGAGGAACAATCACAAATTGTCCCAGAGAAAGGCAAGAGCTTAGCTGCCTAGAGGAAGTGCCAAGTGGCTCAGAACAGTGCTTTTGCTGCAGATTGCAAGCAAAAATATTCACTGACTAAAGCCCATAGTCCAGTTAAAAATAGTTAAATTAACCCCTAATTCCACCCCTACAGAGATACTCTACAGTAGGCTATGTCCCTGCTCAGACTGCAGTGAAACTAGCTCCACCGCCATATGCTGGACACAGTTCTACACTCCCGTTAACAGAGAAATCCTGGAGAAATGTATAGGCTTACAAACCTACTCCGCAGAGTAATGGAGACTATTCATATTTGAAGATTACACCATGTGCAATATTCTCACCCAAAAGAGAGTCACTGTTGGTCTCAACACATTCTTGACTGTGGTCACATACTGGCATTAGAACAGAAGTCCAAATATTCAGATTAGATGGCCAATGCCTTTTCTTCAGCCCAGTCTCTCAACACAGTTCAAAGATTAAGGTCTAAAGGTCAGCTTTTATTCTAAGAACTTGTGGATGTCATTGTACAGTCTGAAGTATGGCTGGACCACCTCATTCATGTAGGGACAGTTGTAGGTGCATTTACACGACTGGATCATCATCATATTCTTGTTGAAGGTCTCGCCGTCCTCACAGTGGAACTGGACACGAATGGTTCGGGTCTTTCGCGGCAAGCAGCAGCACTGGTCTATGCACACGCCACAGGAGTTCGGCTGGTACTTCTTCACGCTCTTGCAGCCAGCGTAAGTAAAGCGAATCGGTTCCTTGGCCTTTTGGGTTCGGGTGCATTTCTTTCCTCTCTGGAAGAGATAAGGAACAGTTTAATCATTCAGCTTCTGTCAGTTTCTCGGCATTATTTTAATAAATTCTCATTGCATTGCAGTGTTGGCCATTTGACGGTCCTGAGGAATCCACTTTGCACAAGTCCTGCAGTTGCTGCATCAGCAGGCATCTTAAGATGGTTACAGTGCAGCATGTGACTTCCCATTACGAGTTAACTTGCATCGAGTTCCCACTAAGTAGTTGAAAAGGCTCTTACCTTCAGTTTGGGATGGACAGTCTGACTGCAGGGGCGAAGCTGGCAGAGTCGTGTCTCCTTCTTCAGTTTACAGTCAGGGTTGTCATTGCTGACTCTGGTGGACATACCCATGCCACACGTTTTCGAACATTCAGACCATTGGGTTGTTTGGACAAGACACTTGTTTTTGGGGAATCTGCGTCCTTCAAACAGTGGTCTCCAAGCTGAGAAAGTAAATGAAAAAAAGACTTTAGACCCAGTAATGCAAAATATCACTTTTATAGCAGGGGAAAGCAGAGTCTCTTAAAATAGACAAGTTACATAGGAACTGAGTCGCATAAGGCTTCAATTTCAAGGAAACTATTCGAGAGGTATTTGCAGTCTTGTTTATTCAAATACCAATGTGACATATGCAGGCGCTATAATTGGACACTGGGTATCTGTGCCTCTATTACTGGCACAGCAGCTCCAGACAGGCCACTGATCTGAGTACATTGGTTAGCTCATTAAAGTAACTCACCAGCTAGTTTCTTCAGAGAGTGATGCTTTCTATGGATCAGATCATTGCTGCTGATGGCAGCTAGGTCAGTGAGGTCGTGGAAGGTCACTGCAGGGTATTTTGATGCCACCTTATCACAGACAAACTTCTCGCAGCATTGACCAGGGATTTTGATGAGCCGGGGGTTGGGGCAGCTCATCCCAGCCAGCGGCAGTTCCTGAGGACACAGTGGGATGCAGCCTACTGCCCCGTCTATGCAGGTGCACTGGTGTTTGCAGCTGGGCTGGAAGCTCTCACTGTTCTGGTAAATCCTCCCATTGTACTCACAGGTCCTGCCTTCAGATTTTGCTGTTAAGAGATAGGAAATACTGTCAGGATTGCTCAGGAGCAGGAAACGTTGGATTTATTTACTCTTTAAATTAGCTGGAAAGATAATTAAAGATAATTAAAATAGGGGGCAGTGAGTGAGCAGAGGGTGCAATTCGGGTGGTGGGGGGGGGGGGGGGGGGGGGGTGGGCAGCCAATGGCTGCAGTAGAACTCCATTGTGATGTGATGTTACTCTGTGTTTTAGGAAGGCGAGGGACCGGGAAGCATTTCCAATTAATACAGCGAGCAGACACCACTGAACAGTTCAAACACCAAGTAAATAGCAAAAGCTCCAAAATCTGTCATTCACCCTGCTCTGCTACCATTCTGCCATGCTCTTAGTGTCTGTGGCATTCATTCACTGACTCCACCTCAGCGTTCCAGTGAATACACAGCAGGTGAGGCAGCCACAATTCCAACTGGGAACTGCTCGGCCTGGGCAAATCCCACTGGCTTCCCCTGGAGATCAGGGTGAACTCAGCAGAAATGCCCCCTCCTGACGTATTTTCCTTTGTTAGTCCAAAGCCCATTCTGGGTTGAGAATGAGTGAAGGAGGGGGACAGACTGACTGAGGGGCAGAGTAAGGGGCAGAGTGAGGGGCAGACTGATTGAGGGGCAGATTGACTGAGGGGCAGTGTGGAGAGTAAGCCCAGGAGTCTAAACAACAAGTACATTTTTCAACCCCTGGAGGAGACAGTTCATCAAAAATAGATGAACTTGGTGAAAAATAAAGGACGAGAAGGACTGGGACACTGAGATCACCAAGCCAGCTGGGCAGTGCCCCCTCCCCTCTCCAGCCACCTGGTCAGCTGGGCAGTGCCCCCTCCCCTCTCCAGCCACCTGGTCAGCTGGGCAGTGCCCCCTCCCCTCTCCAGCCACCTGGTCAGCTGGGCAGTGCCCCCTCCCCTCTCCAGTCACCTGGTCAGCTGGGCAGTGCCCCCTCCCCTCTCCAGTCACCTGGTCAGCTGGGCAGTGCCCCCTCCCCTCTCCAGCCACCTGGTCAGCCGGGCACTGCCCCCTCCCCAGGGAGCCAGGCACTGGCCCCTGCGCGGCCAGCCCGAGTGATCAGCCAGGCAGGAGCAGAATGTGAGGCACATTTCAGGGGTTAACTGTGTCCCTGTCTGGGATTGAGCCGGTCAGTGAGACACTCACCTCTGCAGATGCCGCCACCTCCTGTCAGCCGAGCCCCCTGGTTACACTCCAAGCCCTTCAGCTGGTCACAGGGCTGCTCCAGACTGCAGTCATCATTCAGTTGTTGGGCGCAGACTCTGCAGCAGCCACAGCCGTCAAGGAGCACGCTGACCCCGGGAGGACAGCGGGGCGGAGCCGGGGGGCAGCTACACTCCAGTGGACAGTCAGCAGTCACCTAATAAAGAACAAGAACAAAGTTCAGGACTGAGGAGGGTCTGGGAAAGATACAAAAACCGAGTCTACACAATACAGGAGAGGGAGGTCCCGCTTAAAAAAATGAGACCTTTTAACATCTATCAAAAAGTTTTTGAACAAAGTTCCATTTTCAGCGCTGAAATTCCCCCCTCCCCTCGACAGACCGAAATAAAACAATGTAAAGGCAGAAAACAGCTGATTTCTCTCACCAGAGTTGAGGAGACAGACAGCAGCAGCGTGAAGTACAGAAACTCTCCCATCTCTGCTTACACAGAAAGGCAATTGTTTGTTACAGATACTGACTGAGGGGCTCGGGCCCTGGAGATACCCTGACTGCTGCTGTTCCTCTGTCTCTCTCTCTCTCTCTGTCACTGTCCCTGGCTCTGACTGTGTCAGTATCTCTGTCCCCAAGTCTCTGTGTATCTCAGCTGTGTCTCAACTCCTAGCGCTCTCTCTCTGTCTGATTCTCTGTCTCTGTCTGATATTCTCTCTCTCTGTCTGATTCTCTCTGTCTCTCTCTGTGTCTGATTCTCTTTCTGTCTGATATTCTCTCTGTCTCTGATTCTCTCTCTCTTTCTCTCTCTGTCTGATATTCTCTCTCTGTCTGATATATTCTCTCTGTCGCTCTCTGTCGGATTCTCTCTGTCTCTCTGTCTCTGATTCTCTCTCTCTTTCTCTCTGTCTGATATTCTCTCTCTGTCTCATATATTCTCTGTCTGATTCTCTCTGTCTCTCTCTCTGTCTCTGATTCTCTCTCTCTTTCTCTCTCTGTCGGATTCTCTCTCTGTCTGATTCTCTCTGTCTCTCTCTCTCTGTCGGATTCTCTCTGATTCTCTCTGTCTCTCTCTCTGATTCTCTCTGTCTCTCTCTCTCTGTCGGATTCTCTCTGATTCTCTCTGTCTCTCTCTCTGATTCTCTCTGTCTGATTTTCTCTCTCTCTCTCTCTCTCTCTCTGTCGGATTCCCTCTCTCTGTCTGATTCTCTTTCTCCTCTGCGCTAATTATACAGTGCTCGCCCTGCAGCCTCATCCCTCCCATTGGCTCGCTCGCTGGCTGCTCGTCCAATGAGGGACGATACTCTCAGTCCAGACATTCCATTCCGGAGCTCAGTGCGCGTGCGCGGAGCCGCGAACCGCTGATGAATGAACCCATTCATAAAAGGAGCGAGGAGAGGGGGCGGGACAGGGCGGCTCCGGACTGAGCCCCACTCGGAGCAGACATTGCCTGCTCTTAGCCGCTGTGTGCTGTCTTTGTACAGGGGCTGAGAGTGTGTCCCTGCAGCACACCTCGGGCATGAGTAATAAATGCTGTTCTGGCCAGTGACACTCACATCCTGAGAACACATTAAAGTGACAGAGGTGGAGGTAACAACCATAAAATACTGAAAAGAACAGAAATGTCTGCTCTACAGGATATACCCCCCAAAACCTGCTTGAGGTGAACTGGTTGAACTGGAGGTCAGAATCTGGACAGAGAGACCCTCCATCTCCCCCCCATAATTAGTGCTCAGTGTATCCCCATAACCTTTGAAAGGAATAGTAGTCATCAGCATGAGTGTTGGCCAGGTCACAGGAGGAGGAAATCAGCAGATTAACAACAGGGTGAAGGAGCCAGAAGGGAGAGCAAGATAAAATATATGACAAAGTGAAAACAAACTTGGAAAAATACTTTTTCTAAAAGTGAGAGGGTGCCCTGAATAAGGAGACCCAGAGAGGAAGAGCGGTGCCTACGGTAATGAGCAGGACAGAGAACACTGCACACCATGCCTCCCTCGTCCCATCACTCTTGGAGGTACTGTTTATTTCCAGTTACTGGCTCCTATCCAGGATGATCTGAGCATTTCCCTCCATTATCGCCTCATGAGAACACAGAGCATTCCCTGCCTCAAGTGATGTCACCTCCAAGGCTGAGTGGAAATGTACATTCCTGAGCTAGTTCAACCCTGACATCATTGCTGTCTTATCTGCTGACTGCATTATTGTGGACTGAGATCTGATGATATGATCATCGGTCCTTTACACGTTTCAAACAGTTTTCCTCATTCTGCTTCTCTCCAAGGGGCCGAGCTTCTGAAAAAAGCCTTTTGGAAAGTTTCTCATTGTTTAGTGACTATTACCCCCAGCCCGACTGCCCCCCACTGTGAGTCTTGTTCAATTCAGTGAGGCTCCTGTCAATGAGCACAGGAAAGGATTTCCATATTTGATAGATTTACAGAGATCTAGTTAAAGAGTCCCTTATTGTGATTTGCCTTGTTAAAATACTCAGTTTCCACTCAGTTGTTTTTTTCAAAATATACTTTTTCATAAACAATTGTAAAAAAAAAACATTACAAAACAGTTCAAATTTGACATTTCAGAAAGTACAGAAGCAATCAGATTCCTTCGATATAGAACATGGGTTTCCTCACAACTCTTGCCATTCCATTTTATACGCAATGTACATTTATATCACACAGCAAAAACATAGTTGGTGTATACAGCCTGAGGGGTTTTACATGGTTTCCAGCCCCTCTGTATACTATGGCAGGAGGGCCTTACACAGTGGTCTTTCCCCATTGAGCCTTTGTTGCGGCTGCCCCAAGCTTTAGTGCGTCCCTCAGTACGTTATCCTGGACCTTGGACCCAGTCTGCAACGTTCAGTTGTCGACAACTCTTTGCATTGAAAGACCAGAAAGTTTCGGGCAGACCAAAGAGTGTCTTTCACCGAGTTGATGGTCCTCCAGCAGCAGTTGATGTTTATTTCGGTGTGCATCCCTGGGAACTGCCCGTACAGCACTGAGTCCTGTGTTACAGATGAACCTTGGGATGAACCTTGACTAAAGCCATTTCATCTCTTTCCACACCTGCTTTGCAAAGACACATTCCAGAAGGAGGTGGATGATGGTCTCTTCCCCACCACAGCCACCTCGAGGGCAGCGTTCCGAGTCAGTGAGGCTCCGGGCGTGCAGGAAGGATCTGACGGGGAGGGCCCTTCTCATCACCAGCCAAGCTACGTCTTGGTGCTTGTTTGAAAGTTCTGGTGATGAGGCATTCTGCTGAATGACTTTGGCAGTCTGCTCAGGGAACCATCCGACAGGGTCCACCATCTCCTTTTCCGAGGGCCTTGAGGACATTTTGTGCAGACCACTGCCTGATGGATCGGTGGTCAAAGGTGTTTTTCTGCACAAACTTTTCCACGAAGGATAGGTGGTATGGCACGGTCCAACTGAATGGAGCGTTCCGCGGCAATGTGACCAGACCCATCCTTCGCAACACCGGGGGCAGATAGAACCTCAGCACATAGTGACACTTTGTGTTTGCATACTGGGGTTCTATGCACAGCTTGATGCAGCCGCAAACTAAAGTAATCATCAGGATGAGGGTGTCGTTAGGTACATTTTCCCCCCCTTTATCCAGAGGTTTGAACAGCGTGTCCCTGCCAACATGGTCCATTTTCAATCTCCAGTGAAAGCAGAAGATGGCTTGGGTGACCGCCACGGCTCAGGAGTGGGGTATGGGCCAGACCTGTGCCACGTACAGTAACAAGTGAGCACCTCACACCTGATGACCAGGTTCTTATCCATAATGGAGAAAGAACGCTGCTCTCACATGCTCAGTTTCTGTTTTACCATGGCTACACACTCCTCAGGTAGTCTGGCCTGACGGTGAAGGGGACAAAGGATCGGTCGGCCCAGTTCCCAAAGAACATGGCCTCACTCTTACCGTGATTTACCTTTGTTCCCGAGGCCAGTTCGAATTGGTCACAGATGCTCATCAGCCTGCGAACCAACAGTGGATCCGAGCAGAAGACGGCGACGTCGTCCATGTACAGGGAAGCTTTCACCTGTGCGCCTCCGCTGCCTGGGATTGTCACCCCACTAATGCTCGCATCCTTCCTAACGGACTCAGCAAAAGGTTTGATGCAGCAAACAAGCAAGACCGGGGAGAGAGGACAGCCCTGTCTGACTCCAGATTAGATCGGAAAGCTTTCCGATTCCCACCCATTGATTGAGACTGCGCTACTGATGTTTGTGTAGAGCAGTTGGATCCAGTTGCGGATTCCCTCCCCAAACCCCATTTTCGAGAGCACGTCCATCATGTAGGTGTGCGATATCCTGTCAAAGACCTTCTCCTGGTCCAAGCTGTTGAGGCAGGTGTCCACCCTCCTGTCCCGTACATAGGCGATCGTATCCCTGAGTAGCGCGAGACTATCGGAGATCTTCCTGCCGGGTACAGTACAGGTCTGGTCAGGGTGAATCACCAACTCCAGAGCAGGCTTGACCTGACTGGCGATGACTTTGGACAGAATCTTGTAGTCTACATTAAGTAGTGAGATGGGCCACCAATTTCTGATTTCTGCCCTCTCCCCTTCCGCTTGTAGGTGAGGGTGATGATGCCTTTCCTCATGGATTCTGACATGCTGCCGGCCAGGAGCATACTCTCGTATACTTCCAGCAGGTCTGGGCCGACCCAGTCCCACAGGGCCGAATACAACTCAACCAGTAAGCCGTCGCTTCTGGGAGTTTTGCTCGTCATGAAGGACCTGACGACCTTTATCAGCTTGTCCAGAGTTAGCGGTTTGTCCAGACTCTCCCGCATGTTGTCATCTAAGACCTCTGTGATAGATGACAGGAAGGACCTTGACCCCCATCGACTGCAGCAGGAGCAGATTCTGCATTCTTTTCTGGAGTCGGGACATTTCCCTCTGTCTCTCGCCCTCTGAACACCCTTGAGGATGAAGAACCTCTTGATGTTCACCTTGATCGATTCTCACCAATGCACCTGAGACTCGAAGAGGGGTTACATGGTTCTCCAACCTTTGTAATCCCTTTTGAGTTCTTCAATGTTCTCTGGGGTTAGCAGTTTTACCTTCAGCTTCCATGTCCCCCTGCCAACCTGCTGGTCATCCTGTAAGTGACAGTTGGCCAGTAGCAGGCAGTGCCATAGAGTTATACAGCACAGAAACAGGCCCTTCGGCCCATCGTGCCTGTGCCGGCCATCAAGCATCTATCTATTCTAATCCTATTTTCCAGCACTTGGCCCGTAGCCTTGGATGCTATGGTGTTTCAAGTGCTCATCTAGATCCTTCTTAAATGTTGTGAGGGTTCCTGCCTCTACCAACCCTTCAGTAGTCAGAGAAGAATACCAGCTTGACATTGGTGGATCTGACCATGAATGTACGGGACATGGACAGGAAGCCAATCCTGGAACGGACAGACCCATCCGGTCTTGACCAGGTGTATCGAGGCTGCACTCCGTCTGCAGGGTTGCTGAAGACGTGCTTCTGCTCAGTTGTACTGATCTTCTGGTGCAATTTGCCTGAAATCTATGGAACCAGTGCAAAAGATTGCGGAATTTAAGCACAACTTACACCCAGTGCTACTTGAGTTTCTGCAATTTGCTGTTCTTGTTTAAAAAAACGCACGCTACAAACAAGCTCCGCCCACAAAATGGCCCCACACCAAGAGCGAATAAACCATCATTGCGACTTTCTGCTAACTGTAGCCTTTGCTCTTAACATGTAGCGAGTTCATTGTTGGGACCAATGACATAGGAAAGAACAGCGAGGAGATCCTGCTGAGAGTGTATCAGGAACTTGGAGCTACATCATTATCTGAGCCAAATGGAAATTGGCATGGGGAGAAACAGATCAGGGAAGTAATTAAATGGCTGAAGGAGTGGTGTGGGAAAGAGGGGTTCCATTTCATGGACACTGGCATCAATACTGGGCCATGGAGGAGCTGTACTGCTGGGACAGGCTTCTCTTGAACCAAGCTGGGACCAAGGTCTGAGCTGAAAGGATCGATAGACCTGCAAAAAAAGATTGAAACCAATCAAAGAAGGTCAAGGGGAGGGTGCAGACAAATATAAAAATAGCCTAAATATGAATAAAGGGATGATAGCAAAGTCCAGATCATTAATAGTGTTAAAGGTAATGAATATAAATACTTCAGGGTCAGGAAAAAATACAGAAAATAATAAAATACCTGATCAAAATATGAAATAAAAGGAAAGTGATAAGTTAAAATGTGAGTTTTTAAAAAATTCATTCATGGGATGTGGGCGTCGCTGGCCAGGCCAGCATTTATTGCCCATCCCTAATTGCCCTTGAGAAGGTGGTGGTGAGCTGCCTTCTTGAACTGCTGCAGTCCATTTGAGGTAGGTACACCCACAGTGCTGTTAGGAAGGGAGTTCCAGGATTTTGACCCAGCGACAGTGAAGGAACGGCGATATAGTTCCAAGTCAGGATGGTGTGTGACTTGGAGGGGAACTTGCAGGTGGTGGTGTTCCCATGTATTTGCTGCTCTTGTCCTTCTAGTTGGTAGAGGTCGCGGGTTTGGAAGGTGCTGTCTAAGTAGCCTTGGTGCGTTGCAGTGCATCTTGTAAAGGGTACACACTGCTGCCACTGTGCGTCGGTGGTGGAGGGAGTGAACGTTTGTAGATGGTGTGCCAATCAAGCGGGCTGCTTTGTCCTGGATGGTGTCGAGCTTCTTGAGTGTTATTGGAGCTGCACCCATCCAGGCAAGTGGAGAGTATTCCATCACACTCCTGACGTGTGCCTTGTAGATGGTGGACAGGCTTTGAGGAGTCAGGAGGTGAGTTACTCGCCGCAGGATTCCTAGAGTCTAACCTGTTAAAAATATTAGGCATAAGGGCAGGATAGAGTCTATTGTACAATTAAAAGCTCTACACACTGATGCATGTAATGATTAAAAGTTTTTGTTGCATATAGAGCATTGAAGAATCTTGTGGGTTAATTTACAACCTGATCAGCTGCTTTTTGAATGCAACTTCCATGTCTATCAATCCCTACAGTGGGGCTTGAACCTAGAGCCTTACTAGTTCAGAGATAGGAGTACTAGCAACTGAACCACAAGATTACATTGTAGTTGAATGGGAATTGGAAAAATACCTGAAGGAGAAAAAAGTGCCAGAATCTGGGGAAAGGGGGTGGGGTGGGTGAATGGGACAAACTGGATTGCTTTTTGAGAGAGCCAGCACAGATTCAATGTGCCAAATGACCTCCTTGTGTTCTGCATTAATCTATGATTCTAAGTAGGTGAAAAAAATTGTTGATTAGTTAGTCATGATCTTTCAAAACACTCTTGATTCAGGACTTGTCCCCATGAGTTGGAAAATTGCCAATGCCACTGTTATTTAAGACACGTAAGAGATAAACTGTTGGCCTATTAGTCTATCATCAGTTGTCAGGAAGTTATCAGAATCTGTTACATAGAATTACAGTGAATTTACATTACAGAAACAGGCCATTCGGCCCAACTGGTCCATGCTGGTGTTTATGCTCCACACGAGCTCCTCCTACTCCTCTTCATCTAACCCCCTTACGTGTTTTTCTAGCTTCTTAAAGGCATCTATTCTATTCGCCTTGTAGTCAGTTCCACATTCTAACCACTCTCTGGGTAAGAGTGAGTCTGAGAAATTAACAACACAGAAGCAGACACCGTGCCTGTGCTGGCTTTTTGAAAGAGCACTCGTGCTAGTTCCACATCCCTGCTTTTGTCCGTAATCTTGTAATTTCCTCATCCTCAAGTACCTGCCCAACTTATATATGGAATCAGCTTCCACCACCTTTTCAGGTAGAGCTTTTGCGTAAAGAAATTTCTGCCAAAATCCCTATTGGATTTAATAGTAACTATATTATACTGATAGCCTTTAGTTCTGGTCTCCCCTGCATGTGATAATGCCTTTGTCTGTCCTATCAAACTTTTTCATAATCTTAAAAAGTCACCACTCAGTCTTTTCTTTTCCACTGAAAAGCGCCCCAGCCTGTTTGAGCTTTCCTGATAGGTATAAGCTCTCAGTTTTGGTATCATCGGTGCACTGACAGGGTGACTGAGTATTTGAACAGATTTGAGTTGATCAGAGACAATCAGCATGGATTTGTTAAGGGTAAATCATGTCTAACAAACCTAGTTGAATTTTTCTGAGGTGCTAACTAACATGGTATATAAGGAAGTGTCTGGATGTAATTTATATGGACTTTCAGATGGCATTCGATAAGGTTCCATATGAAAGACTGTCAACAACAAATGAAAGGGCTTGGGCTTGTAGGCTTGGACAGGGAATTATTTAGGAAGGTAGGAGACAGAGAGTAAGGATAATGAATATGTTTTCAGATTGGCAGGATGTGACTAAGGGGTGTCCCCCAGGGATCTGGACGAGGAGCACAACTTTTCATTCAATGGTGAGGCATATATTTCCATTTGCTGATGCTATTAAGTTAGGTGGCACAATAATTGGTGCAGACGGGAGCAGAAAGTTGTAAATGGACATTGATAGATCAAACAAGTGTCCAAAACAGTGGCAGATAGAGTTCCGTGTGAGAAAGTGTAGGGTCATCCACTTTGGACCAAAGAAAGACAGATCAGAGTATTTTCTAAAAAGTCAGAAGCACAAAACTGTAGAGGAGCAGACAGATTTTGGGGTATTACTATCATGAGGGCTGGAATACATAGAGTCTGCAGTTAAATTGCAGCTGTATAGAGCTCTGGTTAGACTGGGCAGCACACAGCAGGAAGGATATACTGGCCTTGGAGAGGGAGAAGTGCAAATTCACCAGAAAGATAGCAGAGCTAACAGGTTAAATTATGATGACAGTTTGCATAGGTTAGGCTTGTGTTCCCTTTAATATAGAAGATTAAGGGCTGATCTAATAGAGGTGTCTGAGTTGGTTCATGTTGTACTGTGTTGGTTTGGAGTCTACGGAGATGGTCTATACTGTACAATAGTGTAAGCCGATGTTGTACTGTGCTGGTCAATGTTTTTTAAAATTCTTTCATGGGATGTGGACATCACTGGCAAGGCCAGCATTTGTTTCCCATCCCTAATTGCCCTTGACAAATGAGTAACTTGCTAGGCCATTTCAGAGGGCAGTTAAGAGTCTACCACATTGCTGTGGGTCTGGAGTTTGAAGTCACATGTAGGCCAGACCAGGTAAGGTCAGCAGATTTCCTTCCCTAAGTCCCTGTTGTACTTTGTTGGTGCGTATAATACTGTGTTGATCAATGTTTGTGTGAGCTGTACTTTGTTGGTCTGTGTTGTGCTGTGTTAGTCTGGCTTTGATCTGGGTTCTACTGTTGTTTATGCTGGTCCTTGTCGCACTGTGTAGGTCTAGGTTGTTCTGTGTTGGTACTATACCAGTACGTGTTATAGTGTGTTGGCCTGGGATTGTCCATGTTGTATGGCATTAGCCCAAATTGTGCTGTGTTCAACCATGTTGTACTATGTTGGTCTGTGTTGTACAGTTTTGACCCATGTTGGTCTGGGTTGTACAGTGTTGGTGTGCCTTGGTCTGCTTTGTTTGTGTGTTGATCTGTACTATATTGGTCTATGTTTTATAATTTTGGTTTCTGTTGGTCCATGTTGTACCTTTTTGGTCTGGGTTACAAGTATTCATCTGTGTTGTACTTTGTTGACTAGCAGCAGGGATAAAAGAACAGGCCTGAGAATGAGAGCACAGTGAGACTGGCGACAGCGATAAAGGAGCAGGCCTGAGAATGAGAGCACAGTGAGACTGGCGACAGGGATAAAGGAGCAGGTCCACGAGCACAATTTCTAAATTGGAATGAGATGGGATCTAGTCAGGGTAAAATGGAACCAAAGACTGACAGGAAAACCTATAATGGAACAATTAGTGATCTTTAAGGAAGAGATGTTTCAGGTACAGGCTTGATACATTCCAACAAGGGTGAAAGGAAGGGGAACCAAAGCCAGGGCTGTTTGGATGATCAGGGTGATAGTGAATATGATGAAACAAAAAAAAAGAGGGTGTTAGTTGCATGTTAGTTGAATTCTCCAAGCAAGAACAACATCAAATACAATAAGTTGAGAAGGGAAGTGAAGAGGAAAATAAGACTGGCAAAGAGAGAATTTCAGGATAGAATTACAGTAACATCAAAGGAAACCCAAAAGTTTTCTACCAGCATGTAAATAGTAAACAGGTAGTAAAAGGTGGAGTGGGTCCTATTAGGGACAAAGAGGATGATATATGCTTAGAGGCGTAGGACAAGGCTGGAATACACAAGGCACAGTGGCGCAGTGGTTAGCACCGCAGTCTCACAGCTCCAGGGACCCGGGTTCGATTCCGGGTACTGCCTGTGTGGAGTTTGCAAGTTCTCCCTGTGTCTGCGTGGGTTTTCTCTGGGTGCTCCGGTTTCCTCCCACAAGCCAAAAGACTTGCAGGTTGATAGGTAAATTGGCCATTATAAATTGTCACTGGTATAGGTAGGTGGTAGGGAAATATAGGGACAGGTGGGGATGTTTGGTAGGAATATGGGATTAGTGTAGGATTAGTATAAATGGGTGGTTGATGTTCGGCACAGACTCGGTGGGCCGAAGGGCCTGTTTCAGTGCTGTATCTCTAATCTAATTGTATCGATGTTTAATAAGGACGAGGATGCTGACAAAACATTGGTAAAAGTGGAGATGGTGGGTGAAAATTGTGAGGCAGGTGGTACTGGAAAGATTGGCTGTGCTTAAGTCATCTGGTCCGGATGCCTTGCATCCCAGGTTGCTTAAGGAAGTTGGGGTGGAGATAGCGGAAGGACTTGCCATAATCTCCGATCTTCCCTAGATACAGAGGAGGATTGGGGAGTAGCAAATGTGACACCCTTATTCAAGAAAGAGTGTATGGACAGTCCGAGCAACTACAGGCCAGTTAGTGTAACATCAGTGGTGAGTAAGGTTTTAGAAACAAAAATCATGGAAAAAATGAACAGGCACTTGGAGAGGTTTGAGTTAATTAAGGAGAGCCAGCAGATTTGTAAAAGGCAGATCATGCTTGAGTAATCTAATTGAATTTTTTGATGAAGTAACAGAAAAGATTGATGAAGGGAATGTGGTGGATATTGTCTATGTGGATTTTAACAAGGTGTTTGAAAAAGTACCACATAAAAGGCTGATTAACAAAATTGAAGCCCATGGAATAGAAGAGTCAGTGTCCAATTGGATAAAAAATGGGCTCAAGGACAGAAAACAGTGTGTCATGGCAAATGGTTTTTCAGATTGAATGATGGTAGTTCCCCAAGGGTCAGTGCTAGGACCATTGCTTTTTTTACAATATATAATATATATTTTACAGTGTAAAATTTCAAAAATTCCCCATGATACCAAACTTGGAGGAATGGCAAACAGTGAGAATGATACAAGCCGCCTGCATAGATAGGCTAGCAGAATGGGCAGACAAGTTACAGATGGAATTTTATACAGAGAAGTGTGAGGTGATGCATTTTGGCAGAAGGACAAGGGAAAAGCAATGTAGATTTAATGGCATTTCTAAGGAATGTACAAGAACAAAGGGACCTGGGAGTGCATGTGTATCGATCTTTAAAGGTGGCAGGACATATTGAGAGAGTGGTTAGCAAAGCATATGGGATCCTGGGCTTCATAAATAAAGGCATTGAGTACAAAAGCAAGGCAGTTATGCTGAATCTTTATAAAGCTCTGTTTAGGCCCCAACTAGATTATTGCATCCAGTTCTGGTCACCACACTTTAGGAAGGATGTGAGCGTCCTTGAGAGGGTCCAGAGGAGATTTACCAAAACGGTTCCAGGGATGGGGGATTTTAGTTACAAGGTTAGTTTGGATAATCTGGGGTTGTTCTCCTTGGAGCAAAGGAGATTGAGAGGAGATTTGATAAAGGTGTACAAGATTATGACAGGTTTAGATACATTAGAAAAGGAAAAACTGTTCTCATTAATTGATGGTACAAGGACACAGATTTGGGCAAGAGATGAAAGGGATCTGGGGAAGAACTTTTTTATGCAGTGAGTGGCAATGACCTGGAAATCATTGCCTATGCTGTTAGTAGAAGCAGGGATGATCAATGATTTCAAAAGGAACTTGGATGGGCACTTGAAAGAAATAGACTTGCAGGGCTACGGCGGGCGATACAGCGGAGGGATGGGACTGACTGGATTGCTCGAGGGAAAGTTGCATGAACTCGATGGGCCGAGTGGCTTCCTTCTGTGCTATAAATGACTCAATGATTGTTGTTGTGCTGTGTTGTACTGCTTTGGTCTCAGTGGTACTGAGTAAGTCTGTGTTGGTCCTTGTTATACTGTACCAGTTTGGAACGTACCATGTTAATCTGAGTTGGTCCATGTTGTGCTGTGTTCGTCTGGGTTGTACTCTGTTGTTGTGGTTTATACTACATTGTACTGTGTTGATTCACATTGTACTGAGTTTGTCTGGGTGGAGCTGCATTGGTCTGTGGTGGTCCTTGCTATACTGTCTTGGTTTGGGATGTACTCTATTGGTCTGAGTTGATCCATATTGCACTGTGTTGGTCTGTTTTGCTTCATGCTGTACAGTGTTGGTCTGAGTTGGTCCATGTTGAATGGAGTTAGACCATATTGTACTGTGTCGATCCACATTGTACTGTGCTGGTCTCGCGTGTACTGAGTTGGTCGACATTTGCCAAGTGTTGGTTTGGGTTGTACTATGTTGGTCCGAGTGGGTGTTTTCATGCTGGACCCCCACCTGCCAAGAATGAGATATTTTAATTTTGCCATATGGACATTAAATTTCAAATTGTTGCTGGGAGGAAGAGAAGGCCTATTACAAGGGTTACCAGACTTGGATGGAGGACATTTGCATACCAATAGGGACAATAGAGATTACTTTCCTTATTCACTTATCCTAAAATGGACTTTGTTCACCAGGTATTGTGTGTAAGAGGAACATTCCAGAAACTGCTAAGGTGGTACAATCCACAAACTGGTTAAATCAGCTGGTCGCATGACTAACTGGCTGGTCCAGATTTTTTGAACTAGCCACAGAGTTTTTGACTGGGAGTATCTGTTTGCTCCTGGATTGAAAAGACCTCACCTGTCTGGCTCTCCATCTCTCTGTCACGGAACTCCAAATCCACTGAAGACACATGAACCCAAGAGAGAAAAGTCTCCGACAGTGAACAAGGTTTAAGAAGAATACTGAGCCCCAGTGAAAAGCAAGATCTACCTACAATCAAGGACTCTACAGTGAGCTCGAAGATCTGTAACAAAAACCCTCTTCAGAGATTGCCTCAAACTTTTCTACTATATTTCTTCTGCTCTGTTCTCTCTCTATCTGCATGTGTGTATCACGTATGCATGCTAGCGTGGGCGCGTTGTGTATCCATAGGCGTTAACTGAATTAGAGTTTAAGTTTAATAAATTTCAACCTGTTTTCTTTAAACCTAAGAAAACCTGTCTGTGCTGGTTTCTTTGCCATATAATTGGAAAGTGGTGAACAAGGATTCACCAAGGGGGAGCTAAAAACACGATGTGTTTAAAAATTAAATCCTGTTACGGTAAGACCAGGTGAAGGCTGAGAGGGAACCCTAGACCCCTTTCTCACCTGGTCGTAATAGTGTTGACTGTGTAGGTCTGAGTTATTGGGTTTAATTTGTGTTGATGTGGGTTTAATCTGTGTTTTACTGACTCATTTTGTTTTGTACTATTTTAGTCCCTCTTGTACTTTGATATTGTATTGAGTTGTTTCTTATTGGACTTTGTTGACCTGCATTGGTTTGTATCTTATTGTGTGTTAGTCTGGTTTTTACTGCATCACTCTGAGTTCTACTGTGTTAGTCTGTTATGGTTCATGTTGTACATTGTTGATCTGCGTTGTACTGAGATGGATTGTGTTGTTATGTTGTTTTGGTTTTGGATGTACTGTGTTGCTCAGTTGGTCCATGTTGTACTGTGTTAGTCTGTGTGGTTTGTGTTGTAGTGTGTTGATCTGGGATGTACTGTGTTGCTCAGTTGGTCCATGTTGTACTGTGTTAGTCTGTGTGGTTTGTGTTGTAGTGTGTTGATCTGGGATGTATTGTGTAGCTGAGTTAGTCCATGTTGTACTGTGTTAGTCTGTGTGGTTTGTGTTGTAGTGTGTTGATCTGGGATGTATTGTGTTGCTCAGTTGGTCCATGTTGTATTGTGTTAGTCTGTGTGGTTTGAGTTGTAGTGTGTTGATCTGGAATGTATTGTGTAGCTGAGTTAGTCCATGTTATATTGTGTTAGTCTGTGTGGTTTGTGTTGTAGTGTGTTGATCTGGGATGTATTGTGTAGCTCAGTTGGTCCATGTTGTATTGTGTTAGTCTGTGTGGTTTGTGTTGTAGTGTGTTGATCTGGGATGTATTGTGTAGCTCAGTTGGTCCATGTTGTATTGTGTTAGTCTGTGTGGTTTGAGTTGTAGTGTGTTGATCTGGAATGTATTGTGTAGCTGAGTTAGTCCATGTTGTACTGTGTTAGTCTGTGTGGTTTGTGTTGTAGTGTGTTGATCTGGGATGTATTGTGTAGCTGAGTTAGTCCATGTTATATTGTGTTAGTCTGTGTGGTTTGAGTTGTAGTGTGTTGATCTGGAATGTATTGTGTAGCTGAGTTAGTCCATGTTATATTGTGTTAGTCTGTGTGGTTTGTGTTGTAGTGTGTTGATCTGGAATGTATTGTGTAGCTGAGTTAGTCCATGTTGTACTGTGTTAGTCTGTGTGGTTTGTGTTGTAGTGTGTTGATCTGGGATGTATTGTGTTGCTATGTCTTTGGTGGTCTGTGTATACTGTGTTGTTGTAGGTTGCACTACATTGTTCTGTGTTGGAATAAAAACAGAAAGTGCTGGAAATACTCAGATTTTAGACATAAAATTGGGACCTTGATCTGACTGGATCTCAATCGGTAATCCATATCCAGCGAAGAACGGAGTTAACTTTTCTCCCACTACCTTAGCAGAAATTGTTCTCAAGGGAATGGCCTCTGGAAACTGAGTAGCCAGATCCATAATAGTGAGTATATATTGATATCCCATGGCAGATGGAGTTTAATCCAGAGAAATGTGAGGTAATGCATTTTGGAAGATCTAATACAGGTGGAAAGTATACAGTAAATGACAGAACCCTTAGGAGTATTGACAGGCAGAGAGATCTGGGCATACAGGTTCACAGGTCACTGAAAGTGGCAACGCAGGTGGATAAGGTAGTCAAGAAGGAATACGGCATGCTTGCCTTCATTGGTTGGGGCATAGAGTATAAAAATTGGCAAGTCATGCTGCAGCTGTACAGAACCTTAGTTAGGCCACACTTAGAATATTGTGTACAATTCTGGTCGCCACACTGCCAGAAGGATGTGGAGGCTTTGGAGAGGGTACAGAAGAGGTTTACCAGGATGTTGCCTGGTCTGGAGGGTATTAGCCATGAGGAGAGGCTGGATAAACTTGGATTGTTTTCACTGGAACGACGGAGGTGGAGGGGCGACATGATAGAGGTTTACAAAGTTATGAGTGGCATGGACAGAGTGGATAGTTAGAAGCTTTTTCCCAGGGTGGAAGAGTCAGTTACTAGGGGACATAGGTTTAAGGTGTGAGGGGCAAAGTTTAGAGGGGATGTGCGAGGCAAGTTTTTTACACAGAGGGTGGTGAGAGCCTGGAACTTGCTGCCGGGGGAGGTGGTGGAAGCAGGTACGATAGCAACGTTTAAGAGACATCTTGACAAATACATGAATAGGATGGGAATAGAGGGATACGGACCCCGGGAGTGCAGAAGGTTTTAGTTTAGACAGGCATCAAGATCGGCGCAGGCTTGGAGGGCCGAATGGCCTGTTCCTGTGCTGTACTGTTCTTTGTTCTTTGTCTCGTTTTTGTTTTTGGTAAAGGTCCCACACAATCTACCAACACCCTACTAAATGGTCCCCCAAAAACTGGTATGGGAGTTAGAGGTTCACTAATGTCCTTTAGGGAAGGAAATCTGCTGTCCTTACCTTGTCTGGCCTACATGTGACTCCAGACCCACAGCAATGTGGTTGACTCTTGAAATACCCTCTAAAATGGCCTAGCAAGCCACTCAGTTGTATCTAACCGCTACGGAGTCGATAATGAATGATATCGGACGGACCACCGGCATCAACCTAAGCACCGGAAACAACAACGACAAAGGACTAAAACACAACACAACACAACAAACTATAATCAAAAACAACATAATATAACGCACCCACAGAATATAATCTACGAAAATAAAAGCAAAATACTGCAGATGCTGAAAATCTGAAATAAAAACAAAGTGCTGGAAATACTCAGCAGATCTGGCAGCATCTGTGGAGAGAACATAAGAAATAGGAGCAGGAGTAGACCATATAGCCCGTCGAGCCTGCTCCGCCATTCAATCCCATATCCCTTGATTCCCTGAGAGACCAAAATTCAAGGATAGGGGAAGCACCAACCGGTAGACATACAATGCCTAAAGTGCCTACCTTGGAGTGGCACTGGCCTTACAGCACCTTGCCACTCTCACTGTCAGCCAGAGAAGCAAAGTTAACATTTCTGGTCTGTGATGAAGGGTCACTGACCTGAAATGTTATCTCTGCTTCTCTCGCCACAGCTGCTGCCTGACCTGCTGAATATTTCCAGCACTTGCTGTTTTTATTTCAGATTTCCAGCATTTGGAGTATTTTGCTTTTTATTGTTCTGTGTTGGCCTGTGTTTGCCGCCTGTTGGTTTGGGTTGCGTGGTATTGGTGTGTGTTTTTCAGGCTTGTACTGTGTTAGGATGGGTAGTACAGTGTTGACCTGTGTGGTCGTGTTTGGGTCTGAGCTGTACTGCAATGGTCCATGTTGGGGCATGTTGAACTATATTGTTTTGGAGAGTACTGTGTTGGAACATGTTGTACTTTGTTCATGTGTCTTGTCGGTCCGTATTTATTTGCATTATACTTTGTTGGTCTGTTTTGTACTGTGTTGGTCTGGCTTGTACTTTGTTGCTTGTTGTTGTACAGTGAGGTGTTGTGTTGGTTTGTGTTGTGTTCTGTTTTCTGTGCTCTACTCTGTTGATCTGTGTTAATCTATGGTGTACTTTGTTGGTCCAAGTTGTCCTGTGATCGTCGGGTTGTACTGTGGTTGTCCACGTTGCATTGTTTTGCTCTGTGTCGTACTTTGTTGGTCCATGTTCTATGGTGTTGGTCTGTGTTGTACTTGGTTGTTATACTGCACTTTGTTATACTGTAATGTTCTCTGTTGTACTGTGTTCATCTGTGGTGTACGATGTCCGTCCATTTTGTACTGTGTTAGTCTCAGGTGTACTATGTTGGCTTGCGAGCTACTGTTTTGGTCTGCACTGTACTGGATTCATCCATTTTGTACTATGTTGGTCTGTGCTATACATTTATTTTCTGTATTATCCGTATTATACTGTGTTTGTCTGTGTTGTACTCCATTGATCTTTTTTTATTCATTCCTGGGATGTGGGTGTCACTGGCAAGGCCAGCATTTATTGCCCATTCTTAATTGCCCTTGAGCTGCCTTCTTGAACTGCTGCAGTCCATTTGGGGTAGGTACACCCACAGTGCTGTTAGGAAGGGAGTTCCAGGATTTTGACCCAGCGACAGTGAAGGAACGGCGATATAGTTCCGAGTCAGGATGGTGTGTGACTTGGAGATGGTGTTCTTATGCAACTGCTTCCCTTGTCCTTCTTGGTGGTAGAGGCCACGGGTTTGAAAGATGCGGCCAAAGGAACCTTGGCCTGTGTTGGTATGGGCTGTACTGTATTGGTCTTTCATTCTGGATTGCATTGAGTTGGTCTGTACCGGTCGCTGATGTCCCATATTTGCCTATATTATACACTGTCGCTACATGTTTGTTTCCATTGTACTGTGTTCAGCTACTTTGTCTGGTTTTGGTCTTAGCTGTACTTTATTTTACTGTGTTCATCCATGTTGTGCTGTGTTGTTGTGTGGTAGTCTGTAGTTTGTTTTGCTGGTCTCTGTTGTAGAATATTGTGATGTGTGGTACACTGTTGACCTTTATTGGCTCATGTTGTACTCTATTGGTCATTGTTGTAGAATGTTGGTTTATGTTGTACTGTGATGTTCTGTGTTAGTCCATATTTTACTGTGTTGGTTCTTGTTGGTCTGTGTTGTATTGTGTTGGTCTATGTTGTACTGTATTTATCTGGTTGTACTGTGTTGATCCGTGTTGTACTATGTTGATCTGTTTGTACTGTGTTGATCTGTGCTGTACTGCATTTGTCTAATTGTACTGCGTTGGCATGTGTTGGTTCAGTTGTACTGTGTTGACCTGTGTTGGCCTATGTTGGCCTGGTTGTACAGTGTTGGACCGTGTTGTCCTGTGTTGACTGGGTTAACCTGTGTTGCAATTGCATTCAGTAATTCATTTTGATTTTCTGTTATGAATGACATCCGCTCTCCCTGAATGACGGAGATGGGCAGTCTTGTGCTTCTCTTTCATCCCAATGATAAACGGAACCTCGCAGCAGTCTCCCCTCAGCGTTCGGACTGGGAGAGCAAACGAAATATGCCAGCAACGGGTGGGGGCGGTTGGGGGAGTGGCGGGGGGTCGTGTTTTATAATTTATTATAAACCAACAGCGGTTTGAGCTGAAGCCATCCTCTCCTTGAGTCCTAACTGCAGCTCTCCAGCCTTGTGTTGTACCTGTCATAGGACAGAAGCCCAGACAACAAGAGGCTGAATGATCCATTCCCAATTTCTGAAATCCAGAAATTTATTTTTAAACTGAGCTCCCACTCATGCCATGGATGGGGCATTTTAGTTAGTTAATAATTAATTCCTTAGCTAATAATTAGTTAGTAAATTTTCATCATCGCAAACATTCACACTCAAAATGTGCCCCTCTCTCAGCCCCTTTGCATCCGGTCCCAGCAGGTGCTGGTTACAACGAGCTCTACTCTCCCATTCATAAAAATATGAAAAAAAAACAGACCAATGCTTGCCTCCAGCCGAGTTTAAATTTAGATCACTTCCTGGGGCTGCAGAATATCCAAAGTATTCAGAACTGGAAGTTACAAAGTCAATAAGATGTGGAAAGTCTGCAACACGAGATCCCGGGGCTGCGATTAAAGAGAAGGGTTATTCAGTGGAAATATGTCTGGAATGCTGGCTATTTGGCTGCCTCACAATGGAGAGAAATGCTGGGCTGTTCCACGCAGGAAATGTTGTGTCTGGGGCCCACTGCTGCAGCTATATGTGGCCTGCTCACCATTTCCACCCCCTGAGCACTTCCAGATGACACCCCAAGGCACCACATTATTGCCTTATAAGGAACACCACATTCCTCCAGCTATTTTATTACCTCTCCTTGTCTGAATACAAAAGGTATGGGGAAAAACAGGATGGTTATCTCACAGTCAGGGAATTCTCAAAAGTAGCTGTGTTAGGATTAAGGAGTGTTGCACACCCTACACCACTGATATTTATCTGTAAATGATTTGTGGAAGCCAATAACAGTTAAAGTATGAATTAGCTTCCTGTCGTTTTGCATTGCAAAGGGATGGGAGACTGGATAATGCAGGTGGACCCTGTCTGAGTACATGTTTAAACATCCATGAAGCCAGAGGAGGAGAATGCATCTTATACACACCCAGATCTTTACAGTGAGTGACATCGGACCCAAACGGCTTTGTGTGTTTTAGAAGATTGGAGCAACTGGAAATGTTCCCTTTAGTTTTTAATTGAGAATCATTTTTCAGAACATTGACAATTCTGAAGGAACGGAGAAACAAAGACAATTTAAATATCAGCTCATCAGCCCATTAATTACCACTTGCAATCTGCTTTGTAAAACAATTTATTCCACTTTCCCCGAAAATGTAAGAAAGCTCCTCTTTTTCCTTGCTAATTCCCAAACAACAAATAGGTGGTTTCTGGTGTGGCAGCATGTGAAGGTGATTTTATTAGTGGTAAGTAGAAAATAATAATCACAATATTCCTCAAAAATAACCCTTCATTAAAAACAAACCCCAAAGAGCTAATTATCAATTTAACCAAAAAGTAGATTTGGAGACAATAATCAGATCTGGCCCCTGGGTGGAGCAGCACTGAGGGGCTGAACAATCAGACCTGGCCCCAGGGTGGAGCAGCACCGAGGGGCTGAATAATCAGACCTGGCCCCAGGGTGGAGCAGCACTGAGGGGCTGAACAATCAGACCTGGCCCCAGGGTGGAGCAGCACCGAGGGGCTGAATAATCAGACCTGGCCCCTGGGTGGAGCAGCACCGAGGGGCTGAATAATCAGACCTGGCCCCTGGGTGGAGCAGCACCGAGGGGCTGAATAATCAGACCTGGCCCCAGGGTGGCGAACGGGTATTATGTTCCCATCATTCATGTTCCCGGGTTGATTTTGCATTCTGAACAGTTGGTAAAGATGGAAATCTGCTCCTTCATATTACTGAGTTTTCAGGATATTTATGAATGTTTTGTTATTAGAGTTTGCAATTCAGTTTTTTTTCCCTGTGAATACTGAACCCCCATGACTTGACCGATGGCATGTAAAATGTAATTACAACGGGAGTGCAGCGGGATATGAACTTTTCATGACCTACCCTGCAGCTGTACTATTGGAAACATGAGCGAATGAGCTTGCAGTAATATTGAGCCTTTCATAATCTCGGGATGCCCCAAAGCACCTGACAGCTAATCCAGTACTTTAGAAATGTGGTCACTGTTGTAACCGTGGGAAACACCATAGGCTGTGCACAGCAAGGTCCCACAAACAATGACCAGATTACCTGTTTTTAATTGAGGGATAAGGATCTGCCAGAACACCAGGAAAACTCCACTGTTCATCTTTGAATAACACCTTGGAAAATATTCTAGCCATGGTGAAAATACATATCAACACTTGGTTTAATGTTTCCTCCAAAGGTTGGGACATCTTGCTTTGTACAATTCCCTCAGTAATGCACCAACATGTGCTGAAACCTTTGGAATGGGGTTCCAATATATGACCTTTTTATTTGG
The DNA here is from genome assembly GCF_036365525.1 of Heterodontus francisci. Classification (NCBI taxonomy): domain Eukaryota; kingdom Metazoa; phylum Chordata; class Chondrichthyes; order Heterodontiformes; family Heterodontidae; genus Heterodontus; species Heterodontus francisci. Next base: position 6,471,742 of record NC_090413.1, read on the forward strand.
AGGAGAATGTGCTACCCATTGAAGTACACAAAGGGCAGCTTTTGCGGTGGAGGATTTAGAAATTTTGTAGTATTCCGACTGAAGTTTAAAATTATTCACATTGATGTGTAGTATTCAGAAGAGAAAGCACAGAGGAGATCTAAAAAAGAAAATAAGAGGGGCAAAAACAGTTTATGAAAATAAATTTATGGGTAACATAAAAGGGAATCAAAAAGTCATTCATAAATATATAAAGAGCAAAGAAATAGTCAAAAGAAGCATGGGTCCAATTAGGGACTAAAAAGGAAAGTTTCATGTGGAGATAGAGGGCATAGCTGAGGTACTAAATGAGAACTTTGCATCTGTTTACACAAAATAAGAAAATGTTGCCAATGTAACAGTATAGGAGGAGGGGTAGAGAAATTGGATCGGATAAAAATAGATTCTTAAAAGCTTTGCAGCCCTCAAGTAGAAAAGACACCTGGTCCAGATGGGATGGATCCCAGGTCGCTGTCGGAATTAAGGATTGAAATTGTGGAGGCTCTGGCCACAATCTTTCGCTCCATTTAAAAAAAATTCATTCAGGAGATGTGGGCGTCGCTGGCTAGGCCAACATTTATTGCTCATCCTTAGTTTCCCTTGAGAAGGTGGTGGTGAGCTGCCTTCTTGAACCACTGCAGTCCATGTGAGGTAGGTACACCCACAGTGCTGTTAGGAAGGGAGTTCCAGGATTTTGACCCAGCGACAGTGAAGGAAAGGCGATATAGTTCCAAGTCAGGATGGTGTGTGATTTGGAGGGGAACTTGTAGGTGGTGATGTTCCCATGTATTTGCTGCCCTTGTCCTTCTAGTTGGTAGAGGTTGCGGGTTTGGAAGGTGCTGTCTAAGGAGCCTTGGTGAATTGCCGCAGTGCATCTTGTAGATGGTACACACTGCTGCCACTGTGCGTTGGTGGTGGAGGCAGTGCATGCTTGAGATGGTGTGCCATCAAGTGGGCTGCTTTGTCTTGGATGGTGTCGAGCTTCTTGAGTGTTGTTGGAGCTGCACCCATCCAGGCAAGTGGAGAGTATTCTATCACATTCCTGACTTGTGCCTTGTAGATGGTGGACAGGCTTTGGGGTGTCAGGAGGTGAGTTACTAGCCTCAGGATTCCTAGCCTCTGACCTGCTCTTGTAGTCATGGTATTTAAATGACTACTCCAGTTTAGTTTCTGGTCAATGGTCTCCTAGGATATTGATAGTGGGGGATTCAGCGATGGTAATGCCATTGAATGTCAAGGGGAGATGGTTAGATTCTCTCTTGTTGGAGATGGTCATTGCCTGGCACTTGTGTGGCGCGAAAATTACTTGCCACTTATCAGTCAAAGCCTGGATATTGTCCAAGTCTTGCTGCATTTCTATATGGACTTCTTCAGTATCTGAGAAGTCGTGAATGGTGCTGAACATTGTGCAATCATCAGCGAACATCCCCACTTCTGACCATATGATTGAAGGAAGGTCATTGATAGGAACATAGAAAATAGGAGCAGGAGTAGGCCATTCGGCCCTTCGAGCCTGCTCCACCATTCATTATGATCATGGCTGATCATCCAACTCAGTAGCCTGTTCCCACTTTCTCCTCATACCCTTTGATCCCTTTAAACCCAAGAGCTACATCTAACTCCTTCTTGAAAATATATAATGTTTTGTCCTCAACTGCTTTCTGTGGTAACGAATTCCACAGGCTCACCACTCTCTGGGTGAAGAAATTTCTCCTCATCCCAGTCCTGAAAGGTTTACCCCATCTCCGCAGACTATGACCCCTGGTTCTGGACTCCCCCACCATCGGGAACATCCTTCCTGCATCTACCCTGTCAAGTGCTGTTAGAATTTTATAGCTTTCTATGAGATCCCCCCCTCTTCGGAACTCCAGCAAATATAATCCTAACCAATTCAATCTCTCCTTATACGTCAGTCCCACCATCCCAGGAATCAGTCTGGTAAACCTTTGCTGCACTCCCTCGATAGCAAGAACATCCTTCCTCAGATAAGGAGACCAAAACTGTACACAGTATTCCAGGTGTGGCCTCACCAAGGCCCTGTATAATTGCAGCAAGACATCCCTGCTTCTGTACTCGAATCCTTTCGCTATGAAGGCCAACATACCATTTGCCTTTTTTACCGCCTGTTGCACCTGCATGCTTACCTTCAGCGACTGGTGTACGAGAACACACAGGTCTCACTGCATATTCCCCTCTCTCAGTTTATAGCCGTTCAGATAATAATCTGCCTTCCTATTTTTTGCTGCCAAAGTGGATAACCTCACATTTATCCACATTATACTGCATCTGCCATGCATTAGCCCACTCACTCAACTTGTCCAAATCACCCTGAAGCCTCTCTGCATTCTCCTCACAACTCACCCTCCCACCCAGTTTTGTGTCATCTGCAAATTTGGAGGTATTACATTTAGTTCCCTCATCTAAGTCATTAATGTATATTGTGAATAGCTGGGGTCCTAGCACCGATCCCTGCGGTACCCCACTAGTCACTGCCTGCCATTCGGAAAAAGACTCATTTATCCCTTCTCTTTATTTCCTGTCTGCCAACCAATTTTCTATTCATCGCAATACATTACCCCCAATCCCATGTGCTTTAATTTTACATGCTAATCTCTTATGTTGTACTTTGTCGAAAGCCTTCTGAAAGTCCAAATAAACCACATCCACTGGCTCCCCCTCATCAACTCTACTAGTTACATCCTCAAAGAATTCTAGTAGATTTGTCAAGCATGATTTCCCTTTCGTAAATCCATGCTGACTCTGTCCGATTCTACCACTGTTCTCCAAGTGCTCTGCTATAAAATCTTTGATAATGGACTCTAGAATTTTCCCCACTACCGACGTCAGGCTGACTGGTCTATAATTCCCTGCTTTCTCTCTACCTCCCTTTTTAAACAGTGGGGTTACATTAGCTACCCTCCAATCTGTAGGAACTGTTCCACAGTCTATAGAATCTTGGAAGATGCATCCACTATTTCTAGGGCCACTTCCTTAAGTACTCTGGGATGCACACCATCAGGCCCTGGGGATTTATCAGCCTTCAATCCCATCAATTTCCCCAACACCTTTTCTCTACTAATACTGATTTCTTTCAATTCCGCTCTTTCACTAAACCCTGTGTTCCTGACTGTAAGGGACCTACATTTGTCTTCACCAATCGTTTTCTCTTCACATACATATAGAAACTTTTACAGTTAGTTTTTATGTTCCCCGCAAGCTTGCTGTTGTATTCTATTTTCCCCTTCTTAATCAATCCCTTGGTCCTCCTTTGCTGAATTCTAAACTGCTCCCAATCCTCAGGTCTGTTGTTTTTTCTGGCAGATTAATATGCCTCTTGCTAGGATCTAATGCTATCTCTAATTTCCCTTGTAAGCCATGGTTTGGCTACCTTTCCCATTTTACTTTTGCGCCAGACAGGGATAAATAATTGTTGCAGTTCATCCATGTGCTCTTTAAATGTTTGCCATTGCCTATCTACTGTCATCCTTTCAAGTAACGTTCCCCAATCTGTCATAGCCAACTCGCGCCTCATACCTTCGTAGTTTCCTTTATTAAGATTCAGGACCCTTGTCTCAGAATCAACTACATCATTCTCCATCTTTATGAAGAATTCTATCATATTATGGTCACTCATCCCCAAGGGGTCTCGCACCATTAGATTGTCAATTATTCCTCTCTCATTACACAATACCCAGTCGAGGATGGCCTGTTCTCTGGTTGGTTCCTCAATGTATTGGTCCAGAAAACCATCCCGTTTACACTCCAAGAATTCCTCCTCTACGGTATTGTGACTAATTTGATTTGACCAATCAATATGAAGATTAAAGTCATCCATAATTATAGATGTTCATTTATCGCATGCGTCTCTAATTTCCTGTTTAATGCCATTCCCAACATCACTACTACAGTTTGGGGGTTGATATACAACCCCCACTAACGTTTTTTGCCGCTTAGTGTTTCTCAGCTCTACCCATACAGATTCCACATCGTCAGAGCTAATATCTTCCCTCACTATTGCGTTAATTTCCTCTTTAACCAGCAATGCAACTCCACCGCCTTTTACTTTTTGTCTGTCCTTCCTAAATACTGAATACCCCTGGATGTTCATTTCCCAACCCTGGTCACCCTGCAACCATGTCTCCGTAATCCCGACTATATCATACACGTTTACATCTATTTGTGCGATTAATTCATCCACTTTATTGCGAATGCTCTGCGTGTTAAGGCACAAAGCCTTAAGGCTTGTCTTTTTCACATTACTTGTCCCCTTCCCACTATTTTTCACTGTGGCCCTGTTTGATTCTGCCCTTGATTTCTCTGCCTATCAGTTTTCTTATTCCCCTTACTGTCTTTTGTTCTTGTCTTTGATCCCCCCTCCTCTGACTCCTTACAAAGATTCCCATCCCCCTGCCATTTTAATTTAAACCCTCCCCAATCACTCTAGCAAATACTCCCCCTAGGACATCAGTCCTGGTCCTGCCCAGGTGTAACCCGTCCAGTTTGTACTGGTCTGACCTCCCCCAGAACCGGTCCCAATGTCCCAGGAATCTAAAACCCTTCCCCTCACACCATCTCTTCAGCCACATATTCATCCGATATATCCTGCTATTTCTACTCTGGCTAGCACGTGACACTGGTAATAACCCTGAGATGACTACCTTTGAGGTCCTACTTTTCAACTTACTTCCTAACTCCCTATATTCTGATGAAGCAGCTGAAGATGGTTGGGCCTAGGACACTACTCTGAGGAACTTCTGCAGTGATGTCCTGGAGCTCAGATGATTGACCTCCAACAACCACAACCATCTTCCTTTGCACTAGATATGACTCCAACCAGTGGAGAGTTTTCCTCCTGATTCCCATTGACTCCAGTTTTGCTAGGGCTCTTTGATGCCATACTCGGTCAAATGCTGCCTTGATGCCAAGGGCAGTCACTCTCACCTCACCTCTTGAGTTCAGCTCTTTTGTCCATGTTTGAACCAAGGCTGTGATGAGGTCAGGAGCTGAGTGGTCCTGGCAGACCCCAAACTGAGCATCAGTAAGCAGGTTATTGCTGTTTAAGTGCTGCTTGATGGCACTGTCAACCGCACCTTCCATCACTTTACTGATGATTTAGAGTAGACTGATGGGGCGGTAATTGGCCGGGTTGCACTTGTCCTGCTTTTTGTGTACTGGACATACCTGGGCAATTTTCCACATTGCCGGGTAGATGCCAGTGTTGTAGCTGTATTGGAACAGCTTGGCTCGGGGCGTGGCAAGTTCTGGAGCACAGATCATCAGTACTATTGCCGGAATATTGTCAGGGTCCATAGCGTTTACAGTATCCAATGCCTGGGATATGAGAGTAGCTCCAGAGGATTCGAGGATTACACCCCTGTTCATAAACATGGAGAGGGAGAAACCCAGTAACTACAGGCCAGTCAGCCGAATGTTGATGATGGGAAACTTTTAGAGACCATAATCTGGGACAACATTAATTGTTACTTGGAAAAACAGGGGTTAATAAATGACAGCCAGTATGAATTTGTTAAAGGCAAATCATTTTTTGACTAACTTGACTGAGTTCTTTGATGAAGTTAGATGTTGGGTGTACGAACTGTCAAAAGGAGGCATAGAATAGATTTTTGTCAGTACAAGTGAAGCCTATGGAGTTAAACGGGCAGTGGTAGCCTGGATACCAAATTGGCTAAGAGACAGAAAGCACAGAGTGGTGGTGAATGACTATTTTTCAGACTGGAGGGAAGTAAACAGTGGTGTCCCCCAGGCGCTGGTGTTAGTAGAGTCACAGAGTCATAGAGTTATACAGCACAGAAACAGGCCCTTCAGCCCATCCTGTCTGTGCCGGCCATCAAGCACTTATCGATTCTAATCCCATTTTCCAGCACTTGGCCCGTAGCCTTGTATGCTATGGTGTTTCAAGTGCTCATCTAAATACTTCTTAAATGTCCTGAGGGTTTCTGCCTCTACCACCTCTTCAGGCAGTGCGTTCCAGATTTCAACCAACCTCTGAGTGGAAAACGTTTTCCTCAAATCCCCTCTAAACCTCCTGCCCCTTACCTTAAATCTATGCCCCCTAGTTATTGACCCCTCCGCTAAGGGAAAAAGTTTCTTCCTATCTACCCTATCAATGCCCCTCATAATTTTGTATACCTCAATCAGGTCCCTCCTCAGCCTTCTCTGCTCGAAGGAAAATAACCCTAGCACATCCAATCTCTCTTCATTGCTGAAATGCTCCAGCCAAGGTAACATCCTGGTGAATCTCCTCTGCATCCTCTCCAGTGCAATCACATCCTTACTGTAGTGTGGCGACCAGAATTGTACACAGTACTCCAGCTGTGGCCTAACTAGCGTTTTATATAGCTCCTTAATAACCTCCCTGCTCTTATATTCTATGCCTCGGCTAATAAAGGCAAGTATCCCATATGCCTTCCTAACCACCTTATCTACCTGTGCTGCTGCCTTCAGTGATCTATGGACAAGTACACCAAGGTCCCGCTGACCCTCTGTACTTCCTAGGGCCCTACCATCCATTGTATATTCCCTTGCCTTATTAGTTTTCCCAAAATGCATCACCTCACACTTCTCAGGATTAAATTCCATTTGCCACTGCTCTGCCCATCTTACCAGCCCATCTATATCGTCCTGTAATATAAGGCGTTCCTCCTCATTATTTACGACACCACCAATTTTCGTATCATCTGCGAACTTACTGATCATACCTCCTATATTCACATCTAAATCATTAACGTACACTAAAAACAGCAAGGGTCCCTGCGGTACACAACTGGTCAGAGACTTCCAATCGCAAAACAGCCCTCGACCATTACCCTCTGCCTCCTGCCACTAAACCAATTTTGGATCCAATTTGCCAAATTGCCCTGGATCCCATGGGCTCTTACCTTCTTAACCAATCTCCCATGCGGGACCTTCTCAAAAGCCTTACTGAAGTCCATGTAGACTACATCAACTGCTTTACCCTCATCTACACACCTGGTCACTGACTCAAAAAATTCAATCAAGTTTGTTAGACACGATCTCCCCTTGATAAAGCCATGCTGACTCTCCTTGATTAATCCCTGCTTCTCCAAGTGGAGATTAATCCTGTCCCTCAGAATTTTTTCCAATAGTTTCCCTATCACTGATATTAGACTCACCGGCCTGTAATTACCTGGCTTATCCCTGCTACCCTTCTTGAATAATGGCACCACATTCGCAGTCCTCTCGTCCTCTGGTACTTCTGTGGCCAGAGAGAATTTGAAAATTTGTGTCAGAGCCCCTGCAATCTCCTCCCCTTGCCTCACATAGCAGCCTGGGTTACATCTCATCTGGGCCTGGGGATTTATCCACTTTTACGCACGTTAAAACCACTAATACCTCCTCCCTTTCAATGCTAATTTGTTCAATTTATATCACAACCCCCCTCTCTGATTTCTACACCTACATCATCCTTCTCCATAGTGAGCACAGATGAAAAGTAATAGAAACATAGAAAAATAGGAGCAGGAGTAGGCCATTCAGCCCTTCGAGCCTGCACCGCCATTCAATACGATCATGTCTAATCATCCAAACTCAATACCCTGTTCCCGCTTTCTCCCCGTATCCCTTGATCCCTTTAGCCCTAAGAACTATACCTAACATTAATAATTTTAATCATTTAAAACCTCACCTACTTCCTCCAGCTCCACATACAGATTGCCACTTTGGTCCTTAATGGGCCCTACTCTTTCCCTGCTTATCCTCTTGCCCTTAATATACTGATAAAACACCTTGGGATTTTCCTTTATCTTGCCTGCCAATGTTTTTTCACATCCCCTCTTCACGCTCCTAACTACTTTTTAAAGTAATCCCCTACAGTTCCTATATTCCTCTAGGGCCTCCGCGGTTTTCAGCCCTCTGAATCTGCCATAAGCCTTCTTTTTTTCCCTTATCCAATCCTCTGTATCCCTTGACATCCACAGTTCCCTGGACTTGTTGGTCGTACCCTTCACCTTTACAGGAACATGTTGGCCCTGAACTCTCACTATTTCCTTTTTGAATGACACCCACTGGTCTGATGTAGACTTTCCTACAAATATCTGCTCCCAGTCCACTTTGGCCAGATAGTCATAGAATCATAGAGTCGTACAGCATAGAAACAGGCCCTTCGGCCCACCGCGTCCATGCCGACCATAATGCTTATCTATACTAATCCCACCTGCCTGCATTAATTCCATATCCCTCTATGCCTTGCTCATTGAAGTACCTGTCCAGATGCCTCTTAAATGTTGCTACTGTTCCTGACTCCACCACCTCCTCTGGCAGCTCATTCCAGATACCCACTATTCTTTGTGTGAACAATTTACCCCTTTGATCCCCTTTAAATCTCCTCCCTCTCACCTTAAATCTATACCCTCTAGTTTTAGTCACCCCTACCATGGGAAACAGACTCTGGCTATCTACCCTATCTATGCCTCTCATAATTTTATATACCTCTATCATGTCCCCTCTCAGCCTCCTTCGCTCCAGGGAAAACAGACCCAGCCTATCCAATCTCTCTTTATAACTCAAGCCCTCCAAACTAGGCAACATCCTTGTGCACTTTTTCTGCAGCCTCTCTAGCTTAATCACATCTTTCCTGTAGTGCGGCAACCAGAACTGCACACAGTACTCCAAAAGCGGCCTAACCAACGTTATGTACAACTGTAACTCTTGTACTCAATGCCTCGGCCGATGAAGGCAAGCATACCATACGCCTTCTTCACCACCCTGTCTACCTCTGTTGCCACTTTCAGGCAACTATGTACTAGCACCCCAAGGTCTCGCTGTTCAACAACACTCCCCAGGGTCCTGCTATTCACTGTATATGTCCTGCCCTGGTTTAACTTCCTAAAATGCATCACTTCACACTTGTCTGTGTTAAATTCCATTTGCCAATCCCTTGCCCACTTTCCCAGTTTATCTATATCCTGTTGTAACCTTAGACAATCTTCTTCACTGTCCACTATACCACCAATTTTGGTGTCATCTGCAAACTTACTAATCATGCCCCTACATTCACATCAAGTCATTAATATATATGACAAACAACAGAGGGCCCAGCACCGATCCCTGCGGCACACCACTGGTCACTGGCCTCCAATCTGAAAAACAACCCTGCACTACCACCCTCTGCCTCCTATCAGCAAGCCAATTTTGTATCCAATTGGCTAGCTCACCCTGGATCCCATGTGTTTGAACCTTCTGGACCAGCCTACCATGTGGATCTTGTCAAAGTCCTTGCTAAAGTCCACGTTGACAACGTCCACCGCCCTGCCCTCATCAATCCTCTTGGTCACCTCCTCAAAAAACTCAATCAAATTCGTGAGACATGATTTCCCACGCACAAAGCCATGCTGACTTTCCCTAATCATCCCATGCCTTTCCAAATGCATATAAATCCTGTCTCTCAGAATTCCTTCCAATAACTTTCCCACGACTGATGTAAGGTACACCGGCCTGTAGTACCCTGGTTTATCCCTGCTGCCCTTCTTAAATAAAGGCACAACATTAGCTATCCTCCAGTCTTCCGATACCTCACCCGTGGCTAACGATGACACAAAAATCTGTGCCAGGGCCCAGATCCTGTTTTATCATATTGAAATTGGCCTTCCCCCAATTCAGTACCTTTATTTCCGGTCCATCTTTGTCCTTTTCCATAACTACCTTAAATCTTACAGATTTATGTTCACTATCACTGACATGTATGCCACTTGTCTGGCTTCATTCCCTAAGATCTAGTCCAGTACCGCCCCTTCTCTTGTGGGACTTTCTACGTGCTGGCTGAAAAAGTTCTCCTGGATATACTTTAAGAATTCCGCCCCCTTTAAGCCTTTTGCACTAAGACTATCCCAGTTAATATTGGGGAAGTTGAAATCCCCTACTATTATTACCATATGAGAGGTATAGACAGGGTGGATAGCAAGAAGCTTTTTCCCAGAGTGGGGGATTCAATTACTCGGGGTCATGAGTTCAAAGTAAGAGGGGAAAAGTTTAGGGGGGATATGCGTGGAAAGTTCTTTACACAGAGGGTGGTGGGTGCCTGGAACGCGTTGCCAGCGGAGGTGGTAGACGCGGGCACGATAGCGTCTTTTAAGATGTATCTAGACAGATACATGAATGGGCAGGAAGCAAAGAGATACAGACCCTTAGAAAATAGGCGACATGTTTAGATAGAGGATCTGGATTGGCGCAGGCTTGGAGGGCCGAAGGGCCTGTTCCTGTGCTGTAATTTTCTTTGTTCTTTGTTCTTTGTTCTATTATTTTTACACTTCTCTGAGATTTGCCAACATATCTGCTCCTCTATCTCTCCCTGACTGTTTGGAGGCCTGTTGTGCACTCCCAGCAAAGTGATTGTCCCCTTTTTGTTCTTAAGTTCTGCCCATATGGGCTCATTTGAGGAACCTTCTAAGGTATCATCCCTCCTTACTGCAGTAATTGACTCCTTGATCAATAATGCAATGCCACTTCCTCTTTTACCCCCTCCACTGTCACGCCTGAAGATTCAATATCCTGGAATATTGAGCTGCCAGTCCTGCCCTTCCCTCAACCATGTCTCTGTGATAGCAGTAATATCATATTCCCATGCGTTCATCAACGCCCTCAATTCATTTGCCTTATGTGTCAGACTTCTTGTGTTAAAATAGATGCAATCTACCCTTGCATTATTCGCGTGTGCCTTAACAGGTCTATATTTGCTCTGCCTTCCAGACTGACTCAGTTTCTCTTCTATATTTAGCTGTGCATCACCCCCTACTGTACCTCCACACTGTATCCCATCCCCCTGCCAAATTAGTTTAATCACCCCCCCCCCCCCCCACCCCCACCCCCCCGCCACCAACAACACTCGCAAACCTCCCAGCAAGGATGTTGGTCCCATTCCGGTTCAGGTGCAACCCGTCCAACTTGTACAGGTCTTACCTTTGCCAGAAACAGACCCAGTGATCCAGCAAACTAAAGCCCTCCCTCCTGCACCATCCCTTCAGCCATGCATTCATCTGCTCTATCCTACTCACTAGCACTGCTCTTTTTGATAAATATTAATGACCTGGAATTGGGTATATATTGTATAGTTTCAATGTTTGTGAATGACACAAGTCTTAGAAATGTAGTGAGGAGGGTAGTAGCAGGACTTCAGGAGGTCATAGATGGACAAATGAAATGGGCAGGCAAATGGCAGCTACAATTTAATGCAGAGAAATGTGAAGTGATAAATTTTGGAAAGAGAATTGTTCTTCAGGTGTTGGAGCAATGAACATTAAGGGGAGATTTAATAGAGGTGACTAAAGAAGAGAAATTTTGATAAAATCAATAGGGAGAAACTGTTTCTACCATGGGGAAGAATGGGGGGGGGGGGCTGGTGGTAGTTGTGGTGGGGGCAGGGGAGAAGGTGGGACTAACTGGATAGTTGTTTCAAAGGTTTGGCACAGACACAATGGGACAAATACCCTCCTTCTGTGCTGTATTATTCTATGATTCTGCCATAGTCTTGCCCACTCAATCTCCATAGAATTACAAATTATTCACAGTACAGGAACAGACCATTTGGCCCAGCTGGTTCACTGTTTATGCTCCACATAAGCCTTCACCCAACCCCTTCATCTAATCTGATCAGCTTATCCTTCTATTACTTTCTCTCATTTTCTTATCTTTCTTCCCCTTAGTTGGCATCCTTCCATCTACGAAAGATGATGGACACGCAGCAAGCAATCCATTTAGGTGAGGTGTCTTCTCTTTGTTGATGGCTGTGGAGGCCAATCCTCGAGAGGCAGGTTCTGCCACAAGTGCTGCATGTGAAGCTGCCAAATGACACTGAGTTGTTTTCAGTGTTGGCACCTGTTGCCAAGCTGCTGTAGCAACCGATCATCATGGTAGTGCACACCAGTCCACAGGATGTGTCGCCATTTCCCATTTCCCAGCTAGTGACTCCCAAGTGCGATAGTCGATATTTAGGGCCTTCATGTCACACTTGTAAGCATCCTTGTAGCAGAGCTTTGGGCACCCCACTGGCCGTCTGTCCTGGCTACCTCACCATACGGAAGGTCCCTGTGTATGTGACCGTCTTCCATCCTGCAGACGTGTCCAATCCTCTGAAGCCGCTTCTGTTTGATTAGTGCTGACACACGTGGGAGCTCTGCCTTTGAAAGGACTGTAACAGTTGTGATTTTATCCTGCCAGGATATACCCATAATGCACTGCAGAGAGCGAAGATGAAAATTCGAGTTTCCTTTCCTGGCAGCTGTAAGTTGCCCATGTTTCACAGCCATACAGCAAGGTGCTGAGTACACAGGCCTTATAAACCACCAGCTTGGTCCTAAGGAACAGCTCAGTGTTATTCCATGCACGTCTCACAAGTCGGTCAAAGGTAGTAGCTGCTTTCCCTATGTGTGTATCGAGCTCTGCATCAAAGGACAGATTGTCTGTCAGCGTGGATCCAAGGCAGCAGAATTTGCTAACCACTTCCAGTAGATATGGAAGGAGTCTACTTGCACACTAGGTCAGACAGCGAGCTCTACAATCTACCAAGGCTCAAAACAAAGACAAAAACACATCACGTCCTGATCAGAGAACTCCTCTACACTGATGATGCTGCACTAGTCACTCACACGGAAACTCAGCTACAAAGACTCATGGATTGTCTCTCCCGTGCCTGTAACTTCTTGTTCCCCTCAAATTCTCAACTACTCTTCGTGGTTCCAAGTTTCACATTCTCTAGATAAAGAAGTTTCTCCTGAATTCCCTATTAGATTTATTAACGACTATCTTATTATCTGTGGAGTTAAAGGGGCAGTGGTAGCATGGATACAAAATTGGCTAAGAGACAGAAAGCACAGAGTGGTGGTCTCTCCCACAAGTGGAAACATCTTCTCTACGTCTATCCTAACAAACGCTTTCATATATGTAAAAAAATCTATTAGGTCACCCTCTCAGCCTTCACTTTTCCAGTAAAAGAGCCCCAGCCTGTTCAATCCTTCATGATAGGTGTAAACTCTCAGTTCTGGTAGTATTCTAGTAAATCTTTTCTCCACCTTCTCCAATGCCTCTATATCCTTTTATTTTTATAATATTGTCAGGCAAACCGCCCACCTGCCCAGACTGAGGCACATATGATTTCGCCACATGAATATTAAAACTTAAATTTGCAAGCCCCCGGCTGGAAGGACATTTACATAGTACCAGATAGTGTTAAAATAAAGGAACCAGTCCCCAACCCAATACACAGAAGAGGCCTGGTCAAACCAGTCAGTCACATGACTACCTGCTGGCCAACTAGGGGAGTTTTAAACTGGAAAAACAGAATTTGAACTCAGAATGCCGTGTGCTCCTGGAACTGAAGCAAGAATTACCTCCTCTGCTGTCTGCCCTCGTCTCGCACTCACCAGCTTCGGAAACCATTGAAGACAGGTAAACTCAAAGAGAGAAAAAGTCTCCGATGTGATCAAGGTTTCAGAGGCACACTGGGCCCCAATGAAACATAAAACCTGATCTTCAATCAAGGACTACAGTGAGCTCGAAGCACAGTAACAAGATATTGCCTCAACTTTATCTTTTCTTCTCTTTACTGTCCCTATCTGCATGTGTATATCACATGTGCATGCTAGCGTGGGCATGTCGTATATCCGTAGGCGTGAACTGTATTAGAGATTAAGTAAGTTTAATAAATTTCACTTTTCTTCTTTAAACCAAAGAAAGCCTGTTTGTGCTCATTTCTTTGCCTTATAATTGGAAAGCTGTAAAGAAGAATTCACAAAGGGGGAGCTCAAAACACAATGGGTTTAAAATTAAACCCTGTTACAATAAGGATAGTAACAGACACCTTTCTAACCTGGTTGTAACAATATGGAGACCAGAACTGTGCACAATGCTCCAAATGTGAACTAACTAAAATTCTATACAACTTTAATATAACTTCTCTGTTTTATAATTCTATCTCTCGAGAAATAAACCCATGAACTGTTTGCTTTTCTTTATGACATTATTAACCTGCAAATCTACTTTTTGTAAATTTGTGTATCTGTACCCCAAGACCCCTGTGCTCCTGTACCTCATTTAGACTCTCACTATTCAAGCAGTATGTGGTCTCCTTATTCTTTCTACCGAAATGTATCTCCTCACACTAACCTATATTGACGCTCATTTGCTAATTACTCACCCATTTGCAAGTTTATTAATGTCTTTCTGCATTTTATCTTAATCCTCCTCTGTATAGACTACACCCCAATTTGGTGTCACCCACAAATTTTGTATTTGCACTTTCAGTTTCCGAGTCCATATTGTTTATGTAAATGGTGAACAAAAGTTGTCCCAGCACTAATTCATGTGGAACACCATTTCCCATCGTTTGCCAGTCTGTAACTATCCAAACCCCAACTTTCTGTTTTCTGTTTTGTAGCCAGCTTGATATCCATTTCAGTTCATTCCCAGCTTCTGCCTACACTACTTGCTGAATTCCTAATTTAGTGTCATCTGCAAACTTGAATCTACAGCTCTCTATTTCTTCATCCAAGTCATTGATCTGTATCTGGTGAAAAGCTGAGACCCCAAAACACACCACTGGTCACATCCCACCAATCAAAGTACATACCTGTTACCCCTACTCTCTGTCTCCTTCCTCCCAACCAATTAACATACAAGTCACAAGGTTATCTCCAATTCCTGCGCTCTCAGCTTTGCTAATAAGCTCTTGTGAGGAACCTCAGCAAACGTCTTCTGGAAATCCATATAGACAACATCCATCGACATTCTCCTATCCACCTTGTTAGTGACCTCCTTAAAAAATTCAACTCGATTAACTATGACCTATCCTGCACAAATCCATACTGACTCCCTCTCGTCAGTTAAACCTGTCCAAGTGCTCAATTACTCTGTCCCTGATGATAGATTTCAGTAACGTCTCCATCACTGGTATTAAATTGTTCGATCAGTGGTTTCCTGCTTTCTTCCGCTTGTCTTAAATAATAGTGGCATTTCTAGTTTTCTAATCTAATGACATCATTCCTGAATTAAGAGAGCTTTGGAAATTTATAACTAACACATCTGCCTCACCTGATTCTTCTAATTAACCTGCAGTGGAAATCATCAAGTCCTGGAGATTTGACTATATTAAGTCCTCCTATTTTCTGCATTACCATTTTCTGGGCTGCTTGCATGCACTTCTGCTGATGGTGTGAAGTGCTCTGGCTGACACACAGTGGCACAGTGCAGGATGGCTCAGGGACTGAGGATGCAGAGGTTCTCAGATGCAGCACTGGAGGTCCTGGTGGACGAGATACAGAAGATGATGTTCTCTATTTGCAGAAGGCAAATATACCACCTTGCCCTCCTGCTCTTTCTGCTGCAGAAGCTGGTTCTGCTCTGCCTGGCCTCATGTCTTCCCATTCCTCCTGTAGACAGAGGGGATCCCTAGCAAGATGCCTATGACCAAGCACTCCCTTTCTCCTGGTGACTCCTATCAGGTCTCCAATAAAGTGGAGTAGCACAGCACTCACTCTCTTTCGGTGAAGTCCTCAGAGAATTTCCAGAATAAATATTGCTTGAGTGTTGGTGAAGTTTTGACAAAATACTAGCTACTAAAATGCCATGCCTCCTCTTTAATGAGCAGTGACAGACATTTTAATTATCTGTTTAGTGAACCTCCAGGCTTCAACTTTTGACCAAGGTGGTGACTTGTGCTAAACACAGGCTAAACTGCCAGTTCAGCTGATTATCCCATCTCAGCCACCGGGAAGCTCTTTAGTGCCAATAGTATCCAGGTAAAATCGGCCCATAAGCTCTCTTCATAGGCATAGAGAAGGTTAAGAGGAAGTCTGAGATGTTCAGTTATGTGAGGTTTTGATCAGATACTTTAGAAAATCTATTTCTACCAGTTGCAGAGTTGGTTAACTAGAGCACACAGATTTAGTACTTGTTTTGGTAAACGGTTTGTTGGGATTGAAAGCCTGACCAACAGCAGTGAGGGAAGTAGCAACCATAACAGATTTTAGAAGTAAGTGGGGAAAATAGGTATAAAAAATTAATAGGTTTCAAAGGAGCTTTGGAACGGACAGGCGATGGAATTAAGTGTATCATTTCCACAGATAGCCAGCACAGAGTGATGGCCTGAATGGCCGTTCTGTACCCTAAGTCTCCATGATTCCCTACCCATCTCTCTTTCTCACCTACAGTTCAGTGAGATGAAGCCTTCGGCACAATGCTGTAAAGGCTGACAGGATGTTATTGTTGGTCGGGCCGATGAGGTTATCCACTGATGTCGGCTGACTCTCCATATTCAGCTGATATAATGTTTGTGTTTAGAATAAAACCTTCACAGAGTCAACTTTGGCTATTACTGCAATCACAGGAGCAGGCACACATTGTGAAATGTTTTCCCATTGTGTCATCTGGAATTATAGCTGCAATCAGAAAGAGCACAAAGTTTACAAATACCAAAGTCATGACAGGCACTGCGGGCGGAGAGGCCCTGCTGTTGCTAACTGCATGATTACATCATTCGCTTGTCAGGGTAACGGAAACCCGAGAGAGAAAGTCAAGGTGAGGGAGATCACTGCTTAATGGGCTGAGAGTCATTCATTTGGTAAACTCATTGAAATGTAAATAAAATATAGTCTTTCTTTTTCAATAGAGTTAAAATTGTACAGACTCTCAGAATCTGAATCATCCCAAGATATTTCAAATCAACTGAACCTACTTTTAAAAAAAACAGACAAAATACAAACTCCGTGTTGAATCTCTAACTTCTTTCACAGCTTCAAGCAACAATGATTTCTGCCAGCCCTCTCCCAAAGGCACTGAGGCTTGCTGTATATGTGTCACACTTTGGAAGGCTTGTCACCTATGGAGGGCATCACAGTCAAAGCTGATCCTGTCCTCACCAATATCCAGCAGGAGACACTGGAAACTGATCAGCAGCAGGAAGGCACTGACAGGAAATGGAAACTCACAACAGGAAGCAGAAATCCAAGCTGTGAAACAGAGCTTACACCAGGCACTAGAACCCCACAACAGGAAATAGAAATTCAGCGAATGGAAATTCAGATCTTGAACAATTAGCCCCTTGAGGCTGTCCTAAACAGAGTTCACATGACAGGAATGGAAAGACATGCCAGGAAATAGAAACTGACACCTGAAAACAGAAACCCGCAACAGAAAATGAAACTTACACTCAAGAGAAACAACAACTGGCACATGGAAACACAAACTGACACCGGAAAACCGGAGCTCACACCAGGATATGGTAGCACATTGGTTATGTTACTGGACTAATTCAGAGGCCTTAACTAATGCTCCGGAGACATGAGTTCAAGTCCCACTACAGCAGCTGGTGGAATTTAAATTCAATTAATTAATAAATCAGGAATGAAAAACCAATCTCATTAATAATAATCATGAAAGTGCTGGATTGTTGTAAAAACCCATTTGGTTCACTCATGTCCTTCAGGGGAGGAAATCTGCCATCCTTACCTGGTCTGGCCTACATGTAACTCCAGACCCACAGAATGTGGTTGACCCTTAACTGCCCTTTGAAATGGCCAAGCAAGACAGTCAATTGTACCAAACCATGACAGAAAGTTGAAAAGGAATAAAACCGGCATCAACCTAGACACCGCAAATTACAAAGGCCCACCCAGCCCAGTCGACTCTGCAAAGTCCTCCTTGGGAACAACTGGGGGCTTGTGCCAAAATTGGGAGAGCTGTCCCACAAATTGGCCAAGCAACACCTGACATAGTCAAACTCACCGAATCAAACCTGACAGCCAATGTCTCAGATTCCTCCATCGCTATCCCTGGGTATGTCCTGTCCCACCAGAGGTGGCAAGACAGTGGTATAAAGTCAGGAGAGAATGGTTCCGGGGTCTGGAGACTGGGGAGTCAGAGACTGGAGACTGCAGACCCATTTATGGAAAGTTGTCTGACTATCTTGACTGAATTCTTTGATGAGGTAACAGAGAAGGTTGATCAGAGTTCTGATGAAAGGTCACAGGCTTGAAATGTGAACTCTGTTTCTTTCTCCATAGATGCTGCCAGACCTGCTGCGTATTTCCAGCACTTTCTGTTTTTATTTCAGATTTCCAGCATCTGCAGTATTCTGCTTCTATTTTGTACCATCTACAAGATGCACTGCAGCAACTCACCAAGGCTCCTTGGACAGCACCTTCCAAACCTGTGACCTCTACCAACTAGAAGGATAAGGTCAGCAAATGCATGGGAACACCACCACCTGTAAGTTCCCCTCCAAGTGGGGCGGCACAGTGGCGCAGCGGTTAGCACTGCAGCCTCACAGCTCCAGGGACCCGGGTTCGATTCCGGGTACTGCCTGTGTGGAGTTTGCAAGTTCTCCCTGTGTCTGCGTGGGTTTTCTCCGGGTGCTCCGGTTTCCTCCCACAAGCCAAAAGACTTGCAGGTTGATAGGTAAATTGGCCATTATAAATTGTCACTAGTATAGGTAGGTGGTAGGGAAATATCGGGACAGGTGGGGATGTTTGGTAGGAATATGGGATTAGTGTAGGATTAGTATAATTGGGTGGTTGATGTTCGGCACAGACTCGGTGGGCCGAAGGGCCTGTTTCAGTGCTGTATCTCTAATCTAATCTAATCTAAGTCACACACCATCCTAACATGGAATTATATCGTTGTTCCTTCACTGTGGCTGGGCCAAAATCCTGGAACTCCCTTCTTAACAGCACTGTTGGTATACCTACCCAACATGGACTGCAGCGGTTCAAGAAGGCAGCTCACCACAACCTTCTCAAGGGCAATTAAGGATGGGCAATAAATGCTGGTGTTAAGATGAGGTGAGGAGGGGTCGAAAGGCACCCCTTTTGTCCCTCTCCTTGTTTGACCACAGTAGGGTTTATATCTTTTAGCTTACCAATTCAGTGAGTTTTTAACCCTTTTTGTGCTTTAATCATAAAAGAACCAATCGGACAAATTTTCTTGAGTTAGAATCATAGAACCATAGAAAAGTTATGGCACAGAAAGAGGCCATTCAGCCCATTGTGTCTGCACCGGCTGAAATAAAACTAGCCACCCAATCAAACCCCCCACTTTAAGCACTTGGTCCGTAGCCTTGCAGATTACAGCAATTCAGGTGCAGGTCCAGTTACATTTTAAATGAGTTGAGGGTTTCTGCCTCCACCACCGATCCGGGCAGTGAATTCCAGACACTCACCATATCCCCTCTAACCCTTCTACCAATCACCTTAAATCTGTGCCCCCGGTGATTGACCTCTCCAATAGGGAAACAGGTCACGCCTGTCTACTCTATCTTGGCCGTCATAGTTTTGTACACCTCAATAGGGGTCATAGACTTATAAAAAACACAGAAACAGGCCCTTCGGCCCACCGTGTCCATGCCGACCATCAAGTCTATCTATTTTAATTGCATTTTCCAACACTTGGCCCGTAGCTTTGTATGCTATGGCGTTTCAAGTGCTAATCTAAGTACTTCTTAAATGTTGTGAGGGTTCATGCCTCTACCACCTCTTCAGGCAGTGTGTTCCAGATTCCAACCACCCTCTGGGTGAAAAGATTTATCCTCAAATCCCCTCTAAACCTCCTGCCCCTTACCTTAAATCTATGCCCCCTGGTTATTGACACCTCCACTAAGGGGAAAGGTTTCTTCCTATCTACCTTATCTGTGCCTATCATAATTTTGTATACCTCAATCATGTCCCCCTCAGCCTTCTCTGCTCTAAGGAAAACAACCCTAGCCTTTTCAGTCTCTCTTCGTAGCTGAAATGCTCCAGCCCAGACAACATCCTGGTGAATCTACTTTGCATCCTCTCTAGTGCAATCACATCCTTCCTATAGGGCGGCACAGTGGCGCAGTGGTTAGCACTGCAGCCTCACAGCTCCAGCGACCTGGGTTCAATTCTGGGTACTGCCTGTGTGGAGTTTGCAAGTTCTCCCTGTGTCTGCGTGGGTTTCCTCCGGGTGCTCCGGTTTCCTCCCACATGCCAAAGACTTGCAGGTTGATAGGTAAATTGGCAATTATAAATTGCCCCTAGTATAGGTAGGTGGTAGGGAAATATAGGGACAGGTGGGGATGTGGTAGGAATATGGAATTAGTGTAGGGTTAGTATAAATGGGTGGTTGATGGTCGGCACAGACCCGGTGGGCCGAAGGGCCTGTTTCAGTGCTGTATCTCTAAACTAAACTATAGTGTGGTGACCAGAACTGTACACAGTACTCCAGCTGTGACCTAACCAGCATTTTATACAGCTCCATCATAACCTCCCTGCTCTTATATTCTATGCCTCGGCTAATAAAGTAAGTATCCCATATGCCTTCCTGACCACTTTATCTACCTGTGCTGCTGCCTTCAGTGATCTATGGACAAGTACACCAAGGTCCCTCTGACCCTCTGTATTTCCTAAGGTCCTACCATCCATTATATATTCCCTTGCCTTGTTAGTCCTCCCAAAATGCAACACCTCACACTTCTCAGGATTAAATTCCATTTGCTACTGCT
This sequence comes from Heterodontus francisci, assembly GCF_036365525.1. Lineage (NCBI taxonomy): Eukaryota > Metazoa > Chordata > Chondrichthyes > Heterodontiformes > Heterodontidae > Heterodontus > Heterodontus francisci. The sequence continues at coordinate 6,492,245 of NC_090413.1, forward strand.
CTGCCCATCTTACCAGCCCATCTATATAGTCCTTAATCTAAGGCTTTCCTCCTCACTATTTACGTCACCACCAATTTTTGTGTCGTCTGCAAACTTACTGATCATACCTCCAATATTCACGTCTAAATCATTAATATGCACTACAAACAGTAAGGGTCCCAGCACCAATCCCTGCAGTACACCACTGGTCACAGGCTTCCACTCGCAAAAACAACCCTCGACCATCACCCTCTGCCTCCTGCCACTCGGCCAATTTTGGATCCAATTTGCCAAATTGCCCTGGATCCCATGGGCTCTTACCTTCTTGACTAATCTCCCATGTGGGACCTTATCAAAAGCCTTACTGAAGTCCATGTAGACTACATCAAATGCTTTACCCTCATCTACACATCACCTCCTTGAAAAATTCAATCAAATTTGTTGGACACGATCTCCCCCTGACAAAGCCATGCTGACTATCCTTGATTAATCCCTGCCTCTCCAAGTGAAAACTAATCCTGTCCCTCAGAAATTTTTCCAATAGTCTCCCTACCATTGATGTTAGACTCACTGGCCTGTAATTACCTGGCTTATTCCTACTATCCTTCTTGAATAATGTACCACATTCACTGTCCTCCAATTCTCTGGCACCTCTCCTGTGGCCAGACAGGATTTGAAAATTTGTGTCAGAGCCCCTGCTATCTCCTCCCTTGCCTCACACAACAGCCTGGGCTACATCTTATCTGGGCCTGGGGATTTATCCACTTTTAAGCCCGCTAAAACTGCTAATATCTCCTCCCTTTCAATGATAATTTGTTCAAAAATATCACAATCCCCCTCCCTGATCTCTACACCTACATCGTCCTTCTCCATAGTGAACACAGATGAAAAGTAATCATTTAAAACCTGACCTACATCCTCTGGCTCCACACACAGATTGCCACTTTGGTCCTTAATGGGCCCTACTCTTTCCCTGGTTATCCTCTCGCCCTTAATATACTTATAAAACACCTTAGGATTTTCCTTTACCTTTCCTGCCAGTATTTTTTCATGTCTCCTCTTCGCTCTCCTAATTACTTTTTTAAGTACCCCTCTACACTTTCTATACTCCTCTAGGGCCTCCGCTGTTTTAGCCCTCTGAATCTGCCATAAGCCTCCCTTTTTATTCCTTATCTAATCCTCTATATCCGTTTGGCATCCAGGGTTCCCTGGACTTGTTGGTCCTACTCCTTGGATTAGGTCCTATGGTGGCACAGTGGCGCAGTGGTGAGCACCGCAGCCTCACAGCTCCAGCGACCGGGGTTCAATTCTGGGTACTGCCTGTGTGGAGTTTGCAAGTTCTCCCTGTGTCTGCGTGGGTTTTCTCCGGGTGCTCCGGTTTCCTCCCACATGCCAAAGACTTGCTGGTTGATAGGTTAATTGGTCATTATAAATTGCCCCTAGTATAGGTCGGTGGTAGGGAAATATAGGGACAGGTGGGGATGTGGTAGGAATATGGAATTAATGTAGGATGAGTATAAATGGGTGGTTGATGGTCGGCACAGACTCGGTGGGCCGAAGGGCCTGTTTCAGTGCTGTATCTCTAAACTAAACTAAGCTCTTCACCTTTACGGAACATGTTGGGCTTGAACTCTCACTATTTCCTTTATGAATGACTCCCACTGGTCTGATGTAGACTTTCCAACTAGTAGCTGCTCCCAGTCCACTTTGGCCAGATTCTGTTTTATCATATTGAAATCGGCTTTCCCCCAATTCAGTATCTTTTTTCCAGTCCATCTTTGTCCTTTTGCATAACTACCTGAAATCTTACAGAGTTATGGTCACTATCTCCAAAATGCTCCCCCACTGACATTTCTCCCACTTGTCTGGTGTCATTCCCTTGGATTAGGTCCAGCACTGCCCCTTCTCTTGTAGGACTTTCTATGTGCTGGCTCAAAAAGCTCTCCTGGATGCACTTTAAGAATTCCGCCCACTTTAAGCCTTTTGCACTAAGACTATTCCAGTCAACTGACGCACAGTGGCAGCAGTGTGTACCATCTACAAGCTGCACTGCAGCAACGCACCAAGGCTCCTTAGACAGCACCTTCCAAACCCGTGACCTATACCACCTAGAAGGACAAGGGAAGCAGATGCATGGGAACACCACCACCTGCAAGTTCCCCTCCAAGTCACACACCATCCTGACTTGGAACTATATCACCGTTCCTTCACTGTCACTGGGTCAAAATCCTTGAACTCCCTTCCTAACAGCACTGTGGACTGCATGGACTGCAGCGGTTCAAGAAGGTAGCTCACCACCACCTCCTCAAGCGCAATTCGGGATTGGCAATAAATGCTGGCCTGGCCAGCGACGCCCACATCCCATGAACGAATAAAAAAAATTTGTTATGGGAAGGTCATGTCTAACTAACTTGATTGAATTTTTTGAGGGGGTATCGATGATGTAGCCTTTTGTGGTATATATCAATGATTTAAATATAAATGTAGGGAGCATGATGAAGAATTTTGCTGATGATACCCAGAGCGTGATGGGGGTCAGGAACTCACCGTCTGAAAGGATGGTAGACCTGCAGGGCTATGAACCAAGAGCTAAAAAGTGGGATGAGGTTGATGACTCCACTTCAGCTGGCACAGACATGATGGGCCGAATGGCCACCTTCTGTGCAGTAAATTTTCTACATTTCTTTGGTGTTCCCATGACCCTGCTGCTCTTGTTCTTGCAGAGGGTGGAGATTGTTTGCTTGCAAGGAGCTGCCTCAGTTTGGAGATGATAATCCGTGTGTCAGCCATCTAACAAACCAAAACAAAAAAAGTTAACTTATTTGGAAATAGTGGCCACAATAGTTTTAGCATAATCATGGGAAAGGACAAAGAAAGAACAGGAGCAAAGGTTCTAAATTGGGGAAGGCAAATTTTATGAAACTGAGAGGTGACTTGGGCATTCAAGATACTACAGGCACAGTGTAGGCCTGTCTCCACAAAGATAAAGGGTGGTCCAGCTCCCTGGTTATGTAGAAGCTTACAGGGTAAGTTAAAGCAAGAAAAGAAAGCTTACGATGATCACAAATATCTTCATACTGTAGAAAGCCTAGACGAGTATAGAAAGTGCAGGGGTGAAGTGAAAAAAGGAAATTAGAAAAGCAAAGAGAGGACATGAAAAATTATTGGCAGGTAAAATCAAGGAAAGCCTGAAGATATTTTATCAGTACATTAAGAATAAGAGGATAACTAAGGAAAGGGTAGGGCCCATCAGAGATGGAACTTATGCGTAGATGTAGAAGATGTGGGCATGGTTCTTAATGAGTTTTTTGTCTCTGTCTTCTCAAAGGAGAGGGTTGAAGAGGAGGAGTGTGAAATATTAGATTAGATAAGCATAATGAGCAAGGAAATGCTTGAGGGTCTGACATACCTGAAAGTGGATAAATCACCAGGGCCAGATGGATTGCATCCCAGGCTCTTAAAAGAAGCCAGGGAGGAAATAGCGGATGTGCTGAGGAGCATCTTCAAACCCTCACTAGATACAGGCGAGGTACCAGATGATTGGAGGTCTGTGAACGTTGTACCATTGTTTAAAAAGGGTGTGAGGGATAGGCCAAATGATTATAGGCCAGTCAGTCTGACTTCAGTGGTAGCAAATTATTAGAATCAATTCTGAGAGACAGGATAAACTGTCACTTAGAAATGCACAGATTAATCAGGGATAGTCAACATGGATTTGTTAAGGGAAGGTCATGTCTTACTAACTTGATTGAGTTTTTTGAGGAAGTAACAAGGAGGATTGATGAGGGTAGTGCAGTGGATGTGGTTTACATGGATTTTAGTAAGGCATTTGACAAGGCCCCACATGGCAGACTGGTCAGTAAAATGAAAGCCCATGGGATACAGCGGAATGTGGCAGGCTGGATCCAGGATTGGCTCAGTGACAGGAAACAAAGGGTCGCAGTCGAAGGATGTTTTTGTGAATGGAAAGCTGTTTCCAGTGGTGTTCCACAGGGCTCAGTGTTGGGTCCCTTGCTGTTTGTGGTATATGTTAATGATTTGGACTTAAATGTGGGAGGCATGATTGGGAAATTTGCTGATGACACAAAAATTGGCCGTGTAGTTAATAGTGAGGAGGAGAGTCGTGGACTCCAGAATTATATCAATGGTTTGGTTGAGTGGGCAGAAAAGTGGCAAATGGAATTCAATCTGGAGAAGTGTGAGGTGATGTATTTGGGGAGGGCAAATAAAGCGAGGGAATACACAATAAACGGGAGGATATTGAGAGGGTTCGAAGAAGTGAGAGACCTTGGAGTACATGTCCACAGGTCCCTGAAGGTGGCAGGACAGGTAGATAGAGTGGTGAAGAAGGCATATGGAATGCTTTCCTTTATTGGCTGCGGTATAGAATACAAAAGCAGGGATGTGATGTTGGAACTGTATAGAGCACTGGTTAGGCTGCAGCTGGAGTATTGCGTGCAGTTCTGGTCACCACATTACAGAAAGGACATAATTGCTCTGGAGAGAGTACAGAGGAGATTTACAAGAATTTTGCCGGGGCTTGAGGGTTGCAGCTCTGAGGAAAGATTGGATAGGCTGGGGCTGTTTTATCAGTGACTTAATTGAGGTGTACAAAATTATGAGGGGCCTAGATAGAGTGGACAGAAAGGACCTGTTTTCCCCTAGTGGAGAGGTCAGTTACCAGGGGACACAGATTTAAGGTGATTGGTAGAAGGATTAGAGGGGACATGAAGAGAAACTTTGTCACCCAGAGGGTGGTGGGTGTCTGGAATTCACTGCCAGGATTGGTGGTGGAGGCAGAAACCCTCAGCTCATTTAGAAGGTACCTGGACATGCACCTAAGATGCTGTAACCTGCGAGGCTATGGACCAGGTGTTGGAAGGTGGGATTAGTTTGGGTGGATGGCTGGCATGGACACGATGGGCTGAATGGCCTCCTTCTGTGCAGTATTTTATTCTATGTTCTATTCTATAAAACTAGGTGGAAAAGATCCACCTGAGTTGGCTCTTAACTTCCTAATTTCCTGGCTGGGATCCCCTATCTCCTTGTGGTTTCCTAATTATCCTTCTTTATAGACTCAGTGCCCTAAATACTGTTCCTTCTTTGCCAAATGTTGCCTGAAGATAGTGAGATGCTCAGTAACTGGTGGATAAAATATTTAATAGATTTGTAACAAATTCCTCTTTATCGTAGTGGAAAGTGACTCTGTTCCCTGGAGGGAAATAACCCCTCACAGACTATCGCAGGAGAGAGTGATGATGCGCGTGTTGTGTTTGTATGATAAAATTCCGGCAATAATTCCTCCCCTTTATTTTTGTTAAACTATCTGCTGCTGTTTGTGCTCACTGGCTGGATTGCTGATGAGTACAGTGACTGGTTTGAAGGCCAGTAAGCTATTTTTACCAGCATTTATAGCAATCCTGACTCAGCAGAATCCTCATCGATACCAAACATTTCTCAGTAAAGCAACATTATGTATTTATCAGGAACTCGGCTGTTTTTAGAACTGAGCCTGGATGCCAGGGGCTCCCTCATGTGGGAAACTGGTCTGAAGGTGCTCACTTCAACCAGGCCTGGGCACGTCAACCTAAAGGGAGGGAATGAAACGACTGGTGTCTATCATGCTGAGGAGGTGGGTGCAGCTTTTCCCAGGTAAACGAATGGTTACCTCAGTGGCTGAAATGCAAAAGTGAGGAAGTAATTCTTCGGTTGCACAGAGCCTTGGTCAGACTCTATTTGGAGTATTGTGTTCAATATTGTGCACTGCACCTCAGGATTTATATATTGGCCTTGGATATAGCACGGACTCACCAGAATGATACTGGGCTCAATTTTGAGGTCAGATTGCATAAACGTGGCTGCAGTTTGGGTGATCTAATTGAGGTGATTAAAGTGTTAAAAGGATTCAATATGGGAGATAGAAACCATTTCTTCTGGGGAATCCCAAACAAGGTACAAAGGTAAAATTGGAGTTAAGACATTCAGGAGGGAAATCAGGACACACGTTTTAACACAAAGGGTAGTGGAAATCTGGAATTCTCTCTCCCAAAAGCCTGTAGATGCCGGGGAACAATTGAAATTGTCAAGGCTGAGTAGTAAACAATGAGGACCATAGCAGATTTCAGCAGAATGTAGATGGACTGTTGAAATAGGCAGACAAATGCTGGATAAAATTTAATGCAGAAAGGTGTGAACTGATACATTTTGGAGGGAGAAATGAGGAGAGGTAATATAATTTAAATGATACAATTTTAAAGGGGGTGCAGGAACTGGGGGTGTATGTACAAAAGTCTTTGAAGGTGGCAGGACAAGTTGAGAAGATTGTTAAAAAGCACTGCTCTCCTTCAGGATATCGTCACTCCCAGCAGTCACCCTGAATTTCTATGAAAGTGGGTCATTCCCGGGATCAGTTGCAGACCGAGGTGGCATCTCACAGTCAGGCAACTCGTCACACCATCAGGCAGGTCACAGATACCATATTCAGGACAATGGGGGAACTACACCCACTTTGACACAGATGGGCCTGTGCAGTACATTGGGTTTTGCCTCCATTGCTGAATTTCCCCCAGGTGCAGGGCATCATCTATTGTGCCCATGTGACCATCAAGGCACCCAGTGACCAGCCAGTGAGATTCCTCAACAGGAAAGGCTTCCACTCCCTCGACATCCAACTGGTCTGTGACCCCAACAAGAGCTTTCCCCATGTGTGTGCTCGCTTTCCTGGCAGCTGCCATGACTCCTTCATCCTCCAGCAGTCCAGGCAGCCTCAGATCTTCACTCCATCACCCAAAGTGCATGGATAGATCCGAGGGGACAAAGGATATCCCTTTAAGAGATGGCTACTGACTCCTCTACCAGAGCCCCAGACAGAGGCCCAGAGGCGATGCAACCAATGCCAACTGCTCAGCAGGCCAACCATTGAGCAGGCCATCGGGATTCTGAAGAAGTGATTCCGATACCTGGATGAGTTGAGTGGCAGCCTCCAATACCCTCCTGCAAGGGTCTCGGATGTTGTGGTGGTCTGCTGTGCTCTCCGTAACATGTCCCTCCAGACAGGTGTGGACCTTGAGGACAGTGAGGCCCTGGAAAGAGACAACTCATTGGGGAAGGATCAGGAGGTAAGAGAGAAGGAGGAAAAGGAGGTGGAGGGGGATAACACTGAACAGAGAGGTGCCTCTGGGAAGAGGACCTCCCTCCTCTCCCTCATGGCCTCCAGCATGATATCGAGGTGGGCATCGATGAAGTGAGGGTTTGCCCTGCCACTAGTGCCAGGTTCCCCTGTGACATCTGGTGCAGTGGAAGGTCTGGCACAAAGCACAGATTTCTCCCTCATGACAACCAACAGCATCAGTGATGGCTGCCACCGGGAGTCTACACGAGCCCCACATTTGATCTGACCCACCTCCATTCCCGGCCCCACTGGCTCTAATTGAACAGGAAACCCATCTCCATATCAGTTAAGGACTCACCCATTTGAAAATCTGAACTTGAATTAATTTCCCACTGGAGGCAGGTTTCTGACCCAAAACCAGACCTGGATCCTGTTTCCTGCCTCCATACTGAAAAGCCAACCCAGAGACTATGATGAAAACCAGAATTGTATCTATCTCCACAGCACTCTCAAGCAGTGCATTCCAGATCCTAACCACTTACTGTATAAAAAGTCTTTCTCCATGTCACCATTGGTTCTTTTGCCATTCACCTTAAATTGATGTACTCTGGCTCATGACCCTTCTGCCAGTGGGAACAGTTTCTCTCCATCTACTCTATCCAGACTCCTCTTCATTTTGAACACCTCTATCACATCTCCTCTCAACCTTCTCTTGTCCATGGAGAACAACCCAGCCTTTCCAATCTATCCACTTAACTGAAGTCCCTTATCCCTGGAACCATTATCGTAAATCTTTTCTGCACCCTCTCTAATGCCTTCACATCCTTCCTGAGTGTGGTGCCCAGAATTGGACACAATACACCATTTGAGACTGAACCAATGTTTCATGAACGTTCATCATCATAATTTCTTTGCGTTTATACACTATACTGCTATTTATAAAGCCCAGGATCCTGTATGCCTTTTTAATCACTTTCTCAACCCGTCCTGCCACCTTGAATGATTTGTGCACACATACCCCCAGGTCTCTCTGTTCCTGCACTCCTTTTAGAATTGTATCATTTATTTGATATTGCCTCTTCTCGTCCTTCCTATCAAATGATACCAATGTATCAATTCAAACTTTTCTGCATTAAATTTCATCTGCCATGTGTCCGCCCATTCCGCTAGTCTATGTCCTCTCGAAGTCTATCACTATCCTCCTCACAGTTCACAATACTTCCAAGTTTTGTATCATCTGCAAATTTTGAAATTGTTCCCTGTACACCCAAGTCATGGTGATTAATATATATCAGGAAAAGCAGTGGTCCTATTATTGGTCTTATTCCCTGGGGAACACCACTATATACCTTCCTCCAGTCTGAAAAACAACTGTTCACCACGACTCTGTTTCCTGTCACTCAGCCAACTTTGTATCCATACCACCGCTGATCCTTCTATTCCATGGGTTTCAACTTTGCTTTCAAGTCTGTTATGTGGGATTTTATAAGATGCCTTTTGGAAGTCCATGTACACCACATCAACTGCAATACCCTCTCTGTTAACCCTCAAAAAATTCAATCAAGTTAGTTCAACACGATTTGTCATTAACAAATCTGTGCTGGATTTCCTTAATTAATCCACACTTGTCCAAGTGACAGTTAGTCCTGGATTATTGTATCTAGGTCAGAGGCTAGGAAATCTATTTTTAATTTTTTTTCAAATTCATTCATGGGATGTAGGTGACGCTGGCTAGGCCAGCATTTATTGCCATCCCTAATTGCCCTTGAGAAGGTGGTGGTGAGCTGCCTTCTTGAACCGCGGCAGTCCATTTGGGGTAGGTACACCAATAGTGCTTTTAGGAAGGGAGTTCCAGGATTTTGACCCAGCGACAGTGAAGGAACGGCAATATAGTTGCAAGTCAGGATGGTGTGTGACTTGGAGGGGAACTTGCAGGTGGTGGTGTTCCCATGCATCTGCTGCCCTTGTCCTTCTAGTTGGTAGAGGTTGTGGGTTTGGAAGGTGCAGTCAAAGGAGCCTTGGTGCATTGCTGCAGTGCATATTATAGATGGTACACACTGCTGCCACTGTGCGTTGGTGGTGGAGGGAGTGAATGTTTGCTGATGGTTTGCCAATCAAGCAGCTGCTTTGTCCTGGATGGTGTCGAGCTTCTTGAGTGTTGTTGGAGCTGCACCCATCCAGGTAAGTGGAGAGTATTCCATCACACTCCTGACTTGTGCCTTGTAGATGGTGGACAGGCTTTGGGGAGTCAGAAGGTGAGTTACTCACCGCAGGATTCCTAGCCTCTGACCTGCTCTTGTCGTCACGGTATTTCTATGGCTACTCCAGTTCAGTTTCTGGTCAATGGTAGCCCCTGGGATGTTGATAGTGGGAGATTCAGCGATGATAATGCCATTGAATGTCAATGGGAGATGGTTAGATTCTCTCTTGTTAGAGATGGTCATTGCCTGGTACTTGTGTGGTGCGAATGTTACTTGTCACTTATCAGCCCAAGCCTGGATATTATCCAGGTCTTGCTGCATTTCTACATGGACTGCTTCAGTAACTGAGGAGTCGCGAATGGTGCTGAACATTGTGCAATCATCAGCGAACATCCCCACTTCTGACCTTATGATTGAATAAAGGTCATTGATGAAGCAGCTGAAGATGGTTGGGCCTAGGACACTACCCTGAGGAACTCCTGCAGTGATGTCCTGGAGCTCAGATGATTGACCTCCAACAACCACAGCCATCTTCCTTTGCGCTAGGTATGACTCCAGCCAGCGGAGGGTTTTCCCCCTGATTCCCATTGACCTCAGTTTTGCTAGTGCTCCTTGATGCCATACTCGGTCAAATGCTGCCTTGATGTCAAGGGCAGTCATTCTCACCTCACCTCTTGAGTTCAGCTCTTTTGTCCATGTTTGAACCAAGGCTGTAATGAGGTCAGGAGATGAGTGGCCCTGGCGGAACCCAAACTGAGTGTCACTGAGCAGGTTATTGCTAAGCAAGTGCCATTTGATGGCACTGTTGATGACACCTTCCATCACTTTACTGATGATTGAGAGTAGGCTGATGGGGCGGTAATTGGTCGGGTTGGACTTGTCCTGTTTTTTGTGCACAGGACATACCTGGACAATTTTCCACATTGCAGGGTAGATGCCAGTGTTGTAGCTGTACTGGAACAGCTTGGCTAGGGGCGCAGCAAGTTCTGGAGCACAGGTCTTCAGTACTATTGCCGGAATATTGTCAGGGCCCATAGCTTTTGCAGTATCCAGTGCCTTCAGTCGTTTCTTGATATCACGCAGAGTGAATCGAATTGGCTGAAGTCTGGCATCTGTGATGCTGGGGACTTCAGGAGGAGGCCGAGATGGATCATCAACTCGGCACTTCTGGCTGAAGATTGCTGCAAATGCTTCAGCCTTATCTTTCACACTGATGTGCTGGGCTCCCCCATCATTGAGGATGGGGATATTTGTGGAGCCACCTCCTCCAGTTAGTTGTTTAATCATCCACCACCATTCACGGCTGGATGTGGCAGGACTGCAGAGCTTAGATCTGATCCGTTGGTTTTGGGATCGCTTAGCTCTGTCTATCGCATGCTGCTTACGCAGTTTGGTGCGCAGATAGTCCTGTGTTGTAGCTTCACCAGGTTGATACCTCCTTTTGAGGTATGCCTGGTGCTGCTCCTGGCATGCCTTCCTGCAATCTTCATTGAACCAGGGTTGGTCTCCTGGCTTGATGGTAATGGTAGAGTGGGAATATGCCGGGCCATGAGGTTACAGATTGTGGTTGAGTACAATTCTGCTGCTGCTGATGGCCCACAGTGCCTCATGGCTGCCCAGTTTTGCATTGCTAGATCGGTTCGAATTCTATCCCATTTAGCACGGTGGTAGTGCCACACAACACAATGGAGGGTATCCTCAATGTGAAGGCGGGACTTTGTCTCCACAAGGACTGTGCGGTAGTCACTCCTACCAATACTGTCATGGACAGATGCATCTGCGGCAGGCAGATTGGTGAGGACGAGGTCAAGTATGTTTTCCCCTCTTGTTGGTTCCCTCACCACCTGCCGCATACCCAGTCTAGCAGATATGTCCTTCAGGACTCGGCCAGTTCAGTCAGTAGTGGTGCTACCGAGCCACTCTTGGTGATGGACATTGAAGTCCCCCACCCAGAATCCATTTTGTGCCCTCGCCACCCTCATTGCTTCCTCCAAGTGCTGTTCAACATGGAGGAGTACTGAGTCATCAGCTGAGGGAGGGCGGTAGGTGGTAATCAGTAAGAGGTTTCCTTGCCCATGTTTGATCTGATGCCATGAGACTTCATGGGGTCCAGAGTCAATGTTGAGGACTCCCAGGGCAACTCCCTCCCTACTGTATACCACTGTGCCACCACCTCTGGTGGGTCTGTCCTGCCGGTGGGACAGGACATACCCGGAGATGGTGATGGCAGTGTCTGGGACATTGTCTGTAAGGTATGATTCCGTGAGTCTGACTATGTCAGGCTGTTGCTTGACTAGTCTGTGGGACAGCTCTCCCAACTTTGGCACAAGCCTCCAGATGTTAGTCAGGAGGACTTTGCAGGGTCGACAGGGCTGGGTTTGCCGTTGCCGTTGCCGTTTCCGGTGCCTAGGTCGATGCCGGGTGGTCCGTCCAGTTTCATTCCTTTTTTTGACATTGTAGCAGTTAGATTCAACAGAGTAGCTTGCTAGGCCATTTCAGAGGGCATGTAAGAGTCAACCACATTGCTGTGGGTCTGGAGTCACATGTTGGCCAGACCAGGTAAGGACAGCAGATTTCCTTCCCTAAAGGACATGAGTGAACCAGATGGGTTTTTACAACAATCGACAATGGTTTCATGACCATCATTAGACTCGTTTTCAATTCCAGATTTATTAATGAAATTCAAATTCCACCTTCTGCTGTGGTGGGATTTGAACCCATGTCCCCAGAGCAATACCCTGGGTTTCTAGGTTACTAGTCCAGTGACAATACCACTATGCCACCTCCTCCCCTGCGGCGAGTAACTCACCTCCTGACTCCCCAATGCCTGTCCACCATCTACAAGGCACAGGTCAGGAGTGTGATGGAATACGCTCCACTTGCCTGGATGGATGTAGCTCCAACAACACTCAAGAAGCTCATCACCATCCAGGACAAAGCAGCCCACTTGATAGGCACCCTATCCTTCAACTTTCACTCCTTTCACCAGCAATACACAGTGGCAGCAGTGTGTACCATCTGCAAGATGCACTGCGGCAACTCACCAAGGCTCCTTCAACAGCACCTTCCAAATCTGCCACCTCTACCAACCAGAAGGACAAGCAGATCCATGGGAACACCACCACCTGCAAGTTTCCCTCCAAGCCACACACCATCCTAAGTTGGAACTCCCTTCCTGACAGCATTGTTGATATATCTACACCCAAGGACTGCAGTGGTTCAAGACCTTGTTCAAGACCGCCACCTTCTCAAGGGCAATTAGGGATGGGCAATAAATGCTAAATGAATTTTTTAAAAAGCAAATAGTCGTTTAGTAGTACAGAACTTGAGTATTGCTGAAAATAGAGACATGTTTTTGAAGCTTTCGTCTTGCACTCATCAGGGCAATCCGCAAGAATAACCAATGTAAGGGAAAACAACAACTTATACTGCATGAGAAGAGAGTGCTGATTGGTTGGCAGGTGAATTCTGATTAGTGGAGGCGTTGCCATGGAGAATGCACCAGTTTACACTGACTGACAGTTAACTGCCAAGCTTTGTTTGAAATTTAAACCAGGTAGCTTTAGTCTGATTGGTTAAGACATTGCTCTGAGGAATGAACCAGCAACTGGCTGTCACTTATTTTGTTCAGCTGAAACAGGCGCAATGTTTGTACATATTCTTTCTGTCTGCAAAGAACAGGGCCCTGTGTATTAATATATATATATGAATATATATGAATTTCAATGCCAGTGTGATGCTAGGTAAATGGGCCGTACATCCCAAAGAATGGCGGATCGTATTAAACAACATGTCCCTTCTACTGTTCACAACGAGCAAAGTACTGACCATACCCAACCAGCTCATGCTTGCAAAACTCATTAGATGTGATTCTGTGATTGGACAACATTTGCTAAATAGTCCTCAGTGTGCTAAGAATTACGCTGACAACCAATTGAAGATTATCAGTTGAACTCGCAGTGTGGCACATTTGCGTGTACTGGAAGCTACATATATTAATTCAGGAATATTTAGACCTGCCCTTTTTTGAGTCAGGTCGCCGTTATCACCATGACATCATATTCCCATGTGGCTATTAGTGCCTGAAGCTCACCAACTTTATTTTCCACGTTTTGTGCATTTACGTACATGCACTTTTTCAGAAATTTAAGATAACTGGAGCCTTCCCTCTCTCTCCTCACAGTCACTCTGCCTTCAAGTGTCATTTCAAGGTTTCTCAGTTTAAGTTAAAATGCATTCCAACATTTCACTCCTAACACCTAACAAAATCCAACTTTCATTCACCAGGCATGAGCACATAGCCATTCCGTAATGAACGGGCAATCTCACCCTGCAATAGACAATGAGGAAATGGAACTGTTTCTCTGGTGGGTAAGATGTGATTGGATTAAACTGTGTCAGTTGCAGAGATTTACTCCGAATCTGAATGAGGAGGGCTCTGGGTGAACAAAATACAAACCCGTTCGACTCCACTGAACAGCTCCTGTTGACAGACCAATAATTACCAGAAGTCGCAGGTTGATTTATACTTGGGACTGACTGCTGATCCTGTTTTATGGTAATAAATACCAGAACGTGTTAACAGTTTCACAAAATTAGCTCTGCAAGTTGTGACATGTTGGGGAATAGAAGCAGACTGTCGCCAACTTCTGCTCAATGCTAAAATTACCTCCAGTACCTCCCAGGAGACAGTTGCTCCAAAGCATTTCTGACATTTGCTGCTCTTTGATGACAGAAACAGGAGATGCAGATATTGCTGCTTGGTCAGCACGATATCTTTGCCCAACCATTCCAACCATTAATCACCAGTACTTGTCTGATTTCTCCAGTCAAACGGAGCGATTGGCTGGTATCTAATTGTAGGCACACTCCATGTGAAAAGGAACTTAGTGGGACTGAGACAGTGTGGATAAGAGGTAGCTGAAGAGAACTAGAGGGCAGGAATCCACTGGAGGAATTTGGATAATACCTGGAGTAAGTCTTTGCCTGGCGAGGCCTGGTAGAATCAGTGCAGCATAGGTCACACACAGGGTCCAGCCTGTGTGGACATAACTAGTCTCAATTCAGGTGCAACATTGGCCTCACTGTCACTATTCTGAAGAGAAGGAAATCAATCAGGGTTCCTGTGCCTTTTTTGATCATGGGATGTGGGCGTCACTGGCTAGGCCAGCATTTATTGCTCATCCCTAATTGCCCTTGAGGAGGTGGTGGTGAGTTGCCTTCTTGAACTGCTGCAGTCCATGAGGGGTAGATACACCCACAGTGATGTTAGGGAGGGAGTTGCAGGATTTTGACACAGTGACAGTGAAGGAACGGAGATATAGTTCCAAGTCAGGATGGTGTGTGGCTTGGAGGGGAATTTGCAGGTGGTGGTGTTCCCATGCATCTGCTGCCCTTATCCTTCTAGGTGCTAGAGGTCATGGGTTTGGAAGGTGCTGTCGAAGCAGACTTGGTGAATTGTTGCACTGCATCTTGCATATGGTACACACTGCTGCCACTGTGCGTCGGTGGTAGATGCAGTAGATATTTAGGGTGGTGGATGGGGTGCTGATCAAGCGGGCTGCTTTGTCCTGGATGGTGTAGAGCTTCTTGAGTGTTGTTGGAGCTGCACCCATCCAGGCAAGTGAAGAATATTCCATCACACTCCTGACTTGTGCCTTGTAGATGGTGGACAGGCTTTGGGGAGACAGGAGGTAAGTTACTCATTGCAGAATTCCCGGCCTCTGACTTGCTCTTCTCTCCACAGTATTTATATGACTAGTCCAGTTAAGATTCTGGTCAATGATAACTGCTAGGATGTTGATGATGGGGGAATTCAGTGATGATAATGTCATTGAATGTCAAAGGGAGGTGGTTAGATACTTTTGTTGGTCTTTGCCTAGCAATTATATGGTGCAAGTGTTACTTGCTGCTTATCATGTTCGGACCAAGGCTGTAATGCAGACTGGAGCTGAGTGGTCCTGGCAGAACCAAAACTGAACATTGGTAAGTAGGTTATTGGTGAGTATGTGCCACTTGATAGCATTGTCAACAACATCTTCCATCACTTTGCCGATGATTAAGAGTAACTGATAGGGCGAAGCGGAGACATGGACGGCCGGTGGGTCTGATACCAGTGGCGAGCTCGCTGTACAATGTATCTTTGGGGATCCTGCCATCTTCCATGCGGCTCACATGGCCAAGCCATCTCAAGCGCCGCTGACTCAGTAGTGTGTATAAGCTGGGGATGTTGGCCGCCTCGAGGACTTCTGTGTTGGAGATACGGTCCTGCCACCTGATGCCAAGTATTCTCCAGAGGCAACGAAGATGGAATGAATTGAGACGTCGCTCTTGGCTGACATACGTTGTCCAGGCCTCGCTGCCATAGAGCAAGGTACTGAGGACACTGAGGACACAGGCGGGCAGTCATTAAGGCGGGGCTAAAGTGTGGCGAGTCGAAGAGACTTAGCAGTTGGCAGGAAAAAAGACAAAAGTGCAAGGGGAGAGCCAACTGTGTAACAGCCCCGACATTCAAATTTTTCTGCAGCACCGGTGGAAGAGCCTGTCAATCTAGAATTGGCCTTTATAGCCACTCCAGGCGCTGCTCCACAAACCACTGACCACCTCCAGGCGCTTACCCATTGTCTCCCGAGACAAGGAGGCCAAAGAAGAAGATAGGGCGATAATTGGCCACATGGATTTTTCCTGCTTTTTATGTACAGGACATACCTGGACAATTTTCCACTTTGTCATACAGATGTCAGTGTTGTAGCTGTACTGGAACAGCTTGGCTGGAGGCGTGGCTAGTTCAGGAGCACAAGTCTTCAGCGCTACAACTGGGATGTTGTCAGGACCCATAGACCTTTCTGCATCCAGTGCCTTCAGCCGTTTCTTCATATCACATGGAGTCAATTAAATTGGCTGAAGACCGTCTTCTGGGATGGTGCGGACCTCAAGAAGAGATGAAGAGGGATCATCCACTTGGCACTTCTGGCTGAAGATGGTTACAAACATGGTTGCCCTGACTGGAAGGTGTAGGTGTTAGCTGTGGCTCAGTGGGGAGCACACTGACCTTTGAGTCATTCCAGAGACTTGAGCACATAATGCGGGCTGAAACTCCCAGTGCCAGTGCTGAGAGAGTGCTGCAGTGTCAGTGGTGCCGTCTTTGGGATGAGATGTTAAGCTGAGGCCTCATCTTCCCTTTCAGAGGAATGCACTATTTCAGAGAAAAGCAGGGGTGTTCTCACTAATGTCAGAATTATCCCTGAATGACCATCATTGGAATAGATTATCTCGTCATCAATTCATTGTTGCTCATGCCTCGTGCATTTCCTACATTACATCAATCACCTCTCCTGTATTTTACAGCATTTGCGTTAAATGTCCCTGTATTTTACAGAGTTTAGGTTAAATTCCTCTCTATTGTATGCAGTGTTTGGATCAAAAATCTCTGCACATAAATAATAAAAGTGTAGTGAGAGGAAGGGTGGGGTTGATTCCGGACCAAAAAGGGGATGTGCATGGAGGCAAGAGAGCATGGCTGAGGTACGAAATGAGTACTTTGCATCTGTCTTTAACAGGAAAAATATGCTGCCAAAGTCAGACTGAAAGAGGAGCTAGTTAAGATACCAAATGGGGTTATATTGTTAAAGAGGTATTCGAAAGGCTGGCTGTACTTAAAGTTGATGGGTCACCAGCATCCGAGGATACTGAGGGAAGTAAGGGTGGAAATTGTGGAAGCGCTGGCCATAATCTTCCAATCCTCCTTAGATACAGGGGTGTTGCCAGAGGATTGGAGAATTGTCAATGTTACACCATTATTCAAAAATGATGTGAGGATAAGCCCAGTAACGATGGGCCAATCAGTTCCCTCGGTGGTGGAAAAGCTTTTAGCGATGATAATCAGGGATAAAATTAACAGTCACCTGGGTAAGTGTGGATTAATTAGGGAAAGCCAGCACAGATCTGTTAATGGCAAATCGTGTTGAACTAACTTGATTGAGTCTTTTGATGAGGTAACAGAGAGGTTTGATGAGGGTCTTGGGATGTTGTGGTGGACATGGACTTCCAAAAGGCAGTTGATAAAATGTCACATAACCGGCTTGTCAGCAACGTTGAGTCCATGGAATCAAAGAGACAGTGGCAGTATGGGTAGCAAGTTGGCTGAGTGACAGGAAACAGAGACTATTGGTGAACGATTATTTTCCAGACTGGAGGAAAATATACAGTGGGGTACCGCTTTCCTTGATCTATATTAATGACCGAGACTCGGATGTGCAGGGCACAATTTCAAAATGTGCAGCTGACACAAAACTTGGAAGTATTATGAACTGTGAGGAACCTAGTGATAGACTTCAAGAGGACATAGAGAGGCTGGTGGAATGGATGGACAAGTGGCAGACAAATTTTAATGCAGAGAAGTATGAAGTGATTCATTTTGGATGGAAGAATGGGGAGAGGCAATATTAAATAAAGGGTACAATTCTAAAAGGGGGCACAGAAACAGAGGGTCATGGGCGTATTTGTACATATATCGTTGAAGGTGGCAGTGAAGGTTGAGAAAGGAGAAAGTGGTTAAAAAAGCATATGGGAACCTAGGCTTTATAAAGAGAGGCAGAGAGCACAGGAGCAAGGAAGTTCTGATGAACATTTGTAAAACAATGGTTCAGCCTCAGCTGGGGAACTGTATCCAATTGAGGGCACGACACATTAGGAAGTTTGCGACAGCTTTAGAGAGCGTGAAGAAAAGATGAAAATGGTTCCAGGGATAAGGGACTTCAGTTAAGTGGATAGATTGGAAAAGCTTGGATTGTTCTCCGTGGATAAGGGAAGGTCGAGAGGAGATTTAATAGAGGTGTTCAAAATCAAGACGGGTCTGGACAGAGTAGATAGGGAGAAACTGTACCCATTGGTGCTACTGTTGAGCGGGAAGGCAGAGTGATGGCAGAATAAAGAGCGGGATCACAGAGCGACGGCACAATAAAGAGCCGGAACACAGAGCGACGGCAGAATAAAGAGCGGGAACGCAGAACGACGCCAGAATAAACAGCAGGAACTCAGAGAGACGGCAGAATAAAGAGCGGGAAGGCAGAGCGACGGCAGAATAAAGAGCGGGAACGCAGAGAGACAGCAGAATAAAGAGCGGGAAGGCAGAGCGACGGCAGAATAAAGAGCGGGAACGCAGAGAGGCGGCAGAATAAAGAGCGGGAACGCAGAGAGGCAGCAGAATAAAGAGCGGGAACGTGGAGAGACGGCAGAATAAAGAGTGGCAAAGCAGAGAGACGGCAGAATAAAGAGCAGGAACGCAGAGCGACGGCAGAATAAAGAGCGGGAAGGCAGAGCGATGGCAGAATAAAGAGCGGGAACGCAGAGAGACAGCAGAATAAAGAGCGGGAAGGCAGAGCGACGGCAGAATAAAGAGCGGGAACGCAGAGAGACAGCAGAATAAAGAGCGGGAAGGCAGAGAGGCGGCAGAATAAAGAGCGGGAACGTGGAGAGACGGCAGAATAAAGAGCGGCAAAGCAGAGAGAAGGCAGAATAAAGAGCAGGAACGCAGAGCGACGGCAGAATAAAGAGCGGGAACGCAGAGCAACGGCAGAATAAAGAGCGGGAACACAGAGAGGCAGCAGAATAAAGAGCGGGAACGCGGAGAGGCGGCAGAATAAAGAGCGGGAACGCAGAGAGACGGCAGAATAAAGAGCGGGAACGCAGAGAGACGGCAGAATAAAGAGCGGGAAACCGGAGCGACGTGGAATAAAGAGTGGGAACGCAGAGAGACGGCGGAATAAAGAGCGGGAATGCAGAACGACGGCAGAATAAAGAGCGGGAACGCAGAGCGATGGCGGAATAAAGAGCGGGAACGCAGAGAGACGGCAGAATAAAGAGCGGGAAGGCATAGAGACGGCAGAATAAAGAGCGGGAAAGCAGAGCGACGGCAGAATATAGAATGGGAACGCAGAGAGACTGCAGAATAAAGAGCGGGAAGGCAGAGTGACGGCAGAATAAAGAGCGGGAACGCAGAGTGGCGGCAGAAGAAAGAGCGGGAACACAGAGCGACGCCAGAATAAAGAGCGGGAAAGCATAAAGACGGCAGAATAAAGAGCGGGAACGCAGAGAGACGGCGGAATAAAGAGCGGGAAGGCAGAGAGACAGCTGAATAAAGAGTGGGAACGCAGAGAGACGGCAGAATAAAGAGCGGGAACGCAAAGCGACGCCAGAATAAAGAGCGGGAAGGCAGAGCGACGGCAGAATAAAGAGCGGGAACGCAGAGAGGCAGCAGAATAAAGAGCGGCAAAGCAGAGAGACGGCAGAATAAAGAGCGGGAAGGCAGAGAGAATGCGGAATAAAGAGCAGGAACGCAGAGAGACGGCAGAATAAAGAGCGGGAAGGCAGAGTTACGGCGGAATAAAGAGCGGGAATGCAGACCGACAGCAGAAAAAAGAGCGGGAGCACAGAGAGACGGCAGAATATAGAGCGGGAAGGCAGAGCGACGCCAGAATAAAGAGCAGGAACGCAGAGAGAAGGCAGAATAAAGAGCGGTAACACAGAGAGAAGGCGGATTAAAGAGCGGGAACGCAGAGAGACGGTGGAATAAAGAGCGGGAACGCAGAGCGACGCCAGAATAAAGAGCGGGAACGCAGAGAGAAGGCGGAATAAAGAGCGGGAACGCAGAGTCACGGCAGAATAAAGAGCGGGAACGCAGAGAGACGGCAGAATAAAGAGCGGGAACGCAGAGAAAAGTCGGAATAAAGAGCGGGAACGCAGAGAGAAGGCGGAATAAAGAGCGGGAACGCAGAGAGACGGTGGAATAAAGAGCGGGAACGCAGAGCGACGCCAGAATAAAGAGCGGGAACGCAGAGACACGGCAGAATGAAGAGCGGGAACGCAAAGAGACGGCAGAATAAAGAGTGGGAAGGCAGAGCTACGGCGCAATAAAGAGCGGGAAACCAGAGCGCTGCGGAATAATGAACGGGAAAGCTGAGAGAAGGCGGAATAAAGAGTGGGAAACCAGAGCGACGCAGAATAAAGAGCGGGAACGTCGAGAGAAGGCGGAATAAAGAGCGGGAACGCAGAGAGGCGGCAGAATAAAGAGCGGGAACGCAGAGCGACGGCAGAATAAAGAGCGGCAAAGCAGAGAGACGGCAGAATAAAGAGCGGGAACGCAGAGAGATGGCAGAATAAAGAGCGGGAAGGCAGAGAGACGGCAGAATAAAGAGTGGAACGCAGAGAGACGGCAGAATAAAGAGCGGGAACGCAGAGTGACGGCAGAATAAAGAGCGGGAATGCAGAGTGACGGCAGAATAAAGAGCGGGAACGCAGAGAATCGGCAGAATAAAGAGCGGGAACGCAGAGAGACTGCAGAATAAAGAGTGAGAATGCAGACCGACGGCAGAATAAAGAGCGGGAACGCAGAGAGACGGCAGAATAACGAGTGGGAACGCAGAGAGACGGCAGAATAAAGAGCGGGAACGCAGAGAGATGGCAGAATAACGAGTGGTAAAGCAGAGAGACGGCAGAATAAAGAGCGGGAACGCAGCGAGACTGCACAATAAAGAGCGGGAAAGCAGAGAGACGGCAGAATAAAGAGTGGGAAAGCAGAGAGACGGCAGAATAAAGAGCGGGAACGCAGCGAGACTGCACAATAAAGAGCGGGAAAGCAGAGAGACGGCAGAATAAAGAGCGGGAACGCAGAGAGACGGCAGAATAAAGAGCGGGAACGCAGAGCGACGGCAGAATAAAGAGCGGGAACGCAGAGAGACGGCAGAATGAAGAGCGGGAATGCAGAGCGATGGCAGAATAAAGAGCGGGAACGCAGAGAGACAGCAGATTAAAGAGCGGGAACGCAGAGAGACGGCAGAATAAAGAGCGGGAACGCAGAGAGGAGGCAGAATAAAGAGCGGGAAGGCAGAGAGAAGGCGGAATAAAGAGCGGGAACGCAGAGAGATGGCAGAATAAAGAGCGGGAAGGCAGAGTTACGGCAGAATAAAGAGCGGGAACACAGAGAGAAGGCGGATTAAAGAGCGGGAAGGCGGAGTTACGGCAGAATAAAGAGCGGGAATGCAGACCGACAGCAGAAAAAAGAGCGGGAGCACAGAGAGACGGCAGAATATAGAGCGGGAAGGCAGGGCGACGCCAGAATAAAGAGCAGGAACGCAGAGAGAAGGCAGAATAAAGAGCGGGAACACAGAGAGAAGGCGGATTAAAGAGCGGGAACGCAGAGAGACAGTGGAATAAAGAGCGGGAACGCAGAGTCATGGCAGAATAAAGAGCGGGAACGCAGAGTTACGGCAGAATAAAGAGCGGGAAGGCAGAGCGACGCCGGAATAAAGAGCGGGAAGGCAGAGAAAAGTCGGAATAAAGAGCGGGAACGCAGAGAGACGGTGGAATAAAGAGCGGGAACGCAGAGCGACGCCAGAATAAAGAGCGGGAACGCAGAGACACGGCGGAATGAAGAGCGGGAACGCAAAGAGACGGCAGAATAAAGAGTGGGAAGGCAGAGCTACGGCGCAATAAAGAGCGGGTAACCAGAGCTACGCGGAATAATGAACGGGAACGCTGAGAGAAGGCGGAATAAAGAGCGGGAAACCAGAGCGACGCGGAATAAAGAGCGGGAACGTCGAGAGAAGGCGGAATAAAGAGCGGGAACCCAGAGAGGCGGCAGAATAAAGAGCGGGAACGCAGAGTGACGGCAGAATAAAGAGCGGCAAAGCAGAGAGACGGCAGAATAAAGAGCGGGAACGCAGAGAGATGGCAGAATAAAGAGCGGGAAGGCAGAGAGACGGCAGAATAAAGAGTGGAACGTAGAGAGACGGCAGAATAAAGAGTGGGAACGCAGAGTGACGGCAGAATAAAGAGCAGGAACGCAGAGTGACGGAAGAATAAAGAGCGGGAACGCAGAGCGATGGCAGAATAAAGAGCGGGAACGCAGAGTGCCGGCAGAATAAACAGCAGGAACGCAGAGAGGCAGCAGAATAAAGAGCGGGAACGCAGAACTATGGCAGAATAAAGAGCGGGAACGCAGAGAGGCGGCAGAATAACGAGTGGGAACGCAGAGAGACGGCAGAATAACGAGTGGGAACGCAGAGAGACGGTAGAATAACGAGTGGGAACGCAGAGAGACGGCAGAATAAAGAGCGAGAATGCAGACCGACGGCAGAATAAAGAGCGGGAACGCAGAGAGATGGCAGAATAACGAGTGGGAACGCAGAGAGACGGCAGAATAAAGAGCGGGAACGCAGAGCGACGCCAGAATAAAGAGCGGGAACGCAGAGAGAAGGCAGAACAAAGAGCGGGAACACAGAGAGAAGGCGGATTAAAGAGCGGGAACGCAGAGAGACGGTGGAATAAAGAGCGGGAACGCAGAGCGACGCCAGAATAAAGAGCGGGAACGCAGAGAGAAGGCGGAATAAAGAGCGGGAACGCAGAGTCACGGCAGAATAAAGAGCGGGAACGCAGAGAGACGGCAGAATAAAGAGCGGGAAGGCAGAGCGAAGCCGGAATAAAGAGCGGGAACGCAGAGAAAAGTTGGAATAAAGAGCGGGAACGCAGAGAGAAGGCGGAATAAAGAGCGGGAATGCAGAGAGAAGGCGGAATAAAGAGCGGGAACGCAGAGAGAAGGTGGAATAAAGAGCGGGAACGCAGAGAGACGGTGGAATAAAGAGCGGGAACGCAGAGCGACGCCAGAATAAAGAGCGGGAACGCAGAGACACGGCAGAATGAAGAGCGGGAACGCAAAGAGACGGCAGAATAAAGAGTGGGAAGGCAGAGCTACGGCGCAATAAAGAGCGGGTAACCAGAGCAACACGGAATAATGAACGGGAACACTGAGAGAAGGCGGAATAAAGAGCGGGAAACCAGAGCGACGCGGAATAAAGAGCGGGAACGTCGAGAGAAGGCGGAATAAAGAGCGGGAATGCAGAGAGGCGGCAGAATAAAGAGCGGGAACGCAGAGCGATGGCAGAATAAAGAGCGGCAAAGCAGAGAGACGGCAGAATAAAGAGCGGGAACGCAGAGAGATGGCAGAATAAAGAGCGGGAAGGCAGAGAGACGGCAGAATAAAGAGCGGGAACGCAGAGTGACGGCAGAATAAAGAGCGGGAACGCAGAGCGACGGCAGAATAAAGAGCGGGAACGCAGAGTGCCGGCAGAATAAAGAGCAGGAACGCAGAGAGAAGGCGGAATAAAGAGCGGGAACGCAGAGTCACGGCAGAATAAAGAGCGGGAACGCAGAGAGACGGCAGAATAAAGAGCGGGAAGGCAGAGCGAAGCCGGAATAAAGAGCGGGAACGCAGAGCGACGGCAGAATAAAGAGCGGGAACGCAGAGTGCCGGCAGAATAAAGAGCAGGAACGCAGAGAGGCAGCAGAATAAAGAGCGGGAACGCAGAACTATGGCAGAATAACGAGTGGGAATGCAGAGAGACGGCAGAATAACGAGTGGGAACGCAGAGAGACGGTAGAATAACAAGTGGGAACGCAGAGAGACGGCAGAATAAAGAGCGAGAATGCAGACCGACGGCAGAATAAAGAGCGGGAACGCAGAGAGACGGCAGAATAACGAGTGGGAACGCAGAGAGACGACAGAATAACGAGTGGGAACGCAGAGAGACGGCAGAATAAAGAGCGGGAACGCAGAGAGACGGCAGAATAAAGAGCGAGAATGCAGACCGTCGGCAGAATAAAGAGTGGGAACGCAGAGAGACGGCAGAATAACGAGTGGGAACGCAGAGAGACGGCAGAATAACAAGTGGGAAAGCAGAGAGACGGCAGAATAAAGAGTGGGAACGCAGAGAGAAGGCAGAATAAAGAGCGGGAATGCAGAGAGATGGCAGAATAAAGAGCGGGAAGGCAGAGTTACGGCAGAATAAAGAGCTCGAATGCAGACCGACAGCAGAAAAAAGAGCGGGAGCACAGAGAGACGGCAGAATATAGAGCGGGAAGGCAGAGCGACGCCAGAATAAAAAGCGGGAACGCAGAGAGAAGGCAGAATAAAGAGCGGGAACACAGAGAGAAGGCGGAATAAAGAGCGGGAACGCAGAGAGACGGTGGAATAAAGAGCGGGAAGGCAGAGCAACGCCAGAATAAAGAGCGGGAACGCAGAGAGAAGGCGGAATAAAGAGCAGGAAAAGCAGAGAGAAGGCGGTATAAAGAGCGGGAACGCAGAGTCACGGCAGAATAAAGAGCGGGAACGCAGAGAGACGGCAGAATAAAGAGCGGGAAGGCAGAGCGACGCCGGAATAAAGAGCGGGAACGCTGAGAAAAGTCGGAATAAAGAGCGGGAACGCAGAGAGAAGGCGGAATAAAGAGCGGGAATGCAGAGAGAAGGCGGAATAAAGAGCGGGAACGCAGAGAGGAGGCGAATAAAGAGCGGGAACGCAGAGAGATGGTGGAATAAAGAGCGGGAACGCAGAGCGACGCCAGAATAAAGAGCGGGAATGCAGAGTGACGGCAGAATAAAGAGCGGGAACGCAGAGCGACGGCAGAATAAAGAGCGGGAACGCAGAGTGCCGGCAGAATAAAGAGCAGGAACGCAGAGAGGCAGCAGAATAAAGAGCGGGAACGCAGAACTATGGCAGAATAAAGAGCGGGAACGCAGAGAGGCGGCAGAATAACGAGTGGGAACAAAGAGAGACGGCAGAATAAAGAGCGAGAATGCAGACCGACGGCAGAATAAAGAGCGGGAACGCAGAGAGATGGCAGAATAACGAGTGGGAACGCAGGGAGACGGCAGAATAACGAGTGGGAACGCAGAGAGACGGCAGAATAAAGAGCGGGAACGCAGAGAGACGGCAGAATAAAGAGCGAGAATGCAGACCGACGGCAGAATAAAGAGCGGGAACGCAGAGAGACGGCAGAATAACGAGTGGGAACGCAGAGAGACGGCAGAATAACGAGTGGGAAAGCAGAGAGACGGCAGAATAAAGAGTGGGAACGCAGAGAGAAGGCGGAATAAAGAGCGGGAATGCAGAGAGACGGCAGAATTAAGAGCGGGAAGGCAGAGTTACGGCAGAATAAAGAGCTCGAATGCAGACCGACAGCAGAAAAAAGAGCGGGAGCACAGAGAGACGGCAGAATACAGAGCGAAAAGGCAGAGCGTCGCCAGAATAAAAAGCGGGAACTCAGAGAGAAGGCAGAATAAAGAGCGGGAACACAGAGAGAAGGCGGAATAAAGAGCGGGAACGCAGAGAGACGGTGGAATAAAGAGCGGGAAGGCAGAGCAACGCCAGAATAAAGAGCGGGAACGCAGAGAGAAGGCGGAATAAAGAGCAGGAACGCCGAGAGAAGGCGGTATAAAGAGCGGGAACGCAGAGTCACGGCAGAATAAAGAGCGGGAACGCAGAGAGACGGCAGAATAAAGAGCGGGAAGGCAGAGCGACGCCGGAATAAAGAGCGGGAACGCTGAGAAAAGTCGGAATAAAGAGCGGGAACGCAGAGAGAAGGCGGAAGAAAGAGCGGGAATGCAGAGAGAAGGCGGAATAAAGAGCGGGAACGCAGAGAGAAGGCGAATAAAGAGCGGGAACGCAGAGAGATGGTGGAATAAAGAGCGGCAACGCAGAGCGACGCCAGAATAAAGAGCGGGAATGCAGAGTGACGGCAGAATAAAGAGCGGGAACGCAGAGCGACGGCAGAATAAAGAGCGGGAATGCAGAGTGCCGGCAGAATAAAGAGCAGGAACGCAGAGAGTCAGCAGAATAAAGAGCGGGAATGCAGAACTATGGCAGAATAAAGAGCGGGAACGCAGAGAGGCGGCAGAATAACGAGTGGGAACACAGAGAGACGGCAGAATAACGAGTGGGAATGCAGAGAGACGGCAGAATAACGAGTGGGAACGCAGAGAGACGGTAGAATAACAAGTGGGAACGCAGAGAGATGGCAGAATAAAGAGCGGGAAGGCAGAGAGACGGCAGAATTAAGAGTGGAACGCAGAGAGACGGCAGAATAAAGAGCGGGAACGCAGAGCGACGGCAGAATAAAGAGCGGGAATGCAGAGCGACGGCAGAATAAAGAGCGGGAAGGCAGAGCGACGCCGGAATAAAGAGCGGGAAGGCAGAGAAAAGTCGGAATAAAGAGCGGGAACGCAGAGAGAAGGCGGAATAAAGAGCGGGAACGCAGAGCGACGCCAGAATAAAGAGCGGGAATGCAGAGACATGGCAGAATGAAGAGCGGGAACGCAAAGAGACGGCAGAATAAAGAGTGGGAAGGCAGAGCTACGGCGCAATAAAGAGCGGGTAACCAGAGCTACGCGGAATAATGAACGGGAACGCTGAGAGAAGGCGGAATAAAGAGCGGGAAACCAGAGCGACGCGGAATAAAGAGCGGGAACGTCGAGAGAAGGCGGAATAAAGAGCGGGAACCCAGAGAGGCGGCAGAATAAAGAGCGGGAACGCAGAGTGACGGCAGAATAAAGAGCGGCAAAGCAGAGAGACGGCAGAATAAAGAGCGGGAACGCAGAGAGATGGCAGAATAAAGAGCGGGAAGGCAGAGAGACGGCAGAATAAAGAGTGGAACGTAGAGAGACGGCAGAATAAAGAGTGGGAACGCAGAGTGACGGCAGAATAAAGAGCAGGAACGCAGAGTGACGGAAGAATAAAGAGCGGGAACGCAGAGCGATGGCAGAATAAAGAGCGGGAACGCAGAGTGCCGGCAGAATAAACAGCAGGAACGCAGAGAGGCAGCAGAATAAAGAGCGGGAACGCAGAACTATGGCAGAATAAAGAGCGGGAACGCAGAGAGGCGGCAGAATAACGAGTGGGAACGCAGAGAGACGGCAGAATAACGAGTGGGAACGCAGAGAGACGGTAGAATAACGAGTGGGAACGCAGAGAGACGGCAGAATAAAGAGCGAGAATGCAGACCGACGGCAGAATAAAGAGCGGGAACGCAGAGAGATGGCAGAATAACGAGTGGGAACGCAGAGAGACGGCAGAATAAAGAGCGGGAACGCAGAGCGACGCCAGAATAAAGAGCGGGAACGCAGATAGAAGGCAGAATAAAGAGCGGGAACACAGAGAGAAGGCGGATTAAAGAGCGGGAACGCAGAGAGACGGTGGAATAAAGAGCGGGAACGCAGAGCGACGCCAGAATAAAGAGCGGGAAGGCAGAGCGACGCCGGAATAAAGAGCGGGAACGCAGAGTCACGGCAGAATAAAGAGCGGGAACGCAGAGAGACGGCAGAATAAAGAGCGGGAAGGCAGAGCGACGCCGGAATAAAGAGCGGGAACGCAGAGAAAAGTCGGAATAAAGAGCGGGAACGCAGAGAGACGGCGGAATAAAGAGCGGGAATGCAGAGAGAAGGCGGAATAAAGAGCGGGAACGCAGAGAGAAGGTGGAATAAAGAGCGGGAACGCAGAGAGACGGTGGAATAAAGAGCGGGAACGCAGAGCGACGCCAGAATAAAGAGCGGGAACGCAGAGACACGGCAGAATGAAGAGCGGGAACGCAAAGAGACGGCAGAATAAAGAGTGGGAAGGCAGAGCTACGGCGCAATAAAGAGCGGGTAACCAGAGCAACGCGGAATAATGAACGGGAACACTGAGAGAAGGCGGAATAAAGAGCGGGAAACCAGAGCGACGCGGAATAAAGAGCGGGAACGTCGAGAGAAGGCGGAATAAAGAGCGGGAATGCAGAGAGGCGGCAGAATAAAGAGCGGGAATGCAGAGCGATGGCAGAATAAAGAGCGGCAAAGCAGAGAGACGGCAGAATAAAGAGCGGGAACGCAGAGAGATGGCAGAATAAAGAGCGGGAACGCAGAGCGACGGCAGAATAAAGAGCGGGAACGCAGAGTGCCGGCAGAATAAAGAGCAGGAACGCAGAGAGGCAGCAGAATAAAGAGCGGGAACGCAGAACTATGGCAGAATAAAGAGCGGGAACGCAGAGAGGCGGCAGAATAACGCGTGGGAACACAGAGAGACGGCAGAATAACGAGTGGGAACGCAGAGAGGCGGCAGAATAACGAGTGGGAACACAGAGAGACGGCAGAATAACGAGTGGGAATGCAGAGAGACGGCAGAATAACGAGTGGGAACGCAGAGAGACGGTAGAATAACAAGTGGGAACGCAGAGAGACGGCAGAATAAAGAGCGAGAATGCAGACCGACGGCAGAATAAAGAGCGGGAACGCAGAGAGACGGCAGAATAACGAGTGGGAACGCAGAGAGACGACAGAATAACGAGTGGGAACGCAGAGAGACGGCAGAATAAAGAGCGGGAACGCAGAGAGACGGCAGAATAAAGAGCGAGAATGCAGACCGACGGCAGAATAAAGAGCGGGAACGCAGAGAGACGGCAGAATAACGAGTGGGAACGCAGAGAGACGGCAGAATAACAAGTGGGAAAGCAGAGAGACGGCAGAATAAAGAGTGGGAACGCAGAGAGAAGGCAGAATAAAGAGCGGGAATGCAGAGAGACGGCAGAATAAAGAGCGGGAAGGCAGAGTTACGGCAGAATAAAGAGCTCGAATGCAGACCGACAGCAGAAAAAAGAGCGGGAGCACAGAGAGACAGCAGAATACAGAGCGGGAAGGCAGAGCGACGGCAGAAAAAAGAGCGGGAGCACAGAGAGACGCCAGAATAAAGAGCGGGAACGCAGAGAGAAGGCGGAATAAAGAGCAGGAACGCAGAGAGAAGGCGGTATAAAGAGCGGGAACGCAGAGTCACGGCAGAATAAAGAGCGGGAACGCAGAGAGACGGCAGAATAAAGAGCGGGAAGGCAGAGCGACGCCGGAATAAAGAGCGGGAACGCTGAGAAAAGTCGGAATAAAGAGCGGGAACGCAGAGAGAAGGCGGAATAAAGAGCGGGAATGCAGAGAGAAGGCGGAATAAAGAGCGGGAACGCAGAGTGGAGGCAAATAAAGAGCGGGAACGCAGAGAGATGGTGGAATAAAGAGCGGGAATGCAGAGCGACGCCAGAATAAAGAGCGGGAATGCAGAGTGACGGCAGAATAAAGAGCGGGAACGCAGAGTGCCGGCAGAATAAAGAGCAGGAACGCAGAGAGGCAGCAGAATAAAGAGCGGGAATGCAGAACTATGGCAGAATAAAGAGCGGGAACAAAGAGAGACGGCAGAATAAAGAGCGAGAATGCAGACCGACGGCAGAATAATGAGCGGGAACGCAGAGAGACGGCAGAATAACGAGTGGGAACGCAGGGAGACGGCAGAATAACGAGTGGGAACGCAGAGAGACGGCAGAATAAAGAGCGGGAACGCAGAGAGACGGCAGAATAAAGAGCGAGAATGCAGACCGACGGCAGAATAAAGAGCGGGAACGCAGAGAGACGGCAGAATAACGAGTGGGAACGCAGAGAGACGGCAGAATAACGAGTGGGAAAGCAGAGAGACGGCAGAATAAAGAGTGGGAACGCAGAGAGAAGGCGGAATAAAGAGCGGGAATGCAGAGAGACGGCAGAATTAAGAGCGGGAAGGCAGAGTTACGGCAGAATAAAGAGCTCGAATGCAGACCGACAGCAGAAAAAAGAGCGGGAGCACAGAGAGACGGCAGAATACAGAGCGGGAAGGCAGAGCGTCGCCAGAATAAAAAGCGGGAACGCAGAGAGAAGGCAGAATAAAGAGCGGGAACACAGAGAGAAGGCGGAATAAAGAGCGGGAACGCAGAGAGACGGTGGAATAAAGAGCGGGAAGGCAGAGCAACGCCAGAATAAAGAGCGGGAACGCAGAGAGAAGGCGGAATAAAGAGCAGGAACGCCGAGAGAAGGCGGTATAAAGAGCGGGAACACAGAGTCACGGCAGAATAAAGAGCGGGAACGCAGAGAGACGGCAGAATAAAGAGCGGGAAGGCAGAGCGACGCCGGAATAAAGAGCGGGAACGCTGAGAAAAGTCGGAATAAAGAGCGGGAACGCAGAGAGAAGGCGGAAGAAAGAGCGGGAATGCAGAGAGAAGGCGGAATAAAGAGCGGGAACGCAGAGAGAAGGCGAATAAAGAGCGGGAACGCAGAGAGATGGTGGAATAAAGAGCGGCAATGCAGAGCGACGCCAGAATAAAGAGCGGGAATGCAGAGTGACGGCAGAATAAAGAGCGGGAACGCAGAGCGACGGCAGAATAAAGAGCGGGAATGCAGAGTGCCGGCAGAATAAAGAGCAGGAACGCAGAGAGTCAGCAGAATAAAGAGCGGGAATGCAGAACTATGGCAGAATAAAGAGCGGGAACGCAGAGAGGCGGCAGAATAACGAGTGGGAACACAGAGAGACGGCAGAATAACGAGTGGGAATGCAGAGAGACGGCAGAATAACGAGTGGGAACGCAGAGAGACGGTAGAATAACAAGTGGGAATGCAGAGAGATGGCAGAATAAAGAGCGGGAAGGCAGAGAGACGGCAGAATTAAGAGTGGAACGCAGAGAGACGGCAGAATAAAGAGCGGGAACGCAGAGCGACGGCAGAATAAAGAGCGGGAACGCAGAGCGACGGCAGAATAAAGAGCGGGAACGCAGAGTGACGGCAGAATAAAGAGCGGGACCGCAGAGCGACGGCAGAATAAAGAGCGGGAACGCAGAGTGCCGGCAGAATAAAGAGCAGGAACGCAGAGAGGCAGCAGAATAAAGAGCGGGAACGCAGAACTATGGCAGAATAAAGAGCGGGAACGCAGAGAGGCGGCAGAATAAAGAGCGGGAACGCAGAGAGGCAGCAGAATAAAGAGCGGGAACACAGAACTATGGCAGAATAAAGAGCGGGAACGCAGAGAGGCGGCAGAATAAAGAGGGGGAAAGCAGAGAGGCGGCAGAATAAAGAGGGGGAACGCAGAGTGACGGACGAATAAAGTGCGGGAACGCAGAGAGGCGGCAGAATAAAGAGTGGCAAAGGAGAGAGGCGGCAGAATAAAGAGGGGGAACGCAGAGAGACGGCAGAATAAAGAGCGGGAACGCAGAGAGATGGCAGAATAAAGAGCGGGAACGCAGAGAGACGGCAGAATAAAGAGCAGCAAACCAGAGCGACGGCAGAATAAAGAGCGTGAACGCGGAATAATGCCAGAATAAAGAGCGGCAAAGCAGAGAGACGGCAGAATAAAGAGAGGGAACGCAGAGAGACGGCAGAATAAAGACCGGGAAAGCAGAGAGGTGGCAGAATAAAGAGTGGCAAAGCAGAGAGGCGGCAGAATAAAGAGCGGGAACGCAGAGTGATGGCAGAATAAAGAGCGGGAACGCAGAGCGACGGCAGAATAAAGAGCGGGACGCAGAGTGCCGGCAGAATAAAGAGCAGGAACACAGAGAGGCAGCAGAATAAAGAGAGGGAACGCAGAACTATGGCAGAATAAAGAGCGGGAACGCAGAGAGGCGGCAGAATAAAGAGCGGGAACGCAGAGAGGCAGCAGAATAAAGAGCGGGAACGCAGAACTATGGCAGAATAAAGAGCGGGAACGCAGAGAGGCGGCAGAATAAAGAGCAGGAACGCAGAGAGATGGCAGAATAAAGAGCGGGAAGGCAGAGAGACGGCAGAATTAAGAGTGGAACGCAGAGAGACGGCAGAATAAAGAGCGGGAACGCAGAGCGACGGCAGAATAAAGAGCAGGAACGCAGAGCTACGGCAGAATAAAGAGCGGGAACGCAGAGTGACGGCAGAATAAAGAGCGGGAACGCAGAGTGATGGCAGAATAAAGAGCGGGAACGCAGAGTGACGGCAGAATAAAGAGCGGGAACGCAGAGAGGCGGCAGAATAAAGAGCGGGAACGCAGAGAGGCAGCAGAATAAAGAGCGGGAACGCAGAACTATGGCAGAATAAAGAGCGGGAACGCGGAATAACGACAGAATAAAAAGCGGCAAAGCAGAGAGGTGGCAGAATAAAGAGCGGGAACGCAGAGAGACGGCAGAATAAAGAGCGGCAAAGCAGAGAGGCGGCAGAATAAAGAGCGGGAATGCAGAGAGACGGCAGAATAAAGAGCGGCAAAGCAGAGAGGCGGCAGAATAAAGAGGGGGAACACAGAGAGACGGCAGAATAAAGAGCGGCAAAGGAGAGAGGCGGCAGAATAAAGAGCGGCAAAGCAGAGAGGCGGCAGAATAAAGAGGGGGAACACAGAGAGACGGCAGAATAAAGAGCGGGAAGGCAGAGAGACGGCAAAATAGAGAGCGGGAACGCAGAGAGGCAGCAGAATAAAGAGCGGGAACGCAGAACTATGGCAGAATAAAGAACGGGAACGCAGAGAGGCGGCAGAATAAAGAGGGGGAACGCAGAGAGAGGGCAGAATAAAGAGCGGGAACGCAGTGTGGCGGCAGAATAAAGAGCGGCAAAGCAGAGAGACGGCAGAATAAAGAGGGGGAACGCAGAGAGATGGCAGAATAAAGAGCGGGAAGGCAGAGAGACGGCAGAATTAAGAGTGGAACGCAGAGAGACGGCAGAATAAAGAGCGGGAAGGCAGAGAGACGGCAGAATTAAGAGTGGAACGCAGAGAGACGGCAGAATAAAGAGCGGGAACGCAGAGCAACGGCAGAATAAAGAGCGGGAACGCAGAGCGACGGCAGAATAAAGAGCGGGAACGCAGAGTGACGGCAGAATAAAAAGCGGGAACGCAGAGCGACGGCAGAATTAAGAGCAGGAACGCAGAGAGGCAGCAGAATAAAGAGCGGGAACGCAGAGAGGCGGCAGAATAAAGAGGGGGAACACAGAGAGACGGCAGAATAAAGAGCGGGAATGCAGAGAGACGGCAAAATAGAGAGCGGGAACGCAGAGAGGCAGCAGAATAAACAGCGGGAACGCAGAACTATGGCAGAATAAAGAGCGGGAACGCAGAGAGGCGGCAGAATAAAGAGGGGGAACGCAGAGAGAGGGCAGAATAAAGAGCGGGAACGCAGTGTGGCGGCAGAATAAAGAGCGGGAACGCAGAGAGGCGGCAGAATAAAGAGGGGGAACGCAGAGAGAAGGCAGAATAAAGAGCGGGAACGCAGAGAGACGGCAGAATAAAGAGGGGGAACGCAGAGAGACGGCAGAATAAAGAGCAGGAAACCAGAGCGACGGCAGAATAAAGAGCGTGAACGCGGAATAATGGCAGAATAAAGAGCGGCAAAGCAGAGAGACGGCAGAATAAAGAGAGGGAACGCAGAGAGACGGCAGAATAAAGAGCGGGAAAGCAGAGAGGTGGCAGAATAAAGAGTGGCAAAGCAGAGAGGCGGCAGAATAAAGATCGGGAACGCAGAGTGATGGCAGAATAAAGAGCGGGAACGCAGAGCGACGTCAGAATAAAGAGCGGGAACGCAGAGTGCCGGCAGAATAAAGAGCAGGAACGCAGATAGGCAGCAGAATAAAGAGCGGGAACGCAGAACTATGGCAGAATAAAGAACGTGAACGCAGAGAGGCGGCAGAATAAAGAGCGGGAACGCAGAGAGGCAGCAGAATAAAGAGCGGGAACGCAGAACTATGGCAGAATAAAGAGCGGGAACGCAGAGAGGCGGCAGAATAAAGAGGAGGAACGCAGAGAGAGGGCAGAATAAAGAGCGGGAACGCAGTGTGGCGGCAGAATAAAGAGCAGCAAAGCAGAGAGGCGGCAGAATAAAGAGGGGGAACGCAGAGAGACGGCAGAATAAAGAGGGGGAACGCAGAGAGACGGCAGAATAAAGAGCGGGACTGCAGAGAGACGGCAGAATAAAGAGCGGGAACGCAGAGAGGCGGCAGAATAAAGAGCGGGAACGCAGAGAGGCGGCAGAATAAAGAGCGGCAAAGGAGAGAGGCGGCAGAATAAAGAGGGGGAACGCAGAGAGACGGCAGAATAAAGAGCAGGAAACCAGAGCGACGGCAGAATAAAGAGCGTGAACGCGGAATAATGGCAGAATAAAGAGCGGCAAAGCAGAGAGACGGCAGAATAAAGAGAGGGAACGTCGAGAGAAGGCCGAATAAACAGCGGGAACGCAGAGTGGCGGCAGAATAAAGAGCGGGAACGCAGAGCGACGGCAGAATAAAGAGCGGCAAAGCAGAGAGACGGCAGAATAAAGATCAGGAACGCAGAGAGATGGCAGAATAAAGAGCGGGAAGGCAGAGAGACGGCAAAATAGAGAGCGGGAACGCAGAGAGGCAGCAGAATAAAGAGCGGGAACGCAGAACTATGGCAGAATAAAGAACGGGAACGCAGAGAGGCGGCAGAATAAAGAGGGGGAACGCAGAGAGAGGGCAGAATAAAGAGCGGGAACGCAGTGTGGCGGCAGAATAAAGAGCGGCAAAGCAGAGAGACGGCAGAATAAAGAGCAGAAAAGCAGAGAGATGGCAGAATAAAGAGCGGGAAGGCAGAGAGACGGCAGAATTAAGAGTGGAACGCAGAGAGACGGCAGAATAAAGAGCGGGAACGCAGAGCAACGGCAGAATAAAGAGCGGGAACGCAGAGCGACGGCAGAATAAAGAGCGGGAACGCAGAGTGACGGCAGAATAAAAAGCGGGAACGCAGAGCAACGGCAGAATAAAGAGCGGGAACGCAGAGCGACGGCAGAATTAAGAGCGGGAACGCAGAGTGCCGGCAGAATAAAGAGCGGGAACGCAGAACTATGGCAGAATAAAGAGTGGGAACGGAGTGAGGCGGCAGAATAAAGAGGGGGAACACAGAGAGACGGCAGAATAAAGAGCGGGAATGCAGAGAGACGGCAAAATAGAGAGCGGGAACGCAGAGAGGCAGCAGAATAAAGAGCGGGAACGCAGAACTATGGCAGAATAAAGAGCGGGAACGCAGAGAGGCGGCAGAATAAAGAGGGGGAACGCAGAGAGAGGGCAGAATAAAGAGCGGGAACGCAGTGTGGCGGCAGAATAAAGAGCGGGAACGCAGAGAGGCGGCAGAATAAAGAGGGGGAACGCAGAGAGAAGGCAGAATAAAGAGCGGGAACGCAGAGAGACGGCAGAATAAAGAGGGGGAACGCAGAGAGACGGCAGAATAAAGAGCAGGAAACCAGAGCGACGGCAGAATAAAGAGCGTGAACGCGGAATAATGGCAGAATAAAGAGCGGCAAAGCAGAGAGACGGCAGAATAAAGAGAGGGAACGCAGAGAGACGGCAGAATAAAGAGCGGGAAAGCAGAGAGGTGGCAGAATAAAGAGTGGCAAAGCAGAGAGGCGGCAGAATAAAGATCGGGAACGCAGAGTGATGGCAGAATAAAGAGCGGGAACGCAGAGCGACGTCAGAATAAAGAGCGGGAACGCAGAGTGCCGGCAGAATAAAGAGCAGGAACGCAGATAGGCAGCAGAATAAAGAGCGGGAACGCAGAACTATGGCAGAATAAAGAACGTGAACGCAGAGAGGCGGCAGAATAAAGAGCGGGAACGCAGAGAGGCAGCAGAATAAAGAGCGGGAACGCAGAACTATGGCAGAATAAAGAGCGGGAACGCAGAGAGGCGGCAGAATAAAGAGGGGGAACGCAGAGAGAGGGCAGAATAAAGAGCGGGAACGCAGTGTGGCGGCAGAATAAAGAGCA
Source organism: Heterodontus francisci (assembly GCF_036365525.1). Lineage (NCBI taxonomy): Eukaryota > Metazoa > Chordata > Chondrichthyes > Heterodontiformes > Heterodontidae > Heterodontus > Heterodontus francisci. The sequence goes on from NC_090413.1 coordinate 6,527,902, forward strand.
GCAAAGCAGAGAGGCGGCAGAATAAAGAGGGGGAACGCAGAGAGACGGCAGAATAAAGAGGGGGAACGCAGAGAGACGGCAGAATAAAGAGCGGGACTGCAGAGAGACGGCAGAATAAAGAGCGGGAACGCAGAGAGGCGGCAGAATAAAGAGCGGGAACGCAGAGAGGCGGCAGAATAAAGAGCGGCAAAGGAGAGAGGCGGCAGAATAAAGAGGGGGAACGCAGAGAGACGGCAGAATAAAGAGCAGGAAACCAGAGCGACGGCAGAATAAAGAGCGTGAACGCGGAATAATGGCAGAATAAAGAGCGGCAAAGCAGAGAGACGGCAGAATAAAGAGAGGGAACGTCGAGAGAAGGCCGAATAAACAGCGGGAACGCAGAGTGGCGGCAGAATAAAGAGCGGGAACGCAGAGCGACGGCAGAATAAAGAGCGGCAAAGCAGAGAGACGGCAGAATAAAGATCAGGAACGCAGAGAGATGGCAGAATAAAGAGCGGGAAGGCAGAGAGATGGCAGAATTAAGAGTGGAACGCAGAGAGACGGCAGAATAAAGAGCGGGAACGCAGAGCGACGGCAGAATAAAGAGCGGGAACGCAGAGTGACGGCAGAATAAAGAGCGGGAACGCAGAGCGACGGCAGAATAAAGAGCGGGAACGCAGAGTGCCGGCAGAATAAAGAGCAGGAACGCAGAGAGGCAGCAGAATAAAGAGCGGGAACGCAGAACTATGGCAGAATAAAGAGCGGGAACGCAGAGAGGCGGCAGAATAAAGAGCGGGAACGCAGAGAGGAAGCAGAATAAAGAGCGGGAACGCAGAACTATGGCAGAATAAAGAGGGGGAACGCAGAGAGGCGGCAGAATAAAGAGGGGGCACGCAGAGAGAGGGCAGAATAAAGAGTGGGAACGCAGTGTGGCGGCAGAATAAAGAGTGGCAAAGCAGAGAGGCGGCAGAATAAAGAGGGGGAACGCAGAGAGACGGCAGAATAAAGAGCGGGAACGCAGAGAGACGGCAGAATAAAGAGCGTGAACGCAGAACAATGGCAGAATAAAGAGCGGCAAAGCAGAGAGACGGCAGAATAAAGAGAGGGAACGCAGAGAGACGGCAGAATAAAGAGCCGGAAAGCAGAGAGGTGGCAGAATAAAGAGTGGCAAAGCAGAGAGGCGGCAGAATAAAGAGCGGCAAAGCAGAGTGATGGCAGAATAAAGAGCGGGAACGCAGAGCGACGTCAGAATAAAGAGCGGGAACGCAGAGTGCCGGCAGAATAAAGAGCAGGAACGCAGAGAGGCAGCAGAATAAAGAGCGGGAACGCAGAGAGGCGGCAGAATAAAGAGCGGGAATGCAGAGAGGCAGCAGAATAAAGAGCGGGAACGCAGAACTATGGCAGAATAAAGAGCGGGAAGGCAGAGAGGCGGCAGAATAAAAGGGGGAACGCAGAGAGAGGGCAGAATAAAGAGCGGGAACGCAGAGAGACGGCAGAATAAAGAGCAGGAATGCAGAGAGACGGCAGAATAAAGAGCGGGAACGCAGAGAGGCGGCAGAATAAAGAGCGGCAAAGGAGAGAGGCGGCAGAATAAAGAGGGGGAACGCAGAGAGACGGCAGAATAAAGAGCAGGAAACCAGAGCGACGGCAGAATAAAGAGCGTGAACACGGAATAATGGCAGAATAAAGAGCGGCAAAGCAGAGAGACGGCAGAATAAAGAGAGGGAATGCAGAGAGACGGCAGAATAAAGAGCGGGAAAGCAGAGTGGTGGCAGAATAAAGAGTGGCAAAGCAGAGAGGCGGCAGAATAAGGAGCGGGAAAGCAGAGATGTGGCAGAATAAAGAGCTGGAACGCAGAGAGGCGGCAGAATAAAGAGCGGGAACGCAGAGAGACGGCAGAATAAAGAGTGGCAAAGCAGAGAGGCGGCAGAATAAAGAGCGGCAAAGCAGAGAGGCGGCAGAATAAAGAGCGGGAACGCAGAGAGACGGCAGAAGAAAGAGCGGCAAAGCAGAGAGGCGGCAGAATAAAGAGCGGGAAAGCAGAGAGGCGGCAGAATAAAGAGCGGCAAAGCAGAGAGACGGCAGAATAAAGAGCGGGAACGCAGAGAGACGGCAGAATAAAGAGCGTGAACACGGAATAATGGCAGAATAAAGAGCGGCAAAGCAGAGAGGTGGCAGAATAAAGAGCGGGAACGCAGAGAGACGGCAGAATAAAGAGCGGCAAAGCAGAGAGGCGGCAGAATAAAGAGTGGGAAGGCAGAGAGACGGCAGAATAAAGAGCGGCAAAGCAGAGAGGCGGCAGAATAAAGAGCGGCAAAGCAGAGAGGCGGCAGAATAAAGAGGGGGAACGCAGAGAGGCAGCAGAATAAAGAGCAGGAAACCAGAGCGACGGCAGAATAAAGAGCGTGAACGCGGAATAATGGCAGAATAAAGAGCGGCAAAGCAGAGAGACGGCAGAATAAAGAGAGGGAACGCAGAGAGACGGCAGAATAAAGAGCGGGAAAGCAGAGTGGTGGCAGAATAAAGAGTGGCAAAGCAGAGAGGCGGCAGAATAAGGAGCGGGAAAGCAGAGATGTGGCAGAATAAAGAGCGGGAACGCAGAGAGGCGGCAGAATAAAGAGCGGGAACGCAGAGAGACGGCAGAATAAAGAGTGGCAAAGCAGAGAGGCGGCAGAATAAAGAGCGGGAAAGCAGAGAGGCGGCAGAATAAAGAGCGGCAAAGCAGAGAGACGGCAGAATAAAGAGCGGGAACGCAGAGAGACGGCAGAATAAAGAGCGTGAACGCGGAATAATGGCAGAATAAAGAGCGGCAAAGCAGAGAGGTGGCAGAATAAAGAGCGGGAACGCAGAGAGACGGCAGAATAAAGAGCGGCAAAGCAGAGAGGCGGCAGAATAAAGAGTGGGAAGGCAGAGAGACGGCAGAATAAAGAGCGGCAAAGCAGAGAGGCGGCAGAATAAAGAGCGGCAAAGCAGAGAGGCGGCAGAATAAAGAGGGGGAACGCAGAGAGGCAGCAGAATAAAGAGCAGGAAACCAGAGCGACGGCAGAATAAAGAGCGTGAACGCGGAATAATTGCAGAATAAAGAGCGGCAAAGCAGAGAGACGGCAGAATAAAGAGAGGGAACGCAGAGAGACGGCAGAATAAAGAGCGGGAAAGCAGAGTGGTGGCAGAATAAAGAGTGGCAAAGCAGAGAGGCGGCTGAATAAAGAGCGGGAAAGCAGAGATGTGGCAGAATAAAGAGCGGGAACGCAGAGAGGCGGCAGAATAAAGAGCGGGAACGCAGAGAGATGGCAGAATAAAGAGCGGGAAAGCAGAGTGGCGGCAGAATAAAGAGCGGCAAAGCAGAGAGGCGGCAGAATAAAGAGCGGGAACGCAGAGAGGCGGCAGAAGAAAGAGCGGCAAAGCAGAGAGGCGGCAGAATAAAGAGCGGGAAAGCAGAGAGGCGGCAGAATAAAGAGCGGCAAAGCAGAGAGACGGCAGAATAAAGAGCGGGAACGCAGAGAGACGGCAGAATAAAGAGCGTGAACGCGGAATAATGGCAGAATAAAGAGCGGCAAAGCAGAGAGGTGGCAGAATAAAGAGCGGGAACGCAGAGAGACGGCAGAATAAAGAGCGGCAAAGCAGAGAGGCGGCAGAATAAAGAGCGGGAAAGCAGAGAGACGGCAGAATAAAGAGCAGCAAAGCAGAGAGGCGGCAGAATAAAGAGGGGGAACACAGAGAGACGGCAGAATAAAGAGCGGCAAAGCAGAGAGGCGGCAGAATAAAGAGCGGCAAAGCAGAGAGGCGGCAGAATAAAGAGGGGGAACACAGAGAGACGGCAGAATAAAGAGCGGGAAGGCAGAGAGACGGCAAAATAGAGAGCGGGAACGCAGAGAGGCAGCAGAATAAAGAGCGGGAACGCAGAACTATGGCAGAATAAAGAGCGGGAACGCAGAGAGGCGGCAGAATAAAGAGGGGGAACGCAGAGAGAGGGCAGAATAAAGAGCGGGAACGCAGTGTGGCGGCAGAATAAAGAGCTGGAACGCAGAGAGGCGGCAGTATAAAGAGCGGGAACGCAGAGAGGCAGCAGAATAAAGAGCAGGAACGCAGAACTATGGCAGAATAAAGAGCGGGAACGCAGAGAGGCGGCAGAATAAAGAGGGGGAATGCAGAGAGAGGGCAGAATAAAGAGAGGGAACGCAGTGTGGCGGCAGAATAAAGAGCGGCAAAGCAGAGAGGCGGCAGAATAAAGAGGGGGAACACAGAGAGACGGCAGAATAAAGAGGGGGAACGCAGAGAGACGGCAGAATAAAGAGCGGGAACGCAGAGCGGCGGCAGAATAAAGAGCGGGAACGCAGAAAGGCGGCAGAATAAAGAGCGGCAAAGGAGAGAGGCGGCAGAATAAAGAGCGGGAACGCAGAGAGGCAGCAGAATTAAGAGCGGGAACGCTGAACTATGGCAGAATAAAGAGCGGGAACGCAGAGAGGCGGCAGAAGAAAGAGCGGCAAAGCAGAGAGGCGGCAGAATAAAGAGCGGGAAAGCAGAGAGGCGGCAGAATAAAGAGCGGCAAAGCAGAGAGACGGCAGAATAAAGAGCGGGAACGCAGAGAGACGGCAGAATAAAGAGCGTGAACGCGGAATAATGGCAGAATAAAGAGCGGCAAAGCAGAGAGGTGGCAGAATAAAGAGCGGGAACGCAGAGAGACGGCAGAATAAAGAGCGGCAAAGCAGAGAGGCGGCAGAATAAAGAGCGGGAATGCAGAGAGACGGCAGAATAAAGAGCGGCAAAGCAGAGAGGCGGCAGAATAAAGAGGGGGAACACAGAGAGACGGCAGAATAAAGAGCGGCAAAGCAGAGAGGCGGCAGAATAAAGAGTGGCAAAGCAGAAGGTGGCAGAATAAAGAGGGGGAACACAGAGAGACGGCAGAATTAAGAGCGGAAAGGCAGAGAGACGGCAAAATAGAGAGCGGGAACGCAGAGAGGCAGCAGAATAAAGAGCGGGAACGCAGAACTATGGCAGAATAAAGAGCGGGAATGCAGAGAGGCGGCAGAATAAAGAGGGGGAACGCAGAGAGAGGGCAGAATAAAGAGCGGGAACGCAGTGTGGCGGCAGAATAAAGAGCGGGAACGCAGAGAAGCGGCAGTATAAAGAGCGGGAACGCAGAGAGGCAGGAGAATAAAGAGCGGGAACGCAGAACTATGGCAGAATAAAGAGCGGGAACGCAGAGAGGCGGCAGAATAAAGAGGGGGAACGCAGAGAGAGGGCAGAATAAAGAGCGGGAATGCAGTGTGGCGGCAGAATAAAGAGCGGCAAAGCAGAGAGGCGGCAGAATAAAGAGGGGGAACGCAGAGAGACGGCAGAATAAAGAGGGGGAACGCAGAGAGACGGCAGAATAAAGAGCGGGAACGCAGAGCGGCGGCAGAATAAAGAGCGGGAAAGCAGAAAGGCGGCAGAATAAAGAGTGGCAAAGGAGAGAGGCGGCAGAATAAAGAGGGGGAACGCAGAGAGACGGCAGAATAAAGAGCGGGAACGCAGAGAGACGGCAGAATAAAGAGCGGGAACGCAGAGAGATGGCAGAATAAAGAGCAGGAAACGAGAGCGACGGCAGAATAAAGAGCGTGAACGCGGAATAATGGCAGAATAAAGAGCGGCAAAGCAGAGAGACGGCAGAATAAAGAGAGGGAACGCAGAGAGACGGCAGAATAAAGAGCGGGAAAGCAGAGAGGTGGCAGAATAAAGAGTGGCAAAGCAGAGAGGCGGCAGAATAAAGAGCGGGAACGCAGAGATGTGGCAGAATAAAGAGCGGGAACGCAGAGAGGCGGCAGAATAAAGAGCGGGAACGCAGAGAGACGGCAGAATAAAGAGCGGCAAAGCAGAGAGGCGGCAGAATAAAGAGCGGGAACGCAGAGCGACGGCAGCATAAAGAGCGGCAAAGCAGAGAGGCGGCAGAATAAAGAGCGGCAAAGCAGAGAGGCGGCAGAATAAAGAGTGGGAACGCAGAGAGGCGGCAGAATAAAGAGGGGGAACACAGAGAGACGGCAGAATAAAGAGCGGGAATGCAGAGAGACGGCAAAATAGAGAGCGGGAACGCAGAGAGGCAGCAGAATAAAGAGCGGGAACGCAGAACTATGGCAGAATAAAGAGCGGGAACGCAGAGAGGTGGCAGAATAAAGAGGGGGAACGCAGAGAGAGGGCAGAATAAAGAGCGGGAACGCAGTGTGGCGGCAGAATAAAGAGCGGGAACGCAGAGAGGCGGCAGAATAAAGAGGGGGAACGCAGAGAGAAGGCAGAATAAAGAGCGGGAACGCAGAGAGACGGCAGAATAAAGAGGGGGAACGCAGAGAGACGGCAGAATAAAGAGCAGGAAACCAGAGCGACGGCAGAATAAAGAGCGTGAACGCGGAATAATGGCAGAATAAAGAGCGGCAAAGCAGAGAGACGGCAGAATAAAGAGAGGGAACGCAGAGAGACGGCAGAATAAAGAGCGGGAAAGCAGAGAGGTGGCAGAATAAAGAGTGGCAAAGCAGAGAGGCGGCAGAATAAAGAGCGGGAACGCAGAGCGACGTCAGAATAAAGAGCGGGAACGCAGAGTGCCGGCAGACTAAAGAGCAGGAACGCAGATAGGCAGCAGAATAAAGATCGGGAACGCAGAACTATGGCAGAATAAAGAACGTGAACGCAGAGAGGCGGCAGAATAAAGAGCGGGAACGCAGAGAGGCAGCAGAATAAAGAGCGGGAACGCAGAACTATGGCAGAATAAAGAGCGGGAACGCAGAGAGGCGGCAGAATAAAGAGGGGGAACGCAGAGAGAGGGCAGAATAAAGAGCGGGAACGCAGTGTGGCGGCAGAATAAAGAGCAGCAAAGCAGAGAGGCGGCAGAATAAAGAGGGGGAACGCAGAGAGACGGCAGAATAAAGAGGGGGAACGCAGAGAGACGGCAGAATAAAGAGCGGGACTGCAGAGAGACGGCAGAATAAAGAGCGGGAACGCAGAGAGGCGGCAGAATAAAGAGCGGGAACGCAGAGAGGCGGCAGAATAAAGAGCGGCAAAGGAGAGAGGCGGCAGAATAAAGAGGGGGAACGCAGAGAGACGGCAGAATAAAGAGCAGGAAACCAGAGCGACGGCAGAATAAAGAGCGTGAACGCGGAATAATGGCAGAATAAAGAGCGGCAAAGCAGAGAGACGGCAGAATAAAGAGAGGGAACGTCGAGAGAAGGCCGAATAAACAGCGGGAACGCAGAGTGGCGGCAGAATAAAGAGCGGGAACGCAGAGCGACGGCAGAATAAAGAGCGGCAAAGCAGAGAGACGGCAGAATAAAGATCAGGAATGCAGAGAGATGGCAGAATAAAGAGCGGGAAGGCAGAGAGATGGCAGAATTAAGAGTGGAACGCAGAGAGACGGCAGAATAAAGAGCGGGAACGCAGAGCGACGGCAGAATAAAGAGCGGGAACGTAGAGTGACGGCAGAATAAAGAGCGGGAACGCAGAGCGACGGCAGAATAAAGAGCGGGAACGCAGAGTGCCGGCAGAATAAAGAGCAGGAACGCAGAGAGGCAGCAGAATAAAGAGCGGGAACGCAGAACTATGGCAGAATGAAGAACGGGAACGCAGAGAGGCGGCAGAATAAAGAGCGGGAACGCAGAGAGGAAGCAGAATAAAGAGCGGGAACGCAGAGAGGAAGCAGAATAAAGAGCGGGAACGCAGAACTATGGCAGAATAAAGAGGGGGAACGCAGAGAGGCGGCAGAATAAAGAGGGGGAACGCAGAGAGAGGGCAGAATAAAGAGCGGGAACGCAGTGTGGCGGCAGAATAAAGTGTGGCAAAGCAGAGAGGCGGCAGAATAAAGAGGGGGAACGCAGAGAGACGGCAGAATAAAGAGCGGGAACGCAGAGAGACGGCAGAATAAAGAGCTGGAACGCAGAGAGACAGCAGAATAAAGAGCAGGAAACCACAGCGACGGCAGAATAAAGAGCGTGAACGCAGAATAATGGCAGAATAAAGAGCGGCAAAGCAGAGAGACGGCAGAATAAAGAGAGGGAATGCAGAGAGACGGCAGAATAAAGAGCGGGAAAGCAGAGTGGTGGCAGAATAAAGAGTGGCAAAGCAGAGAGGCGGCAGAATAAGGAGCGGGAAAGCAGAGATGTGGCAGAATAAAGAGCGGAAACGCAGAGAGGCGGCAGAATAAAGAGCGGGAACGCAGAGAGACGGCAGAATAAAGAGTGGCAAAGCAGAGAGGCGGCAGAATAAAGAGCGGCAAAGCAGAGAGGCGGCAGAATAAAGAGCGGGAACGCAGAGAGACGGCAGAAGAAAGAGCGGCAAAGCAGAGAGGCGGCAGAATAAAGAGCGGGAAAGCAGAGAGGCGGCAGAATAAAGAGCGGCAAAGCAGAGAGACGGCAGAATAAAGAGCGGGAACGCAGAGAGACGGCAGAATAAAGAGCGTGAACGCGGAATAATGGCAGAATAAAGAGCGGCAAAGCAGAGAGGTGGCAGAATAAAGAGCGGGAACGCAGAGAGACGGCAGAATAAAGAGCGGCAAAGCAGAGAGGCGGCAGAATAAAGAGTGGGAAGGCAGAGAGACGGCAGAATAAAGAGCGGCAAAGCAGAGAGGCGGCAGAATAAAGAGCGGCAAAGCAGAGAGGCGGCAGAATAAAGAGGGGGAACGCAGAGAGGCAGCAGAATAAAGAGCAGGAAACCAGAGCGACGGCAGAATAAAGAGCGTGAACGTGGAATAATGGCAGAATAAAGAGCGGCAAAGCAGAGAGACGGCAGAATAAAGAGAGGGAACGCAGAGAGACGGCAGAATAAAGAGCGGGAAAGCAGAGTGGTGGCAGAATAAAGAGTGGCAAAGCAGAGAGGCGGCAGAATAAGGAGCGGGAAAGCAGAGATGTGGCAGAATAAAGAGCGGGAACGCAGAGAGGCGGCAGAATAATGAGCGGGAACGCAGAGAGACGGCAGAATAAAGAGTGGCAAAGCAGAGAGGCGGCAGAATAAAGAGCGGCAAAGCAGAGAGGCGGCAGAATAAAGAGCGGGAACGCAGAGAGACGGCAGAAGAAAGAGCGGCAAAGCAGAGAGGCGGCAGAATAAAGAGCGGGAAAGCAGAGAGGCGGCAGAATAAAGAGCGGCAAAGCAGAGAGACGGCAGAATAAAGAGCGGGAACGCAGAGAGACGGCAGAATAAAGAGCGTGAACGCGGAATAATGGCAGAATAAAGAGCGGCAAAGCAGAGAGGTGGCAGAATAAAGAGCGGGAACGCAGAGAGACGGCAGAATAAAGAGCGGCAAAGCAGAGAGGCGGCAGAATAAAGAGTGGGAAGGCAGAGAGACGGCAGAATAAAGAGCGGCAAAGCAGAGAGGCGGCAGAATAAAGAGCGGCAAAGCAGAGAGGCGGCAGAATAAAGAGGGGGAACGCAGAGAGGCAGCAGAATAAAGAGCAGGAAACCAGAGCGACGGCAGAATAAAGAGCGTGAACGCGGAATAATTGCAGAATAAAGAGCGGCAAAGCAGAGAGACGGCAGAATAAAGAGAGGGAACGCAGAGAGACGGCAGAATAAAGAGCGGGAAAGCAGAGTGGTGGCAGAATAAAGAGCGGGAAGGCAGAGATGTGGCAGAATAAAGAGCGGGAACGCAGAGAGGCAGCAGAATAAAGAGCGGGAACGCAGAGAGATGGCAGAATAAAGAGCGGGAAAGCAGAGTGGCGGCATAATAAAGAGCGGCAAAGCAGAGAGGCGGCAGAATAAAGAGCGGGAACGCAGAGAGGCGGCAGAAGAAAGAGCGGCAAAGCAGAGAGGCGGCAGAATAAAGAGCGGGAAAGCAGAGAGGCGGCAGAATAAAGAGCGGCAAAGCAGAGAGACGGCAGAATAAAGAGCGGGAACGCAGAGAGACGGCAGAATAAAGAGCGTGAACGCGGAATAATGGCAGAATAAAGAGCGGCAAAGCAGAGAGCTGGCAGAATAAAGAGCGGGAACGCAGAGAGACGGCAGAATAAAGAGCGGCAAAGCAGAGAGGCGGCAGATTAAAGAGCGGGAAAGCAGAGAGACGGCAGAATAAAGAGCGGCAAAGCAGAGAGGCGGCAGAATAAAGAGGGGGAACACAGAGAGACGGCAGAATAAAGAGCGGCAAAGCAGAGAGGCGGCAGAATAAAGAGCGGCAAAGCAGAGAGGCGGCAGAATAAAGAGGGGGAACACAGAGAGACGGCAGAATAAAGAGCGGGAAGACAGAGAGACGGCAAAATAGAGAGCGGGAACGCAGAGAGGCAGCAGAATAAAGAGCGGGAACGCAGAACTATGGCAGAATAAAGAGCGGGAACGCAGAGAGGCGGCAGAATAAAGAGGGGGAACGCAGAGAGAGGGCAGAATAAAGAGCGGGAACGCAGTGTGGCGGCAGAATAAAGAGCTGGAACGCAGAGAGGCGGCAGTATAAAAAGCAGGAACGCAGAGAGGCAGCAGAATAAAGAGCGGGAACGCAGAACTATGGCAGAATAAAGAGCGGGAACGCAGAGAGGCGGCAGAATAAAGAGGGGGAATGCAGAGAGAGGGCAGAATAAAGAGAGGGAACGCAGTGTGGCGGCAGAATAAAGAGCGGCAAAGCAGAGTGGCGGCAGAATAAAGAGGGGGAACGCAGAGAGACGGCAGAATAAAGAGGGGGAACGCAGAGAGACGGCAGAATAAAGAGCGGGAACGCAGAGCGGCGGCAGAATAAAGAGCGGGAACGCAGAAAGGCGGCAGAATAAAGAGCGGCAAAGGAGAGAGGCGGCAGAATAAAGAGCGGGAACGCAGAGAGGCAGCAGAATAAAGAGCGGGAACGCAGAACTATGGCAGAATAAAGAGCGGGAACGCAGAGAGGCGGCAGAAGAAAGAGCGGCAAAGCAGAGAGGCGGCAGAATAAAGAGCGGGAAAGCAGAGAGGCGGCAGAATAAAGAGCGGCAAAGCAGAGAGACGGCAGAATAAAGAGCGGGAACGCAGAGAGACGGCAGAATAAAGAGCGTGAACACGGAATAATGGCAGAATAAAGAGCGGCAAAGCAGAGAGGTGGCAGAATAAAGAGCGGGAACGCAGAGAGACGGCAGAATAAAGAGCGGCAAAGCAGAGAGGCGGCAGAATAAAGAGCGGGAATGCAGAGAGACGGCAGAATAAAGAGCGACAAAGCAGAGAGGCGGCAGAATAAAGAGGGGGAACACAGAGAGACGGCAGAATAAAGAGCTGCAAAGCAGAGAGGCGGCAGAATAAAGAGTGGCAAAGCAGAAGGCGGCAGAATAAAGAGGGGGAACACAGAGAGACGGCAGAATTAAGAGCGGAAAGGCAGAGAGACGGCAAAATAGAGAGCGGGAACGCAGAGAGGCAGCAGAATAAAGAGCGGGAACGCAGAACTATGGCAGAATAAAGAGCGGGAATGCAGAGAGGCGGCAGAATAAAGAGGGGGAACGCAGAGAGAGGGCAGAATAAAGAGCGGGAACGCAGTGTGGCGGCAGAATAAAGAGCGGGAACGCAGAGAAGCGGCAGTATAAAGAGCGGGAACGCAGAGAGGCAGGTGAATAAAGAGCGGGAACGCAGAACTATGGCAGAATAAAGAGCGGGAACGCAGAGAGGCGGCAGAATAAAGAGGGGGAACGCAGAGAGAGGGCAGAATAAAGAGCGGGAATGCAGTGTGGCGGCAGAATAAAGAGCGGCAAAGCAGAGAGGCGGCAGAATAAAGAGGGGGAACGCAGAGAGACGGCAGAATAAAGAGAGGGAACGCAGAGAGACGGCAGAATAAAGAGCGGGAACGCAGAGCGGCGGCAGAATAAAGAGCGGGAACGCAGAAAGGCGGCAGAATAAAGAGTGGCAAAGGAGAGAGGCGGCAGAATAAAGAGGGGGAACGCAGAGAGACGGCAGAATAAAGAGCGGGAACGCAGAGAGACGGCAGAATAAAGAGCGGGAACGCAGAGAGATGGCAGAATAAAGAGCAGGAAACGAGAGCGACGGCAGAATAAAGAGCGTGAACGCGGAATAATGGCAGAATAAAGAGCGGCAAAGCAGAGAGACGGCAGAATAAAGAGAGGGAACGCAGAGAGACGGCAGAATAAAGAGCGGGAAAGCAGAGAGGTGGCAGAATAAAGAGTGGCAAAGCAGAGAGGTGGCAGAATAAAGAGCGGGAAAGCAGAGATGTGGCAGAATAAAGAGCGGGAACGCAGAGAGGCGGCAGAATAAAGAGCGGGAACGCAGAGAGACGGCAGAATAAAGAGCGGGAAAGCAGAGAGGCGGCAGAATAAAGAGCGGCAAAGCAGAGACGCGGCAGAATAAAGAGCGGGAACGCAGAGCGACGGCAGCATAAAGAGCGGCAAAGCAGAGAGGCGGCAGAATAAAGAGCGGCAAAGCAGAGAGGCGGCAGAATAAAGAGGGGGAACACAGAGAGACGGTAGAATAAAGAGCGGCAAAGCAGAGAGGCGGCAGAATAAAGAGCGGCAAAGCAGAGAGGCGGCAGAATAAAGAGGGGGAACACAGAGACGGCAGAATAAAGAGCAGGAAGGCAGAGAGACGGCAGAATAAAGAGCGGGAAAGCAGAGAGGCGGCAGAATAAAGAGCGGCAAAGCAGGGAGGCGGCAGAATAAAGAGCGGGAAAGCAAAGAGGCGGCAGAATAAAGAGCGGCAAAGCAGAGAGACGGCAGAATAAAGAGCAGGAACGCAGAGAGACGGCAGAATAAAGAGCGTGAACGCGGAATAATGGCAGAATAAAGAGCGGCAAAGCAGAGAGGTGGCAGAATAAAGAGCGGGAACGCAGAGAGGCGGCCGAATAAAGAGCGGCAAAGCAGAGAGGCGGCAGAATAAAGAGCGGCAAAGCAGAGCGACGCGTAATAAAGAACGGGAACGCTGAGAGAAGGCGGAATAAAGAGCGGGAAACCAGAGCGACGCGGAATAAAGAGCGGGAACGTCGAGAGAAGGCCGAATAAAGAGCGGGAACGCAGAGCGACGTCCGAATAAAGAGCGGCAAAGCAGAGAGACGGCAGAATGAAGAGCAGGAACGCAGAGAGATGGCAGAATAAAGAGCGGGAAAGCAGAGAGATGGCAGAATAAAGAGCGGGAACGCAGAGCGACGGCAGAATAAAGAGCGGGAACGCAGAGCGACGGCAGAATAAAGAGCGGGAACGCAGAGTGCCGGCAGAATAAAGAGCAGGAACGCAGAGAGGCAGCAGAATAAAGAGCGGGAACGCAGAACTATGGCAGAATAAAGAGCGGGAACGCAGAGAGGCGGCAGAATAAAGAGCGGGAACGCAGAGAGGCAGCAGAATAAAGAGCGGGAACGCAGAACTATGGCAGAATAAAGAGCGGGAACGCAGAGTGCCGGCAGAATAAAGAGCAGGAACGCAGAGAGGCAGCAGAATAAAGAGCGGAAACGCAGAACTATGGCAGAATAAAGAGCGGGAACGCAGAGAGGCGGCAGAATAAAGAGCGGGAAAGCAGAGAGGCGGCAGAATAAAGAGCCGCAAAGCAGAGAGACGGCAGAATAAAGAGCAGGAACACAGAGAGACGGCAGAATAAAGAGCGTGAACGCGGAATAATGGCAGAATAAAGAGCGGCAAAGCTGAGAGGTGGCAGAATAAAGAGCGGGAACGCAGAGAGGCGGCCGAATAAAGAGCGGCAAAGCAGAGAGGAGGAAGAATAAAGAGCGGCAAAGCAGAGCGACGCGTAATAAGGAACGGGAACGCTGAGAGAAGGCGGAATAAAGAGCGGGAACGCAGAGAGGCGGCAGAATAAAGAGGGGGAACGCAGAGAGAGGGCAGAATAAAGAGCGGGAATGCAGTGTGGCGGCAGAATAAAGAGCGGCAAAGCAGAGAGGCGGCAGAATAAAGAGGGGGAACGCAGAGAGACGGCAGAATAAAGAGGGGGAACGCAGAGAGACGGCAGAATAAAGAGCGGGAACGCAGAGCGACGGCAGAATAAAGAGCGTGAACGCGGAATAATGGCAGAATAAAGAGCGGCAAAGCAGAGAGACGGCAGAATAAAGAGAGGGAACGCAGAGAGACGGCAGAATAAAGAGCGGGAAAGCAGAGAGGTGGCAGAATAAAGAGTGGCAAAGCAGAGAGGTGGCAGAATAAAGAGCGGGAAAGCAGAGATGTGGCAGAATAAAGAGCGGGAACGCAGAGAGGCGGCAGAATAAAGAGCGGGAACGCAGAGAGACGGCAGAATAAAGAGCGGGAAAGCAGAGAGGCGGCAGAATAAAGAGCGGCAAAGCAGAGAGGCGGCAGAATAAAGAGCGGGAACGCAGAGCGACGGCAGCATAAAGAGCGGCAAAGCAGAGAGGCGGCAGAATAAAGAGCGGCAAAGCAGAGAGGCGGCAGAATAAAGAGGGGGAACACAGAGAGACGGTAGAATAAAGAGCGGCAAAGCAGAGAGGCGGCAGAATAAAGAGCGGCAAAGCAGAGAGGTGGCAGAATAAAGAGGGGGAACACAGAGACGGCAGAATAAAGAGCAGGAAGGCAGAGAGACGGCAGAATAAAGAGCGGGAAAGCAGAGAGGCGGCAGAATAAAGAACGGCAAAGCAGGGAGGCGGCAGAATAAAGAGCGGGAAAGCAGAGAGGCGGCAGAATAAAGAGCGGCAAAGCAGAGAGACGGCAGAATAAAGAGCAGGAACGCAGAGAGACGGCAGAATAAAGAGCGTGAACGCGGAATAATGGCAGAATAAAGAGCGGCAAAGCAGAGAGGTGGCAGAATAAAGAGCGGGAACGCAGAGAGGCGGCCGAATAAAGAGCGGCAAAGCAGAGAGGCGGCAGAATAAAGAGCGGCAAAGCAGAGCGACGCGTAATAAAGAACGGGAACGCTGAGAGAAGGCGGAATAAAGAGCGGGAAACCAGAGCGACGCGGAATAAAGAGCGGGAACGTCGAGAGAAGGCCGAATAAAGAGCGGGAACGCAGAGCGACGTCCGAATAAAGAGCGGCAAAGCAGAGAGACGGCAGAATGAAGAGCAGGAACGCAGAGAGATGGCAGAATAAAGAGCGGGAAAGCAGAGAGATGGCAGAATTAAGAGTGGAACGCAGAGAGACGGCAGAATAACGAGCGGGAACGCAGAGCGACGGCAGAATAAAGAGCGGGAACGCAGAGCGACGGCAGAATAAAGAGCGGGAACGCAGAGCGACGGCAGAATAAAGAGCGGGAACGCAGAGTGACGGCAGAATAAAGAGCAGGAACACAGAGAGGCAGCAGAATAAAGAGCGGGAACGCAGAACTATGGCAGAATAAAGAGCGGGAACGCAGAGAGGCGGCAGAATAAAGAGCGGGAACGCAGAGAGACGGCAGAATAAAGAGCGGGAAAGCAGAGAGGCGGCAGAATAAAGAACGGCAAAGCAGGGAGGCGGCAGAATAAAGAGCGGGAAAGCAGAGAGGCGGCAGAATAAAGAGCGGCAAAGCAGAGAGACGGCAGAATAAAGAGCAGGAACGCAGAGAGACGGCAGAATAAAGAGCGTGAACGCGGAATAATGGCAGAATAAAGAGCGGCAAAGCAGAGAGGTGGCAGAATAAAGAGCGGGAACGCAGAGAGGCGGCCGAATAAAGAGCGGCAAAGCAGAGAGGCGGCAGAATAAAGAGCGGCAAAGCAGAGCGACGCGTAATAAAGAACGGGAACGCTGAGAGAAGGCGGAATAAAGAGCGGGAAACCAGAGCGACGCGGAATAAAGAGCGGGAACGTCGAGAGAAGGCCGAATAAAGAGCGGGAACGCAGAGCGACGTCCGAATAAAGAGCGGCAAAGCAGAGAGACGGCAGAATGAAGAGCAGGAACGCAGAGAGATGGCAGAATAAAGAGCGGGAAAGCAGAGAGATGGCAGAATTAAGAGTGGAACGCAGAGAGACGGCAGAATAACGAGCGGGAACGCAGAGCGACGGCAGAATAAAGAGCGGGAACGCAGAGCGACGGCAGAATAAAGAGCGGGAACGCAGAGCGACGGCAGAATAAAGAGCGGGAACGCAGAGTGACGGCAGAATAAAGAGCAGGAACGCAGAGAGGCAGCAGAATAAAGAGCGGGAACGCAGAACTATGGCAGAATAAAGAGCGGGAACGCAGAGAGGCGGCAGAATAAAGAGCGGGAACGCAGAGAGGCAGCAGAATAAAGAGCGGGAACGCAGAACTATGGCAGAATAAAGAGCTGGAACGCAGAGTGCCGGCAGAATAAAGAGCAGGAACGCAGAGAGGCAGCAGAATAAAGAGCGGGAACGCAGAACTATGGCAGAATAAAGAGCGGGAACGCAGAGAGGCGGCAGAATAAAGAGCGGGAAAGCAGAGAGGCGGCAGAATAAAGAGCCGCAAAGCAGAGAGACGGCAGAATAAAGAGCAGGAACACAGAGAGACGGCAGAATAAAGAGCGTGAACGCGGAATAATGGCAGAATAAAGAGCGGCAAAGCTGAGAGGTGGCAGAATAAAGAGCGGGAACGCAGAGAGGCGGCCGAATAAAGAGCGGCAAAGCAGAGAGGAGGAAGAATAAAGAGCGGCAAAGCAGAGCGACGCGTAATAAGGAACGGGAACGCTGAGAGAAGGCGGAATAAAGAGCGGGAAACCAGAGCGACGCAGAATAAAGAGCGGGAACATCGAGAGAAGGCTGAATAAAGAGCGGGAACGCAGAGAGGCGGCAGAATAAAGAGCGGGAACGCAGAGCGATGTCCGAATAAAGAGCGGCAAAGAAGAGAGACGGCAGAATAAAGAGCAGGAACGCAGAGAGATGGCAGAATAAAGAGCGGGAAGGCAGAGAGACGGCAGAATTAAGAGTGGAACGCAGAGAGACGGCAGAATAACGAGCGGGAACGCAGAGCGATGGCAGAATAAAGAGTGGGAACGCAGAGCGACGGCAGAATAAAGAGCGGGAACGCAGAGCGACGGCAGAATAAAGAGCGGGAACGCAGAGTGCCGGCAGAATAAAGAGCAGGAACGCAGAGAGGCAGCAGAATAAAGAGCGGGAACGCAGAACTATGGCAGAATAAAGAGCGAGAACGCAGAGAGGTGGCAGAATAAAGAGCGGGAACGCAGAGAGGCAGCAGAATAAAGAGCGGGAACGCAGAGAGAGGGCAGAATAAAGAGCGGGAACGCAGTGTGGCAGCAGAATAAAGAGCGGCAAAGCAGAGAGGCGGCAGAATAAAGAGGGGGAACGCAGAGAGACGGCAGAATAAAGAGCGGGAACGCAGAGAGGCGGCAGAATAAAGAGCGGCAAAGGAGAGAGGCGGCAAAATAAAGAGGGGGAACGCAGAGAGACGGCAGAATAAAGAGCAGGAAACCAGAGCGATGGCAGAATAAAGAGCGTGAACGCGGAATAATGGCAGAATAAAGAGCGGCAAAGCAGAGAGACGGCAGAATAAAGAGAGGGAACGCAGAGAGACGGCAGAATAAAGAGCGGGAAAGCAGAGAGGTGGCAGAATAAAGAGTGGCAAAGCAGAGAGACGGCAGAATAAAGAGCGGGAACGCAGAGTGATGGCAGAATAAAGAGCGGGAACGCAGAGCGACGGCAGAATAAAGAGCGGGAACGCAGAGTGCCTGCAGAATAAAGAGCAGGAACGCAGAGAGGCAGCAGAATAAAGAGCGGGAACGCAGAACTATGGCAGAATAAAGAGCGGGAACGCAGAGAGGCGGCAGAATAAAGAGCGGGAACGCAGAGAGACGGCAGAATAAAGAGCAGGAAACCAGAGCGACGGCAGAATAAAGAGCGTGAACGCGGAATAATGGCAGAATAAAGAGCGGCAAAGCAGAGAGACGGCAGAATAAAGAGCGGGAACGCAGAGACACGGCAGAATAAAGAGCAGGAACGCAGAGAGGCAGCAGAATAAAGAGCGGGAACGCAGAACTATGGCAGAATAAAGAGCGGGAACGCAGAGAGGCGGCAGAATAAAGAGGGAGAACGCAGAGAGAGGGCAGAATAAAGAGCGGGAACGCAGTGTGGCGGCAGAATAAAGAGCGGCAAAGCAGAGAGGCGGCAGAATAAAGAGCGGCAAAGGAGAGAGGCGGCAGAATAAAGAGCGGGAACGCAGAGAGGCGGCAGAATAAAGAGCGGGAACGCAGAGAGGCGGCAGAATAAAGAGGGGGAACGCAGAGAGACGGCAGAATAAAGAGCAGGAAACCAGAGCGACGGCAGAATAAAGAGCGTGAACGTGGAATAATGGCAGAATAAAGAACGGCAAAGCAGAGAGACGGCAGAATAAAGAGAGGGAACGCAGAGAGACGGCAGAATAAAGAGCGGGAAAGCAGAGAGGTGGCAGAATAAAGAGTGGCAAAGCAGAGAGGTGGCAGAATAAAGAGCGGGAAAGCAGAGATGTGGCAGAATAAAGAGCGGGAACGCAGAGAGGCGGCAGAATAAAGAGCGGGAACGCAGAGAGACGGCAGAATAAAGAGCGGGAAAGCAGAGAGGCGGCAGAATAAAGAGCGGCAAAGCAGAGAGGCGGCAGAATAAAGAGCGGGAACACAGAGAGACGGCAGAATAAAGAGCGGGAAGGCAGAGAGACGGCAGAATAAAGAGCGGGAAAGCAGAGAGGCGGCAGAATAAAGAGCGGCAAAGCAGAGAGGCGGCAGAATAAAGAGCGGGAACACAGAGAGACGGCAGAATAAAGAGCGGGAAGGCAGAGAGACGGCAGAAGAAAGAGCGGCAAAGCAGAGAGGCGGCAGAATAAAGAGCGTGAACGCGGAATAATGGCAGAATAAAGAGCGGCAAAGCAGAGAGGTGGCAGAATAAAGAGAGGGAACGCAGAGAGACGGCAGAATAAAGAGCGTGAACGCGGAATAATGGCAGAATAAAGAGCGGCAAAGCAGAGAGGTGGCAGAATAAAGAGCGGAAAGCAGAGAGACGGCAGAAGAAAGAGCGGCAAAGCAGAGAGGCGGCAGAATAAAGAGCGTGAACGCGGAATAATGGCAGAATAAAGAGCGGCAAAGCAGAGAGGTGGCAGAATAAAGAGAGGGAACGCAGAGAGACGGCAGAATAAAGAGCGTGAACGCGGAATAATGGCAGAATAAAGAGCGGCAAAGCAGAGAGACGGCAGAATAAAGAGCAGGAACACAGAGAGACGGCAGAATAAAGAGCGTGAACGCGGAATAATGGCAGAATAAAGAGCGGCAAAGCTGAGAGGTGGCAGAATAAAGAGCGGGAACGCAGAGAGGCGGCCGAATAAAGAGCGGCAAAGCAGAGAGGAGGAAGAATAAAGAGCGGCAAAGCAGAGCGACGCGTAATAAGGAACGGGAACGCTGAGAGAAGGCGGAATAAAGAGCGGGAAACCAGAGCGACGCAGAATAAAGAGCGGGAACATCGAGAGAAGGCTGAATAAAGAGCGGGAACGCAGAGAGGCGGCAGAATAAAGAGCGGGAACGCAGAGCGATGTCCGAATAAAGAGCGGCAAAGAAGAGAGACGGCAGAATAAAGAGCAGGAACGCAGAGAGATGGCAGAATAAAGAGCGGGAAGGCAGAGAGACGGCAGAATTAAGAGTGGAACGCAGAGAGACGGCAGAATAACGAGCGGGAACGCAGAGCGATGGCAGAATAAAGAGTGGGAACGCAGAGCGACGGCAGAATAAAGAGCGGGAACGCAGAGCGACGGCAGAATAAAGAGCGGGAACGCAGAGTGCCGGCAGAATAAAGAGCAGGAACGCAGAGAGGCAGCAGAATAAAGAGCGGGAACGCAGAACTATGGCAGAATAAAGAGCGAGAACGCAGAGAGGTGGCAGAATAAAGAGCGGGAACGCAGAGAGGCAGCAGAATAAAGAGCGGGAACGCAGAGAGAGGGCAGAATAAAGAGCGGGAACGCAGTGTGGCAGCAGAATAAAGAGCGGCAAAGCAGAGAGGCGGCAGAATAAAGAGGGGGAACGCAGAGAGACGGCAGAATAAAGAGCGGGAACGCAGAGAGGCGGCAGAATAAAGAGCGGCAAAGGAGAGAGGCGGCAAAATAAAGAGGGGGAACGCAGAGAGACGGCAGAATAAAGAGCAGGAAACCAGAGCGATGGCAGAATAAAGAGCGTGAACGCGGAATAATGGCAGAATAAAGAGCGGCAAAGCAGAGAGACGGCAGAATAAAGAGAGGGAACGCAGAGAGACGGCAGAATAAAGAGCGGGAAAGCAGAGAGGTGGCAGAATAAAGAGTGGCAAAGCAGAGAGACGGCAGAATAAAGAGCGGGAACGCAGAGTGATGGCAGAATAAAGAGCGGGAACGCAGAGGGATGGCAGAATAAAGAGCGGGAACGCAGAGTGCCTGCAGAATAAAGAGCAGGAACGCAGAGAGGCAGCAGAATAAAGAGCGGGAACGCAGAACTATGGCAGAATAAAGAGCGGGAACGCAGAGAGGCGGCAGAATAAAGAGCGGGAACGCAGAGAGACGGCAGAATAAAGAGCAGGAAACCAGAGCGACGGCAGAATAAAGAGCGTGAACGCGGAATAATGGCAGAATAAAGAGCGGCAAAGCAGAGAGACGGCAGAATAAAGAGCGGGAACGCAGAGAGGCAGCAGAATAAAGAGCGGGAACGCAGAACTATGGCAGAATAAAGAGCAGGAAACCAGAGCGATGGCAGAATAAAGAGCGTGAACGCGGAATAATGGCAGAATAAAGAGCGGCAAAGCAGAGAGACGGCAGAATAAAGAGAGGGAACGCAGAGAGACGGCAGAATAAAGAGCGGGAAAGCAGAGAGGTGGCAGAATAAAGAGTGGCAAAGCAGAGAGACGGCAGAATAAAGAGCGGGAACGCAGAGTGATGGCAGAATAAAGAGCGGGAACGCAGAGCGACGGCAGAATAAAGAGCGGGAACGCAGAGTGCCTGCAGAATAAAGAGCAGGAACGCAGAGAGGCAGCAGAATAAAGAGCGGGAACGCAGAACTATGGCAGAATAAAGAGCGGGAACGCAGAGAGGCGGCAGAATAAAGAGCGGGAACGCAGAGAGACGGCAGAATAAAGAGCAGGAAACCAGAGCGACGGCAGAATAAAGAGCGTGAACGCGGAATAATGGCAGAATAAAGAGCGGCAAAGCAGAGAGACGGCAGAATAAAGAGCGGGAACGCAGAGACACGGCAGAATAAAGAGCAGGAACGCAGAGAGGCAGCAGAATAAAGAGCGGGAACGCAGAACTATGGCAGAATAAAGAGCGGGAACGCAGAGAGGCGGCAGAATAAAGAGGGAGAACGCAGAGAGAGGGCAGAATAAAGAGCGGGAACGCAGTGTGGCGGCAGAATAAAGAGCGGCAAAGCAGAGAGGCGGCAGAATAAAGAGCGGCAAAGGAGAGAGGCGGCAGAATAAAGAGCGGGAACGCAGAGAGGCGGCAGAATAAAGAGCGGGAACGCAGAGAGGCGGCAGAATAAAGAGGGGGAACGCAGAGAGACGGCAGAATAAAGAGCAGGAAACCAGAGCGACGGCAGAATAAAGAGCGTGAACGTGGAATAATGGCAGAATAAAGAACGGCAAAGCAGAGAGACGGCAGAATAAAGAGAGGGAACGCAGAGAGACGGCAGAATAAAGAGCGGGAAAGCAGAGAGGTGGCAGAATAAAGAGTGGCAAAGCAGAGAGGTGGCAGAATAAAGAGCGGGAAAGCAGAGATGTGGCAGAATAAAGAGCGGGAACGCAGAGAGGCGGCAGAATAAAGAGCGGGAACGCAGAGAGACGGCAGAATAAAGAGCGGGAAAGCAGAGAGGCGGCAGAATAAAGAGCGGCAAAGCAGAGAGGCGGCAGAATAAAGAGCGGGAACACAGAGAGACGGCAGAATAAAGAGCGGGAAGGCAGAGAGACGGCAGAATAAAGAGCGGGAAAGCAGAGAGGCGGCAGAATAAAGAGCGGCAAAGCAGAGAGGCGGCAGAATAAAGAGCGGGAACACAGAGAGACGGCAGAATAAAGAGCGGGAAGGCAGAGAGACGGCAGAAGAAAGAGCGGCAAAGCAGAGAGGCGGCAGAATAAAGAGCGTGAACGCGGAATAATGGCAGAATAAAGAGCGGCAAAGCAGAGAGGTGGCAGAATAAAGAGAGGGAACGCAGAGAGACGGCAGAATAAAGAGCGTGAACGCGGAATAATGGCAGAATAAAGAGCGGCAAAGCAGAGAGGTGGCAGAATAAAGAGCGGAAAGCAGAGAGACGGCAGAAGAAAGAGCGGCAAAGCAGAGAGGCGGCAGAATAAAGAGCGTGAACGCGGAATAATGGCAGAATAAAGAGCGGCAAAGCAGAGATGTGGCAGAATAAAGAGAGGGAACGCAGAGAGACGGCAGAATAAAGAGCGTGAACGCGGAATAATGGCAGAATAAAGAGCGGCAAAGCAGAGAGGTGGCAGAATAAAGAGCGGAAAGCAGAGAGACGGCAGAAGAAAGAGCGGCAAAGCAAAGAGGTGGCAGAATAAAGAGCGGGAACGCAGAGAGACGGCAGAATAAAGAGCGTGAACGCGGAATAATGGCAGAATAAAGAGCGGCAAAGCAGAGAGGTGGCAGAATAAAGAGCGGGAACGCAGAGCGACGGCCGCATAAGTGTTTGTATAAAATATAGGGGGCATTTAACACAGTGTGTGAGTTAAATGTCCCTGTATTTTAGCTAGTGTTTGTGTTAAATGCCCCCTATTTTTAATATAGTGTGTGAGTTAAATGTCCCTGTATTTTATATAGTGTGTGAGTTAAATGTCACTGTATTTTAGGTAGTGTTTGTGTTAAATGCCCCCTATTTTTAATATAGTGTGTGAGTTAAATGTCCCTGTATTTTATATAGTGTGTGAGTTAAATGTCACTGTATTTTAGGTAGTGTTTGTGTTAAATGCCCCCTATTTTTAATATAGTGTGTGAGTTAAATGTCCCTGTATTTTAGGTAGTGTTTGTGTTAAATGCCCCCTATTTTTAATATAGTGTGTGAGTTAAATGTCCCTGTATTTTATATAGTGTGTGAGTTAAATGTCCCTGTATTTTAGGTAGTGTTTGTGTTAAATGCCCCCTATTTTTAATATAGTGTGTGAGTTAAATGTCCCTGTATTTTATATAGTGTGTGAGTTAAATGTCCCTGTATTTTATATAGTGTGTGAGTTAAATGTCCCTGTATTTTAGGTAGTGTTTGTGTTAAATGCCCCCTATTTTTAATATAGTGTGTGAGTTAAATGTCCCTGTATTTTATATAGTGTGTGAGTTAAATGTCCCTGTATTTTAGGTAGTGTTTGTGTTAAATGTTCCCTATATTTTATGTAGTGTGAGTTAAATGTCCCTGTATTTTATGTGGTGTTTGTGTTAAATGTTCCCTTTATTTTGTGCAGTGCTTGTGTTGAACGCCCTTATATTTTATATAGTGTTTATGTTAAATGTTGCTTTATTTTATAATGTTTGTGTTAAAACACCCCTGTATTTTATACAGTGTGTTGGTTAAATGACCCTGTATTTTATATAGTGTTTGTTTTAAATGTTCCCTTTATTCTGTACAGTGCTTGTTTTAAACACACCTATATTTTATACAGTGTGTGGGTTAAATGTCCCTGTATTTTATATTGTGTTTGTGTTAAATGTCCCTGTATTTTATGCAGTGTTTGTGTTAAATGTCACTGTATTTTACGCAGTGTTTGTGTTAAATGTTCCTTTTATTTTGTATAGCGCTTGTGTTAAATGTCGCAGTATTTTGTTTAATGTTTGGGTTAAATGTCGCTATATATTATATAGTTTTTGGGTTAAATGTCCATATATTTTATATCGTGTTTGTGTTAAATGTCCCTGTATTTTACACAGTGTTTGTGTTAAATGTCCCCTGTATTTTATATAGTGTTTGTGTTACATGTCCCCTGTATTTTTTATAGTGTTTGTGTTAAATGTCCCTGTATTTTACACAGTGTTTGTGTTAAATGTCCCCTGTATTTTATATAGTGTTTGTGTTACATGTCCCTGTATTTTACACAGTGTTTGTGTTAAATGTCCCTGTATTTTACACAGTGTTTGTGTTACATGTCCCCTGTATTTTTTATAGTGTTTGTGTTAAATGTCCCCTGTATTTTTTATAGTGTTTGTGTTAAATCTCTCTGTATTTTACACAGTGTTTGTGTTAAATGTCCCCTGTATTTTATATAGTGTTTGTGTTACATGTCCCCTGTATTTTATATAGTGTTTGTGTTAAATGTCCCTGTATTTTACACAGTGTTTCTGTTAAATGTCCCCTGTATTTTATATAGTGTGTATGTTAAATGTCCCTGTATTTTACAGTGTTTGTGTGACATGTCCCCTGTATTTTATATAGTGTTTGTGTTAAATGTCCCTGTATTTTACACAGTGTTTGTGTTAAATGTCCCTGTATTTTACACAGTGTTTGTGTTAAATGTCCCCTGTATTTTATATAGTGTTTGTGTTACATGTCCCCTGTATTTTATATCGTGTTTGTGTTAAATGTCCCTGTATTTTACACAGTGTTTGTGTTAAATGTCCCCTGTATTTTATATAGTGTTTGTGTTACATGTCCCCTGTATTTTTTATAGTGTTTGTATTAAATGTCCCTGTATTTGACACAGTGTTTGTGTTACATGTCCCCTGTATTTTTTATAGTGTTTGTGTTACATGTCCCCTGTATTTTATATAGTGTGTATGTTAAATGTCCCTGTATTTTACACAGTGTTTGTGTTACATATCCCCTGTATTTTTTATAGTGTTTGTGTTAAATCTCTCTGTATTTCATGTAGTGTTGGGCTTAAATGTCCCTGTATTTTATATAATGTTTGGGTTAAATGTCCCTGTATTTTATATAGTGTTTGGGTTAAATGTCCCTTTATTTTATATCGTGTTTGTGTTAATGCCCCTGTATTTTAAATAGTGTTTGGATTAAATGTCCCTTTATTTTATATCGTGTTTGTGTTAATGCCCCTGTATTTTATATAGTGTTTGGATTAAATGTCCCTTTATTTTATATAGTGTTTGGGTTAATGCCCCTATATTTTATGTAGTGTTTGGATTAAATTTCCCTTTATTTTATATAGTGTTTGGGTTAATGCCTTTGTATTTTATGTAGTGTTGCGCTTAAATGTCCCTGTATTTTATATAATGTTTGGGTTAATGCCCCTTTATTTTATGTGGTGTTTGGGATAAATGTCCCCTGTATTTTATGTAGTGTTTGTTGAATGTCCCCTGTATTTTATGTCGTGTTTGTCGAATGTCCCCTGTATTTTATGTGGTGTTTGGGATAAATGTCCCCTGTATTTTATGTAGTGTTTGTTGAATGTCCCCCGTATTTTATGTCGTGTTTGTTGAATGTCCCCTGTATTTTATGTGGTGTTTGGGATAAATGTCCCCTGTATTTTATGTAGTGTTTGTTGAATGTCCCCTGTATTTTATGTCGTGTTTGTTGAATGTCCCCTGTATTTTATGTGGTGTTTGGGATAAATGTCCCCTGTATTTTATGTGGTGTTTGTTGAATGTCCCCTGTATTTTATGTCGTGTTTGTTGAATGTCCCTGTATTTTATATAGTGATTGTGTTAATGCCCCTGTATTTTATATATTGTTTGTGTTAATGCCCCTGTATTTTATATAGTGTTTGTTTTTAAAGTCCCTGTATTTCATATCGTGTTTCTGTTTAACGTCCCTTTATTTTATATAGTGTTTGAGTTTAATGTCCCTGTATTTTCTACATTGTTTGGGATAAATGTCCCCTGTATTTCATGTAGTGTTTGTTGAATGTCCCTGTATTTTATAAAGTGATTGTGTTAATGCCCCTGTATTTTATATATTGTTTGTGTTAATGCCCCTGTATTTTATATAGTGTTTGTTTTTAAAGTCCCTGTATTTCATATCGTGTTTCTGTTTAACGTCCCTTTATTTTATATAGTGTTTGAGTTTAATGTCCCTGTATTTTCTACAGTGTTTGGGATAAATGTCCCCTGTATTTCAAGTAGTGTTTGTAGAATGTCCCCTGGATTTTATGTAGTGTTTGTTGAATGTCCCCTGTATTTTATGTGGTGTTTGGGATAAATGTCCCCTGTATTTTATGTAGTGTTTGTTGAATGTCCCCGGTATTTTATGTGGCGTTTGGGATAAATGTCCCCTGTATTTTATGTAGTATTTGTTGAATGTCCCCTGGATTTTATCTAGTGTTTGTTGAATGTCCCCTGTATTTTATGTGGTGTTTGGGATAAATGTCCCCTGTATTTTATGTAGTGTTTGTTGAATGTCCCCTGTATTTTATGTGGCATTTGGGATAAATGTCCCTTGTATTTTATGTAGTGTTTGTTGAATGTCCCCTGGATTTTATGTAGTGTTTGTTGAATGTCCCCTGTATTTTATGTGGTGTTTGGGATAAATGTCCCCTGTATTTTATGTAGTGTTTGTTGAATGTCCCCTGTATTTTATGTGGCGTTTGGGATAAATGTCCCCTGTATTTTATGCAGTGTTTGTTGAATCTCCCCTGTATTTTATGTGGTGTTTGGGATAAATGTCCCCTGTATTTTATGTAGTGTTTGTTGAATGTCCCCTGTATTTTATGTGGCGTTTGGGATAAATGTCCCCTGTATTTTATGTAGTGTTTGTTGAATGTCCCCTGTATTTTATGTGGCGTTTGGGATAAATGTCCCCTGTATTTCATGTAGTGTTTGTTGAATGTCCCCTGTATTATATGTGGCGTTTGGGATAAATGTCCCCTGTATTTTATGTAGTGTTTGTTGAATGTCCCCTGGATTTTATGTAGTGTTTGTTGAATGTCCCCTGTATTTTATGTGGTGTTTGGGATAAATGTCCCCTGTATTTTATGTAGTGTTTGTTGAATGTCCCCTGTATTTTATGTGGCGTTTGGGATACATGTCCCCTGTATTTTATGTAGTGTTTGTTGAATGTCCCCTGTATTTTATGTAGTGTTTGTTGAATGTCCCCTGTATTTTATATGGCGTTTGGGATAAATGTCCCCTGTATTTTATGTAGTGTTTGTTGAATGTCCCCCGTATTTTATGTCGTGTTTGTTGAATGTCCCCTGTATTTTATGTGGTGTTTGGGATAAATGTCCCCTGTATTTTATGTAGTGTTTGTTGAATGTCCCCTGTATTTTATGTCGTGTTTGTTGAATGTCCCTGTATTTTATATAGTGATTGTGTTAATGCCCCTGTATTTTATATAGTGTTTGTGTTAATGCCCCTGTATTTTATATAGTGTTTGTTTTTAAAGTCCCTGTATTTCATATCGTGTTTCTGTTTAACGTCCCTTTATTTTATATAGTGTTTGAGTTTAATGTCCCTGTATTTTCTACATTGTTTGGGATAAATGTCCCCTGTATTTCATGTAGTGTTTGTTGAATGTCCCTGTATTTTATAAAGTGATTGTGTTAATGCCCCTGTATTTTATATATTGTTTGTGTTAATGCCCCTGTATTTTATATAGTGTTTGTTTTTAAAGTCCCTGTATTTCATATCGTGTTTCTGTTTAACGTCCCTTTATTTTATATAGTGTTTGAGTTTAATGTCCCTGTATTTTCTACAGTGTTTGGGATAAATGTCCCCTGTATTTCATGTAGTGTTTGTTGAATGTCCCCTGGATTTTATGTAGTGTTTGTTGAATGTCCCCTGTATTTTATGTGGTGTTTGGGATAAATGTCCCCTGTATTTCATGTAGTGTTTGTTGAATGTCCCCGGTATTTTATGTGGCGTTTGGGATAAATGTCCCCTGTATTTTATGTAGTGTTTGTTGAATGTCCCCTGGATTTTATGTAGTGTTTGTTGAATGTCCCCTGTATTTTATGTGGTGTTTGGGATAAATGTCCCCTGTATTTTATGTAGTGTTTGTTGAATGTCCCCTGTATTTTATGTGGCATTTGGGATAAATGTCCCTTGTATTTTATGTAGTGTTTGTTGAATGTCCCCTGGATTTTATGTAGTGTTTGTTGAATGTCCCCTGTATTTTATGTGGTGTTTGGGATAAATGTCCCCTGTATTTTATGTAGTGTTTGTTGAATGTCCCCTGTATTTTATGTGGCGTTTGGGATAAATGTCCCCTGTATTTTATGTGGTGTTTGGGATAAATGTCCCCTGTATTTTATGTGTAGTTTGTTGAATGTCCCCTGTATTTTATGTCGTGTTTGTTGAATGTCCCTGTATTTTATATAGTGATTGTGTTAATGCCCCTGTATTTTATATATTGTTTGTGTTAATGCCCCTGTATTTTATATAGTGTTTGTTTTTAAAGTCCCTGTATTTCATATCGTGTTTCTGTTTAACGTCCCTTTATTTTATATAGTGTTTGAGTTTAATGTCCCTGTATTTTCTACATTGTTTGGGATAAATGTCCCCTGTATTTCATGTAGTGTTTGTTGAATGTCCCTGTATTTTATAAAGTGATTGTGTTAATGCCCCTGTATTTTATATATTGTTTGTGTTAATGCCCCTGTATTTTAGATAGTGTTTGCTTTTAAAGTCCCTGTATTTCATATCGTGTTTCTGTTTAACGTCCCTTTATTTTATATAGTGTTTGAGTTTAATGTCCCTGTATTTTCTACAGTGTTTGGGATAAATGTCCCCTGTATTTCATGTAGTGTTTGTTGAATGTCCCCTGGATTTTATGTAGTGTTTGTTGAATGTCCCCGGTATTTTATGTGGCGTTTGGGATAAATGTCCCCTGTATTTTATGTAGTGTTTGTTGAATGTCCCCTGGATTTTATCTAGTGTTTGTTGAATGTCCCCTGTATTTTATGTGGTGTTTGGGATAAATGTCCCCTGTATTTTATGTAGTGTTTGTTGAATGTCCCCTGTATTTTATGTGGCATTTGGGATAAATGTCCCTTGTATTTTATGTAGTGTTTGTTGAATGTCCCCTGGATTTTATGTAGTGTTTGTTGAATGTCCCCTGTATTTTATGTGGTGTTTGGGATAAATGTCCCCTGTATTTTATGTAGTGTTTGTTGAATGTCCCCTGTATTTTATGTGGCGTTTGGGATAAATGTCCCCTGTATTTTATGCAGTGTTTGTTGAATCTCCCCTGTATTTTATGTGGTGTTTGGGATAAATGTCCCCTGTATTTTATGTAGTGTTTGTTGAATGTCCCCTGTATTTTATGTGGCGTTTGGGATAAATGTCCCCTGTATTTTATGTAGTGTTTGTTGAATGTCCCCTGTATTTTATGTGGCGTTTGGGATAAATGTCCCCTGTATTTCATGTAGTGTTTGTTGAATGTCCCCTGTATTATATGTGGCGTTTGGGATAAATGTCCCCTGTATTTTATGTAGTGTTTGTTGAATGTCCCCTGGATTTTATGTAGTGTTTGTTGAATGTCCCCTGTATTTTATGTGGTGTTTGGGATAAATGTCCCCTGTATTTTATGTAGTGTTTGTTGAATGTCCCCTGTATTTTATGTGGCGTTTGGGATAAATGTCCCCTGTATTTTATGTAGTGTTTGTTGAATGTCCCCTGTATTTTATGTAGTGTTTGTTGAATGTCCCCTGTATTTTATATGGCGTTTGGGATAAATGTCCCCTGTATTTTATGTGGTGTTTGTTAAATGCCCCTGTATTTTATATAGTGTTTGTTGAAGGTTACCTGTATTTTATGTGGTGTTTGGGATAAATGTCCCCTGTATTTTATGTAGTGTTTGTTGAATGTCCCCCGTATTTTATGTCGTGTTTGTTGAATGTCCCCTGTATTTTATGTGGTGTTTGGGATAAATGTCCCCTGTATTTTATGTAGTGTTTGTTGAATGTCCCCTGGATTTTATGTAGTGTTTGTTGAATGTCCCCTGTATTTTATGTGGCGTTTGGGATAAATGTCCCCTGTATTTTATGTAGTGTTTGTTGAATGTCCCCTGTATTTTATGTGGTGTTTGGGATAAATGTCCCCTGTATTTTATGTGGTGTTTGTTGAATGTCCCCTGTATTTTATGTCGTGTTTGTTGAATGTCCCTGTATTTTATATAGTGATTGTGTTAATGCCCCTGTATTTTATATATTGTTTGTGTTAATGCCCCTGTATTTTATATAGTGTTTGTTTTTAAAGTCCCTGTATTTCATATCGTGTTTCTGTTTAACGTCCCTTTATTTTATATAGTGTTTGAGTTTAATGTCCCTGTATTTTCTACATTGTTTG
Source organism: Heterodontus francisci (assembly GCF_036365525.1). Taxonomy (NCBI): domain Eukaryota; kingdom Metazoa; phylum Chordata; class Chondrichthyes; order Heterodontiformes; family Heterodontidae; genus Heterodontus; species Heterodontus francisci. Next base: position 6,557,818 of record NC_090413.1, read on the forward strand.
GGATAAATGTCCCCTGTATTTCATGTAGTGTTTGTTGAATGACCCTGTATTTTATAAAGTGATTGTGTTAATGCCCCTGTATTTTATATATTGTTTGTGTTAATGCCCCTGTATTTTATATAGTGTTTGTTTTTAAAGTCCCTGTATTTCATATCGTGTTTCTGTTTAACGTCCCTTTATTTTATATAGTGTTTGAGTTTAATGTCCCTGTATTTTCTACAGTGTTTGGGATAAATGTCCCCTGTATTTCATGTAGTGTTTGTTGAATGTCCCCGGTATTTTATGTGGCGTTTGGGATAAATGTCCCCTGTATTGTATGTAGTGTTTGTTGAATGTCCCCTGGATTTTATGTAGTGTTTGTTGAATGTCCCCTGTATTTTATGTGGTGTTTGGGATAAATGTCCCCTGTATTTTATGTAGTGCTTGTTGAATGTCCCCTGCATTGTATGTGGCATTTGGGATAAATGTCCCTTGTATTTTATGTAGTGTTTGTTGAATGTCCCCTGGATTTTATGTAGTGTTTGTTGAATGTCCCCTGTATTTTATGTGGTGTTTGGGATAAATGTCCCCTGTATTTTATGGAGTGTTTGTTGAATGTCCCCTGTATTTTATGTGGCGTTTGGGATAAATGTCCCCTGTATTTTATGCAGTGTTTGTTGAATCTCCCCTGTATTTTATGTGGTGTTTGGGATAAATGTCCCCTGTATTTTATGTAGTGTTTGTTGAATGTCCCCTGTATTTTATGTGGCGTTTGGGATAAATGTCCCCTGTATTTTATGTAGTGTTTGTTGAATGTCCCCTGTATTTTATGTGGCGTTTGGGATAAATGTCCCCAGTATTTTATGTAGTGTTTGTTGAATGTCCCCTGTATTATATGTGGCGTTTGGGATAAATGTCCCCTGTATTTTATGTAGTGTTTGTTGAATGTCCCCTGGATTTTATGTAGTGTTTGTTGAATGTCCCCTGTACTTTATGTGGTGTTTGGGATAAATGTCCCCTGTATTTTATGTAGTGTTTGTTGAATGTCCCCTGTATTTTATGTGGCGTTTGGGATAAATGTCCCCTGTATTTTATGTAGTGTTTGTTGAATGTCCCCTGTATTTTATGTAGTGTTTGTTGAATGTCCCCTGTATTTTATATGGCGTTTGGGATAAATGTCCCCTGTATTTTATGTGGTGTTTGTTAAATGCCCCTGTATTTTATATAGTGTTTGTTGAAGGTTACCTGTATTTTATGTGGTGTTTGGGATAAATGTCCCCTGTATTTTATGTAGCGTTTGTTCAATGTCTCCTGTATTTCATGTGGCGTTTGGAATAAATGTCCCCTTTATTTTATGTAGTGTTTGTTGAATGTCCCCTGTATTTTATGTGGCGTTTGGGATAAATGTCCCCTGTATTTTATGTAGTGTCTGTTGAATATCCCCTGTATTTTATGTGGTGTTTGGGATAAATGTCCCCTGTATTTTATGTAGTGTTTGTTGAATGTCCCCTGTATTTTATGTAGTGTTTGTTGAATGTCCCCTGTATTTTATGTAGTGTTTGTTGAATATCCCCGGTATTTTATGTAGTGTTTGTTGAATGTCCCCTGTATTTTATGTAGTGTTTGTTGAATGTCCCCTGTATTTTATGTGGCGTTTGGGATAAATGTCCCCTGTATTTTTTGTAGTGTTTGTTGAATGTCCCCTGTATTTCATGTGGCGTTTGGGATAAATATCCCCTGTATTTTTTGTGTTGTTTGTTGAATGTCCCCTGTATTTCATGTGGCGTTTGGGATAAATGTCCCCTGTATTTTTTGTAGTGTTTGTTGAATGTCCCCTGTATTTCATGTGGCGTTTGGGATAAATATCCCCTGTATTTTTTGTGGTGTTTGTTGAATGTCCCCTGTATTTCATGTTGCGTTTGGGATAAATGTCCCCTGTATTTTATGTGGTGTTTGTTGAATGTCCCCTGTATTTTATGTGGTGTTTGTTGAATGTCCCCTGTATTTTATCTTGTGTTTGGGATAAATGTCCCCTGTATTTCATGTGTCGTTTGGGATAAATGTCCCCTGTCTTTTTTGTGCTGTTTGTTGAATGTCCCCTGTATTTTATGTCGTGTTTGTTGAATGTCCCCTGTATTTTATGTGGTGTTTGGGATAAATGTCCCCTGTATTTTATGTGGTGTTTGGGATAAATGTCCCCTGTATTTCATGTAGCGTTTGGGATACATGTCCCCTGTATTTCATGTGGCGTTTGGGATAAATGTCCCCTGTATATTATGTGGTGTTTGGGATAAATGTCCCCTGTATTTTATGTGATGTTTGTTGAATGTCCCCTGTATTTTATGTGGTGTTTGGGATAAATGTCCCCTGTATTTTATGTGGTGTTTGGGATAAATGTCCCCTGTATTTCATGTAGCGTTTGGGATACATGTCCCCTGTATTTCATGTGGCGTTTGGGATAAATGTCCCCTGTATATTATGTGGCGTTTGGGATAAATGTCCCCTGTATTTTTTGTAGTGTTTTTTGAATGTCCCCTGTATTTTATGTGGTGTTTGGGATATATGTGCCCTTTATTTTATGTGGACTTTGGGATAAATGTCCCCTGTATTTTATGTGGTGTTTGGGATAAATGTCCCCTATATTTTCTGTGCTGTTTGTTGAATGTCCCCTGTATTTTATGTGGTGTTTGAGATAAATGTCCCCTGTATTTCATGTGGCGTTTGGGATAAATGTCCCCTGTATTTTTTGTGGTGTTTGTTGAATGTCCCCTGTATTTTATGTGGTGTTTGGGATAAATGTCCCCTGTATTTTATGTAGTGTTTGTTGAATGTCCCCTGTATTTTAGGTTGTGTTTGGGATAAATGTCCCCTGTATTTTATGTAGTGTTTGTTGAATGTCCCCTGTATTTTATGTAGTGTTTGTTGAATGTCCCCTGTATTTTATGTAGTGTTTGTTGAATGTCCCCTGTATTTTATGTCGTGTTTGTTGAATGTCCCTGTATTTTATATAGTGATTGTGTTCATGCCCCTGTATTTCATATCGTGTTTGTGTTTAACGTCCCTTTATTTTATATAGTGTTTGAGTTTAATGTCCCTGTATTTTCTACAGTGTTTGGGATAAATGTCCCGTGTATTTCATGTGGCGTTTGGGATAAATGTCCCCTGTATTTTATGTCATGTTTGTTGAATGTCCCCTGTATTTTATGTGGTGTTTGTTGAATGTCCCCTGTATTTCATGTGGCGTTTGGGATAAATGTCCCCTGTATTTTATGTCGTGTTTGTTGAATGTCCCCTGTATTTTATGTAGTGTTTGTTGAATGTCCCCTGTATTTTATGTGGCGTTTGGGATAAATGTCCCCTGTATTTTATGTAGTGTTTGTTGAATGTCCCCTCTATTTTATGTAGTGTTTGTTGAATGTCCCCTGTATTTTATGTGGTGTTTGTTGAATGTCCCCTGTATTTTATGTAGTGTTTGTTGAATGTCCCCTGTATTTTATGTGGCGTTTGGGATAAATGTCCCCTGTATTTTTTGTGGTGTTTGTTGAATGTCCCCTGTATTTCATGTTGCGTTTGGGATAAATGTCCCCTGTAGTTTATGTGGTGTTTGTTGAATGTCCCCTGTATTTTTTGTGGTGTTTGTTGAATGTCCCCTGTATTTCATGTTGCGTTTGGGATAAATGTCCCCTGTATTTTTTGTGGTGTTTGTTGAATGTCCCCTGTATTTTACGTATTGTTTGTTGAATGTCCCCTGTATTTTATGTGGCGTTTGGGATAAATGTCCCCTGTCTTTTATGTAGTGTTTGTTGAATGTGCCCTGTATTTTATATGGCGTTTGGGATAAATGTCCCCTGTATTTTATGTGGCGTTTGGGATAAATGTCCCCTGTATTTTAGGTAGTGTTTGTTAAATGTCCCTGTATTTTCTACAGTGTTTGGGATAAATGTCCCCTGTATTTCATGTAGTGTTTGTTGAATGCCCCTGTATTTTATGTGGCGTTTGGGATAAATGTCCCCTGTATTTTATGTAGTGTTTGTTGAATGTCCCCTGGATTTTATGTAGTGTTTGTTGAATGTCCCCTGTATTTTATGTGGTGTTTGGGATAAATGTCCCCTGTATTTTATGTAGTGTTTGTTGAATGTCCCCTGTATTTTATGTGGCGTTTGGGATAAATGTCCCCTGTATTTTATGTAGTGTTTGTTGAATGTCCCCTGTATTTTATGTGGCGTTTGGGATAAATGTCCCCTGTATTTTATGTAGTGTTTGTTGAGTGTCCCCTGTATTTTATGTGGTGTTTGGGATAAATGTCCCCTGTATTTTATGTAGTGTTTGTTGAATGTCCCCTGTATTTTATGTGGCGTTTGGGATAAATGTCCCCTGTATTTTATGTAGTGTTTGTTGAATGTCCCCTGTATTTTATGTAGTGTTTGTTGAATGTCCCCTGTATTTTATATAGTGTTTGTTGAATGTCCCCTGTATTTTATGTGGTGTTTGTTAAATGTCCCCTGTATTTTATGTAGCGTTTGTTCAATGTCTCCTGTATTTCATGTGGCGTTTGGGATAAATGTCCGCTGTATTTTATGTGGTGTTTGTTGAATGTCCCCTGTATTTTATGTAGTGTTTGTTGAATGTCCCCTGTATTTTATGTAGTGTTTGTTGAATGTCCCCTGTATTTTATGTAGTGTTTGGGATCAATGTCCCCTGTATTTTATGTGGCGTTTGGGATAAATGTCCCCTGTAGTTTATGTAGTGTTTGTTGAATGTCCCCTGTATTTTCTGTAGTGTTTGTTGAATGTCCCCTGTATTTTATGTAGTGTTTGTTGAATATCCCCGGTATTTTATGTGGCGTTTGGGATAAATGTCCCCTGTAGTTTATGTAGTGTTTGTTGAATGTCCCCTGTATTTTCTGTAGTGTTTGTTGAATGTCCCCTGTATTTTTTGTAGTGTTTGTTGAATGTCCCCTGTATGTTATGTGGTGTTTGTTGAATGTCCCCTGTATTTTATGTGGCGTTTGGGATAAATGTCCCCTGTATTTTTTGTAGTGTTTGTTGAATGTCCCCTGTATTTCATGTGGCGTTTGGGATAAATGTCCCCTGTATTTTTTGTGGTCTTGGTTGAATGTCCCCTGTATTTCATGTTGCGTTTGGGATAAATGTCCCCTGTATTTTATGTAGTGTTTTTTGAATGTCCCCTGTATTTTATGTAGTGTTTGTTGAATGCCCCCTGTATTTTATGTGGCGTTTGGGATAAATGTCCCCTGTATTTTTTGTGGTGTTTGTTGAATGTCCCCTGTATTTCATGTTGCGTTTGGGATAAATGTCCCCTGTATTTTACGTATTGTTTGTTGAATGTCCCCTGTATTTTATGTGGCGTTTGTTGAATGTCCCCTGTATTTTATGTGGCGTTTGGGATAAATGTCCCCTGTATTTTTTGTGGTGTTTGTTGAATGTCCCCTGTATTTCATGTTGCGTTTGGGATAAATGTCCCCTGTATTTTACGTATTGTTTGTTGAATGTCCCCTGTATTTTATGTGGTGTTTGTTGAATGTCCCCTGTATTTTATGTGGCGTTTGGGATAAATGTCCCCTGTATTTTATGTAGTGTTTGTTGAATGTCCCCTGTATTTTATGTAGTGTTTGTTGAATGTCCCCTGTATTTTATGTAGTGTTTGTTGAATGTCCCCTGTATTTTATGTAGTGTTTGTTGAATATCCCCGGTATTTTATGTAGTGTTTGTTGAATGTCCCCTGTATTTTATGTAGTGTTTGTTGAATGTCCCCTGTATTTTATGTAGTGTTTGTTGAATGTCCCCTGTATTTTATGTAGTGTTTGTTGAATATCCCCGGTATTTTATGTAGTGTTTGTTGAATGTCCCCTGTATTTTATGTAGTGTTTGTTGAATGTCCCCTGTATTTTATGTGGCGTTTGGGATAAATGTCCCCTGTATTTTTTGTAGTGTTTGTTGAATGTCCCCTGTATTTCATGTGGCGTTTGGGATAAATATCCCCTGTATTTTTTGTGGTGTTTGTTGAATGTCCCCTGTATTTCATGTGGCGTTTGGGATAAATGTCCCCTGTATTTTTTGTAGTGTTTGTTGAATGTCCCCTGTATTTCATGTGGCGTTTGGGATAAATATCCCCTGTATTTTTTGTGGTGTTTGTTGAATGTCCCCTGTATTTCATGTTGCGTTTGGGATAAATGTCCCCTGTATTTTATGTGGTGTTTGTTGAATGTCCCCTGTATTTTATGTGGTGTTTGTTGAATGTCCCCTGTATTTCATCTTGTGTTTGGGATAAATGTCCCCTGTATTTCATGTGTCGTTTGGGATAAATGTCCCCTGTCTTTTTTGTGCTGTTTGTTGAATGTCCCCTGTATTTTATGTCGTGTTTGTTGAATGTCCCCTGTATTTTATGTGGCGTTTGGGATAAATGTCCCCTGTATTTTAGGTAGTGTTTGTTAAATGTCCCTGTATTTTCTACAGTGTTTGGGATAAATGTCCCCTGTATTTCATGTAGTGTTTGTTGAATGCCCCTGTATTTTATGTGGCGTTTGGGATAAATGTCCCCTGTATTTTATGTAGTGTTTGTTGAATGTCCCCTGGATTTTATGTAGTGTTTGTTGAATGTCCCCTGTATTTTATGTGGTGTTTGGGATAAATGTCCCCTGTATTTTATGTAGTGTTTGTTGAATGTCCCCTGTATTTTATGTGGCGTTTGGGATAAATGTCCCCTGTATTTTATGTAGTGTTTGTTGAATGTCCCCTGTATTTTATGTGGCGTTTGGGATAAATGTCCCCTGTATTTTATGTAGTGTTTGTTGAATGTCCCCTGTATTTTATGTAGTGTTTGTTGAATATCCCCGGTATGTTATGTAGTGTTTGTTGAATGTCCCCTGTATTTTATGTAGTGTTTGTTGAATGTCCCCTGTATTTTATGTGGCGTTTGGGATAAATGTCCCCTGTATTTTTTGTAGTGTTTGTTGAATGTCCCCTGTATTTCATGTGGCGTTTGGGATAAATATCCCCTGTATTTTTTGTGGTGTTTGTTGAATGTCCCCTGTATTTCATGTGGCGTTTGGGATAAATGTCCCCTGTATTTTTTGTAGTGTTTGTTGAATGTCCCCTGTATTTCATGTGGCGTTTGGGATAAATATCCCCTGTATTTTTTGTGGTGTTTGTTGAATGTCCCCTGTATTTCATGTTGCGTTTGGGATAAATGTCCCCTGTATTTTATGTGGTGTTTGTTGAATGTCCCCTGTATTTTATGTGGTGTTTGTTGAATGTCCCCTGTATTTCATCTTGTGTTTGGGATAAATGTCCCCTGTATTTCATGTGTCGTTTGGGATAAATGTCCCCTGTCTTTTTTGTGCTGTTTGTTGAATGTCCCCTGTATTTTATGTCGTGTTTGTTGAATGTCCCCTGTATTTTATGTGGTGTTTGTTGAATGTCCCCTGTATTTTATGTGGTGTTTGGGATAAATGTCCCCTGTATTTTATGTGGTGTTTGGGATAAATGTCCCCTGTATTTCATGTAGCGTTTGGGATACATGTCCCCTGTATTTCATGTGGCGTTTGGGATAAATGTCCCCTGTATATTATGTGGTGTTTGGGATAAATGTCCCCTGTATTTTTTGTAGTGTTTGTTGAATGTCCCCTGTATTTTATGTGGTGTTTGGGATAAATGTCCCCTGTATTTTATGTGGTGTTTGGGATAAATGTCCCCTGTATTTTCTGTGCTGTTTGTTGAATGTCCCCTGTATTTTATGTGGTGTTTGAGATAAATGTCCCCTGTATTTCATGTGGCGTTTGGGATAAATGTCCCCTGTATTTTTTGTGGTGTTTGTTGAATGTCCCCTGTATTTTATGTGGTGTTTGGGATAAATGTCCCCTGTATTTCATGTGGCGTTTGGGATAAATGTCCCCTGGATTTTATGTAGTGTTTGTTGAATGTCCCCTGTATTTTATGTGGTGTTTGGGATAAATGTCCCCTATTTTTAATATAGTGTGTGAGTTAAATGTCCCTGTATTTTATATAGTGTGTGAGTTAAATGTCACTGTATTTTAGGTAGTGTGTGAGTTAAATGTCACTGTATTTTAGGTAGTGTTTGTGTTAAATGCCCCCTATTTTTAATATAGTGTGTGAGTTAAATGTCCCTGTATTTTATATAGTGTGTGAGTTAAATGTCACTGTATTTTAGGTAGTGTTAGCAGAGAGACGGCAGAAGAAAGAGCGGCAAAGCAGAGAGGCGGCAGAATAAAGAGCGTGAACGCGGAATAATGGCAGAATAAAGAGCGGCAAAGCAGAGAGGTGGCAGAATAAAGAGAGGGAACGCAGAGAGACGGCAGAATAAAGAGCGTGAACGCGGAATAATGGCAGAATAAAGAGCGGCAAAGCAGAGAGGTGGCAGAATAAAGAGCGGAAAGCAGAGAGACGGCAGAAGAAAGAGCGGCAAAGCAAAGAGGTGGCAGAATAAAGAGCGGGAACGCAGAGAGACGGCAGAATAAAGAGCGTGAACGCGGAATAATGGCAGAATAAAGAGCGGCAAAGCAGAGAGGTGGCAGAATAAAGAGCGGGAACGCAGAGCGACGGCAGCATAAGTGTTTGTATAAAATATAGGGGGCATTTAACACAGTGTGTGAGTTAAATGTCCCTGTATTTTAGCTAGTGTTTGTGTTAAATGTCCCCTATTTTTAATATAGTGTGTGAGTTAAATGTCCCTGTATTTTATATAGTGTGTGAGTTAAATGTCACTGTATTTTAGGTAGTGTTTGTGTTAAATGCCCCCTATTTTTAATATAGTGTGTGAGTTAAATGTCCCTGTATTTTATATAGTGTGTGAGTTAAATGTCACTGTATTTTAGGTAGTGTTTGTGTTAAATGCCCCCTATTTTTAATATAGTGTGTGAGTTAAATGTCCCTGTATTTTAGGTAGTGTTTGTGTTAAATGCCCCCTATTTTTAATATAGTGTGTGAGTTAAATGTCCCTGTATTTTATATAGTGTGTGAGTTAAATGTCCCTGTATTTTAGGTAGTGTTTGTGTTAAATGCCCCCTATTTTTAATATAGTGTGTGAGTTAAATGTCCCTGTATTTTATATAGTGTGTGAGTTAAATGTCCCTGTATTTTATATAGTGTGTGAGTTAAATGTCCCTGTATTTTAGGTAGTGTTTGTGTTAAATGCCCCCTATTTTTAATATAGTGTGTGAGTTAAATGTCCCTGTATTTTATATAGTGTGTGAGTTAAATGTCCCTGTATTTTAGGTAGTGTTTGTGTTAAATGTTCCCTATATTTTATGTAGTGTGAGTTAAATGTCCCTGTATTTTATGTGGTGTTTGTGTTAAATGTTCCCTTTATTTTGTGCAGTGCTTGTGTTGAACGCCCTTATATTTTATATAGTGTTTATGTTAAATGTTGCTTTATTTTATAATGTTTGTGTTAAAACACCCCTGTATTTTATACAGTGTGTTGGTTAAATGACCCTGTATTTTATATAGTGTTTGTTTTAAATGTTCCCTTTATTCTGTACAGTGCTTGTTTTAAACGCACCTATATTTTATACAGTGTGTGGGTTAAATGTCCCTGTATTTTATATTGTGTTTGTGTTAAATGTCCCTGTATTTTATGCAGTGTTTGTGTTAAATGTCACTGTATTTTACGCAGTGTTTGTGTTAAATGTTCCTTTTATTTTGTATAGCGCTTGTGTTAAATGTCGCAGTATTTTGTTTAATGTTTGGGTTAAATGTCGCTATATATTATATAGTTTTTGGGTTAAATGTCCATATATTTTATATCGTGTTTGTGTTAAATGTCCCTGTATTTTACACAGTGTTTGTGTTAAATGTCCCCTGTATTTTATATAGTGTTTGTGTTACATGTCCCCTGTATTTTTTATAGTGTTTGTGTTAAATGTCCCTGTATTTTACACAGTGTTTGTGTTAAATGTCCCCTGTATTTTATATAGTGTTTGTGTTACATGTCCCTGTATTTTACACAGTGTTTGTGTTAAATGTCCCTGTATTTTACACAGTGTTTGTGTTACATGTCCCCTGTATTTTTTATAGTGTTTGTGTTAAATGTCCCCTGTATTTTTTATAGTGTTTGTGTTAAATCTCTCTGTATTTTACACAGTGTTTGTGTTAAATGTCCCCTGTATTTTATATAGTGTTTGTGTTACATGTCCCCTGTATTTTATATAGTGTTTGTGTTAAATGTCCCTGTATTTTACACAGTGTTTCTGTTAAATTTCCCCTGTATTTTATATAGTGTGTATGTTAAATGTCCCTGTATTTTACAGTGTTTGTGTGACATGTCCCCTGTATTTTATATAGTGTTTGTGTTAAATGTCCCTGTATTTTACACAGTGTTTGTGTTAAATGTCCCTGTATTTTACACAGTGTTTGTGTTAAATGTCCCCTGTATTTTATATAGTGTTTGTGTTACATGTCCCCTGTATTTTATATCGTGTTTGTGTTAAATGTCCCTGTATTTTACACAGTGTTTGTGTTAAATGTCCCCTGTATTTTATATAGTGTTTGTGTTACATGTCCCCTGTATTTTTTATAGTGTTTGTATTAAATGTCCCTGTATTTGACACAGTGTTTGTGTTACATGTCCCCTGTATTTTTTATAGTGTTTGTGTTACATGTCCCCTGTATTTTATATAGTGTGTATGTTAAATGTCCCTGTATTTTACACAGTGTTTGTGTTACATATCCCCTGTATTTTTTATAGTGTTTGTGTTAAATCTCTCTGTATTTCATGTAGTGTTGGGCTTAAATGTCCCTGTATTTTATATAATGTTTGGGTTAAATGTCCCTGTATTTTATATAGTGTTTGGGTTAAATGTCCCTTTATTTTATATCGTGTTTGTGTTAATGCCCCTGTATTTTAAATAGTGTTTGGATTAAATGTCCCTTTATTTTATATCGTGTTTGTGTTAATGCCCCTGTATTTTATATAGTGTTTGGATTAAATGTCCCTTTATTTTATATAGTGTTTGGGTTAATGCCCCTATATTTTATGTAGTGTTTGGATTAAATTTCCCTTTATTTTATATAGTGTTTGGGTTAATGCCTTTGTATTTTATGTAGTGTTGCGCTTAAATGTCCCTGTATTTTATATAATGTTTGGGTTAATGCCCCTTTATTTTATGTGGTGTTTGGGATAAATGTCCCCTGTATTTTATGTAGTGTTTGTTGAATGTCCCCTGTATTTTATGTCGTGTTTGTCGAATGTCCCCTGTATTTTATGTGGTGTTTGGGATAAATGTCCCCTGTATTTTATGTAGTGTTTGTTGAATGTCCCCCGTATTTTATGTCGTGTTTGTTGAATGTCCCCTGTATTTTATGTGGTGTTTGGGATAAATGTCCCCTGTATTTTATGTAGTGTTTGTTGAATGTCCCCTGTATTTTATGTCGTGTTTGTTGAATGTCCCCTGTATTTTATGTGGTGTTTGGGATAAATGTCCCCTGTATTTTATGTGGTGTTTGTTGAATGTCCCCTGTATTTTATGTCGTGTTTGTTGAATGTCCCTGTATTTTATATAGTGATTGTGTTAATGCCCCTGTATTTTATATATTGTTTGTGTTAATGCCCCTGTATTTTATATAGTGTTTGTTTTTAAAGTCCCTGTATTTCATATCGTGTTTCTGTTTAACGTCCCTTTATTTTATATAGTGTTTGAGTTTAATGTCCCTGTATTTTCTACATTGTTTGGGATAAATGTCCCCTGTATTTCATGTAGTGTTTGTTGAATGTCCCTGTATTTTATAAAGTGATTGTGTTAATGCCCCTGTATTTTATATATTGTTTGTGTTAATGCCCCTGTATTTTATATAGTGTTTGTTTTTAAAGTCCCTGTATTTCATATCGTGTTTCTGTTTAACGTCCCTTTATTTTATATAGTGTTTGAGTTTAATGTCCCTGTATTTTCTACAGTGTTTGGGATAAATGTCCCCTGTATTTCATGTAGTGTTTGTAGAATGTCCCCTGGATTTTATGTAGTGTTTGTTGAATGTCCCCTGTATTTTATGTGGTGTTTGGGATAAATGTCCCCTGTATTTTATGTAGTGTTTGTTGAATGTCCCCGGTATTTTATGTGGCGTTTGGGATAAATGTCCCCTGTATTTTATGTAGTGTTTGTTGAATGTCCCCTGGATTTTATCTAGTGTTTGTTGAATGTCCCCTGTATTTTATGTGGTGTTTGGGATAAATGTCCCCTGTATTTTATGTAGTGTTTGTTGAATGTCCCCTGTATTTTATGTGGCATTTGGGATAAATGTCCCTTGTATTTTATGTAGTGTTTGTTGAATGTCCCCTGGATTTTATGTAGTGTTTGTTGAATGTCCCCTGTATTTTATGTGGTGTTTGGGATAAATGTCCCCTGTATTTTATGTAGTGTTTGTTGAATGTCCCCTGTATTTTATGTGGCGTTTGGGATAAATGTCCCCTGTATTTTATGCAGTGTTTGTTGAATCTCCCCTGTATTTTATGTGGTGTTTGGGATAAATGTCCCCTGTATTTTATGTAGTGTTTGTTGAATGTCCCCTGTATTTTATGTGGCGTTTGGGATAAATGTCCCCTGTATTTTATGTAGTGTTTGTTGAATGTCCCCTGTATTTTATGTGGCGTTTGGGATAAATGTCCCCTGTATTTCATGTAGTGTTTGTTGAATGTCCCCTGTATTATATGTGGCGTTTGGGATAAATGTCCCCTGTATTTTATGTAGTGTTTGTTGAATGTCCCCTGGATTTTATGTAGTGTTTGTTGAATGTCCCCTGTATTTTATGTGGTGTTTGGGATAAATGTCCCCTGTATTTTATGTAGTGTTTGTTGAATGTCCCCTGTATTTTATGTGGCGTTTGGGATACATGTCCCCTGTATTTTATGTAGTGTTTGTTGAATGTCCCCTGTATTTTATGTAGTGTTTGTTGAATGTCCCCTGTATTTTATATGGCGTTTGGGATAAATGTCCCCTGTATTTTATGTAGTGTTTGTTGAATGTCCCCCGTATTTTATGTCGTGTTTGTTGAATGTCCCCTGTATTTTATGTGGTGTTTGGGATAAATGTCCCCTGTATTTTATGTAGTGTTTGTTGAATGTCCCCTGTATTTTATGTCGTGTTTGTTGAATGTCCCTGTATTTTATATAGTGATTGTGTTAATGCCCCTGTATTTTATATAGTGTTTGTGTTAATGCCCCTGTATTTTATATAGTGTTTGTTTTTAAAGTCCCTGTATTTCATATCGTGTTTCTGTTTAACGTCCCTTTATTTTATATAGTGTTTGAGTTTAATGTCCCTGTATTTTCTACATTGTTTGGGATAAATGTCCCCTGTATTTCATGTAGTGTTTGTTGAATGTCCCTGTATTTTATAAAGTGATTGTGTTAATGCCCCTGTATTTTATATATTGTTTGTGTTAATGCCCCTGTATTTTATATAGTGTTTGTTTTTAAAGTCCCTGTATTTCATATCGTGTTTCTGTTTAACGTCCCTTTATTTTATATAGTGTTTGAGTTTAATGTCCCTGTATTTTCTACAGTGTTTGGGATAAATGTCCCCTGTATTTCATGTAGTGTTTGTTGAATGTCCCCTGGATTTTATGTAGTGTTTGTTGAATGTCCCCTGTATTTTATGTGGTGTTTGGGATAAATGTCCCCTGTATTTCATGTAGTGTTTGTTGAATGTCCCCGGTATTTTATGTGGCGTTTGGGATAAATGTCCCCTGTATTTTATGTAGTGTTTGTTGAATGTCCCCTGGATTTTATGTAGTGTTTGTTGAATGTCCCCTGTATTTTATGTGGTGTTTGGGATAAATGTCCCCTGTATTTTATGTAGTGTTTGTTGAATGTCCCCTGTATTTTATGTGGCATTTGGGATAAATGTCCCTTGTATTTTATGTAGTGTTTGTTGAATGTCCCCTGGATTTTATGTAGTGTTTGTTGAATGTCCCCTGTATTTTATGTGGTGTTTGGGATAAATGTCCCCTGTATTTTATGTAGTGTTTGTTGAATGTCCCCTGTATTTTATGTGGCGTTTGGGATAAATGTCCCCTGTATTTTATGTGGTGTTTGGGATAAATGTCCCCTGTATTTTATGTGTAGTTTGTTGAATGTCCCCTGTATTTTATGTCGTGTTTGTTGAATGTCCCTGTATTTTATATAGTGATTGTGTTAATGCCCCTGTATTTTATATATTGTTTGTGTTAATGCCCCTGTATTTTATATAGTGTTTGTTTTTAAAGTCCCTGTATTTCATATCGTGTTTCTGTTTAACGTCCCTTTATTTTATATAGTGTTTGAGTTTAATGTCCCTGTATTTTCTACATTGTTTGGGATAAATGTCCCCTGTATTTCATGTAGTGTTTGTTGAATGTCCCTGTATTTTATAAAGTGATTGTGTTAATGCCCCTGTATTTTATATATTGTTTGTGTTAATGCCCCTGTATTTTAGATAGTGTTTGCTTTTAAAGTCCCTGTATTTCATATCGTGTTTCTGTTTAACGTCCCTTTATTTTATATAGTGTTTGAGTTTAATGTCCCTGTATTTTCTACAGTGTTTGGGATAAATGTCCCCTGTATTTCATGTAGTGTTTGTTGAATGTCCCCTGGATTTTATGTAGTGTTTGTTGAATGTCCCCGGTATTTTATGTGGCGTTTGGGATAAATGTCCCCTGTATTTTATGTAGTGTTTGTTGAATGTCCCCTGGATTTTATCTAGTGTTTGTTGAATGTCCCCTGTATTTTATGTGGTGTTTGGGATAAATGTCCCCTGTATTTTATGTAGTGTTTGTTGAATGTCCCCTGTATTTTATGTGGCATTTGGGATAAATGTCCCTTGTATTTTATGTAGTGTTTGTTGAATGTCCCCTGGATTTTATGTAGTGTTTGTTGAATGTCCCCTGTATTTTATGTGGTGTTTGGGATAAATGTCCCCTGTATTTTATGTAGTGTTTGTTGAATGTCCCCTGTATTTTATGTGGCGTTTGGGATAAATGTCCCCTGTATTTTATGCAGTGTTTGTTGAATCTCCCCTGTATTTTATGTGGTGTTTGGGATAAATGTCCCCTGTATTTTATGTAGTGTTTGTTGAATGTCCCCTGTATTTTATGTGGCGTTTGGGATAAATGTCCCCTGTATTTTATGTAGTGTTTGTTGAATGTCCCCTGTATTTTATGTGGCGTTTGGGATAAATGTCCCCTGTATTTCATGTAGTGTTTGTTGAATGTCCCCTGTATTATATGTGGCGTTTGGGATAAATGTCCCCTGTATTTTATGTAGTGTTTGTTGAATGTCCCCTGGATTTTATGTAGTGTTTGTTGAATGTCCCCTGTATTTTATGTGGTGTTTGGGATAAATGTCCCCTGTATTTTATGTAGTGTTTGTTGAATGTCCCCTGTATTTTATGTGGCGTTTGGGATAAATGTCCCCTGTATTTTATGTAGTGTTTGTTGAATGTCCCCTGTATTTTATGTAGTGTTTGTTGAATGTCCCCTGTATTTTATATGGCGTTTGGGATAAATGTCCCCTGTATTTTATGTGGTGTTTGTTAAATGCCCCTGTATTTTATATAGTGTTTGTTGAAGGTTACCTGTATTTTATGTGGTGTTTGGGATAAATGTCCCCTGTATTTTATGTAGTGTTTGTTGAATGTCCCCCGTATTTTATGTCGTGTTTGTTGAATGTCCCCTGTATTTTATGTGGTGTTTGGGATAAATGTCCCCTGTATTTTATGTAGTGTTTGTTGAATGTCCCCTGGATTTTATGTAGTGTTTGTTGAATGTCCCCTGTATTTTATGTGGCGTTTGGGATAAATGTCCCCTGTATTTTATGTAGTGTTTGTTGAATGTCCCCTGTATTTTATGTGGTGTTTGGGATAAATGTCCCCTGTATTTTATGTGGTGTTTGTTGAATGTCCCCTGTATTTTATGTCGTGTTTGTTGAATGTCCCTGTATTTTATATAGTGATTGTGTTAATGCCCCTGTATTTTATATATTGTTTGTGTTAATGCCCCTGTATTTTATATAGTGTTTGTTTTTAAAGTCCCTGTATTTCATATCGTGTTTCTGTTTAACGTCCCTTTATTTTATATAGTGTTTGAGTTTAATGTCCCTGTATTTTCTACATTGTTTGGGATAAATGTCCCCTGTATTTCATGTAGTGTTTGTTGAATGACCCTGTATTTTATAAAGTGATTGTGTTAATGCCCCTGTATTTTATATATTGTTTGTGTTAATGCCCCTGTATTTTATATAGTGTTTGTTTTTAAAGTCCCTGTATTTCATATCGTGTTTCTGTTTAACGTCCCTTTATTTTATATAGTGTTTGAGTTTAATGTCCCTGTATTTTCTACAGTGTTTGGGATAAATGTCCCCTGTATTTCATGTAGTGTTTGTTGAATGTCCCCGGTATTTTATGTGGCGTTTGGGATAAATGTCCCCTGTATTGTATGTAGTGTTTGTTGAATGTCCCCTGGATTTTATGTAGTGTTTGTTGAATGTCCCCTGTATTTTATGTGGTGTTTGGGATAAATGTCCCCTGTATTTTATGTAGTGCTTGTTGAATGTCCCCTGCATTGTATGTGGCATTTGGGATAAATGTCCCTTGTATTTTATGTAGTGTTTGTTGAATGTCCCCTGGATTTTATGTAGTGTTTGTTGAATGTCCCCTGTATTTTATGTGGTGTTTGGGATAAATGTCCCCTGTATTTTATGGAGTGTTTGTTGAATGTCCCCTGTATTTTATGTGGCGTTTGGGATAAATGTCCCCTGTATTTTATGCAGTGTTTGTTGAATCTCCCCTGTATTTTATGTGGTGTTTGGGATAAATGTCCCCTGTATTTTATGTAGTGTTTGTTGAATGTCCCCTGTATTTTATGTGGCGTTTGGGATAAATGTCCCCTGTATTTTATGTAGTGTTTGTTGAATGTCCCCTGTATTTTATGTGGCGTTTGGGATAAATGTCCCCAGTATTTTATGTAGTGTTTGTTGAATGTCCCCTGTATTATATGTGGCGTTTGGGATAAATGTCCCCTGTATTTTATGTAGTGTTTGTTGAATGTCCCCTGGATTTTATGTAGTGTTTGTTGAATGTCCCCTGTACTTTATGTGGTGTTTGGGATAAATGTCCCCTGTATTTTATGTAGTGTTTGTTGAATGTCCCCTGTATTTTATGTGGCGTTTGGGATAAATGTCCCCTGTATTTTATGTAGTGTTTGTTGAATGTCCCCTGTATTTTATGTAGTGTTTGTTGAATGTCCCCTGTATTTTATATGGCGTTTGGGATAAATGTCCCCTGTATTTTATGTGGTGTTTGTTAAATGCCCCTGTATTTTATATAGTGTTTGTTGAAGGTTACCTGTATTTTATGTGGTGTTTGGGATAAATGTCCCCTGTATTTTATGTAGCGTTTGTTCAATGTCTCCTGTATTTCATGTGGCGTTTGGAATAAATGTCCCCTTTATTTTATGTAGTGTTTGTTGAATGTCCCCTGTATTTTATGTGGCGTTTGGGATAAATGTCCCCTGTATTTTATGTAGTGTCTGTTGAATATCCCCTGTATTTTATGTGGTGTTTGGGATAAATGTCCCCTGTATTTTATGTAGTGTTTGTTGAATGTCCCCTGTATTTTATGTAGTGTTTGTTGAATGTCCCCTGTATTTTATGTAGTGTTTGTTGAATATCCCCGGTATTTTATGTAGTGTTTGTTGAATGTCCCCTGTATTTTATGTAGTGTTTGTTGAATGTCCCCTGTATTTTATGTGGCGTTTGGGATAAATGTCCCCTGTATTTTTTGTAGTGTTTGTTGAATGTCCCCTGTATTTCATGTGGCGTTTGGGATAAATATCCCCTGTATTTTTTGTGTTGTTTGTTGAATGTCCCCTGTATTTCATGTGGCGTTTGGGATAAATGTCCCCTGTATTTTTTGTAGTGTTTGTTGAATGTCCCCTGTATTTCATGTGGCGTTTGGGATAAATATCCCCTGTATTTTTTGTGGTGTTTGTTGAATGTCCCCTGTATTTCATGTTGCGTTTGGGATAAATGTCCCCTGTATTTTATGTGGTGTTTGTTGAATGTCCCCTGTATTTTATGTGGTGTTTGTTGAATGTCCCCTGTATTTTATCTTGTGTTTGGGATAAATGTCCCCTGTATTTCATGTGTCGTTTGGGATAAATGTCCCCTGTCTTTTTTGTGCTGTTTGTTGAATGTCCCCTGTATTTTATGTCGTGTTTGTTGAATGTCCCCTGTATTTTATGTGGTGTTTGGGATAAATGTCCCCTGTATTTTATGTGGTGTTTGGGATAAATGTCCCCTGTATTTCATGTAGCGTTTGGGATACATGTCCCCTGTATTTCATGTGGTGTTTGGGATAAATGTCCCCTGTATATTATGTGGTGTTTGGGATAAATGTCCCCTGTATTTTATGTGATGTTTGTTGAATGTCCCCTGTATTTTATGTGGTGTTTGGGATAAATGTCCCCTGTATTTTATGTGGTGTTTGGGATAAATGTCCCCTGTATTTCATGTAGCGTTTGGGATACATGTCCCCTGTATTTCATGTGGCGTTTGGGATAAATGTCCCCTGTATATTATGTGGCGTTTGGGATAAATGTCCCCTGTATTTTTTGTAGTGTTTTTTGAATGTCCCCTGTATTTTATGTGGTGTTTGGGATATATGTGCCCTTTATTTTATGTGGACTTTGGGATAAATGTCCCCTGTATTTTATGTGGTGTTTGGGATAAATGTCCCCTATATTTTCTGTGCTGTTTGTTGAATGTCCCCTGTATTTTATGTGGTGTTTGAGATAAATGTCCCCTGTATTTCATGTGGCGTTTGGGATAAATGTCCCCTGTATTTTTTGTGGTGTTTGTTGAATGTCCCCTGTATTTTATGTGGTGTTTGGGATAAATGTCCCCTGTATTTTATGTAGTGTTTGTTGAATGTCCCCTGTATTTTAGGTTGTGTTTGGGATAAATGTCCCCTGTATTTTATGTAGTGTTTGTTGAATGTCCCCTGTATTTTATGTAGTGTTTGTTGAATGTCCCCTGTATTTTATGTAGTGTTTGTTGAATGTCCCCTGTATTTTATGTCGTGTTTGTTGAATGTCCCTGTATTTTATATAGTGATTGTGTTCATGCCCCTGTATTTCATATCGTGTTTGTGTTTAACGTCCCTTTATTTTATATAGTGTTTGAGTTTAATGTCCCTGTATTTTCTACAGTGTTTGGGATAAATGTCCCGTGTATTTCATGTGGCGTTTGGGATAAATGTCCCCTGTATTTTATGTCATGTTTGTTGAATGTCCCCTGTATTTTATGTGGTGTTTGTTGAATGTCCCCTGTATTTCATGTGGCGTTTGGGATAAATGTCCCCTGTATTTTATGTCGTGTTTGTTGAATGTCCCCTGTATTTTATGTAGTGTTTGTTGAATGTCCCCTGTATTTTATGTGGCGTTTGGGATAAATGTCCCCTGTATTTTATGTAGTGTTTGTTGAATGTCCCCTCTATTTTATGTAGTGTTTGTTGAATGTCCCCTGTATTTTATGTGGTGTTTGTTGAATGTCCCCTGTATTTTATGTAGTGTTTGTTGAATGTCCCCTGTATTTTATGTGGCGTTTGGGATAAATGTCCCCTGTATTTTTTGTGGTGTTTGTTGAATGTCCCCTGTATTTCATGTTGCGTTTGGGATAAATGTCCCCTGTAGTTTATGTGGTGTTTGTTGAATGTCCCCTGTATTTTTTGTGGTGTTTGTTGAATGTCCCCTGTATTTCATGTTGCGTTTGGGATAAATGTCCCCTGTATTTTATGTAGTGTTTGTTGAATGTCCCCTGGATTTTATGTAGTGTTTGTTGAATGTCCCCTGTATTTTATGTGGTGTTTGGGATAAATGTCCCCTGTATTTTATGTAGTGTTTGTTGAATGTCCCCTGTATTTTATGTGGCGTTTGGGATAAATGTCCCCTGTATTTTATGTAGTGTTTGTTGAATGTCCCCTGTATTTTATGTGGCGTTTGGGATAAATGTCCCCTGTATTTTATGTAGTGTTTGTTGAGTGTCCCCTGTATTTTATGTGGTGTTTGGGATAAATGTCCCCTGTATTTTATGTAGTGTTTGTTGAATGTCCCCTGTATTTTATGTGGCGTTTGGGATAAATGTCCCCTGTATTTTATGTAGTGTTTGTTGAATGTCCCCTGTATTTTATGTAGTGTTTGTTGAATGTCCCCTGTATTTTATATAGTGTTTGTTGAATGTCCCCTGTATTTTATGTGGTGTTTGTTAAATGTCCCCTGTATTTTATGTAGCGTTTGTTCAATGTCTCCTGTATTTCATGTGGCGTTTGGGATAAATGTCCGCTGTATTTTATGTGGTGTTTGTTGAATGTCCCCTGTATTTTATGTAGTGTTTGTTGAATGTCCCCTGTATTTTATGTAGTGTTTGTTGAATGTCCCCTGTATTTTATGTAGTGTTTGGGATCAATGTCCCCTGTATTTTATGTGGCGTTTGGGATAAATGTCCCCTGTATTTTATGTAGTGTCTGTTGAATATCCCCTGTATTTTATGTGGCGTTTGGGATAAATGTCCCCTGTAGTTTATGTAGTGTTTGTTGAATGTCCCCTGTATTTTCTGTAGTGTTTGTTGAATGTCCCCTGTATTTTATGTAGTGTTTGTTGAATATCCCCGGTATTTTATGTGGCGTTTGGGATAAATGTCCCCTGTAGTTTATGTAGTGTTTGTTGAATGTCCCCTGTATTTTCTGTAGTGTTTGTTGAATGTCCCCTGTATTTTTTGTAGTGTTTGTTGAATGTCCCCTGTATGTTATGTGGTGTTTGTTGAATGTCCCCTGTATTTTATGTGGCGTTTGGGATAAATGTCCCCTGTATTTTTTGCAGTGTTTGTTGAATGTCCCCTGTATTTCATGTGGCGTTTGGGATAAATGTCCCCTGTATTTTTTGTGGTCTTGGTTGAATGTCCCCTGTATTTCATGTTGCCTTTGGGATAAATGTCCCCTGTATTTTATGTAGTGTTTTTTGAATGTCCCCTGTATTTTATGTAGTGTTTGTTGAATGTCCCCTGTATTTTATGTGGCGTTTGGGATAAATGTCACCTGTATTTTTTGTGGTGTTTGTTGAATGTCCCCTGTATTTCATGTTGCGTTTGGGATAAATGTCCCCTGTATTTTACGTATTGTTTGTTGAATGTCCCCTGTATTTTATGTGGCGTTTGTTGAATGTCCCCTGTATTTTATGTGGCGTTTGGGATAAATGTCCCCTGTATTTTTTGTGGTGTTTGTTGAATGTCCCCTGTATTTCATGTTGCGTTTGGGATAAATGTCCCCTGTATTTTACGTATTGTTTGTTGAATGTCCCCTGTATTTTATGTGGTGTTTGTTGAATGTCCCCTGTATTTTATGTGGCGTTTGGGATAAATGTCCCCTGTATTTTATGTAGTGTTTGTTGAATGTCCCCTGTATTTTATGTAGTGTTTGTTGAATGTCCCCTGTATTTTATGTAGTGTTTGTTGAATGTCCCCTGTATTTTATGTAGTGTTTGTTGAATATCCCCGGTATTTTATGTAGTGTTTGTTGAATGTCCCCTGTATTTTATGTAGTGTTTGTTGAATGTCCCCTGTATTTTATGTAGTGTTTGTTGAATGTCCCCTGTATTTTATGTAGTGTTTGTTGAATATCCCCGGTATTTTATGTAGTGTTTGTTGAATGTCCCCTGTATTTTATGTAGTGTTTGTTGAATGTCCCCTGTATTTTATGTGGCGTTTGGGATAAATGTCCCCTGTATTTTTTGTAGTGTTTGTTGAATGTCCCCTGTATTTCATGTGGCGTTTGGGATAAATATCCCCTGTATTTTTTGTGGTGTTTGTTGAATGTCCCCTGTATTTCATGTGGCGTTTGGGATAAATGTCCCCTGTATTTTTTGTAGTGTTTGTTGAATGTCCCCTGTATTTCATGTGGCGTTTGGGATAAATATCCCCTGTATTTTTTGTGGTGTTTGTTGAATGTCCCCTGTATTTCATGTTGCGTTTGGGATAAATGTCCCCTGTATTTTATGTGGTGTTTGTTGAATGTCCCCTG
The DNA here is from genome assembly GCF_036365525.1 of Heterodontus francisci. Classification (NCBI taxonomy): domain Eukaryota; kingdom Metazoa; phylum Chordata; class Chondrichthyes; order Heterodontiformes; family Heterodontidae; genus Heterodontus; species Heterodontus francisci. The sequence continues at coordinate 6,579,875 of NC_090413.1, forward strand.
TATTTTATGTGGTGTTTGTTGAATGTCCCCTGTATTTCATCTTGTGTTTGGGATAAATGTCCCCTGTATTTCATGTGTCGTTTGGGATAAATGTCCCCTGTCTTTTTTGTGCTGTTTGTTGAATGTCCCCTGTATTTTATGTCGTGTTTGTTGAATGTCCCCTGTATTTTATGTGGCGTTTGGGATAAATGTCCCCTGTATTTTAGGTAGTGTTTGTTAAATGTCCCTGTATTTTCTACAGTGTTTGGGATAAATGTCCCCTGTATTTCATGTAGTGTTTGTTGAATGCCCCTGTATTTTATGTGGCGTTTGGGATAAATGTCCCCTGTATTTTATGTAGTGTTTGTTGAATGTCCCCTGGATTTTATGTAGTGTTTGTTGAATGTCCCCTGTATTTTATGTGGTGTTTGGGATAAATGTCCCCTGTATTTTATGTAGTGTTTGTTGAATGTCCCCTGTATTTTATGTGGCGTTTGGGATAAATGTCCCCTGTATTTTATGTAGTGTTTGTTGAATGTCCCCTGTATTTTATGTGGCGTTTGGGATAAATGTCCCCTGTATTTTATGTAGTGTTTGTTGAATGTCCCCTGTATTTTATGTAGTGTTTGTTGAATATCCCCGGTATGTTATGTAGTGTTTGTTGAATGTCCCCTGTATTTTATGTAGTGTTTGTTGAATGTCCCCTGTATTTTATGTGGCGTTTGGGATAAATGTCCCCTGTATTTTTTGTAGTGTTTGTTGAATGTCCCCTGTATTTCATGTGGCGTTTGGGATAAATATCCCCTGTATTTTTTGTGGTGTTTGTTGAATGTCCCCTGTATTTCATGTGGCGTTTGGGATAAATGTCCCCTGTATTTTTTGTAGTGTTTGTTGAATGTCCCCTGTATTTCATGTGGCGTTTGGGATAAATATCCCCTGTATTTTTTGTGGTGTTTGTTGAATGTCCCCTGTATTTCATGTTGCGTTTGGGATAAATGTCCCCTGTATTTTATGTGGTGTTTGTTGAATGTCCCCTGTATTTTATGTGGTGTTTGTTGAATGTCCCCTGTATTTCATCTTGTGTTTGGGATAAATGTCCCCTGTATTTCATGTGTCGTTTGGGATAAATGTCCCCTGTCTTTTTTGTGCTGTTTGTTGAATGTCCCCTGTATTTTATGTCGTGTTTGTTGAATGTCCCCTGTATTTTATGTGGTGTTTGTTGAATGTCCCCTGTATTTTATGTGGTGTTTGGGATAAATGTCCCCTGTATTTTATGTGGTGTTTGGGATAAATGTCCCCTGTATTTCATGTAGCGTTTGGGATACATGTCCCCTGTATTTCATGTGGCGTTTGGGATAAATGTCCCCTGTATATTATGTGGTGTTTGGGATAAATGTCCCCTGTATTTTTTGTAGTGTTTGTTGAATGTCCCCTGTATTTTATGTGGTGTTTGGGATAAATGTCCCCTGTATTTTATGTGGTGTTTGGGATAAATGTCCCCTGTATTTTCTGTGCTGTTTGTTGAATGTCCCCTGTATTTTATGTGGTGTTTGAGATAAATGTCCCCTGTATTTCATGTGGCGTTTGGGATAAATGTCCCCTGTATTTTTTGTGGTGTTTGTTGAATGTCCCCTGTATTTTATGTGGTGTTTGGGATAAATGTCCCCTGTATTTCATGTGGCGTTTGGGATAAATGTCCCCTGTATTTTTTGTGGTGTTTGTTGAATGTCCCCTGTATTTTATGTGGTGTTTGGGATAAATGTCCCCTGTATTTTATGTAGTGTTTGTTGAATGTCCCCTGTATTTTAGGTTGTGTTTGGGATAAATGTCCCCTGTATTTTATGTAGTGTTTGTTGAATGTCCCCTGTATTTTATGTAGTGTTTGTTGAATGTCCCCTGTATTTTATGTAGTGTTTGTTGAATGTCCCCTGTATTTTATGTGGTGTTTGTTGAATGTCCCCTGTATTTCATGTGGCGTTTGGGATAAATGTCCCCTGTATTTTATGTCGTGTTTGTTGAATGTCCCCTGTATTTTATGTGGTGTTTGTTGAATGTCCCCTGTATTTTTTGTAGTGTTTGTTGAATGTCCCCTGTATTTTATGTGGCGTTTGGGATAAATGTCCCCTGTATTTTATGTAGTGTTTGTTGAATGTCCCCTGTATTTTATGTGGCGTTTGGGATAAATGTCCCCTGTATTTCATGTAGTGTTTGTTGAATGTCCCCTGTATTATATGTGGCGTTTGGGATAAATGTCCCCTGTATTTTATGTAGTGTTTGTTGAATGTCCCCTGGATTTTATGTAGTGTTTGTTGAATGTCCCCTGTATTTTATGTGGTGTTTGGGATAAATGTCCCCTGTATTTTATGTGGTGTTTGGGATAAATGTCCCCTGTATTTCATGTGGCGTTTGGGATAAATGTCCCCTGTATTTTATGTGGTGTTTGTTGAATGTCCCCTGTATTTTATGTGGTGTTTGGGATAAATGTCCCCTGTGTTTTATGTGGTGTTTGTTGAATGTCCCCTGTATTTTATGTGGTGTTTGTTGAATGTCCCCTGTATTTTATGTGGTGTTTGGGATAAATGTCCCCTGTATTTCATGTCGAGTTTGTTGACTGTCCCCTGTATTTTATGTCGTGTTTGTTGAATGTCCCCTGTATTTTAGATTGTGTTTGGGATAAATGTCCCCTGTATTTTATGTCGTGTTTGTTGAATGCCCCCTTTATTTTATGTGGTGTTTGTTGAATGTCCCCTGTATTTTATGTGGTGATTGGGATAAATGTCCCCTGTATTTTATGTGGTGTTTGTTGAATGTCCCCTGTATTTTATGTGGTGTTTGTTGAATGTCCCCTGTATTTTATGTGGTGTTTGGGATAAATATCCCCTGTATTTTATGTCGAGTTTGTTGAATGTCCCCTGTATTTTATGTCGTGTTTGTTGAATGTCCCCTGTATTTTATGTCGAGTTTGTTGAATGTCCCCTGTATTTTATGTGGTGTTTGTTGAATGTCCCCTGTATTTTATGTAGTGTTTGTTGAATGTCCCCTGTATTTTATGTGGTGTTTGGGATAAATGTCCCCTGTATTTTATGTGGTTTTTGTTGAATGTCCCCTGTATTTTAAGTAGTGTTTGTTGAATGTCCCCTGTATTTTATGTGGTGTTTGTTGAATGTCCCCTGTATTTTATGTGGTGTTTGTTCAATGTCCCCTGTATTTTATGTGGTGTTTGGGATAAATGTCCCCTGTATTTTATATAGTGATTGTGTTCATGCCCCTGTATTTCATATCGTGTTTGTGTTTAACGTCCCTTTATTTTATATAGTGTTTGAGTTTAATGTCCCTGTATTTTCTACAGTGTTTGGGATAAATGTCCCCTGTATTTCATGTGGCGTTTGGGATAAATGTCCCCTGTATTTTATGTCGTGTTTGTTGAATGTCCCCTGTATTTTATGTGGTGTTTGTTGAATGTCCCCTGTATTTCATGTGGCGTTTGGGATAAATGTCCCCTGTATTTTATGTCGTGTTTGTTGAATGTCCCCTGTATTTTATGTGGTGTTTGTTGAATGTCCCCTGTATTTTATGTAGTGTTTGTTGAATGTCCCCTGTATTTTATGTGGCGTTTGGGATAAATGTCCCCTGTATTTTATGTAGTGTTTGTTGAATGTCCCCTGTATTTTATGTAGTGTTTGTTGAATGTCCCCTGTATTTTATGTGGTGTTTGTTGAATGTCCCCTGTATTTTATGTAGTGTTTGTTGAATGTCCCCTGTATTTTATGTGGCGTTTGGGATAAATGTCCCCTGTATTTTTTGTGGTGTTTGTTGAATGTCCCCTGTATTTCATGTTGCGTTTGGGATAAATGTCCCCTGTAGTTTATGTGGTGTTTGTTGAATGTCCCCTGTATTTTTTGTGGTTTTTGTTGAATGTCCCCTGTATTTCATGTTGCGTTTGGGATAAATGTCCCCTGTATTTTTTGTGGTGTTTGTTGAATGTCCCCTGTATTTCATGTCGTGTTTGGGATAAATGTCCCCTGTATTTTACGTATTGTTTGTTGAATGTCCCCTGTATTTTATGTGGCGTTTGGGATAAATGTCCCCTGTCTTTTATGTAGTGTTTGTTGAATGTGCCCTGTATTTTATATGGCGTTTGGGATAAATGTCCCCTGTATTTTATGTGGCGTTTGGGATAAATGTCCCCTGTATTTTAGGTAGTGTTTGTTAAATGTCCCTGTATTTTCTACAGTGTTTGGGATAAATGTCCCCTGAATTTCATGTAGTGTTTGTTGAATGCCCCTGTATTTTATGTGGCGTTTGGGATAAATGTCCCCTGTATTTTATGTAGTGTTTGTTGAATGTCCCCTGGATTTTATGTAGTGTTTGTTGAATGTCCCCTGTATTTTATGTGGTGTTTGGGATAAATGTCCCCTGTATTTTATGTAGTGTTTGTTGAATGTCCCCTGTATTTTATGTGGCGTTTGGGATAAATGTCCCCTGTATTTTATGTAGTGTTTGTTGAATGTCCCCTGTATTTTATGTGGCGTTTGGGATAAATGTCCCCTGTATTTTATGTAGTGTTTGTTGAGTGTCCCCTGTATTTTATGTGGTGTTTGGGATAAATGTCCCCTGTATTTTATGTAGTGTTTGTTGAATGTCCCCTGTATTTTATGTGGCGTTTGGGATAAATGTCCCCTGTATTTTATGTAGTGTTTGTTGAATGTCCCCTGTATTTTATGTGGCGTTTGGGATAAATGTCCCCTGTATTTTATCTTGTGTTTGTTGAATGTCCCCTGTATTGTATATAGTGTTTGTTGAATGTCCCCTGTATTTTATGTGGTGTTTGTTAAATGTCCCCTGTATTTTATGTAGCGTTTGTTCAATGTCTCCTGTATTTCATGTGGCGTTTGGGATAAATGTCCGCTGTATTTTATGTGGTGTCTGTTGAATGTCCCCTGTATTTTATGTAGTGTTTGTTGAATGTCCCCTGTATTTTATGTAGTGTTTGTTGAATGTCCCCTGTATTTTATGTAGTGTTTGGGATCAATGTCCCCTGTATTTTATGTGGCGTTTGGGATAAATGTCCCCTGTATTTTATGTAGTGTCTGTTGAATATCCCCTGTATTTTATGTGGCGTTTGGGATAAATGTCCCCTGTAGTTTATGTAGTGTTTGTTGAATGTCCCCTGTATTTTCTGTAGTGTTTGTTGAATGTCCCCTGTATTTTATGTAGTGTTTGTTGAATATCCCCGGTATTTTATGTGGCGTTTGGGATAAATGTCCCCTGTATTTTTTGTAGTGTTTGTTGAATGTCCCCTGTATTTTATGTGGTGTTTGTTGAATGTCCCCTGTATTTTATGTGGCGTTTGGGATAAATGTCCCCTGTATTTTTTGTAGTGTTTGTTGAATGTCCCCTGTATTTCATGTGGCGTTTGGGATAAATGTCCCCTGTATTTTATGTCGTGTTTGTTGAATGTCCCCTGTATTTTATGTGGTGTTTGTTGAATGTCCCCTGTATTTCATGTGGCGTTTGGGATAAATGTCCCCTGTATTTTATGTCGTGTTTGTTGAATGTCCCCTGTATTTTATGTGGTGTTTGTTGAATGTCCCCTGTATTTTATGTAGTGTTTGTTGAATGTCCCCTGTATTTTATGTGGCGTTTGGGATAAATGTCCCCTGTATTTTATGTAGTGTTTGTTGAATGTCCCCTGTATTTTATGTAGTGTTTGTTGAATGTCCCCTGTATTTTATGTGGTGTTTGTTGAATGTCCCCTGTATTTTATGTAGTGTTTGTTGAATGTCCCCTGTATTTTATGTGGCGTTTGGGATAAATGTCCCCTGTATTTTTTGTGGTGTTTGTTGAATGTCCCCTGTATTTCATGTTGCGTTTGGGATAAATGTCCCCTGTAGTTTATGTGGTGTTTGTTGAATGTCCCCTGTATTTTTTGTGGTGTTTGTTGAATGTCCCCTGTATTTCATGTTGCGTTTGGGATAAATGTCCCCTGTATTTTTTGTGGTGTTTGTTGAATGTCCCCTGTATTTCATGTGGTGTTTGGGATAAATGTCCCCTGTATTTTACGTATTGTTTGTTGAATGTCCCCTGTATTTTATGTGGCGTTTGGGATAAATGTCCCCTGTCTTTTATGTAGTGTTTGTTGAATGTGCCCTGTATTTTATATGGCGTTTGGGATAAATGTCCCCTGTATTTTATGTGGCGTTTGGGATAAATGTCCCCTGTATTTTAGGTAGTGTTTGTTAAATGTCCCTGTATTTTCTACAGTGTTTGGGATAAATGTCCCCTGTATTTCATGTAGTGTTTGTTGAATGCCCCTGTATTTTATGTGGCGTTTGGGATAAATGTCCCCTGTATTTTATGTAGTGTTTGTTGAATGTCCCCTGGATTTTATGTAGTGTTTGTTGAATGTCCCCTGTATTTTATGTGGTGTTTGGGATAAATGTCCCCTGTATTTTATGTAGTGTTTGTTGAATGTCCCCTGTATTTTATGTGGCGTTTGGGATAAATGTCCCCTGTATTTTATGTAGTGTTTGTTGAATGTCCCCTGTATTTTATGTGGCGTTTGGGATAAATGTCCCCTGTATTTTATGTAGTGTTTGTTGAGTGTCCCCTGTATTTTATGTGGTGTTTGGGATAAATGTCCCCTGTATTTTATGTAGTGTTTGTTGAATGTCCCCTGTATTTTATGTGGCGTTTGGGATAAATGTCCCCTGTATTTTATGTAGTGTTTGTTGAATGTCCCCTGTATTTTATGTGGCGTTTGGGATAAATGTCCCCTGTATTTTATGTAGTGTTTGTTGAATGTCCCCTGTATTTTATATAGTGTTTGTTGAATGTCCCCTGTATTTTATGTGGTGTTTGTTAAATGTCCCCTGTATTTTATGTAGCGTTTGTTCAATGTCTCCTGTATTTCATGTGGCGTTTGGGATAAATGTCCGCTGTATTTTATGTGGTGTCTGTTGAATGTCCCCTGTATTTTATGTAGTGTTTGGGATCAATGTCCCCTGTATTTTATGTGGCGTTTGGGATAAATGTCCCCTGTATTTTATGTAGTGTCTGTTGAATATCCCCTGTATTTTATGTGGCGTTTGGGATAAATGTCCCCTGTAGTTTATGTAGTGTTTGTTGAATGTCCCCTGTATTTTCTGTAGTGTTTGTTGAATGTCCCCTGTATTTTATGTAGTGTTTGTTGAATATCCCCGGTATTTTATGTGGCGTTTGGGATAAATGTCCCCTGTATTTTTTGTAGTGTTTGTTGAATGTCCCCTGTATTTTATGTGGTGTTTGTTGAATGTCCCCTGTATTTTATGTGGCGTTTGGGATAAATGTCCCCTGTATTTTTTGTAGTGTTTGTTGAATGTCCCCTGTATTTCATGTGGCGTTTGGGATAAATGTCCCCTGTATTTTTTGTGGTCTTGGTTGAATGTCCCCTGTATTTCATGTTGCGTTTGGGATAAATGTCCCCTGTATTTTATGTAGTGTTTTTGAATGTCCCCTGTATTTTATGTAGTGTTTGTTGAATGTCCCCTGTATTTTATGTGGTGTTTGTTGAATGTCCCCTGTATTTTATGTAGTGTTTGTTGAATGTCCCCTGTATTTTATGTGGCGTTTGGGATAAATGTCCCCTGTATTTTTTGTGGTGTTTGTTGAATGTCCCCTGTATTTCATGTTGCGATTGGGATAAATGTCCCCTGTATTTTGTTTTGTTTGTTGAATGTCCCCTGTATTTTATGTGGCGTTTGTTGAATGTCCCCTGTATTTTATGTGGCGTTTGGGATAAATGTCCCCTGTATTTTTTGTGGTGTTTGTTGAATGTCCCCTGTATTTCATGTTGGTTTGGGATAAATGTCCCCTGTATTTTACGTATTGTTTGTTGAATGTCCCCTGTATTTTATGTGGTGTTTGTTGAATGTCCCCTGTATTTTTTGTGGTGTTTGTTGAATGTCCCCTGTATTTCATGTGGCGTTTGGGATAAATGTCCCCTGTATTTTACGCATTGTTTGTTGAATGTCCCCTGTATTATATGTGGCGTTTGTTGAATGTCCCCTGTATTTTATCTTGTGTTTGGGATAAATGTCCCCTGTATTTCATGTGTCGTTTGGGATAAATGTCCCCTGTCTTTTTTGTGCTGTTTGTTGAATGTCCCCTGTATTTTAGGTAGTGTTTGTTAAATGTCCCTGTATTTTCTACAGTGTTTGGGATAAATGTCCCCTGTATTTCATGTAGTGTTTGTTGAATGCCCCTGTATTTTATGTGGCGTTTGGGATAAATGTCCCCTGTATTTTATGTAGTGTTTGTTGAATGTCCCCTGGATTTTATGTAGTGTTTGTTGAATGTCCCCTGTATTTTATGTGGTGTTTGGGATAAATGTCCCCTGTATTTTATGTAGTGTTTGTTGAATGTCCCCTGTATTTTATGTGGCGTTTGGGATAAATGTCCCCTGTATTTTATGTAGTGTTTGTTGAATGTCCCCTGTATTTTATGTGGCGTTTGGGATAAATGTCCCCTGTATTTTATGTAGTGTTTGTTGAGTGTCCCCTGTATTTTATGTGGTGTTTGGGATAAATGTCCCCTGTATTTTATGTAGTGTTTGTTGAATGTCCCCTGTATTTTATGTGGCGTTTGGGATAAATGTCCCCTGTATTTTATGTAGTGTTTGTTGAATGTCCCCTGTATTTTATGTGGCGTTTGGGATAAATGTCCCCTGTATTTTATGTAGTGTTTGTTGAATGTCCCCTGTATTTTATATAGTGTTTGTTGAATGTCCCCTGTATTTTATGTGGTGTTTGTTAAATGTCCCCTGTATTTTATGTAGCGTTTGTTCAATGTCTCCTGTATTTCATGTGGCGTTTGGGATAAATGTCCGCTGTATTTTATGTGGTGTCTGTTGAATGTCCCCTGTATTTTATGTAGTGTTTGTTGAATGTCCCCTGTATTTTATGTAGTGTTTGTTGAATGTCCCCTGTATTTTATGTAGTGTTTGGGATCAATGTCCCCTGTATTTTATGTGGCGTTTGGGATAAATGTCCCCTGTATTTTATGTAGTGTCTGTTGAATATCCCCTGTATTTTATGTGGCGTTTGGGATAAATGTCCCCTGTAGTTTATGTAGTGTTTGTTGAATGTCCCCTGTATTTTCTGTAGTGTTTGTTGAATGTCCCCTGTATTTTATGTAGTGTTTGTTGAATATCCCCGGTATTTTATGTGGCGTTTGGGATAAATGTCCCCTGTATTTTTTGTAGTGTTTTTTGAATGTCCCCTGTATTTTATGTGGTGTTTGTTGAATGTCCCCTGTATTTTATGTGGCGTTTGGGATAAATGTCCCCTGTATTTTTTGTAGTGTTTGTTGAATGTCCCCTGTATTTCATGTGGCGTTTGGGATAAATGTCCCCTGTATTTTTTGTGGTCTTGGTTGAATGTCCCCTGTATTTCATGTTGCGTTTGGGATAAATGTCCCCTGTATTTTATGTAGTGTTTTTTGAATGTCCCCTGTATTTTATGTAGTGTTTGTTGAATGTCCCCTGTATTTTATGTGGTGTTTGTTGAATGTCCCCTGTATTTTATGTAGTGTTTGTTGAATGTCCCCTGTATTTTATGTGGCGTTTGGGATAAATGTCCCCTGTATTTTTTGTGGTGTTTGTTGAATGTCCCCTGTATTTCATGTTGCGTTTGGGATAAATGTCCCCTGTATTTTACGTTTTGTTTGTTGAATGTCCCCTGTATTTTATGTGGCGTTTGTTGAATGTCCCCTGTATTTTATGTGGCGTTTGGGATAAATGTCCCCTGTATTTTTTGTGGTGTTTGTTGAATGTCCCCTGTATTTCATGTTGCGTTTGGGATAAATGTCCCCTGTATTTTACGTATTGTTTGTTGAATGTCCCCTGTATTTTATGTGGTGTTTGTTGAATGTCCCCTGTATTTTTTGTGGTGTTTGTTGAATGTCCCCTGTATTTCATGTGGCGTTTGGGATAAATGTCCCCTGTATTTTACGTATTGTTTGTTGAATGTCCCCTGTATTATATGTGGCGTTTGTTGAATGTCCCCTGTATTTTATCTTGTGTTTGGGATAAATGTCCCCTGTATTTCATGTGTCGTTTGGGATAAATGTCCCCTGTCTTTTTTGTGCTGTTTGTTGAATGTCCCCTGTATTTCATGTGGCGTTTGGGATAAATGTCCCCTGTATTTTATGTGGTGTTTGGGATAAATGTCCCCTGTATTTCATGTAGCGTTTGGGATAAATGTCCCCTGTATTTTATGTGGTGTTTGGGATAAATGTCCCCTGTATTTTTTGTAGTGTTTGTTGAATGTCCCCTGTATTTTATATAGTGTTTGTTGAATGTCCCCTGTATTTTATGTGATGTTTGTTGAATGTCCCCTGTATTTTATCTTGTGTTTGGGATAAATGTCCCCTGTATTTTTTGTAGTGTTTGTTGAATGTCCCCTGTATTTTATGTAGTGTTTGTTGAATGTCCCCTGTCTTTTTTGTGCTGTTTGTTGAATGTCCCCTGTATTTTATGTGGTGTTTGGGATAAATGTCCCCTGTATTTTATGTGGTGTTTGGGATAAATGTCCCCTGTATTTTATGTGGTGTTTGGGATAAATTCTCCCCTGTATTTCATGTGGCGTTTGGGATAAATGTCCCCTGTATTTTATGTGGTGTTTGGGATAAATGTCCCCTGTATTTTTTGTAGTGTTTGTTGAATGTCCCCTGTATTTTATGTGGTGTTTGGGATATATGTGCCCTTTATTTTATGTGGACTTTGGGATAAATGTCCCCTGTATTTTATGTGGTGTTTGGGATAAATGTCCCCTGTATTTCATGTGGCGTTTGGGATAAATGTCCCCTGTATTTTATGTGGTGTTTGTTGAATTTCCCCTGTATTTTATGTGGTGTTTGGGATAAATGTCCCCTGTGTTTTATGTGGTGTTTGTTGAATGTCCCCTGTATTTTATGTGGTGTTTGTTGAATGTCCCCTGTATTTTATGTGGTGTTTGGGATAAATGTCCCCTGTATTTCATGTCGAGTTTGTTGACTGTCCCCTGTATTTTATGTCGTGTTTGTTGAATGTCCCCTGTATTTTAGATTGTGTTTGGGATAAATGTCCCCTGTATTTTATGTCGTGTTTGTTGAATGCCCCCTTTATTTTATGTGGTGTTTGTTGAATGTCCCCTGTATTTTATGTGGTGATTGGGATAAATGTCCCCTGTATTTTATGTGGTGTTTGTTGAATGTCCCCTGTATTTTATGTGGTGTTTGTTGAATGTCCCCTGTATTTTATGTGGTGTTTGGGATAAATGTCCCCTGTATTTTATGTGGTGTTTGTTGAATGTCCCCTGTATTTTATATAGTGATTGTGTTCATGCCCCTGTATTTCATATCGTGTTTGTGTTTAACGTCCCTTTATTTTATATAGTGTTTGAGTTTAATGTCCCTGTATTTTCTACAGTGTTTGGGATAAATGTCCCCTGTATTTCATGTGGCGTTTGGGATAAATGTCCCCTGTATTTTATGTCGTGTTTGTTGAATGTCCCCTGTATTTTATGTGGTGTTTGTTGAATGTCCCCTGTATTTCATGTGGCGTTTGGGATAAATGTCCCCTGTATTTTATGTCGTGTTTGTTGAATGTCCCCTGTATTTTATGTAGTGTTTGTTGAATGTCCCCTGTATTTTATGTAGTGTTTGTTGAATGTCCCCTGTATTTTATGTGGCGTTTGGGATAAATGTCCCCTGTATTTTATGTAGTGTTTGTTGAATGTCCCCTGTATTTTATGTAGTGTTTGTTGAATGTCCCCTGTATTTTATGTGGTGTTTGTTGAATGTCCCCTGTATTTTATGTAGTGTTTGTTGAATGTCCCCTGTATTTTATGTGGCGTTTGGGATAAATGTCCCCTGTATTTTTTGTGGTGTTTGTTGAATGTCCCCTGTATTTCATGTTGCGTTTGGGATAAATGTCCCCTGTAGTTTATGTGGTGTTTGTTGAATGTCCCCTGTATTTTTTGTGGTGTTTGTTGAATGTCCCCTGTATTTCATGTTGCGTTTGGGATAAATGTCCCCTGTATTTTTTGTGGTGTTTGTTGAATGTCCGCTGTATTTCATGTGGTGTTTGGGATAAATGTCCCCTGTATTTTACGTATTGTTTGTTGAATGTCCCCTGTATTTTATGTGGCGTTTGGGATAAATGTCCCCTGTCTTTTATGTAGTGTTTGTTGAATGTGCCCTGTATTTTATATGGCGTTTGGGATAAATGTCCCCTGTATTTTATGTGGCGTTTGGGATAAATGTCCCCTGTATTTTAGGTAGTGTTTGTTAAATGTCCCTGTATTTTCTACAGTGTTTGGGATAAATGTCCCCTGTATTTCATGTAGTGTTTGTTGAATGCCCCTGTATTTTATGTGGCGTTTGGGATAAATGTCCCCTGTATTTTATGTAGTGTTTGTTGAATGTCCCCTGGATTTTATGTAGTGTTTGTTGAATGTCCCCTGTATTTTATGTGGTGTTTGGGATAAATGTCCCCTGTATTTTATGTAGTGTTTGTTGAATGTCCCCTGTATTTTATGTGGCGTTTGGGATAAATGTCCCCTGTATTTTATGTAGTGTTTGTTGAATGTCCCCTGTATTTTATGTGGCGTTTGGGATAAATGTCCCCTGTATTTTATGTAGTGTTTGTTGAGTGTCCCCTGTATTTTATGTGGTGTTTGGGATAAATGTCCCCTGTATTTTATGTAGTGTTTGTTGAATGTCCCCTGTATTTTATGTGGCGTTTGGGATAAATGTCCCCTGTATTTTATGTAGTGTTTGTTGAATGTCCCCTGTATTTTATGTGGCGTTTGGGATAAATGTCCCCTGTATTTTATGTAGTGTTTGTTGAATGTCCCCTGTATTTTATATAGTGTTTGTTGAATGTCCCCTGTATTTTATGTGGTGTTTGTTAAATGTCCCCTGTATTTTATGTAGCGTTTGTTCAATGTCTCCTGTATTTCATGTGGCGTTTGGGATAAATGTCCGCTGTATTTTATGTGGTGTCTGTTGAATGTCCCCTGTATTTTATGTAGTGTTTGTTGAATGTCCCCTGTATTTTATGTAGTGTTTGTTGAAAGTCCCCTGTATTTTATGTAGTGTTTGGGATCAATGTCCCCTGTATTTTATGTGGCGTTTGGGATAAATGTCCCCTGTATTTTATGTAGTGTCTGTTGAATATCCCCTGTATTTTATGTGGCGTTTGGGATAAATGTCCCCTGTAGTTTATGTAGTGTTTGTTGAATGTCCCCTGTATTTTCTGTAGTGTTTGTTGAATGTCCCCTGTATTTTATGTAGTGTTTGTTGAATATCCCCGGTATTTTATTTGGCGTTTGGGATAAATGTCCCCTGTATTTTTTGTAGTGTTTGTTGAATGTCCCCTGTATTTTATGTGGTGTTTGTTGAATGTCCCCTGTATTTTATGTGGCGTTTGGGATAAATGTCCCCTGTATTTTTTGTAGTGTTTGTTGAATGACCCCTGTATTTCATGTGGCGTTTGGGATAAATGTCCCCTGTATTTTTTGTGGTCTTGGTTGAATGTCCCCTGTATTTCATGTTGCGTTTGGGATAAATGTCCCCTGTATTTTATGTAGTGTTTTTTGAATGTCCCCTGTATTTTATGTAGTGTTTGTTGAATGTCCCCTGTATTTTATGTGGCGTTTGGGATAAATGTCCCCTGTATTTTTTGTGGTGTTTGTTGAATGTCCCCTGTATTTCATGTTGCGTTTGGGATAAATGTCCCCTGTATTTTACGTTTTGTTTGTTGAATGTCCCCTGTATTTTATGTGGCGTTTGTTGAATGTCCCCTGTATTTTATGTAGTGTTTGTTGAATGTCCCCTGTATTTTATGTGGCGTTTGGGATAAATGTCCCTTGTATTTTTTGTGGTGTTTGTTGAATGTCCCCTGTATTTCATGTTGCGTTTGGGATAAATGTCCCCTGTAGTTTATGTGGTGTTTGTTGAATGTCCCCTGTATTTTTTGTGGTTTTTGTTGAATGTCCCCTGTATTTCATGTTGCGTTTGGGATAAATGTCCCCTGTATTTTTTGTGGTGTTTGTTGAATGTCCCCTGTATTTCATGTGGTGTTTGGGATAAATGTCCCCTGTATTTTACGTATTGTTTGTTGAATGTCCCCTGTATTTTATGTGGCGTTTGGGATAAATGTCCCCTGTCTTTTATGTAGTGTTTGTTGAATGTGCCCTGTATTTTATATGGCGTTTGGGATAAATGTCCCCTGTATTTTATGTGGCGTTTGGGATAAATGTCCCCTGTATTTTAGGTAGTGTTTGTTAAATGTCCCTGTATTTTCTACAGTGTTTGGGATAAATGTCCCCTGTATTTCATGTAGTGTTTGTTGAATGCCCCTGTATTTTATGTGGCGTTTGGGATAAATGTCCCCTGTATTTTATGTAGTGTTTGTTGAATGTCCCCTGGATTTTATGTAGTGTTTGTTGAATGTCCCCTGTATTTTATGTGGTGTTTGGGATAAATGTCCCCTGTATTTTATGTAGTGTTTGTTGAATGTCCCCTGTATTTTATGTGGCGTTTGGGATAAATGTCCCCTGTATTTTATGTAGTGTTTGTTGAATGTCCCCTGTATTTTATGTGGCGTTTGGGATAAATGTCCCCTGTATTTTATGTAGTGTTTGTTGAGTGTCCCCTGTATTTTATGTGGTGTTTGGGATAAATGTCCCCTGTATTTTATGTAGTGTTTGTTGAATGTCCCCTGTATTTTATGTGGCGTTTGGGATAAATGTCCCCTGTATTTTATGTAGTGTTTGTTGAATGTCCCCTGTATTTTATGTGGCGTTTGGGATAAATGTCCCCTGTATTTTATCTTGTGTTTGTTGAATGTCCCCTGTATTTTATATAGTGTTTGTTGAATGTCCCCTGTATTTTATGTGGTGTTTGTTAAATGTCCCCTGTATTTTATGTAGCGTTTGTTCAATGTCTCCTGTATTTCATGTGGCGTTTGGGATAAATGTCCGCTGTATTTTATGTGGTGTCTGTTGAATGTCCCCTGTATTTTATGTAGTGTTTGTTGAATGTCCCCTGTATTTTATGTAGTGTTTGGGATCAATGTCCCCTGTATTTTATGTGGCGTTTGGGATAAATGTCCCCTGTATTTAATGTAGTGTCTGTTCAATATCCCCTGTATTTTATGTGGCGTTTGGGATAAATGTCCCCTGTAGTTTATGTAGTGTTTGTTGAATGTCCCCTGTATTTTCTGTAGTGTTTGTTGAATGTCCCCTGTATTTTATGTAGTGTTTGTTGAATATCCCCGGTATTTTATGTGGCGTTTGGGATAAATGTCCCCTGTATTTTTTGTAGTGTTTGTTGAATGTCCCCTGTATTTTATGTGGTGTTTGTTGAATGTCCCCTGTATTTTATGTGGCGTTTGGGATAAATATCCCCTGTATTTTTTGTAGTGTTTGTTGAATGTCCCCTGTATTTCATGTGGCGTTTGGGATAAATGTCCCCTGTATTTTATGTCGTGTTTGTTGAATGTCCCCTGTATTTTATGTGGTGTTTGTTGAATGTCCCCTGTATTTCATGTGGCGTTTGGGATAAATGTCCCCTGTATTTTATGTCGTGTTTGTTGAATGTCCCCTGTATTTTATGTGGTGTTTGTTGACTGTCCCCTGTATTTTATGTAGTGTTTGTTGAATGTCCCCTGTATTTTATGTGGCGTTTGGGATAAATGTCCCCTGTATTTTATGTAGTGTTTGTTGAATGTCCCCTGTATTTTATGTAGTGTTTGTTGAATGTCCCCTGTATTTTATGTGGTGTTTGTTGAATGTCCCCTGTATTTTATGTAGTGTTTGTTGAATGTCCCCTGTATTTTATGTGGCGTTTGGGATAAATGTCCCCTGTATTTTTTGTGGTGTTTGTTGAATGTCCCCTGTATTTCATGTTGCGTTTGGGATAAATGTCCCCTGTAGTTTATGTGGTGTTTGTTGAATGTCCCCTGTATTTTTTGTGGTGTTTGTTGAATGTCCCCTGTATTTCATGTTGCGTTTGGGATAAATGTCCCCTGTATTTTTTGTGGTGTTTGTTGAATGTCCCCTGTATTTCATGTGGTGTTTGGGATAAATGTCCCCTGTATTTTACGTATTGTTTGTTGAATGTCCCCTGTATTTTATGTGGCGTTTGGGATAAATGTCCCCTGTCTTTTATGTAGTGTTTGTTGAATGTGCCCTGTATTTTATATGGCGTTTGGGATAAATGTCCCCTGTATTTTATGTGGCGTTTGGGATAAATGTCCCCTGTATTTTAGGTAGTGTTTGTTAAATGTCCCTGTATTTTCTACAGTGTTTGGGATAAATGTCCCCTGTATTTCATGTAGTGTTTGTTGAATGCCCCTGTATTTTATGTGGCGTTTGGGATAAATGTCCCCTGGATTTTATGTCGTGTTTGTTGAATGTCCCCTGGATTTTATGTCGTGTTTGTTGAATGTCCCCTGTATTTTATGTGGTGTTTGGGATAAATGTCCCCTGTATTTTATGTAGTGTTTGTTGAATGTCCCCTGTATTTTATGTGGCGTTTGGGATAAATGTCCCCTGTATTTTATGTAGTGTTTGTTGAATGTCCCCTGTATTTTATGTGGTGTTTGGGATAAATGTCCCCTGTATTTTATGTAGTGTTTGTTGAGTGTCCCCTGTATTTTATGTGGTGTTTGGGATAAATGTCCCCTGTATTTTATGTAGTGTTTGTTGAATGTCCCCTGTATTTTATGTGGCGTTTGGGATAAATGTCCCCTGTATTTCATGTAGTGTTTGTTGAATGTCCCCTGTATTTTATGTGGCGTTTGGGATAAATGTCCCCTGTATTTTATGTAGTGTTTGTTGAATGTCCCCTGTATTTTATATAGTGTTTGTTGAATGTCCCCTGTATTTTATGTGGTGTTTGTTAAATGTCCCCTGTATTTTATGTAGCGTTTGTTCAATGTCTCCTGTATTTCATGTGGCGTTTGGGATAAATGTCCGCTGTATTTTATGTGGTGTCTGTTGAATGTCCCCTGTATTTTATGTAGTGTTTGTTGAATGTCCCCTGTATTTTATGTAGTGTTTGGGATCAATGTCCCCTGTATTTTATGTGGCGTTTGGGATAAATGTCCCCTGTATTTTATGTAGTGTCTGTTGAATATCCCCTGTATTTTATGTGGCGTTTGGGATAAATGTCCCCTGTAGTTTATGTAGTGTTTGTTGAATGTCCCCTGTATTTTCTGTAGTGTTTGTTGAATGTCCCCTGTATTTTATGTAGTGTTTGTTGATTATCCCCGGTATTTTATGTGGCGTTTGGGATAAATGTCCCCTGTATTTTTTGTAGTGTTTGTTGAATGTCCCCTGTATTTTATGTGGTGTTTGTTGAATGTCCCCTGTATTTTATGTGGCGTTTGGGATAAATGTCCCCTGTATTTTTTGTAGTGTTTGTTGAATGTCCCCTGTATTTCATGTGGCTTTTGGGATAAATGTCCCCTGTATTTTTTGTGGTCTTGGTTGAATGTCCCCTGTATTTCATGTTGCGTTTGGGATAAATGTCCCCTGTATTTTATGTAGTGTTTTTGAATGTCCCCTGTATTTTATGTAGTGTTTGTTGAATGTCCCCTGTATTTGATGTGGTGTTTGTTGAATGTCCTCTGTATTTTATGTAGTGTTTGTTGAATGTCCCCTGTATTTTATGTGGCGTTTGGGATAAATGTCCCCTGTATTTTTTGTGGTGTTTGTTGAATGTCCCCTGTATTTCATGTTGCGTTTGGGATAAATGTCCCCTGTATTTTACGTTTTGTTTGTTGAATGTCCCCTGTATTTTATGTGGCGTTTGTTGAATGTCCCCTGTATTTTATGTGGCGTTTGGGATAAATGTCCCCTGTATTTTTTGTGGTGTTTGTTGAATGTCCCCTGTATTTCATGTTGCGTTTGGGATAAATGTCCCCTGTATTTTACGTATTGTTTGTTGAATGTCCCCTGTATTTTATGTGCTGTTTGTTGAATGTCCCCTGTATTTTTTGTGGTGTTTGTTGAATGTCCCCTGTATTTCATGTGGCGTTTGGGATAAATGTCCCCTGTATTTTACGTATTGTTTGTTGAATGTCCCCTGTATTATATGTGGCGTTTGTTGAATGTCCCCTGTATTTTATCTTGTGTTTGGGATAAATGTCCCCTGTATTTCATGTGTCGTTTGGGATAAATGTCCCCTGTCTTTTTTGTGCTGTTTGTTGAATGTCCCCTGTATTTTAGGTAGTGTTTGTTAAATGTCCCTGTATTTTCTACAGTGTTTGGGATAAATGTCCCCTGTATTTCATGTAGTGTTTGTTGAATGCCCCTGTATTTTATGTGGAGTTTGGGATAAATGTCCCCTGTATTTTATGTAGTGTTTGTTGAATGTCCCCTGGATTTTATGTAGTGTTTGTTGAATGTCCCCTGTATTTTATGTGGTGTTTGGGATAAATGTCCCCTGTATTTTATGTAGTGTTTGTTGAATGTCCCCTGTATTTTATGTGGCGTTTCGGATAAATGTCCCCTGTATTTTATGTAGTGTTTGTTGAATGTCCCCTGTATTTTATGTGGCGTTTGGGATAAATGTCCCCTGTATTTTATGTAGTGTTTGTTGAGTGTCCCCTGTATTTTATGTGGTGTTTGGGATAAATGTCCCCTGTATTTTATGTAGTGTTTGTTGAATGTCCCCTGTATTTTATGTGGCGTTTGGGATAAATGTCCCCTGTATTTTATGTAGTGTTTGTTGAATGTCCCCTGTATTTTATGTGGCGTTTGGGATAAATGTCCCCTGTATTTTATGTAGTGTTTGTTGAATGTCCCCTGTATTTTATATAGTGTTTGTTGAATGTCCCCTGTATTTTATGTAGTGTTTGTTAAATGTCCCCTGTATTTTATGTAGCGTTTGTTCAATGTCTCCTGTATTTCATGTGGCGTTTGGGATAAATGTCCGCTGTATTTTATGTGGTGTCTGTTGAATGTCCCCTGTATTTTATGTAGTGTTTGTTGAATGTCCCCTGTATTTTATGTAGTGTTTGTTGAATGTCCCCTGTATTTTATGTAGTGTTTGGGATCAATGTCCCCTGTATTTTATGTGGCGTTTGGGATAAATGTCCCCTGTATTTTATGTAGTGTCTGTTGAATATCCCCTGTATTTTATGTGGTGTTTGGGATAAATGTCCCCTGTAGTTTATGTAGTGTTTGTTGAATGTCCCCTGTATTTTCTGTAGTGTTTGTTGAATGTCCCCTGTATTTTATGTAGTGTTTGTTGAATATCCCCGGTATTTTATGTGGCGTTTGGGATAAATGTCCCCTGTATTTTTTGTGGTGTTTGTTGAATGTCCCCTGTATTTCATGTTGCGTTTGGGATAAATGTCCCCTGTATTTTACGTTTTGTTTTTTGAATGTCCCCTGTATTTTATGTGGCGTTTGTTGAATGTCCCCTGTATTTTATGTGGCGTTTGGGATAAATGTCCCCTGTATTTTTTGTGGTGTTTGTTGAATGTCCCCTGTATTTCATGTTGCGTTTGGGATAAATGTCCCCTGTATTTTACGTATTGTTTGTTGAATGTCCCCTGTATTTTATGTGCTGTTTGTTGAATGTCCCCTGTATTTTTTGTGGTGTTTGTTGAATGTCCCCTGTATTTCATGTGGCGTTTGGGATAAATGTCCCCTGTATTTTACGTATTGTTTGTTGAATGTCCCCTGTATTATATGTGGCGTTTGTTGAATGTCCCCTGTATTTTATCTTGTGTTTGGGATAAATGTCCCCTGTATTTCATGTGTCGTTTGGGATAAATGTCCCCTGTCTTTTTTGTGCTGTTTGTTGAATGTCCCCTGTATTTTAGGTAGTGTTTGTTAAATGTCCCTGTATTTTCTACAGTGTTTGGGATAAATGTCCCCTGTATTTCATGTAGTGTTTGTTGAATGCCCCTATATTTTATGTGGAGTTTGGGATAAATGTCCCCTGTATTTTATGTAGTGTTTGTTGAATGTCCCCTGGATTTTATGTAGTGTTTGTTGAATGTCCCCTGTATTTTATGTGGTGTTTGGGATAAATGTCCCCTGTATTTTATGTAGTGTTTGTTGAATGTCCCCTGTATTTTATGTGGCGTTTGGGATAAATGTCCCCTGTATTTTATGTAGTGTTTGTTGAATGTCCCCTGTATTTTATGTGGCGTTTGGGATAAATGTCCCCTGTATTTTATGTAGTGTTTGTTGAGTGTCCCCTGTATTTTATGTGGTGTTTGGGATAAATGTCCCCTGTATTTTATGTAGTGTTTGTTGAATGTCCCCTGTATTTTATGTGGCGTTTGGGATAAATGTCCCCTGTATTTTATGTAGTGTTTGTTGAATGTCCCCTGTATTTTATGTGGCGTTTGGGATAAATGTCCCCTGTATTTTATGTAGTGTTTGTTGAATGTCCCCTGTATTTTATATAGTGTTTGTTGAATGTCCCCTGTATTTTATGTGGTGTTTGTTAAATGTCCCCTGTATTTTATGTAGCGTTTGTTCAATGTCTCCTGTATTTCATGTGGCGTTTGGGATAAATGTCCGCTGTATTTTATGTGGTGTCTGTTGAATGTCCCCTGTATTTTATGTAGTGTTTGTTGAATGTCCCCTGTATTTTATGTAGTGTTTGTTGAATGTCCCCTGTATTTTATGTAGTGTTTGGGATCAATGTCCCCTGTATTTTATGTGGCGTTTGGGATAAATGTCCCCTGTATTTTATGTAGTGTCTGTTGAATATCCCCTGTATTTTATGTGGTGTTTGGGATAAATGTCCCCTGTAGTTTATGTAGTGTTTGTTGAATGTCCCCTGTATTTTCTGTAGTGTTTGTTGAATGTCCCCTGTATTTTATGTAGTGTTTGTTGAATATCCCCGGTATTTTATGTGGCGTTTGGGATAAATGTCCCCTGTATTTTTTGTAGTGTTTGTTGAATGTCCCCTGTATTTTATGTGGTGTTTGTTGAATGTCCCCTGTATTTTATGTGGCGTTTGGGATAAATGTCCCCTGTATTTTTTGTAGTGTTTGTTGAATGTCCCCTGTATTTCATGTGGCGTTTGGGATAAATGTCCCCTGTATTTTTTGTGGTCTTGGTTGAATGTCCCCTGTATTTCATGTTGCGTTTGGGATAAATGTCCCCTGTATTTTATGTAGTGTTTTTTGAATGTCCCCTGTATTTTATGTAGTGTTTGTTGAATGTCCCCTGTATTTTATGTGTTGTTTGTTGAATGTCCCCTGTATTTTATGTAGTGTTTGTTGAATGTCCCCTGTATTTTATGTGGCGTTTGGGATAAATGTCCCCTGTATTTTTTGTGGTGTTTGTTGAATGTCCCCTGTATTTCATGTTGCGTTTGGGATAAATGTCCCCTGTATTTTACGTTTTGTTTGTTGAATGTCCCCTGTATTTTATGTGGCGTTTGTTGAATGTCCCCTGTATTTTATGTGGCGTTTGGGATAAATGTCCCCTGTATTTTTTGTGGTGTTTGTTGAATGTCCCCTGTATTTCATGTTGCGTTTGGGATAAATGTCCCCTGTATTTTACGTATTGTTTGTTGAATGTCCCCTGTATTTTATGTGGTGTTTGTTGAATGTCCCCTGTATTTTTTGTGGTGTTTGTTGAATGTCCCCTGTATTTCATGTGGCGTTTGGGATAAATGTCCCCTGTATTTTACGTATTGTTTGTTGATTGTCCCCTGTATTATATGTGGCGTTTGTTGAATGTCCCCTGTATTTTATCTTGTGTTTGGGATAAATGTCCCCTGTATTTCATGTGTCGTTTGGGATAAATGTCCCCTGTCTTTTTTGTGCTGTTTGTTGAATGTCCCCTGTATTTCATGTGGCGTTTGGGATAAATGTCCCCTGTATTTTAAGTGGTGTTTGGGATAAATGTCCCCTGTATTTCATGTAGCGTTTGGGATAAATGTCCCCTGTATTTTATGTGGTGTTTGGGATGAATGTCCCCTGTATTTTTTGTAGTGTTTGTTGAATGTCCCCTGTATTTTATATAGTGTTTGTTGAATGTCCCCTGTATTTTATGTGATGTTTGTTGAATGTCCCCTGTATTTTATCTTGTGTTTGGGATAAATGTCCCCTGTATTTTTTGTAGTGTTTGTTGAATGTCCCCTGTATTTTATGTAGTGTTTGTTGAATGTCCCCTGTCTTTTTTGTGCTGTTTGTTGAATGTCCCCTGTATTTTATGTGGTGTTTGGGATAAATGTCCCCTGTATTTTATGTGGTGATTGGGATAAATGTCCCCTGTATTTTATGTGGTGTTTGGGATAAATTCTCCCCTGTATTTCATGTGGCGTTTGGGATAAATGTCCCCTGTATTTTATGTGGTGTTTGGGATAAATGTCCCCTGTATTTTTTGTAGTGTTTGTTGAATGTCCCCTGTATTTTATGTGGTGTTTGGGATATATGTGCCCTTTATTTTATGTGGACTTTGGGATAAATGTCCCCTGTATTTTATGTGGTGTTTGGGATAAATGTCCCCTGTATTTCATGTGGCGTTTGGGATAAATGTCCCCTGTATTTTATGTGGTGTTTGTTGAATTTCCCCTGTATTTTATGTGGTGTTTGGGATAAATGTCCCCTGTGTTTTATGTGGTGTTTGTTGAATGTCCCCTGTATTTTATGTGGTGTTTGTTGAATGTCCCCTGTATTTTATGTGGTGTTTGGGATAAATGTCCCCTGTATTTCATGTCGAGTTTGTTGAATGTCCCCTGTATTTTATGTCGTGTTTGTTGAATGTCCCCTGTATTTTAGATTGTGTTTGGGATAAATGTCCCCTGTATTTTATGTCGTGTTTGTTGAATGCCCCCTTTATTTTATGTGGTGTTTGTTGAATGTCCCCTGTATTTTATGTGGTGATTGGGATAAATGTCCCCTGTATTTTATGTGGTGTTTGTTGAATGTCCCCTGTATTTTATGTGGTGTTTGTTGAATGTCCCCTGTATTTTATGTGGTGTTTGGGATAAATGTCCCCTGTATTTTATGTGGTGTTTGTTGAATGTCCCCTGTATTTTATATAGTGATTGTGTTCATGCCCCTGTATTTCATATCGTGTTTGTGTTTAACGTCCCTTTATTTTATATAGTGTTTGAGTTTAATGTCCCTGTATTTTCTACAGTGTTTGGGATAAATGTCTCCTGTATTTCATGTGGCGCTTGGGATAAATGTCCCCTGTATTTTATGTCGTGTTTGTTGAATGTCCCCTGTATTTTATGTGGTGTTTGTTGAATGTCCCCTGTATTTCATGTGGCGTTTGGGATAAATGTCCCCTGTATTTTATGTCGTGTTTGTTGAATGTCCCCTGTATTTTATGTAGTGTTTGTTGAATGTCCCCTGTATTTTATGTAGTGTTTGTTGAATGTCCCCTGTATTTTATGTGGCGTTTGGGATAAATGTCCCCTGTATTTTATGTAGTGTTTGTTGAATGTCCCCTGTATTTTATGTAGTGTTTGTTGAATGTCCCCTGTATTTTATGTGGTGTTTGTTGAATGTCCCCTGTATTTTATGTAGTGTTTGTTGAATGTCCCCTGTATTTTATGTGGCGTTTGGGATAAATGTCCCCTGTATTTTTTGTGGTGTTTGTTGAATGTCCCCTGTATTTCATGTTGCGTTTGGGATAAATGTCCCCTGTAGTTTATGTGGTGTTTGTTGAATGTCCCCTGTATTTTTTGTGGTGTTTGTTGAATGTCCCCTGTATTTCATGTTGCGTTTGGGATAAATGTCCCCTGTATTTTTTGTGGTGTTTGTTGAATGTCCCCTGTATTTCATGTGGTGTTTGGGATAAATGTCCCCTGTATTTTACGTATTGTTTGTTGAATGTCCCCTGTATTTTATGTGGCGTTTGGGATAAATGTCCCCTGTCTTTTATGTAGTGTTTGTTGAATGTGCCCTGTATTTTATATGGCGTTTGGGATAAATGTCCCCTGTATTTTATGTGGCGTTTGGGATAAATGTCCCCTGTATTTTAGGTAGTGTTTGTTAAATGTCCCTGTATTTTCTACAGTGTTTGGGATAAATGTCCCCTGTATTTCATGTAGTGTTTGTTGAATGCCCCTGTATTTTATGTGGCGTTTGGGATAAATGTCCCCTGTATTTTATGTAATGTTTGTTGAATGTCCCCTGGATTTTATGTAGTGTTTGTTGAATGTCCCCTGTATTTTATGTGGTGTTTGGGATAAATGTCCCCTGTATTTTATGTAGTGTTTGTTGAATGTCCCCTGTATTTTATGTGGCGTTTGGGATAAATGTCCCCTGTATTTTATGTAGTGTTTGTTGAATGTCCCCTGTATTTTATGTGGCGTTTGGGATAAATGTCCCCTGTATTTTATGTAGTGTTTGTTGAGTGTCCCCTGTATTTTATGTGGTGTTTGGGATAAATGTCCCCTGTATTTTATGTAGTGTTTGTTGAATGTCCCCTGTATTTTATGTGGCGTTTGGGATAAATGTCCCCTGTATTTTATGTAGTGTTTGTTGAATGTCCCCTGTATTTTATGTGGCGTTTGGGATAAATGTCCCCTGTATTTTATGTAGTGTTTGTAGAATGTCCCCTGTATTTTATGTGGCGTTTGGGATAAATGTCCCCTGTATTTTATGTAGTGTTTTTTGAATGTCCCCTGTATTTTATGTAGTGTTTGTTGAATGTCCCCTGTATTTTATGTGTTGTTTGTTGAATGTCCCCTGTATTTTATGTAGTGTTTGTTGAATGTCCCCTGTATTTTATGTGGTGTTTGGGATAAATTCTCCCCTGTATTTCATGTGGCGTTTGGGATAAATGTCCCCTGTATTTTATGTGGTGTTTGGGATAAATGTCCCCTGTATTTTTTGTAGTGTTTGTTGAATGTCCCCTGTATTTTATGTGGTGTTTGGGATATATGTGCCCTTTATTTTATGTGGACTTTGGGATAAATGTCCCCTGTATTTTATGTGGTGTTTGGGATAAATGTCCCCTGTATTTCATGTGGCGTTTGGGATAAATGTCCCCTGTATTTTATGTGGTGTTTGTTGAATTTCCCCTGTATTTTATGTGGTGTTTGGGATAAATGTCCCCTGTGTTTTATGTGGTGTTTGTTGAATGTCCCCTGTATTTTATGTGGTGTTTGTTGAATGTCCCCTGTATTTTATGTGGTGTTTGGGATAAATGTCCCCTGTATTTCATGTCGAGTTTGTTGAATGTCCCCTGTATTTTATGTCGTGTTTGTTGAATGTCCCCTGTATTTTAGATTGTGTTTGGGATAAATGTCCCCTGTATTTTATGTCGTGTTTGTTGAATGCCCCCTTTATTTTATGTGGTGTTTGTTGAATGTCCCCTGTATTTTATGTGGTGATTGGGATAAATGTCCCCTGTATTTTATGTGGTGTTTGTTGAATGTCCCCTGTATTTTATGTGGTGTTTGTTGAATGTCCCCTGTATTTTATGTGGTGTTTGGGATAAATGTCCCCTGTATTTCATGTCGAGTTTGTTGAATGTCCCCTGTATTTTATGTCGTGTTTGTTGAATGTCCCCTGTATTTTAGATTGTGTTTGGGATAAATGTCCCCTGTATTTTATGTAGTGTTTGTTGAATGTCCCCTGGATTTTATGTAGTGTTTGTTGAATGTCCCCTGTATTTTATGTGGTGTTTGGGATAAATGTCCCCTGTATTTTATGTAGTGTTTGTTGAATGTCCCCTGTATTTTATGTGGCGTTTGGGATAAATGTCCCCTGTATTTTATGTAGTGTTTGTTGAATGTCCCCTGTATTTTATGTGGCGTTTGGGATAAATGTCCCCTGTATTTTATGTAGTGTTTGTTGAGTGTCCCCTGTATTTTATGTGGTGTTTGGGATAAATGTCCCCTGTATTTTATGTAGTGTTTGTTGAATGTCCCCTGTATTTTATGTGGCGTTTGGGATAAATGTCCCCTGTATTTTATGTAGTGTTTGTTGAATGTCCCCTGTATTTTATGTGGCGTTTGGGATAAATGTCCCCTGTATTTTATGTAGTGTTTGTTGAATGTCCCCTGTATTTTATGTGGCGTTTGGGATAAATGTCCCCTGTATTTTATGTAGTGTTTTTTGAATGTCCCCTGTATTTTATGTAGTGTTTGTTGAATGTCCCCTGTATTTTATGTGTTGTTTGTTGAATGTCCCCTGTATTTTATGTAGTGTTTGTTCAATGTCTCCTGTATTTCATGTGGCGTTTGGGATAAATGTCCCCTGTATTTTATGTAGTGTTTGTTGAATGTCCCCTGTATTTTATGTGGCGTTTGGGATAAATGTCCCCTGTATTTTATGTAGTGTTTGTTGAGTGTCCCCTGTATTTTATGTGGTGTTTGGGATAAATGTCCCCTGTATTTTATGTAGTGTTTGTTGAATGTCCCCTGTATTTTATGTGGCGTTTGGGATAAATGTCCCCTGTATTTTATGTAGTGTTTGTTGAATGTCCCCTGTATTTTATGTGGCGTTTGGGATAAATGTCCCCTGTATTTTATGTAGTGTTTGTTGAATGTCCCCTGTATTTTATATAGTGTTTGTTGAATGTCCCCTGTATTTTATGTGGTGTTTGTTAAATGTCCCCTGTATTTTATGTAGCGTTTGTTCAATGTCTCCTGTATTTCATGTGGCGTTTGGGATAAATGTCCGCTGTATTTTATGTGGTGTCTGTTGAATGTCCCCTGTATTTTATGTAGTGTTTGTTGAATGTCCCCTGTATTTTATGCAGTGTTTGTTGAATGTCCCCTGTATTTTATGTAGTGTTTGGGATCAATGTCCCCTGTATTTTATGTGGCGTTTGGGATAAATGTCCCCTGTATTTTATGTAGTGTCTGTTGAATATCCCCTGTATTTTATGTGGCGTTTGGGATAAATGTCCCCTGTAGTTTATGTAGTGTTTGTTGAATGTCCCCTGTATTTTCTGTAGTGTTTGTTGAATGTCCCCTGTATTTTATGTAGTGTTTGTTGAATATCCCCGGTATTTTATGTGGCGTTTGGGATAAATGTCCCCTGTATTTTTTGTAGTGTTTGTTGAATGTCCCCTGTATTTTATGTGGTGTTTGTTGAATGTCCCCTGTATTTTATGTGGCGTTTGGGATAAATGTCCCCTGTATTTTTTGTAGTGTTTGTTGAATGTCCCCTGTATTTCATGTGGCGTTTGGGATAAATGTCCCCTGTATTTTTTGTGGTCTTGGTTGAATGTCCCCTGTATTTCATGTTGCGTTTGGGATAAATGTCCCCTGTATTTTATGTAGTGTTTTTTGAATGTCCCCTGTATTTTATGTAGTGTTTGTTGAATGTCCCCTGTATTTTATGTGGTGTTTGTTGAATGTCCCCTGTATTTTATGTAGTGTTTGTTGAATGTCCCCTGTATTTTATGTGGCGTTTGGGATAAATGTCCCCTGTATTTTTTGTGGTGTTTGTTGAATGTCCCCTGTATTTCATGTTGCGTTTGGGATAAATGTCCCCTGTATTTTACGTTTTGTTTGTTGAATGTCCCCTGTACTTTATGTGGCGTTTGTTGAATGTCCCCTGTATTTTATGTGGTGTTTGGGATAAATGTCCCCTGTATTTTTTGTGGTGTTTGTTGAATGTCCCCTGTATTTCATGTGGCGTTTGGGATAAATGTCCCCTGTATTTTACGTATTGTTTGTTGAATGTCCCCTGTATTATATGTGGCGTTTGTTGAATGTCCCCTGTATTTTATCTTGTGTTTGGGATAAATGTCCCCTGTATTTCATGTGTCGTTTGGGATAAATGTCCCCTGTCTTTTTTGTGCTGTTTGTTGAATGTCCCCTGTATTTCATGTGGCGTTTGGGATAAATGTCCCCTGTATTTTATGTGGTGTTTGGGATAAATGTCCCCTGTATTTCATGTAGCGTTTGGGATAAATGTCCCCTGTATTTTATGTGGTGTTTGGGATAAATGTCCACTGTATTTTTTGTAGTGTTTGTTGAATGTCCCCTGTATTTTATGTAGTGTTTGTTGAATGTCCCCTGTATTTTATGTGATGTTTGTTGAATGTCCCCTGTATTTTATCTTGTGTTTGGGATAAATGTCCCCTGTATTTTTTGTAGTGTTTGTTGAATGTCCCCTGTATTTTATGTAGTGTTTGTTGAATGTCCCCTGTCTTTTTTGTGCTGTTTGTTGAATGTCCCCTGTATTTTATGTGGTGTTTGTTGAATGTCCCCTGTATTTTATGTGGTGTTTGGGATAAATATCCCCTGTATTTTATGTCGAGTTTGTTGAATGTCCCCTGTATTTTATGTCGTGTTTGTTGAATGTCCCCTGTATTTTATGTCGAGTTTGTTGAATGTCCCCTGTATTTTATGTGGTGTTTGTTGAATGTCCCCTGTATTTTATGTGGTGTTTGGGATAAATGTCCCCTGTATTTTATGTGGTGTTTGTTGAATGTCCCCTGTATTTTAAGTAGTGTTTGTTGAATGTCCCCTGTATTTTATGTGGTGTTTGTTGAATGTCCCCTGTATTTTATGTGGTGTTTGGGATAAATGTCCCCTGTATTTTATGTGGTGTTTGTTGAATGTCCCCTGTATTTTAAGTAGTGTTTGTTGAATGTCCCCTGTATTTTATGTGGTGTTTGTTGAATGTCCCCTGTATTTTATGTGGCGTTTGGGATAAATGTCCCCTGTATTTTACGTATTGTTTGTTGAATGTCCCCTGTATTTTATGTGGCGTTTGGGATAAATGTCCCCTGTATTTTACGTATTGTTTGTTGAATGTCCCCTGTATTTTATGTGGTGTTTGTTGAATTTCCCCTGTATTCTATGTGGTGTTTGGGATAAATGTCCCCTGTATTTTACGTATTGTTTGTTGAATGTCCCCTGTATTTTATGTGGTGTTTGGGATAAATTCTCCCCTGTATTTCATGTGGCGTTTGGGATAAATGTCCCCTGTATTTTATGTGGTGTTTGGGATAAATGTCCCCTGTATTTTTTGTAGTGTTTGTTGAATGTCCCCTGTATTTTATGTGGTGTTTGTTGAATGTCCCCTGTATTTTATCTTGTGTTTGGGATAAATGTCCCCTGTCTTTTTCGTGCTGTTTGTTGAATGTCCCCTGTATTTTATGTGGTGTTTGGGAAAAATGTCCCCTGTATTTCATGTGGTGTTTGCGATAAATGTCCCCTGTATTTTATGTGGTGTTTGGGATAAATTCTCCCCTGTATTTCATGTGGCGTTTGGGATAAATGTCCCCTGTATTTTATGTGGTGTTTGGGATAAATGTCCCCTGTATTTTATGTGGTGTTTGGGATAAATGTCCCCTGTATTTTTTGTAGTGTTTGTTGAATATCCCCTGTATTTTATGTGGTGTTTGGGATATATGTGCCCTTTATTTTATGTGGACTTTGTGATAAATGTCCCCTGTATTTTATGTGGTGTTTGGGATAAATGTCCCCTGTATTTCATGTGGTGTTTGGGATAAATGTCCCCTGTGTTTTATGTAGTGTTTGTTGAATGTCCCCTGTATTTCATGTGGCGTTTGGGATAAATGTCCCCTGTATTTTATGTTGAGTTTGTTGAATGTCCCCTGTATTTTATGTGGTGTTTGGGATAAATGTCCCCTCGGTTTTATGTTGAGTTTGTTGAATGTCCCCTGTATTTTATGTAGTGTTTGGGATAAATGTCCCCTGTATTTTAGGTTGTGTTTGGGATAAATGTCCCCTGTATTTCATGTGGCGTTTGGGATAAATGTCCCCTGTATTTTATGTGGTGTTTGTTGATTGTCCCCTGTATTTTATGTAGTGTTTGTTGAATGTCCCCTGTATTTTATGTGGTGTTTGGGATAAATGTCCCCTGTATTTCATGTAGCGTTTGGGATAAATGTCCCCTGTATTTTATGTGGTGTTTGGGATAAATTCTCCCCTGTATTTCATGTGGCGTTTGGGATAAATGTCCCCTGTATTTTATGTGGTGTTTGGGATAAATGTCCCCTGTATTTTTTGTAGTGTTTGTTGAATGTCCCCTGTATTTTATCTTGTGTTTGGGATAAATGTCCCCTGTATTTCATGTGTCGTTTGGGATAAATGTCCCCTGTCTTTTTTGTGGTGTTTGTTGAATGTCCCCTGTATTTTATGTGGTGTTTGGGATAAATGTCCCCTGTATTTTATGTGGTGTTTGGGATAAATGTCCCCTGTATTTTATGTGGTGTTTGGGATAAATTCTCCCCTGTATTTCATGTGGCATTTGGGATAAATGTCCCCTGTATTTTATGTGGTGTTTGGGATAAATGTCCCCTGTATTTTAAGTGGTGTTTGGGATATATGTGCCCTTTATTTTATGTGGACTTTGGGATAAATGTCCCCTGTATTTTATGAGGCGTTTGGGATAAATGTCCCCTGTATTTAATGTGGCGTTTGGGATTAATGTCCCCTGTATTTTATGTGGTGTTTGTTGAATGTCCCCTGTATTTTATGTGGTGTTTGGGATAAATGTCCCCTGTGTTTTATGTAGTGTTTTTTGAATGTCCCCTGTATTTCATGTGGCGTTTGGGATAAATGTCCCCTGTATTTTATGTTGAGTTTGTTGAATGTCCCCTGTATTTTATGTAGTGTTTGGGATAAATGTCCCCTGTATTTTAGGTTGTGTTTGGGATAAATGTCCCCTGTATTTCATGTGGCGTTTGGGATAAATGTCCCCTGTATTTTATGTGGTGTTTGTTGAATGTCCCCTGTATTTTATGTAGTGTTTGTTGAATATCCCCTGTATTTCATGTGGCGTTTGGGATAAATGTCCCCTGTATTTTATGTTGAGTTTGTTGAATGTCCCCTGTATTTTATGTCATGTTTGTTGAATGTCCCCTGTATTTTATGTGGTGTTTGGGATAAATGTCCCCTGTATTTTATGTGGTGTTTGGGATAAATGTCCCCTGTATTTCATGTAGCGTTTGGGATAAATGTCCCCTGTATTTTATGTGGTGTTTGGGATAAATTCTCCCCTGTATTTCATGTGGCGTTTGGGATAAATGTCCCCTGTATTTTATGTGGTGTTTGGGATAAATGTCCCCTGTATTTTTTGTAGTGTTTGTTGAATGTCCCCTGTATTTTATGTGGTGTTTGTTGAATGTCCCCTGTATTTTATCTTGTGTTTGGGATAAATGTCCCCTGTATTTCATGTGTCGTTTGGGATAAATGTCCCCTGTCTTTTTTGTGCTGTTTGTTGAATGTCCCCTGTATTTTATGTGGTGTTTGGGATAAATGTCCCCTGTATTTTATGTGGTGTTTGGGATAAATGTCCCCTGTATTTTATGTGGTGTTTGTGTTTAAAGTCCCTTTATTTTATATAGTGTTTGAGTTTAATGTCCCTGTATTTTCTACAGAGTTTGGGATAAATGTCCCCTGTATTTCATGTGGCGTTTGGGATAAAGGTCCCCTGTATTTCATGTTGAGTTTGTTGAATGTCCCCTGTATTTTATGTCATGTTTGTTGAATGTCCCCTGTATTTTAGGTTGTGTTTGGGATAAATGTCCCCTGTATTTCATGTGGCGTTTGGGATAAATGTCCCCTGTATTTTATGTGGTGTTTGTTGAATGTCCCCTGTATTTTATGTGGTGTTTGGGATAAATGTCCCCTGTATTTCATGTGGCGTTTGGGATAAATGTCCCCTGTATTTTATGTGGTGTTTGTTGAATGTCCCCTGTATTTTATGTGGTGTTTGGGATAAATGTCCCCTGTATTTTATGTAGTGTTTGTTGAATGTCCCCTGTATTTCATGTGGCGTTTGGGATAAATGTCCTCTAATTTATGTTGAGTTTGTTGAATGTCCCCTGTATTTTATGTCATGTTTGTTGAATGTCCCCTGTATTTTAGGTTGTGTTTGTTGAATGTCCCCCGTATTTTATGTCGTGTTTGTTGAATGTCCCCTGTGTTTTATGTAGTGTTTGTTGAATGTCCCCTGTATTTTATGTAGTGTTTGTTGAATGTCCCCTGTATTTTATGTAGTGTTTGTTGAATGTCCCCTGTATTTTATGTAGTGTTTGTTGAATGTCCCCCGTATTTTATGTAGTGTTTGTTGAATGTCCCCCGTATTTTATGTCGTGTTTGTTGAATGTCCCTGTATTTTATATAGTGATTGTGTTCATGCCCCTGTATTTTATATAGTGTTTGAGTTTAATGTCCCTGTATTTTCTACAGTGTTTGGGATAAATGTCCCCTGTATTTTATGTGGTGTTTGTTGAATGTCTCCTGTATTTTATGTGGTGTTTGGGATAAATGTCCCCTGTATTTTATGTAGAGTTTGTTAAATGTCCGCTGTATTTTATGTGGTGTTTTGGATAAATGTCCCCGGTATTTTAAGTAGTGTTTGTTGAATGTCCCCTGTATTTTATGTGGTGTTTGGGATAAATGTCCCCTGTATTTCATGTGGCGTTTGTTGAATGTCCCCTGTATTTTATGTGGTGTTTGGGATAAATGTCCCCTGTATTTCATGTGGCGTTTGGGATAAATGTCCCCTGTATTTCATGTGGCGTTTGGGATAAATGTCCCCTGTATTTTATGTGCTGTTTGTTGAATGTCCCCTGTATTTTATGTGGTGTTTGTTGAATGTCCCCTGTATTTTATGTAGAGTTTGTTAAATGTCCGTTGTATTTTATGTGGTGTTTGGGATAAATGTCCCCGGTATTTTAAGTAGAGTTTGTTGAATGTCCCCTGTATTTTATGTCGTGTTTGTTGAATGTCCCCTGTATTTTATGTGGTGTTTGTTGAATGTCTCCTGTATTTTATGTGGTGTTTGGGATAAATGTCCCCTGTATTTTATGTAGAGTTTGTTAAATGTCCGCTGTATTTTATGTGGTGTTTGGGATAAATGTCCCCGGTATTTTAAGTAGTGTTTGTTGAATGTCCCCTGTATTTTATGTGGCGTTTGGGATAAATGTCCCCTGTATTTTAAGTAGTGTTTGTTGAATGTCCCCTGTATTTTATGTGGCGTTTGGGATAAATGTCCCCTCTATTTTATGTAGTGTTTGTTGAATGTCCCCGGTATTTTAAGTAGTGTTTGTTGAATGTCCCCTGTATTTTATGTGGCGTTTGGGATAAATGTCCCCTGTATTTTATGTAGTGTTTGTTGAATGTCCCCTGTATTTTATGTGGCGTTTGGGATAAATGTCCCCTGTATTTTATGTGGTGTTTGTTGAATGTCCCCTGTATTTTATGTGGTGTTTGGTGAATGTCCCCTGTATTTTATGTGGTGTTTGGGATAAATGTCCCCTGTATTTTATGTGGTGTTTGTTGAATGTCCCCTGTATTTTATCTTGTGTTTGGGATAAATGTCCCCTGTATTTTATGAGGTGTTTGGGATAAATGTCCCCTGTATTTTTTGTGGTGTTTGTTGAATGTCCCCTGTATTTTATGTGGTGTCTGGGAGAGATGTCCCCTGTATTTTATGTGGACTTTGGGATAAATGTCCCCTGTATTTTATGTGGTGTTTGGGATAAATGTCCCCTGTATTTTATGTGGTGTTTGGGATAAATGTCCCCTGTATTTTCTGTGCTGTTGGTTGAATGTCCCCTGTATTTTATGTGGTGTTTGGGATAAATGTCCCCTGTATTTCATGTGGCTTTTGGGATAAATGTCCCCTGTATTTTATGTAGTGTTTGTTGAATGTCCCCTTTATTTCATGTGGCGTTTGGGATAAATGTCCCCTGTATTTTACGTCGAGTTTGTTGAATGTCCCCTGTATTTTATGTCGTGTTTGTTGAATGTCCCCTGTATTTTATGTGGTGTTTGGGATAAATGTCCCCTGTATTTCATGTGGCGTTTGGGATAAATGTCCCCTGTATTTTATGTGGCGTTTGGGATAAATATCCCCTGTATTTTATGCAGTGTTTGTTGAATGTCCCCTTTATTTCATGTGGCGTTTGGGATAAATGTCCCCTGTATTTTATGTCGAGTTTGTTGAATGTCCCCTGTATTTTATGTGGTGTTTGTTGAATGTCTCCTGTATTTTATGTGGTGTTTGGGATAAATGTCCCCTGTTTTTTATGTCGAGTTTGTTAAATGTCCGCTGTATTTTATGTGGTGTTTGGGATAAATGTTCCCGGTATTTTAAGTAGCGTTTGTTGAATGTCCCCTGTATTTTATGTAGCGTTTGGGATAAATGTCCCCTGTATTTTATGTAGTGTTTGTTGATTGTCCCCGGTATTTTAAGTAGTGTTTGTTGAATGTCCCCTGTATTTTATGTGGCGTTTGGGATAAATGTCCCCTGTATTTTTTGTGGTGTTTGTTGAATGTCCCCTGTATTTTTTGTGGTGTTTGTTGAATGTCCCCTGTATTTTATGTAGTGTTTGTTGAATGTCCCCTGTATTTTATGTAGTGTTTGTTGAATGTCCCCTGTATTTTATGTATTGTTTGTTGAATGTCCCCTGTATTTTATCTTGTGTTTGGGATAAATGTCCCCTGTATTTCATGTGTCGTTTGGGATAAATGTCCCCTGTATTTTTTGTGCTGTTTGTTGAATGTCCCCTGTATTTTATGTGGTGTCTGGGATATATGTCCTCTGTATTTTATGTGGACTTTGGGATAAATGTCCCCTGTATTTTATGTGGTGTTTGGGATAAATGTCCCCTGTATTTTATGTGCTGTTTGTTGAATGTCCCCTGTATTTTATGTGGTGTTTGGGATAAATGTCCCCTGTATTTTATGTGGACTTTGGGATAAATGTCCCCTGTATTTTATGTGGTGTCTGGGATATATGTCCCCTGTATTTTATGTGGACTTTGGGATAAATGTCCCCTGTATTTTATGTGGTGTTTGGGATAAATGTCCCCTGTATTTTCTGTGCTGTTGGTTGAATGTCCCCTGTATTTTATGTGGTGTTTGGGATAAATGTCCCCTGGATTTCATGTGGCGTTTGGGATAAATGTCCCCTGTATTTTTTGTGGTGTTTGTTGAATGTCCTCTGTATTTCATGTGGCGTTTGGGATAAATGTCCCCTGTATTTTATGTAGTGTTTGTTGAATGTCCCCTTTATTTCATGTGGCGTTTGGGATAAATGTCCCCTGTATTTTATGTCGAGTTTGTTGAATGTCCCCTGTATTTTATGTCGTGTTTGTTGAATGTCCCCTGTATTTTATGTGGTGTTTGTTGAATGTCTCCTGTATTTTATGTGGTGTTTGGGATAAATGTCCCCTGTATTTTATGTAGAGTTTGTTAAATGTCCGCTGTATTTTATGTGGTGTTTGGGATAAATGTCCCCGGTATTTTAAGTAGTGTTTGTTGAATGTCCCCTGTATTTTATGTGGTGTTTGTTGAATGTCTCCTGTATTTTATGTGGTGTTTGGGATAAATGTCCCCTGTATTTTATGTAGAGTTTGTTAAATGTCCCCTGTATTTTATGTGGTGTTTGGGATAAATGTCCCCTGTATTTCATCTGGCGTTTGGGATAAATGTCCCCTGTATTTTTTGTGGTGTTTGTTGAATGTCCCCTGTATTTCATGTGGCGTTTGGGATAAATGTCCCCTGTATTTTTTGTGATGTTTGTTGAATGTCCCCTGTATTTTATGTGGTGTCTGGGATATATGTCCCCTGTATTTTATGTGGACTTTGGGATAAATGTCCCCTGTATTTTATGTGGTGTTTGGGATAAATGTCCCCTGTATTTTATGTGCTGTTTGTTGAATGTCCCCTGTATTTTATGTGGTGTTTGGGATAAATGTCCCCTGTATTTCATGTGGCGTTTGGGATAAATGTCCCCTGTATTTCATGTGGCGTTTGGGATAAATGTCCCCTGTATTTGTTGTGGTGTTTGTTGAATGTCCCCTGTATTTCATGTGGCGTTTGGGATAAATGTCCCCTGTATTTTATGTCGTGTTTGTTGAATGTCCCCTTTATTTCATGTGGCGTTTGGGATAAATGTCCCCTGTATTTTATGTCGAGTTTGTTGAATGTCCCCTGTATTTTATGTCGAGTTTGTTGAATGTCCCCTGTATTTTATGTCGTGTTTGTTGAATGTCCCCTGTATTTTATGTGGTGTTTGTTGAATGTCTCCTGTATGTTATGTGGTGTTTGGGATAAATGTCCCCTGTATTTTATGTAGAGTTTGTTAAATGTCCGCTGTATTTTATGTGGTGTTTGGGATAAATGTCCCCGGTATTTTAAGTAGTGTTTGTTGAATGTCCCCAGTATTTTATGTGGCATTTGGGATAAATGTCCCCTGTATTTTATGTAGTGTTTGTTGAATGTCCCCGGTATTTTAAGTTGTGTTTGTTGAATGTCCCCTGTATTTTATGTGGCGTTTGGGATAAATGTCCCCTGTATTTTATGTAGTGTTTGTTGAATGTCCCCTGTATTTTATGTGGCGTTTGGGATAAATGTCCCCTGTATTTTTTGTGGTGTTTGTTGAATGTCCCCTGTATTTTATCTTGTGTTTGGGATAAATGTCCCCTGTATTTCATGTGTCGTTTGGGATAAATGTCCCCTGTATTTTTTGTGCTGTTTGTTGAATGTCCCCTGTATTTTATGTGGTGTTTGGGATAAATGACTCCTGTATTTTATGTGGTGTTTGGGATAAATGACTCCTGTATTTTATGTGGTGTTTGGGATAAATGTCCCCTGTATTTTATGTGCTGTTTGTTGAATGTCCCCTGTATTTTATTTGGTGTTTGGGATAAATGTCCCCTGTATTTCATGTGGCGTTTGGGATAAATATCCCCTGTATTTTTTGTGCTGTTTGTTGAATGTCCCCTGTATTTTATGTGGTGTCTGGGATATATGTCCTCTGTATTTTATGTGGACTTTGGGATAAATGTCCCCTGTATTTTATGTGGTGTTTGGGATAAATGTCCCCTGTATTTTATGTGCTGTTTGTTGAATGTCCCCTGTATTTTATGTGTTGTTTGGGATAAATGTCCCCTGTATTTTATGTGGACTTTGGGATAAATGTCCCCTGTATTTTATGTGGTGTCTGGGATATATGTCCCCTGTATTTTATGTAGTGTTTGTTGAATGTCCCCTGTATTTTATGTGGTGTTTGTTGAATGTCCCCTGTATTTTATGTAGTGTTTGTTGAATGTCCCCTGTATTTTATGTGGCGTTTGGGATAAATGTCCCCTGTATTTTATGTGGTGTCTGGGATATATGTCCCCTGTATTTTATGTAGTGTTTGTTGAATGTCCCCTGTATTTTATGTGGTGTTTGTTGAATGTCCCCTGTATTTTATGTAGTGTTTGTTGAATGTCCCCTGTATTTTATGTGGCGTTTGGGATAAATGTCCCCTGTAGTTTATGTGGTGTTTGTTGAATGTCCCCTGTATTTTTTGTGGTGTTTGTTGAATGTCCCCTGTATTTCATGTTGCGTTTGGGATAAATGTCCCCTGTATTTTTTGTGGTGTTTGTTGAATGTCCCCTGTATTTCATGTGGTGTTTGGGATAAATGTCCCCTGTATTTTACGTATTGTTTGTTGAATGTCCCCTGTATTTTATGTGGCGTTTGGGATAAATGTCCCCTGTCTTTTATGTAGTGTTTGTTGAATGTTCCCTGTATTTTATATGGCGTTTGGGTAAATGTCCCCTGTATTTTATGTGGCGTTTGGGATAAATGTCCCCTGTATTTTAGGTAGTGTTTGTTAAATGTCCCTGTATTTTCTACAGTGTTTGGGATAAATGTCCCCTGTATTTTATGTAGTGTTTGTTGAATGTCCCCTGGATTTTATGTAGTGTTTGTTGAATGTCCCCTGTATTTTATGTGGTGTTTGGGATAAATGTCCCCTGTATTTTATGTAGTGTTTGTTGAATGTCCCCTGTATTTTATGTGGCGTTTGGGATAAATGTCCCCTGTATTTTATGTAGTGTTTGTTGAATGTCCCCTGTATTTTATGTGGCGTTTGGGATAAATGTCCCCTGTATTTTATGTAGTGTTTGTTGAGTGTCCCCTGTATTTTATGTGGTGTTTGGGATAAATGTCCCCTGTATTTTATGTAGTGTTTGTTGAATGTCCCCTGTATTTTATGTGGCGTTTGGGATAAATGTCCCCTGTATTTTATGTAGTGTTTGTTGAATGTCCCCTGTATTTTATGTGGCGTTTGGGATAAATGTCCCCTGTATTTTATGTAGTGTTTGTTGAATGTCCCCTGTATTTTATATAGTGTTTGTTGAATGTCCCCTGTATTTTATGTGGTGTTTGTTAAATGTCCCCTGTATTTTATGTAGCGTTTGTTCAATGTCTCCTGTATTTCATGTGGCGTTTGGGATAAATGTCCGCTGTATTTTATGTGGTGTCTGTTGAATGTCCCCTGTATTTTATGTAGTGTTTGTTGAATGTCCCCTGTATTTTATGTAGTGTTTGTTGAATGTCCCCTGTATTTTATGTAGTGTTTGGGATCAATGTCCCCTGTATTTTATGTGGCGTTTGGGATAAATGTCCCCTGTATTTTATGTAGTGTCTGTTGAATATCCCCTGTATTTTATGTGGCGTTTGGGATAAATGTCCCCTGTAGTTTATGTAGTGTTTGTTGAATGTCCCCTGTATTTTCTGTAGTGTTTGTTGAATGTCCCCTGTATTTTATGTAGTGTTTGTTGAATATCCCCGGTATTTTATGTGGCGTTTGGGATAAATGTCCCCTGTATTTTTTGTAGTGTTTGTTGAATGTCCCCTGTATTTTATGTGGTGTTTGTTGAATGTCCCCTGTATTTTATGTGGCGTTTGGGATAAATGTCCCCTGTATTTTTTGTAGTGTTTGTTGAATGTCCCCTGTATTTCATGTGGCGTTTGGGATAAATGTCCCCTGTATTTTTTGTGGTCTTGGTTGAATGTCCCCTGTATTTCATGTTGCGTTTGGGATAAATGTCCCCTGTATTTTATGTAGTGTTTTTTGAATGTCCCCTGTATTTTATGTAGTGTTTGTTGAATGTCCCCTGTATTTTATGTGGTGTTTGTTGAATGTCCCCTGTATTTTATGTAGTGTTTGTTGAATGTCCCCTGTATTTTATGTGGCGTTTGGGATAAATGTCCCCTGTATTTTTTGTGGTGTTTGTTGAATGTCCCCTGTATTTCATGTTGCGTTTGGGATAAATGTCCCCTGTATTTTACGTTTTGTTTGTTGAATGTCCCCTGTATTTTATGTGGCGTTTGTTGAATGTCCCCTGTATTTTATGTGGCGTTTGGGATAAATGTCCCCTGTATTTTTTGTGGTGTTTGTTGAATGTCCCCTGTATTTCATGTTGCGTTTGGGATAAATGTCCCCTGTATTTTACGTATTGTTTGTTGAATGTCCCCTGTATTTTATGTGGTGTTTGTTGAATGTCCCCTGTATTTTTTGTGGTGTTTGTTGAATGTCCCCTGTATTTCATGTGGCGTTTGGGATAAATGTCCCCTGTATTTTACGTATTGTTTGTTGAATGTCCCCTGTATTATATGTGGCGTTTGTTGAATGTCCCCTGTATTTTATCTTGTGTTTGGGATAAATGTCCCCTGTATTTCATGTGTCGTTTGGGATAAATGTCCCCTTTCTTTTTTGTGCTGTTTGTTGAATGTCCCCTGTATTTCATGTGGCGTTTGGGATAAATGTCCCCTGTATTTTATGTGGTGTTTGGGATAAATGTCCCCTGTATTTCATGTAGCGTTTGGGATAAATGTCCCCTGTATTTTATGTGGTGTTTGGGATAAATGTCCCCTGTATTTTTTGTAGTGTTTGTTGAATGTCCCCTGTATTTTATGTAGTGTTTGTTGAATGTCCCCTGTATTTTATGTGATGTTTGTTGAATGTCCCCTGTATTTTATCTTGTGTTTGGGATAAATGTCCCCTGTATTTTTTGTAGTGTTTGTTGAATGTCCCCTGTATTTTATGTAGTGTTTGTTGAATGTCCCCTGTCTTTTTTGTGCTGTTTGTTGAATGTCCCCTGTATTTTATGTGGTGTTTGGGATAAATGTCCCCTGTATTTTATGTGGTGTTTGGGATAAATGTCCCCTGTATTTTATGTGGTGTTTGGGATAAATTCTCCCCTGTATTTCATGTGGCGTTTGGGATAAATGTCCCCTGTATTTTATGTGGTGTTTGGGATAAATGTCCCCTGTATTTTTTGTAGTGTTTGTTGAATGTCCCCTGTATTTTATGTGGTGTTTGGGATATATGTGCCCTTTATTTTATGTGGTCTTTGGGATAAATGTCCCCTGTATTTTATGTGGTGTTTGGGATAAATGTCCCCTGTATTTCATGTGGCGTTTGGGATAAATGTCCCCTGTATTTTATGTGGTGTTTGTTGAATGTCCCCTGTATTCTATGTGGTGTTTGGGATAAATGTCCCCTGTGTTTTATGTGGTGTTTGTTGAATGTCCCCTGTATTTTATGTGGTGTTTGTTGAATGTCCCCTGTATTTTATGTGGTGTTTGTTGAATGTCCCCTGTATTTTATGTGGTGTTTGGGATAAATGTCCCCTGTATTTCATGTCGAGTTTGTTGAATGTCCCCTGTATTTTATGTCGTGTTTGTTGAATGTCCCCTGTATTTCATGTTGCGTTTGGGATAAATGTCCCCTGTATTTTATGTAGTGTTTTTTGAATGTCCCCTGTATTTTATGTAGTGTTTGTTGAATGTCCCCTGTATTTTATGTGGTGTTTGTTGAATGTCCCCTGTATTTTATGTAGTGTTTGTTGAATGTCCCCTGTATTTTATGTGGCGTTTGGGATAAATGTCCCCTGTATTTTTTGTGGTGTTTGTTGAATGTCCCCTGTATTTCATGTTGCGTTTGGGATAAATGTCCCCTGTATTTTACGTTTTGTTTGTTGAATGTCCCCTGTATTTTATGTGGCGTTTGTTGAATGTCCCCGGTATTTTATGTGGCGTTTGGGATAAATGTCCCCAGTATTTTTTGTGGTGTTTGTTGAATGTCCCCTGT
Organism: Heterodontus francisci; assembly: GCF_036365525.1. Classification (NCBI taxonomy): domain Eukaryota; kingdom Metazoa; phylum Chordata; class Chondrichthyes; order Heterodontiformes; family Heterodontidae; genus Heterodontus; species Heterodontus francisci. The sequence goes on from NC_090413.1 coordinate 6,620,694, forward strand.
ATTTCATGTTGCGTTTGGGATAAATGTCCCCTTTATTTTACGTATTGTTTGTTGAATGTCCCCTGTATTTTATGTGGTGTTTGTTGAATGTCCCCTGTATTTTTTGTGGTGTTTGTTGAATGTCCCCTGTATTTCATGTGGCGTTTGGGATAAATGTCCCCTGTATTTTACGTATTGTTTGTTGAATGTCCCCTGTATTATATGTGGCGTTTGTTGAATGTCCCCTGTATTTTATCTTGTGTTTGGGATAAATGTCCCCTGTATTTCATGTGTCGTTTGGGATAAATGTCCCCTGTCTTTTTTGTGCTGTTTGTTCAATGTCCCCTGTATTTCATGTGGCGTTTGGGATAAATGTCCCCTGTATTTTATGTGGTGTTTGGGATAAATGTCCCCTGTATTTCATGTAGCGTTTGGGATAAATGTCCCCTGTATTTTATGTGGTGTTTGGGATAAATGTCCCCTGTATTTTATGTAGTGTTTGTTGAATGTCCCCTGTATTTTATGTAGTGTTTGTTGAATGTCCCCTGTATTTTATGTGATGTTTGTTGAATGTCCCCTGTATTTTATCTTGTGTTTGGGATAAATGTCCCCTGTATTTTTTGTAGTGTTTGTTGAATGTCCCCTGTATTTTATGTAGTGTTTGTTGAATGTCCCCTGTATTTTTTGTGCTGTTTGTTGAATGTCCCCTGTATTTTATGTGGTGTTTGGGATAAATGTCCCCTGTATTTTATGTGGTGTTTGGGATAAATGTCCCCTGTATTTTATGTGGTGTTTGGGATAAATTCTCCCCTGTATTTCATGTGGCGTTTGGGATAAATGTCCCCTGTATTTTATGTGGTGTTTGGGATAAATGTCCCCTGTATTTTTTGTAGTGTTTGTTGAATGTCCCCTGTATTTTATGTGGTGTTTGGGATATATGTGCCCTTTATTTTATGTGGACTTTGGGATAAATGTCCCCTGTATTTTATGTGGTGTTTGGGATAAATGTCCCCTGTATTTCATGTGGCGTTTGGGATAAATGTCCCCTGTATTTTATGTGGTGTTTGTTGAATGTCCTCTGTATTTTATGTGGTGTTTGGGATAAATGTCCCCTGTGTTTTATGTGGTGTTTGTTGAATGTCCCCTGTATTTTATGTGGTGTTTGTTGAATGTCCCCTGTATTTTATGTGGTGTTTGGGATAAATGTCCCCTGCATTTCATGTCGAGTTTGTTGAATGTCCCCTGTATTTTATGTCGTGTTTGTTGAATGTCCCCTGTATTTTAGATTGTGTTTGGGATAAATGTCCCCTGTATTTTATGTCGTGTTTGTTGAATGCCCCCTTTATTTTATGTGGTGTTTGTTGAATGTCCCCTGTATTTTATGTGGTGATTGGGATAAATGTCCCCTGTATTTTATGTGGTGTTTGTTGAATGTCCCCTGTATTTTATGTGGTGTTTGTTGAATGTCCCCTGTATTTTATGTGGTGTTTGGGATAAATATCCCCTGTATTTTATGTCGAGTTTGTTGAATGTCCCCTGTATTTTATGTCGTGTTTGTTGAATGTCCCCTGTATTTTATGTCGAGTTTGTTGAATGTCCCCTGTATTTTATGTGGTGTTTGTTGAATGTCCCCTGTATTTTATGTAGTGTTTGTTGAATGTCCCCTGTATTTTATGTAGTGTTTGTTGAATGTCCCCTGTATTTTATGTGGTGTTTGGGATAAATGTCCCCTGTATTTTAAGTAGTGTTTGTTGAATGTCCCCTGTATTTTATGTGGTGTTTGTTGAATGTCCCCTGTATTTTATGTGGTGTTTGTTGAATGTCCCCTGTATTTTATGTGGTGTTTGGGATAAATGTCCCCTGTATTTTATGTGGTGTTTGTTGAATGTCCCCTGTATTTTAAGTAGTGTTTGTTGAATGTCCCCTGTATTTGTTGTGGTGTTTGTTGAATGTCCCCTGTATTTCATGTGGCGTTTGGGTTAAATGTCCCCTGTATTTTATGTCGAGTTTGTTGAATGTCCCCTGTATTTTATGTCGAGTTTGTTGAATGTCCCCTGTATTTTATGTCGTGTTTGTTGAATGTCCCCAGTATTTTATGTGGCGTTTGGGATAAATGTCCCCTGTATTTTATGTAGTGTTTGTTGAATGTCCCCGGTATTTTAAGTTGTGTTTGTTGAATGTCCCCTGTATTTTATGTGGCGTTTGGGATAAATGTCCCCTGTATTTTATGTAGTGTTTGTTGAATGTCCCCTGTATTTTATGTGGCGTTTGGGATAAATGTCCCCTGTATTTTTTGTGGTGTTTGTTGAATGTCCCCTGTATTTTATCTTGTGTTTGGGATAAATGTCCCCTGTATTTCATGTGTCGTTTGGGATAAATGTCCCCTGTATTTTTTGTGCTGTTTGTTGAATGTCCCCTGTATTTTATGTGGTGTTTGGGATAAATGACTCCTGTATTTTATGTGGTGTTTGGGATAAATGACTCCTGTATTTTATGTGGTGTTTGGGATAAATGTCCCCTGTATTTTATGTGCTGTTTGTTGAATGTCCCCTGTATTTTATTTGGTGTTGGGGATAAATGTCCCCTGTATTTCATGTGGCGTTTGGGATAAATATCCCCTGTATTTTTTGTGCTGTTTGTTGAATGTCCCCTGTATTTTATGTGGTGTCTGGGATATATGTCCTCTGTATTTTATGTGGACTTTGGGATAAAAGTCCCCTGTATTTTATGTGGTGTTTGGGATAAATGTCCCCTGTATTTTATGTGCTGTTTGTTGAATGTCCCCTGTATTTTATGTGGTGTTTGGGATAAATGTCCCCTGTATTTTATGTGGACTTTGGGATAAATGTCCCCTGTATTTTATGTGGTGTCTGGGATATATGTCCCCTGTATTTTATGTGGACTTTGGGATAAATGTCCCCTGTATTTTCTGTGCTGTTGGTTGAATGTCCCCTGTATTTTATGTGGTGTTCGGGATAAATGTCCCCTGGATTTCATGTGGCGTTTGGGATAAATGTCCCCTGTATTTTTTGTGGTGTTTGTTGAATGTCCCCTGTATTTCATGTGGCGTTTGGGATAAATGTCCCCTGTATTTTATGTAGTGTTTGTTGAATGTCCCCTGTATTTTATGTGGCGTTTGGGATAAATGTCCCCTGTATTTTATGTCGAGTTTGTTGAATGTCCCCTGTATTTTATGTCGTGTTTGTTGAATGTCCCCTGTATTTTATGTCGTGTTTGTTGAATGTCCCCTGTATTTTATGTGGTGTTTGTTGAATGTCTCCTGTATTTTATGTGGTGTTTGGGATAAATGTCCCCTGTGTTTTATGTAGAGTTTGTTAAATGTCCGCTGTATTTTATGTGGTGTTTGGGATAAATGTCCCCGGTATTTTAAGTAGTGTTTGTTGAATGTCCCCTGTATTTTATGTGGTGTTTGGGATAAATGTCCCCTGTATTTCATGTGGCGTTTGGGATAAATGTCCCCTGTATTTTTTGTGGTGTTTGTTGAATGTCCCCTGTATTTCATGTGGCGTTTGGGATAAATGTCCCCTGTATTTTTTGTGATGTTTGTTGAATGTCCCCTGTATTTTATGTGGTGTCTGGGATATATGTCCCCTGTATTTTATGTGGACTTTGGGATAAATGTCCCCTGTATTTTATGTGGTGTTTGGGCTAAAAGTCCCCTGTATTTTATGTGCTGTTTGTTGAATGTCCCCTGTATTTTATGTGGTGTTTGGGATAAATGTCCCCTGTATTTCATGTGGCGTTTGGGATAAATGTCCCCTGTATTTCATGTGGCATTTGGGATAAATGTCCCCTGTATTTGTTGTGGTGTTTGTTGAATGTCCCCTGTATTTCATGTGGCGTTTGGGATAAATGTCCCCTGTATTTTATGTAGTGTTTGTTGAATGTCCCCTTTATTTCATGTGGCGTTTGGGATAAATGTCCCCTGTATTTTATGTCGAGTTTGTTGAATGTCCCCTGTATTTTATGTCGTGTTTGTTGAATGTCCCCTGTATTTTAAGTGGTGTTTGTTGAATATCTCCTGTATTTTATGTGGTGTTTGGGATAAATGTCCCCTGTATTTTATGTAGAGTTTGTTAAATGTCCGCTGTATTTTATGTGGTGTTTGGGATAAATGTCCCCGGTATTTTAAGTAGTGTTTGTTGAATGTCCCCTGTATTTTATGTGGCGTTTGGGATAAATGTCCCTTGTATTTTATGTAGTGTTTGTTGAATGTCCCCGGTTTTTTAAGTAGTGTTTGTTGAATGTCCCCTGTATTTTATGTGGCGTTTGTTGAATGTCCCCTGTATTTTATGTGGTGTTTGGGATAAATGTCCCCTGTATTTTATGTAGTGTTTGTTGAATGTCCCCTGTATTTTATGTGGCGTTTGGGATAAATGTCCCCTGTATTTTTTGTCGTGTTTGTTGAATGTCCCCTGTATTTTATCTTGTGTTTGGGATAAATGTCCCCTGTATTTCATGTGTCGTTTGGGATAAATGTCCCCTGTATTTTTTGTGCTGTTTGTTGAATGTCCCCTGTATTTTATGTGGTGTTTGGGATAAATGACTCCTGTATTTTATGTGGTGTTTGGGATAAATGTCCCCTGTATTTTATGTGCTGTTTGTTGAATGTCCCCTGTATTTTATTTGGTGTTTGGGATAAATGTCCCCTGTATTTCATGTGGCGTTTGGGATAAATGGCCCCTGTATTTCATGTGGCGTTTGGGATAAATGTCCCCTGTATTTGTTGTGGTGTTTGTTGAAAGTCCCCTTTATTTCATGTGGCGTTTGGGATAAATGTCCCCTGTATTTTATGTCGAGTTTGTTGAATGTCCCCTGTATTTTATGTCGAGTATGTTGAATGTCCCCTGTATTTTATGTGGTGTTTGTTGAATGTCTCCTGTATTTTATGTGGTGTTTGGGATAAATGTCCCCTGTATTTTATGTAGAGTTTGTTAAATGTCCGCTGTATTTTATGTGGTGTTTGGGATAAATGTCCCCGGTATTTTAAGTAGTGTTTGTTGAATGTCCCCTGTATTTTATGTGGCGTTTGGGATAAATGTCCCCTGTATTTTATGTAGTGTTTGTTGAATGTCCCCGGTATTTTAAGTAGTGTTTGTTGAATGTCCCCTGTATTTTATGTGGCGTTTGGGATAAATGTCCCCTGTATTTTATGTAGTGTTTGTTGAATGTCCCCTGTATTTTATGTGGCGTTTGGGATAAATGTCCCCTGTATTTTTTGTGGTGTTTGTTGAATGTCCCCTGTATTTTATGTGGTGTTTGTTGAATGTCCCCTGTATTTTATCTTGTGTTTGGGATAAATGTCCCCTGTATTTCATGTGTCGTTTGGGATAAATGTCCCCTGTATTTTTTGTGCTGTTTGTTGAATGTCCCCTTTATTTTATGTGGTGTTTGGGAGAAATGACCCCTGTATTTCATGTAGCGTTTGGGATAAATGTCCGCTGTATTTTATGTGGTGTTTGGGATAAATGTCCCCTGTATTTTATGAGGTGTTTGGGATAAATGTCCCCTGTATTTTATGTGGTGTTTGGGATAAATGTCCCCTGTATTTTATGAGGTGTTTGGGATAAATGACCCCTGTATTTCATGTAGCGTTTGGGATAAATGTCCCCTGTATTTTCTGTGGTGTTTGGGATAAATGTCCCCTGTATTTTATGAGGTGTTTGGGATAAATGTCCCCTGTATTTCATGTAGCATTTGGGATAAATGTCCCCTGTATTTTATGAGGTGTTTGGGATAAATGTCCCCTGTATTTCATGTAGCGTTTGGGATAAATGTCCCCTGTATTTTATGTGGCGTTTGGGATAAATGTCCCCTGTATTTTATGTGGTGTTTAGGATAAATGTCCCCTGTGTTTTTTGTGGTGTTTGTTGAATGTCCCTTGTATTTTATGTGGTGTTTGTGATATATGTCCCCTGTATTTTATGTGGACTTTGGGATAAATGTCCCCTGTATTTTCTGTGCTGTTTGTTGAATGTCCCCTGTATTTTATGTGGCGTTTGGGATAAATGTCCCCTGTAATTTATGTCGTGTTTGTTGAATGTCCCCTGTATTTCTTGTGGCGTTTGGGATAAATGTCCCCGGTATTTTTTGTGCTGTTTGTTGAATGTCCCCTGTATTTTATGTGGCGTTTGGGATAAATGTCCCCTGTATTTTATGTAGTGTTTGTTGAATGTCCCCTTTATTTCATGTGGCGTTTGGGATAAATGTCCCCTGTATTTTATGTCGAGTTTGTTGAATGTCCCCTGTATTTTATGTCGTGTTTGTTGAATGTCCCCTGTATTTTATGTGGTGTTTGTTGAATGTCCGCTGTATTTTATGTGATGTTTGGGATAAATGTCCCCGGTATTTTAAGTAGTGTTTGTTGAATGTCCCCTGTATTTTATGTGGTGTTTGGGATAAATGTCCCCTGTATTTCATGTGGCGTTTGGGATAAATGTCCCCTGTATTTTTTGTGGTGTTGGTTGAATGTCTCCTGTATTTCATGTGGCGTTTGGGATAAATGTCCCCTGTATTTTTTGTGATGTTTGTTGAATGTCCCCTGTATTTTATGTGGTGTCTGGGATATATGTCCCCTGTATTTTATGTGGACTTTGGGATAAATGTCCCCTGTATTTCATGTGGCGTTTGGGATAAATGTCCCCTGTATTTCTTGTGGCGTTTGGGATAAATGTCCCCCGTATTTGTTGTGGTGTTTGTTGAATGTCCCCTGTATTTCATGTGGCGTTTGGGATAAATGTCCCCTGTATTTTATGTAGTGTTTGTTGAATGTCCCCTGTATTTTATGTGGCGTTTGGGATAAATGTCCCCTGTATTTTTTGTGGTGTTTCTTGAATGTCCTCTGTATTTCATGTTGCGTTTGGGATAAATGTCCCCTGTATTTTATGAGGTGTTTGTTGAATGTCCCCTGTATTTTATCTTGTGTTTGGGATAAATGTCCCCTGTATTTCATGTGTCGTTTGGGATAAATGTCCCCTGTATTTTTTGTGCTGTTTGTTGAATGTCCCCTGTATTTTATGTGGTGTTTGGGATAAATGTCCCCTGCATTTTATGAGGTGTTTGGGATAAATGTCCCATGTATTTTATGAGGTGTTTGGGATAAATGTCCCCTGTATTTCATGTAGCGTTTGGGATAAATGTCCCCTGTATTTTATGTGGTGTTTGGGATAAATGTCCCCTGTATTTTATGTGGTGTTTAGGATAAATGTCCCCTGTGTTTTTTGTGGTGTTTGTTGAATGTCCCCTGTATTTTATGTGGTGTTTGTGATATATGTCCCCTGTATTTTATGTGGTGTTTGGGATAAATGTCCCCTGTATTTTATGTGGTGTTTAGGATAAATGTCCCCTGTGTTTTTTGTGGTGTTTGTTGAATGTCCCCTGTATTTTATGTGGTGGTTGTGATATATGTCCCCTGTATTTTATGTGGACTTTGGGATAAATGTCCCCTGTATTTTATGTGGTGTTTGGGATAAATGTCCCCTGTATTTTCTGTGCTGTTTGTTGAATGTCCCCTGTATTTTATGTGGCGTTTGGGATAAATGTCCCCTGTAATTTATGTAGTGTTTGTTGAATGTCCCCTTTATTTCATGTGGCGTTTGGGATAAATGTCCCCTGTATTTTATGTCGAGTTTGTTGAATGTCCCCTGTATTTTATGTCGTGTTTGTTGAATGTCTCCTGTATTTTATGTGGTGTTTGGGATAAATGTCCCCGGTATTTTTTGTGCTGTTTGTTGAATGTCCCCTGTATTTTATGTGGTGTTTGGGATAAATGACCCCTGTATTTCATGTAGCGTTTGGGATAAATGTCCCCTGTATTTCATGTGGCGTTTGGGATAAATGTCCCCTGTATTTTATGTAGTGTTTGTTGAATGTCCCCTTTATTTCATGTGGCGTTTGGGATAAATGTCCCCTGTATTTTATGTCGAGTTTGTTGAATGTCCCCTGTATTTTATGTCGTGTTTGTTGAATGTCCCCTGTATTTTATGTCGTGTTTGTTGAATGTCCCCTGTATTTTATGTCGTGTTTGTTGAATGTCCCCTGTATTTTAAGTGGTGTTTGTTGAATATCTCCTGTATTTTATGTGGTGTTTGGGATAAATGTCCCCTGTATTTTATGTAGAGTTTGTTAAATGTCCGCTGTATTTTATGTGGTGTTTGGGATAAATGTCCCCGGTATTTTAAGTAGTGTTTGTTGAATGTCCCCTGTATTTTATGTGGCGTTTGGGATAAATGTCCCTTGTATTTTATGTAGTGTTTGTTGAATGTCCCCGGTTTTTTAAGTAGTGTTTGTTGAATGTCCCCTGTATTTTATGTGGCGTTTGTTGAATGTCCCCTGTATTTTATGTGGTGTTTGGGATAAATGTCCCCTGTATTTTATGTAGTGTTTGTTGAATGTCCCCTGTATTTTATGTGGCGTTTGGGATAAATGTCCCCTGTATTTTTTGTCGTGTTTGTTGAATGTCCCCTGTATTTTATCTTGTGTTTGGGATAAATGTCCCCTGTATTTCATGTGTCGTTTGGGATAAATGTCCCCTGTATTTTTTGTGCTGTTTGTTGAATGTCCCCTGTATTTTATGTGGTGTTTGGGATAAATGACTCCTGTATTTTATGTGGTGTTTGGGATAAATGTCCCCTGTATTTTATGTGCTGTTTGTTGAATGTCCCCTGTATTTTATTTGGTGTTTGGGATAAATGTCCCCTGTATTTCATGTGGCGTTTGGGATAAATGGCCCCTGTATTTCATGTGGCGTTTGGGATAAATGTCCCCTGTATTTGTTGTGGTGTTTGTTGAAAGTCCCCTTTATTTCATGTGGCGTTTGGGATAAATGTCCCCTGTATTTTATGTCGAGTTTGTTGAATGTCCCCTGTATTTTATGTCGAGTATGTTGAATGTCCCCTGTATTTTATGTGGTGTTTGTTGAATGTCTCCTGTATTTTATGTGGTGTTTGGGATAAATGTCCCCTGTATTTTATGTAGAGTTTGTTAAATGTCCGCTGTATTTTATGTGGTGTTTGGGATAAATGTCCCCGGTATTTTAAGTAGTGTTTGTTGAATGTCCCCTGTATTTTATGTGGCGTTTGGGATAAATGTCCCCTGTATTTTATGTAGTGTTTGTTGAATGTCCCCGGTATTTTAAGTAGTGTTTGTTGAATGTCCCCTGTATTTTATGTGGCGTTTGGGATAAATGTCCCCTGTATTTTATGTAGTGTTTGTTGAATGTCCCCTGTATTTTATGTGGCGTTTGGGATAAATGTCCCCTGTATTTTTTGTGGTGTTTGTTGAATGTCCCCTGTATTTTATGTGGTGTTTGTTGAATGTCCCCTGTATTTTATCTTGTGTTTGGGATAAATGTCCCCTGTATTTCATGTGTCGTTTGGGATAAATGTCCCCTGTATTTTTTGTGCTGTTTGTTGAATGTCCCCTTTATTTTATGTGGTGTTTGGGAGAAATGACCCCTGTATTTCATGTAGCGTTTGGGATAAATGTCCGCTGTATTTTATGTGGTGTTTGGGATAAATGTCCCCTGTATTTTATGAGGTGTTTGGGATAAATGTCCCCTGTATTTTATGTGGTGTTTGGGATAAATGTCCCCTGTATTTTATGAGGTGTTTGGGATAAATGACCCCTGTATTTCATGTAGCGTTTGGGATAAATGTCCCCTGTATTTTCTGTGGTGTTTGGGATAAATGTCCCCTGTATTTTATGAGGTGTTTGGGATAAATGTCCCCTGTATTTCATGTAGCATTTGGGATAAATGTCCCCTGTATTTTATGAGGTGTTTGGGATAAATGTCCCCTGTATTTCATGTAGCGTTTGGGATAAATGTCCCCTGTATTTTATGTGGCGTTTGGGATAAATGTCCCCTGTATTTTATGTGGTGTTTAGGATAAATGTCCCCTGTGTTTTTTGTGGTGTTTGTTGAATGTCCCCTGTATTTTATGTGGTGTTTGTGATATATGTCCCCTGTATTTTATGTGGACTTTGGGATAAATGTCCCCTGTATTTTCTGTGCTGTTTGTTGAATGTCCCCTGTATTTTATGTGGCGTTTGGGATAAATGTCCCCTGTAATTTATGTCGTGTTTGTTGAATGTCCCCTGTATTTCATGTGGCGTTTGGGATAAATGTCCCCGGTATTTTTTGTGCTGTTTGTTGAATGTCCCCTGTATTTTATGTGGCGTTTGGGATAAATGTCCCCTGTATTTTATGTAGTGTTTGTTGAATGTCCCCTTTATTTCATGTGGCGTTTGGGATAAATGTCCCCTGTATTTTATGTCGAGTTTGTTGAATGTCCCCTGTATTTTATGTCGTGTTTGTTGAATGTCCCCTGTATTTTATGTGGTGTTTGTTGAATGTCCGCTGTATTTTATGTGATGTTTGGGATAAATGTCCCCGGTATTTTAAGTAGTGTTTGTTGAATGTCCCCTGTATTTTATGTGGTGTTTGGGATAAATGTCCCCTGTATTTCATGTGGCGTTTGGGATAAATGTCCCCTGTATTTTTTGTGGTGTTGGTTGAATGTCTCCTGTATTTCATGTGGCGTTTGGGATAAATGTCCCCTGTATTTTTTGTGATGTTTGTTGAATGTCCCCTGTATTTTATGTGGTGTCTGGGATATATGTCCCCTGTATTTTATGTGGACTTTGGGATAAATGTCCCCTGTATTTCATGTGGCGTTTGGGATAAATGTCCCCTGTATTTCTTGTGGCGTTTGGGATAAATGTCCCCCGTATTTGTTGTGGTGTTTGTTGAATGTCCCCTGTATTTCATGTGGCGTTTGGGATAAATGTCCCCTGTATTTTATGTAGTGTTTGTTGAATGTCCCCTGTATTTTATGTGGCGTTTGGGATAAATGTCCCCTGTATTTTTTGTGGTGTTTCTTGAATGTCCTCTGTATTTCATGTTGCGTTTGGGATAAATGTCCCCTGTATTTTATGAGGTGTTTGTTGAATGTCCCCTGTATTTTATCTTGTGTTTGGGATAAATGTCCCCTGTATTTCATGTGTCGTTTGGGATAAATGTCCCCTGTATTTTTTGTGCTGTTTGTTGAATGTCCCCTGTATTTTATGTGGTGTTTGGGATAAATGTCCCCTGCATTTTATGAGGTGTTTGGGATAAATGTCCCATGTATTTTATGAGGTGTTTGGGATAAATGTCCCCTGTATTTCATGTAGCGTTTGGGATAAATGTCCCCTGTATTTTATGTGGTGTTTGGGATAAATGTCCCCTGTATTTTATGTGGTGTTTAGGATAAATGTCCCCTGTGTTTTTTGTGGTGTTTGTTGAATGTCCCCTGTATTTTATGTGGTGTTTGTGATATATGTCCCCTGTATTTTATGTGGTGTTTGGGATAAATGTCCCCTGTATTTTATGTGGTGTTTAGGATAAATGTCCCCTGTGTTTTTTGTGGTGTTTGTTGAATGTCCCCTGTATTTTATGTGGTGGTTGTGATATATGTCCCCTGTATTTTATGTGGACTTTGGGATAAATGTCCCCTGTATTTTATGTGGTGTTTGGGATAAATGTCCCCTGTATTTTCTGTGCTGTTTGTTGAATGTCCCCTGTATTTTATGTGGCGTTTGGGATAAATGACCCCTGTAATTTATGTAGTGTTTGTTGAATGTCCCCTTTATTTCATGTGGCGTTTGGGATAAATGTCCCCTGTATTTTATGTCGAGTTTGTTGAATGTCCCCTGTATTTTATGTCGTGTTTGTTGAATGTCTCCTGTATTTTATGTGGTGTTTGGGATAAATGTCCCCGGTATTTTTTGTGCTGTTTGTTGAATGTCCCCTGTATTTTATGTGGTGTTTGGGATAAATGACCCCTGTATTTCATGTAGCGTTTGGGATAAATGTCCCCTGTATTTCATGTGGCGTTTGGGATAAATGTCCCCTGTATTTTATGTAGTGTTTGTTGAATGTCCCCTTTATTTCATGTGGCGTTTGGGATAAATGTCCCCTGTATTTTATGTCGAGTTTGTTGAATGTCCCCTGTATTTTATGTCGTGTTTGTTGAATGTCCCCTGTATTTTATGTCGTGTTTGTTGAATGTCCCCTGTATTTTATGTGGTGTTTGTTGAATGTCCGCTGTATTTTATGTGATGTTTGGGATAAATGTCCCCGGTATTTTAAGTAGTGTTTGTTGAATGTCCCCTGTATTTTATGTGGTGTTTGGGATAAATGTCCCCTGTATTTCATGTGGCGTTTGGGATAAATGTCCCCTGTATTTTTTGTGGTGTTGGTTGAATGTCTCCTGTATTTCATGTGGCGTTTGGGATAAATGTCCCCTGTATTTTTTGTGATGTTTGTTGAATGTCCCCTGTATTTTATGTGGTGTCTGGGATATATGTCCCCTGTATTTTATGTGGACTTTGGGATAAATGTCCCCTGTATTTCATGTGGCGTTTGGGATAAATGTCCCCTGTATTTCTTGTGGCGTTTGGGATAAATGTCCCCTGTATTTGTTGTGGTGTTTGTTGAATGTCCCCTGTATTTTATGTGGCGTTTGGGATAAATGTCCCCTGTATTTTATGTAGTGTTTGTTGAATGTCCCCTGTATTTTATGTAGTGTTTGTTGAATGTCCCCTGTATTTCATGTGGCGTTTGGGATAAATGTCCCCTGTATTTTATGTAGTGTTTGTTGAATGTCCCCAGTATTTTATGTAGTGTTTGTTGAATGTCCCCTGTATTTCATGTGGCGTTTGGGATAAATGTCCCCTGTATTTTTTGTGGTGTTTGTTGAATGTCCTCTGTATTTCATGTTGCGTTTGGGATAAATGTCCCCTGTATTTTATGAGGTGTTTGTTGAATGTCCCCTGTATTTTATCTTGTGTTTGGGATAAATGTCCCCTGTATTTCATGTGTCGTTTGGGATAAATGTCCCCTGTATTTCATGTGTCGTTTGGGATAAATGTCCTCTGTATTTTTTGTGCTGTTTGTTGAATGTCCCCTGTATTTTATGTGGTGTTTGGGATAAATGTCCCCTGTATTTTATGTGCTGTTTGTTGAATGTCCCCTGTATTTTATGTGGTGTTTGGGATAAATGTCCCCTGTATTTCATGTGGCGTTTGGGATAAATGTCCCCTGTATTTGTTGTGGTGTTTGTTGAATGTCCCCTGTATTTCATGTGGCGTTTGGGATAAATGTCCCCTGTATTTTATGTAGTGTTTGTTGAATGTCCCCTTTATTTCATGTGGCGTTTGGGATAAATGTCCCCTGTATTTTATATCGAGTATGTTGAATGTCCCCTGTATTTTATGTCGTGTTTGTTGAATGTCCCCTGTATTTTATGTGGTGTTTGTTGAATGTCTCCTGTATTTTATGTGGTGTTTGGGATAAATGTCCCCTGTGTTTTATGTAGTGTTTGTTGAATGTCCCCGGTATTTTAAGTAGTGTTTGTTGAATGTCCCTTGTATTTTATGTGGCGTTTGGGATAAATGTCCCCTGTATTTTATGTAGTGTTTGTTGAATGTCCCCTGTATTTTATGTGGCGTTTGGGATAAATGTCCCCTGTATTTTTTGTGGTGTTTGTTGAATGTCCCCTGTATTTTATGTGGTGTTTGTTGAATGTCCCCTGTATTTTATGTGGTGTTTGGGATAAATGTCCCCTGTATTTCATGTGTCGTTTGGGATAAATGTCCCCTGTATTTTTTGTGCTGTTTGTTGAATGTCCCCTTTATTTTATGTGGTGTTTGGGATAAATGACCCCTGTATTTCATGTAGCGTTTGGGATAAATGTCCCCTGTATTTTATGTGGTGTTTGGGATAAATGTCCCCTGTATTTTATGAGGTGTTTGGGATAAATGTCCCCTGTATTTTATGTGGTGTTTGGGATAAATGTCCCCTGTATTTTATGAGGTGTTTGGGCTAAATGACCCCTGTATTTCATGTAGCGTTTGGGATAAATGTCCCCTGTATTTTCTGTGGTGTTTGGGATAAATGTCCCCTGTATTTTCTGAGGTGTTTGGGATAAATGTCCCCTGTATTTCATGTAGCATTTGGGATAAATGTCCCCTGTATTTTATGAGGTGTTTGGGATAAATGTCCCCTGTATTTTATCTAGTGTTTGTTGAATGTCCCCGGTATTTTATGTGGTGTTTGGGATAAATGTCCCCTGTATTTTTTGTGGTGTTTGTTGAATGTCCCCTGTATTTTATGTGGTGTTTGTTGAATGTCCCCTGTATTTTATCTTGTGTTTGGGATAAATGTCCCCTGTATTTCATGTGTCGTTTGGGATAAATGTCCCCTGTATTTTTTGTGCTGTTTGTTGAATGTCCCCTGTATTTTATGTGGTGTTTGGGATAAATGAACCCTGTATTTCATGTAGCGTTTGGGATAAATGTCCCCTGTATTTTATGTGGTGTTTGGGATAAATGTCCCCTGTATTTTATGAGGTGTTTGGGATAAATGTCCCCTGTATTTTATGTGGTGTTTGGGATAAATGTCCCCTGTATTTTATGAGGTGTTTGGGATAAATGACCCCTGTATTTCATGTTGCGTTTGGGATAAATGTCCCCTGTATTTTCTGTGGTTTTTGGGATAAATGTCCCCTGTATTTTATGAGGTGTTTGGGATAAATGTCCCCTGTATTTCATGTAGCATTTGGGATAAATGTCCCCTGTATTTTATGAGGTGTTTGGGATAAATGTCCCCTGTATTTCATGTAGCGTTTGGGATAAATGTCCCCTGTATTTTATGTGGCGTTTGGGATAAATGTCCCCTGTATTTTATGTGGTGTTTGTTGAATGTCCCCTGTATTTTATGTGGTGTTTGTTGAATGTCCCCTGTATTTTATGTGGTGTTTGGGATATATGTCCCCTGTATTTTATGTGGACTTTGGGATAAATGTCCCCTGTATTTTATGTGGTGTTTGGGATAAATGTCCCCTGTATTTTCTGTGCTGTTTGTTGAATGTCCGATGTATTTTATGTGGAGTTTGGGATAAATGTCCCCTGTATTTCATGTGGCGTTTGGGATAAATGTCCCCTGTAATTTATGTAGTGTTTGTTGAATGTCCCCTTTATTTCATGTGGCGTTTGGGATAAATGTCCCCTGTATTTTATGTCCAGTTTGTTGAATGTCCCCTGTATTTTATGTCGTGTTTGTTGAATGTCTCCTGTATTTTATGTGGTGTTTGGGATAAATGTCCCCGGTATTTTTTGTGCTGTTTGTTGAATGTCCCCTGTATTTTATGTGGTGTTTGGGATAAATGACCCCTGTATTTCATGTAGCGTTTGGGATAAATGTCCCCTGTATTTCATGTGGCGTTTGGGATAAATGTCCCCTGTATTTTATGTAGTGTTTGTTGAATGTCCCCTGTATTTTATGTGGTGTTTGGGATAAATGTCGCCTGTATTTTATGTAGAGTTTGTTAAATGTCCGCTGTATTTTATGTGGTGTTTGGGATAAATATCCCCTGTATTTCATGTGGCGTTTGGGATAAATGTCCCCTGTATTTTTTGTGGTGTTTGTTGAATGTCCCCTGTATTTCATGTGGCATTTGGGATAAATGTCCCCTGTATTTTTTGTGATGTTTGTTGAATGTCCCCTGTATTTTATGTGGTGTCTGGGATATATGTCCCCTGTATTTTATGTGGACTTTGGGATAAATGTCCCCTGTATTTTACGTGGTGTTTGGGATAAATGTCCCCTGTATTTTCTGTGCTGTTAGTTGAATGTCCCCTGTATTTTATGTGGTGTTTGGGATAAATGTCCCCTGTATTTCATGTGGCGTTTGGGATTAATGTCCCCTGTATTTCATGTGGCGTTTGGGATAAATGTCCCCTGTATTTGTTGTGGTGTTTGTTGAATGTCCCCTGTATTTCATGTGGCGTTTGGGATAAATGTCCCCTGTATTTTATGTAGTGTTTGTTGAATGTCCCCTGTATTTTTTGTGGTATTTGTTGAATGTCCTCTGTATTTCATGTTGCGTTTGGGATAAATGTCCCCTGTATTTTATGAGGTGTTTGTTGAATGTCCCCTGTATTTTATCTTGTGTTTGGGATAAATGTCCCCTGTATTTCATGTGTCGTTTGGGCTTAATGTCCCCTGTATTTTTTGTGCTGTTGATTGAATGTCCCCTGTATTTTATGTGGTGTTTGGGATAAATGACCCCTGTATTTCATGTAGCATTTGGGATAAATGTCCCCTGTATTTTATGTGGTGTTTGGGATAAATGTCCCCTGTATTTTATGAGGTGTTTGGGATAAATGTCCCCTGTATTTTATGAGGTGTTTGGGATAAATGTCCCCTGTATTTCATGTAGCGTTTGGGATAAATGTCCCCTGTATTTTATGTGGTGTTTGGGATCAATGTCCCCTGTATTTTATGAGGTGTTTGGGATAAATGTCCCCTGTATTTCATGTGGC
Source organism: Heterodontus francisci (assembly GCF_036365525.1). Classification (NCBI taxonomy): domain Eukaryota; kingdom Metazoa; phylum Chordata; class Chondrichthyes; order Heterodontiformes; family Heterodontidae; genus Heterodontus; species Heterodontus francisci. Next base: position 6,637,059 of record NC_090413.1, read on the forward strand.
GTTTGGGATAAATGTCCCCTGTATTTCATGTGGCATTTGGGATAAATGTCCCCTGTATTTGTTGTGGTGTTTGTTGAATGTCCCCTGTATTTCATGTGGCGTTTGGGATAAATGTCCCCGGTATTTTAAGTAGTGTTTGTTGAATGTCCCCTGTATTTTATGTGGTGTTTGGGATAAATGTCCCCTGTATTTCATGTGGCGTTTGGGATAAATGTCCCCTGTATTTTTTGTGGTGTTTGTTGAATGTCCCCTGTATTTCATGTGGCGTTTGGGATAAATGTCCCCTGTATTTTTTGTGATGTTTGTTGAATGTCCCCTGTATTTTATGTGGTGTCTGGGATATATGTCCCCTGTATTTTATGTGGACTTTGGGATAAATGTCCCCTGTATTTTATGTGGTGTTTGGGCTAAAAGTCCCCTGTATTTTATGTGCTGTTTGTTGAATGTCCTCTGTATTTTATGTGGTGTTTGGGATAAATGTCCCCTGTATTTCATGTGGCGTTTGGGATAAATGTCCCCTGTATTTCATGTGGCATTTGGGATAAATGTCCCCTGTATTTGTTGACTGTGTGTGTTGAATGTCCCCTGTATTTCATGTGGCGTTTGGGATAAATGTCCCCTGTATTTTATGTAGTGTTTGTTGAATGTCCCCTTTATTTCATGTGGCGTTTGGGATAAATGTCCCCTGTATTTTATGTCGAGTTTGTTGAATGTCCCCTGTATTTTATGTCGTGTTTGTTGAATGTCCCCTGTATTTTAAGTGGTGTTTGTTGAATATCTCCTGTATTTTATGTGGTGTTTGGGATAAATGTCCCCTGTATTTGATGTAGAGTTTGTTAAATGTCCGCTGTATTTTATGTGGTGTTTGGGATAAATGTCCCCGGTATTTTAAGTAGTGTTTGTTGAATGTCCCCTGTATTTTATGTGGCGTTTGGGATAAATGTCCCTTGTATTTTATGTAGTGTTTGTTGAATGTCCCCGGTATTTTAAGTAGTGTTTGTTGAATGTCCCCTGTATTTTATGTGGCGTTTGTTGAATGTCCCCTGTATTTTATGTGGTGTTTGGGATAAATGTCCCCTGTATTTTATGTAGTGTTTGTTGAATGTCCCCTGTATTTTATGTGGCGTTTGGGATAAATGTCCCCTGTATTTTTTGTCGTGTTTGTTGAATGTCCCCTGTATTTTATCTTGTGTTTGGGATAAATGTCCCCTGTATTTCATGTGTCGTTTGGGATAAATGTCCCCTGTATTTTTTGTGCTGTTTGTTGAATGTCCCCTGTATTTTATGTGGTGTTTGGGATAAATGTCCCCTGCATTTTATGAGGTGTTTGGGATAAATGTCCCATGTATTTTATGAGGTGTTTGGGATAAATGTCCCCTGTATTTCATGTAGCGTTTGGGATAAATGTCCCCTGTATTTTATGTGGTGTTTGGGATCAATGTCCCCTGTATTTTATGAGGTGTTTGGGATAAATGTCCCCTGTATTTCATGTGGCGTTTGGGATAAATGTCCCCTGTATTTTATGTAGTGTTTGTTGAATGTCCCCTTTATTTCATGTGGCGTTTGGGATAAATGTCCCCTGTATTTTATGTCGAGTTTGTTGAATGTCCCATGTATTTTATGTCGTGTTTGTTGAATGTCCCCTGTATTTTATGTCGTGTTTGTTGAATGTCCCCTGTATTTTATGTGGTGTTTGTTGAATGTCCGCTGTATTCTATGTGATGTTTGGGATAAATGTCCCCGGTATTTTAAGTAGTGTTTGTTGAATGTCCCCTGTATTTTATGTGGTGTTTGGGATAAATGTCCCCTGTATTTCATGTGGCGTTTGGGATAAATGTCCCCTGTATTTCATGTGTCGTTTGGGATAAATGTCCCCTGTATTTTTTGTGCTGTTTGTTGAATGCCCCCTTTATTTCATGTGGCGTTTGGGATAAATGTCCCCTGTATTTTATGTCGTGTTTGTTGAATGTCCCCTGTATTTTAAGTGGTGTTTGTTGAATGTCTCCTGTATTTTATGTGGTGTTTGGGATAAATGTCCCCTGTATTTTATGTAGAGTTTGTTAAATGTCCGCTGTATTTAATGTGGTGTTTGGGATAAATGTCCCCGGTATTTTAAGTAGTGTTTGTTGAATGTCCCCTGTATTTTGTGTGGCGTTTGGGATAAATGTCCCTTGTATTTTATGTAGTGTTTGTTGAATGTCCCCGGTATTTTAAGTAGTGTTTGTTGAATGTCCCCTGTATTTTATGTGGCGTTTGTTGAATGTCCCCTGTATTTTACGTGGTGTTTGGGATAAATGTCCCCTGTATTTTATGTGGCGTTTGGGATAAATGTCCCCTGTATTTTTTGTGGTGTTTGTTGAATGTCCCCTGTATTTTATCTTGTGTTTGGGATAAATGTCCCCTGTATTTCATGTGTCGTTTGGGATAAATGTCCCCTGTATTTTTTGTGCTGTTTGTTGAATGTCCCCTGTATTTTATGTGGTGTTTGGGATAAATGACTCCTGTATTTTATGTGGTGTTTGGGATAAATGTCCCCTGTATTTTATGTGCTGTTTGTTGAATGTCCCCTGTATTTTATTTGGTGTTTGGGATAAATGTCCCCTGTATTTCATGTGGCGTTTGGGATAAATGTCCCCTGTATTTCATGTGGCGTTTGGGATAAATGTCCCCTGTATTTGTTGTGGTGTTTGTTGAATGTCCCCTGTATTTCATGTGGCGTTTTGGATAAATGTCCCCTGTATTTTATGTCGAGTTTGTTGAATGTCCCCTGTATTTTATGTCGAGTTTGTTGTATGTCCCCTGTATTTTATGTCGAGCATGTTGAATGTCCCCTGTATTTTATGTGGTGTTTGTTGAATGTCTCCTGTATTTTATGTGGTGTTTGGGATAAATGTCCCCTGTATTTTATGTGGTGTTTGTTGAATGTCCGCTGTATTCTATGTGATGTTTGGGATAAATGTCCCCGGTATTTTAAGTAGTGTTTGTTGAATGTCCCCTGTATTTTATGTGGCGTTTGGGATAAATGTCCCCTGTATTTTATGTAGTGTTTGTTGAATGTCCCCTGTATTTTATGTGGCGTTTGGGATAAATGTCCCCTGTATTTTATGTAGTGTTTGTTGAATGTCCCCAGTATTTTAAGTAGTGTTTGTTGAATGTCCCCTGTATTTTATGTGGCGTTTGGGATAAATGTCCCCTGTATTTTATGTGGCGTTTGGGATAAATGTCCCCTGTATTTTTTGTGGTGTTTGTTGAATGTCCCCTGTATTTTATGTGGTGTTTGTTGAATGTCCCCTGTATTTTATGTTGTGTTTGGGATAAATGTCCCCTGTATTTCATGTGTCGTTTGGGATAAATGTCCCCTGTATTTTTTGTGCTGTTTGTTGAATGTCCCCTGTATTTTATGTGGTGTTTGGGATAAATGACCCCTGTATTTCATGTAGCGTTTGGGATAAATGTCCCCTGTATTTTATGTGGTGTTTGGGATAAATGTCCCCTGTATTTTATGAGGTGTTTGGGATAAATGTCCCCTGTATTTTATGTGGTGTTTGGGATAAATGTCCCCTGTATTTTATGAGGTGTTTGGGATAAATGACCCCTGTATTTCATGTAGCGTTTGGGATAAATGTCCCCTGTATTTTCTGTGGTGTTTGGGATAAATGTCCCCTGTATTTTATGAGGTGTTTGGGATAAATGTCCCCTGTATTTCATGTAGCATTTGGGATAAATGTCCCCTGTATTTTATGAGGTGTTTGGGATAAATGTCCCCTGTATTTCATGTAGCGTTTGGGATAAATGTCCCCTGTATTTTATGTGGTGTTTGGGATAAATGTCCCCTGTATTTTATGTGGTGTTTAGGATAAATGTCCCCTGTGTTTTTTGTGGTGTTTGTTGAATGTCCCCTGTATTTTATGTGGTGTTTGGGATAAATGTCCCCTGTATTTTATGTGGTGTTTGGGATAAATGTCCCCTGTATTTTATGAGGTGTTTGGGATAAATGTCCCCTGTATTTCATGTAGCATTTGGGATAAATGTCCCCTGTATTTTATGAGGTGTTTGGGATAAATGTCCCCTGTATTTCATGTAGCGTTTGGGATAAATGTCCCCTGTATTTTATGTGGTGTTTGGGATAAATGTCCCCTGTATTTTATGTGGTGTTTAGGATAAATGTCCCCTGTGTTTTTTGTGGTGTTTGTTGAATGTCCCCTGTATTTTATGTGGTGTTTGTGATATATGTCCCCTGTATTTTATGTGGTGTTTGGGATTAATGTCCCCTGTATTTTATGTGGTGTTTAGGATAAATGTCCCCTGTGTCTTTTGTGGTGTTTGTTGAATGTCCCCTGTATTTTATGTGGTGTTTGTGATATATGTCCCCTGTATTTTATGTGGACTTTGGGATAAATGTCCCCTGTATTTTATGTGGTGTTTGGGATAAATGTCCCCTGTATTTTCTGTGCTGTTTGTTGAATGTCCCCTGTATTTTATGTGGCGTTTGGGATAAATGTCCCCTGTAATTTATGTAGTGTTTGTTGAATGTCCCCTTTATTTCATGTGGCGTTTGGGATAAATGTCCCCTGTATTTTATGTCGAGTTTGTTGAATGTCCCCTGTATTTTATGTCGTGTTTGTTGAATGTCTCCTGTATTTTATGTGGTGTTTGGGATAAATGTCCCCGGTATTTTTTGTGCTGTTTGTTGAATGTCCCCTGTATTTTATGTGGTGTTTGGGATAAATGACCCCTGTATTTCATGTAGCGTTTGGGATAAATGTCCCCTGTATTTCATGTAGCGTTTGGGATAAATGTCCCCTGTATTTCATGTAGCGTTTGGGATAAATGTCCCCTGTATTTCATGTGGCGTTTGGGATAAATGTCCCCTGTATTTTATTTAGTGTTTGTTGAATGTCCCCTTTATTTCATGTGGCGTTTGGGATAAATGTCCCCTGTATTTTATGTCGAGTTTGTTGAATGTCCCCTGTATTTTATGTCGTGTTTGTTGAATGTCCCCTGTATTTTATGTCGTGTTTGTTGAATGTCCCCTGTATTTTATGTCGTGTTTGTTGCATGTCCCCTGTATTTTATGTGGTGTTTGTTGAATGTCCGCTGTATTTTATGTGATGATTGGGATAAATGTCCCCGGTATTTTAAGTAGTGTTTGTTGAATGTCCCCTGTATTTTATGTGGTGTTTGGGATAAATGTCCCCTGTATTTCATGTGGCGTTTGGGATAAATGTCCCCTGTATTTTTTGTGGTGTTGGTTGAATGTCTCCTGTATTTCATGTGGCGTTTGGGATAAATGTCCCCTGTATTTTTTGTGATGTTTGTTGAATGTCCCCTGTATTTTATGTGGTGTCTGGGATATATGTCCCCTGTATTTTATGTGGACTTTGGGATAAATGTCCCCTGTATTTCATGTGGCGTTTGGGATAAATGTCCCCTGTATTTCTTGTGGCGTTTGGGATAAATGTCCCCTGTATTTGTTGTGGTGTTTGTTGAATGTCCCCTGTATTTTATGTGGCGTTTGGGATAAATGTCCCCTGTATTTTATGTAGTGTTTGTTGAATGTCCCCTGTATTTTATGTAGTGTTTGTTGAATGTCCCCTGTATTTCATGTGGCGTTTGGGATAAATGTCCCCTGTATTTTATGTAGTGTTTGTTGAATGTCCCCAGTATTTTATGTAGTGTTTGTTGAATGTCCCCTGTATTTCATGTGGCGTTTGGGATAAATGTCCCCTGTATTTTTTGTGGTGTTTGTTGAATGTCCTCTGTATTTCATGTTGCGTTTGGGATAAATGTCCCCTGTATTTTATGTAGTGTTTGTTGAATGTCCCCTTTATTTCATGTGGCGTTTGGGATAAATGTCCCCTGTATTTTATGTCGAGTTTGTTGAATGTCCCCTGTATTTTATGTGGTGTTTGTTGAATGTCCGCTGTATTTTATGTGATGTTTGGGATAAATGTCCCCGGTATTTTAAGTAGTGTTTGTTGAATGTCCCCTGTATTTTATGTGGCGTTTGGGATAAATGTCCCCTGTATTTCATGTGTCGTTTGGGATAAATGTCCTCTGTATTTGTTGTGGTGTTTGTTGAATGTCCCCTGTATTTCATGTGGCGTTTGGGATAAATGTCCCCTGTATTTTATGTAGTGTTTGTTGAATGTCCCCTTTATTTCATGTGGCGTTTGGGATAAATGTCCCCTGTATTTTATGTCGAGTTTGTTGAATGTCCCCTGTATTTTATGTCGTGTTTGTTGAATGTCCCCTGTATTTTATGTGGTGTTTGTTGAATGTCTCCTGTATTTTATGTGGTGTTTGGGATAAATGTCCCCTGTGTTTTATGTAGTGTTTGTTGAATGTCCCCGGTATTTTAAGTAGTGTTTGTTGAATGTCCCCTGTATTTTATGTGGCGTTTGGGATAAATGTCCCCTGTATTTTATGTAGTGTTTGTTGAATGTCCCCTGTATTTTATGTGGCGTTTGGGATAAATGTCCCCTGTATTTTTTGTGGTGTTTGTTGAATGTCCCCTGTATTTTATGTGGTGTTTGTTGAATGTCCCCTGTATTTTATCTTGTGTTTGGGATAAATGTCCCCTGTATTTCATGTGTCGTTTGGGATAAATGTCCCCTGTATTTTTTGTGCTGTTTGTTGAATGTCCCCTGTATTTTATGTGGTGTTTGGGATAAATGACCCCTGTATTTCATGTAGCGTTTGGGATAAATGTCCCCTGTATTTTATGTGGTGTTTGGGATAAATGTCCCCTGTATTTTATGAGGTGTTTGGGATAAATGTCCCCTGTATTTTATGTGGTGTTTGGGATAAATGTCCCCTGTATTTTATGAGGTGTTTGGGCTAAATGACCCCTGTATTTCATGTAGCGTTTGGGATAAATGTCCCCTGTATTTTCTGTGGTGTTTGGGATAAATGTCCCCTGTATTTTCTGAGGTGTTTGGGATAAATGTCCCCTGTATTTCATGTAGCATTTGGGATAAATGTCCCCTGTATTTTATGAGGTGTTTGGGATAAATGTCCCCTGTATTTTATCTAGTGTTTGTTGAATGTCCCCGGTATTTTATGTGGTGTTTGGGATAAATGTCCCCTGTATTTTTTGTGGTGTTTGTTGAATGTCCCCTGTATTTTATGTGGTGTTTGTTGAATGTCCCCTGTATTTTATCTTGTGTTTGGGATAAATGTCCCCTGTATTTCATGTGTCGTTTGGGATAAATGTCCCCTGTATTTTTTGTGCTGTTTGTTGAATGTCCCCTGTATTTTATGTGGTGTTTGGGATAAATGAACCCTGTATTTCATGTAGCGTTTGGGATAAATGTCCCCTGTATTTTATGTGGTGTTTGGGATAAATGTCCCCTGTATTTTATGAGGTGTTTGGGATAAATGTCCCCTGTATTTTATGTGGTGTTTGGGATAAATGTCCCCTGTATTTTATGAGGTGTTTGGGATAAATGACCCCTGTATTTCATGTAGCGTTTGGGATAAATGTCCCCTGTATTTTCTGTGGTTTTTGGGATAAATGTCCCCTGTATTTTATGAGGTGTTTGGGATAAATGTCCCCTGTATTTCATGTAGCATTTGGGATAAATGTCCCCTGTATTTTATGAGGTGTTTGGGATAAATGTCCCCTGTATTTCATGTAGCGTTTGGGATAAATGTCCCCTGTATTTTATGTGGCGTTTGGGATAAATGTCCCCTGTATTTTATGTGGTGTTTGTTGAATGTCCCCTGTATTTTATGTGGTGTTTGTTGAATGTCCCCTGTATTTTATGTGGTGTTTGGGATATATGTCCCCTGTATTTTATGTCTGAGGCCAGCTGAATATGACTGCATAGGTGTTGCCAGTAGTCGTTTGCGCAACGCCTAGCTGTTCTTTGTGCAGTACTTCTGGCTGCTTTAAGTGCTGCGGATGTTAAATCGCTGGGGGCTTTCTTGTAGTTCAAAAGTGCAATGCGCTTAGCGGCTATGACAGGTTCCAGCTCTTCATTATGAGATTGAAACCAGTCTGCATTTCTCTTCGCACTTTTGCCGTAGGTGGTCAAAGCTGACTCATAGATGGCGTCTCTGATGTGGGCCCACTTGGTCTCAGCATCCCCTGTGGGAGTGTTTTGAAGGGCTGTTACAAGTGAATTTAGAAATTTTTGTAACAGCTGTGGGTGAGAAATTCTGCTCGTGTTGATGCGCGGGTGGCCCTTCTGCTTGGAATGATGCAACTTCTTTGGTCTGAGTCTAACCTTGCTGCACACCAGGGAGTGGTCGGTGTCGCAGTCCGCACTGTGGAAGCTGCGTGTGATTTGAACACTGTTTAAGGCGGCTCGCCTTGTGACAATGAGGTCTAGCTGGTGCCAACGACGTGATCTTGGGTGCCTCCATGAAACCTGGTGACAGGGTTTAGTGTGAAAGAACGAGTTGGTGATGCAGAGGTTATGATAGGTACACAACTCAAGCAGTCTCTGCCCGTTCTCATTCATCCTTCCAACGCCATAGCGCCCAAGGCAGGAGGGCCATGAGTCATGGTCGGCCCCAACCCTGGCATTAAAGTCCCCCAGCAGGAATAGGTGTTCGGTGTTGGGGATGCTGCTAATGATGTTATGGAGTTGTTCATAGAACTGGTCTTTAGCTTCAGGTGCGGAACAGAGTGTTGGAGCATAGATGCTGAGTAGGTGTACTGGACCAGAGGTGGTGAGCAGTCGGATGGACAGTATGCGTTCCGAGCCATTTGAGGGAGGCTCTATCATGCTGAGCAAGGAGTTTCTGATGGCGAAGCCCACTCCATGCTGTCTTGGTTCTTCAGGATCCCTGCCCTGCCAGAAGAAGGTGTAGTCTTGCTCTGCTAGAGAGCCACTCGCGGGGAGGCGAGTCTCCTGAAGTGCTGCAATGTCCACATTGAGTCTACTGAGCTCGTTGTTAATGATGGCGGTCTTCCGAGAATCGTTGATTTGTGTAAGGTCTTCCGACAGGCCAGGACACATAGTTCTGACGTTCCAGCTTGCAAAGCGAAGGGCTGGTACCTTCTTTCCTTTTTTCATGTTGTTTGGTGCGGTGTGTCAGTCCACCTTTCGGGCAATGACCCTGAGCTCCAAGCACCCATTGAAGCAGGCAGACTGTGGCGGGACAGAACCTTATTGACCGGGGGCTGCCCGGTTTGAGGCGGGCGGTAGCTGTCCAGTGAGGTGCAATGACCTCTCCCACCGACAAAGGCTGGCCTCAGACACCGGAAACATCAGAGGAATGTATGATGGCATGAAGAGAGCTCTTGGGCCAACCATCAAGAAGATCACCCCCCTCAAATCTAAATCGGGGGACATAATCACTGACCAACGCAAACAGATGGACCGCTGGGTTGAGCACTACCTAGAACTGTACTCCAGGGAGAATGGTGTCACTGAGACTGCCCTCAATGCAGCCCAGCCTCTACCAGTCATGGATGAGCTGGACATACAGCCAACCAAATCGGAACTCAGTGATGCCATTGATTCCCTAGCCAGTGGAAAAGCCCCTGGGAAGGACAGCATTACCCCTGAAATAATCAAGAGTGCCAAGCCTGCTATACTCTCAGCACTACATGAACTGCTATGCCTGTGCTGGGACGAGGGAGCAGTACCCCAGGACATGCGCGATGCCAACATCATCACCCTCTATAAAAACAAAGGTGACCGCGGTGACTGCAACAACTACCGTGGAATCTCCCTGCTCAGCATAGTGGGGAAAGTCTTTGCTCGAGTCGCTCTGAACAGGCTCCAGAAGCTGGCCGAGCGCGTCTACCCTGAGGCACAGTGTGGCTTTCGTGCAGAGAGATCGACTATTGACATGCTGTTCTCCCTTCGTCAGATACAGGAGAAATGCCGTGAACAACAGATGCCCCTCTACATTGCTTTCATTGATCTCACCAAAGCCTTTGACCTCGTCAGCAGACGTGGTCTCTTCAGACTACTAGAAAAGATCGGATGTCCACCAAAGCTACTAAGTATCATCACCTCATTCCATGACAATATGAAAGGCACAATTCAACATGGTGGCTCCTCATCAGAGCCCTTTCCTATCCTGAGTGGTGTGAAACAGGGCTGTGTTCTCGCACCCACACTTTTTGGGATTTTCTTCTCCCTGCTGCTTTCACATGCGTTCAAATCCTCTGAAGAAGGAATTTTCCTCCACACAAGATCAGGGGGCAGGTTGTTCAACCTTGCCCGTCTAAGAGCGAAGTCCAAAGTACGGAAAGTCCTCATCAGAGAACTCCTCTTTGCTGACGATGCTGCTTTAACATCTCACACTGAAGAATGCCTGCAGAGTCTCATCGACAGGTTTGCGTCTGCCTGCAATGAATTTGGCCTAACCATCAGCCTCAAGAAAACGAACATCATGGGGCAGGATGTCAGAAATGCTCCATCCATCAATATTGGCGACCACGCTCTGGAAGTGGTTCAAGAGTTCACCTACCTAGGCTCAACTATCACCAGTAACCTGTCTCTAGATGCAGAAATCAACAAGCGCATGGGTAAGGCTTCCACTGCTATGTTCAGACTGGCCAAGAGAGTGTGGGAAAATGGCGCACTGACACGGAACACAAAAGTCCGAGTGTATCAGGCCTGTGTCCTCAGTACCTTGCTCTACGGCAGCGAGGCCTGGACAACGTATGCCAGCCAAGAGCGACGTCTCAATTCATTCCATCTTCGCTGCCTTCGGAGAATACTTGGCATCAGGTGGCAGGACTATATCTCCAACACAGAAGTCCTTGAAGCGGCCAACATCCCCAGCTTATACACACTACTGAGTCAGCGGCGCTTGAGATGGCTTGGCCATGTGAGCCGCATGGAAGATGGCAGGATCCCCAAAGACACATTGTACAGTGAGCTCGCCACTGGTATCAGACCCACCGGCCGTCCATGTCTCCGTTATAAAGACGTCTGCAAACGCGACATGAAATCGTGTGACATTGATCACAAGTCGTGGGAGTCAGTTGCCAGCATTCGCCAGAGCTGGCGGGCAGCCATAAAGACAGGGCTAAATTGTGGCGAGTCGAAGAGACTTAGTAGTTGGCAGGAAAAAAGACAGAGGCGCAAGGGGAGAGCCAACTGTGCAACAGCCCCAACAAACAAATTTCTCTGCAGCACCTGTGGAAGAGCCTGTCACTCCAGAATTGGCCTTTATAGCCACTCCAGGCGCTGCTTCACAAACCACTGACCACCTCCAGGCGCGTATCCATTGTCTCTCGAGATAAGGAGGCCCAAAAGAAGAATTTTATGTGGACTTTGGGATAAATGTCCCCTGTATTTTATGTGGTGTTTGGGATAAATGTCCCCTGTATTTTCTGTGCTGTTTGTTGAATGTCCGATGTATTTTATGTGGAGTTTGGGATAAATGTCCCCTGTATTTCATGTGGCGTTTGGGATAAATGTCCCCTGTAATTTATGTAGTGTTTGTTGAATGTCCCCTTTATTTCATGTGGCGTTTGGGATAAATGTCCCCTGTATTTTATGTCCAGTTTGTTGAATGTCCCCTGTATTTTATGTCGTGTTTGTTGAATGTCTCCTGTATTTTATGTGGTGTTTGGGATAAATGTCCCCGGTATTTTTTGTGCTGTTTGTTGAATGTCCCCTGTATTTTATGTGGTGTTTGGGATAAATGACCCCTGTATTTCATGTAGCGTTTGGGATAAATGTCCCCTGTATTTCATGTGGCGTTTGGGATAAATGTCCCCTGTATTTGTTGTGGTGTTTGTTGAATGTCCCCTGTATTTCATGTGGCGTTTGGGATAAATGTCCCCTGTATTTTATGTAGTGTTTGTTGAATGTCCCCTTTATTTCATGTGGCGTTTGGGATAAATGTCCCCTGTATTTTATGTCGAGTTTGTTGAATGTCCCCTGTATTTTATGTCGTGTTTGTTGAATGTCCCCTGTATTTTATGTGGTGTTTGGGATAAATGTCGCCTGTATTTTATGTAGAGTTTGTTAAATGTCCGCTGTATTTTATGTGGTGTTTGGGATAAATATCCCCTGTATTTCATGTGGCGTTTGGGATAAATGTCCCCTGTATTTTTTGTGGTGTTTGTTGAATGTCCCCTGTATTTCATGTGGCGTTTGGGATAAATGTCCCCTGTATTTTTTGTGATGTTTGTTGAATGTCCCCTGTATTTTATGTGGTGTCTGGGATATATGTCCCCTGTATTTTATGTGGACTTTGGGATAAATGTCCCCTGTATTTTACGTGGTGTTTGGGATAAATGTCCCCTGTATTTTCTGTGCTGTTAGTTGAATGTCCCCTGTATTTTATGTGGTGTTTGGGATAAATGTCCCCTGTATTTCATGTGGCGTTTGGGATTAATGTCCCCTGTATTTCATGTGGCGTTTGGGATAAATGTCCCCTGTATTTGTTGTGGTGTTTGTTGAATGTCCCCTGTATTTCATGTGGCGTTTGGGATAAATGTCCCCTGTATTTTATGTAGTGTTTGTTGAATGTCCCCTGTATTTTTTGTGGTATTTGTTGAATGTCCTCTGTATTTCATGTTGCGTTTGGGATAAATGTCCCCTGTATTTTATGAGGTGTTTGTTGAATGTCCCCTGTATTTTATCTTGTGTTTGGGATAAATGTCCCCTGTATTTCATGTGTCGTTTGGGCTTAATGTCCCCTGTATTTTTTGTGCTGTTGATTGAATGTCCCCTGTATTTTATGTGGTGTTTGGGATAAATGACCCCTGTATTTCATGTAGCATTTGGGATAAATGTCCCCTGTATTTTATGTGGTGTTTGGGATAAATGTCCCCTGTATTTTATGAGGTGTTTGGGATAAATGTCCCCTGTATTTTATGAGGTGTTTGGGATAAATGTCCCCTGTATTTCATGTAGCGTTAGGGATAAATGTCCCCGGTATTTTATGTGGTGTTTGGGATCAATGTCCCCTGTATTTTATGAGGTGTTTGGGATAAATGTCCCCTGTATTTCATGTGGCGTTTGGGATAAATGTCCCCTGTATTTCATGTGGCGTTTGGGATAAATGTCCCCTGTATTTTATGTGGTGTTTGGGATAAATGTCCCCTGTATTTTATGTGGTGTTTGTTGAATGTCCCCTGTATTTCATGTGGCGTTTGGGATAAATGTCCCCTGTATTTCATGTGGCGTTTGGGATAAATGTCCCCTGTATTTCATGTGGCGTTTGGGATAAATGTCCCCTGTATTTTATGTGGACTTTGGGATAAATGTCCCCTATATTTTATGTGGTGTCTGGGATATATGTCCCCTGTATTTTATGTGGACTTTGGGATAAATGTCCCCTGTAGTTTATGTGGTGTTTGGGATAAATGTCCCCTGTATTTTATGTGGACTTTGGGATAAATGTCCCCTATATTTTATGTGGTGTCTGGGATATATGTCCCCTGTATTTTATGTGGACTTTGGGATAAATGTCCCCTGTATTTTATGTGGTGCTTGTTGAATGTCCCCTGTATTTTATGTGGTGTTTGTTGAATGTCCCCTGTATTTTATCTTGTGTTTGGGATAAATGTCCCCTGTATTTCATGTGTCGTTTGGGATAAATGTCCCCTGTATTTTTTGTGCTGTTTGTTGAATGTCCCCTGTATTTTATGTGGTGTTTGGGATAAATGTCCCCTGTATTTCATGTGGCGTTTGGGATAAATGTCCCCTGTATTTTATGTAGTGTTTGTTGAATGTCCCCTTTATTTCATGTGGCGTTTGGGATAAATGTCCCCTGTATTTTATGTCGAGTTTGTTGAATGTCTCCTGTATTTTATGTGGTGTTTGGGATAAATGTCCCCTGTATTTTATGTAGAGTTTGTTAAATGTCCGCTGTATTTTATGTGGTGTTTGGGATAAATGTCCCCGGTATTTTAAGTAGTGTTTGTTGAATGTCCCCTGTATTTTATGTGGCGTTTGGGATAAATGTCCCCTGTATTTTATGTAGTGTTTGTTGAATGTCCCCGGTATTTTAAGTAGTGTTTTGTTGAATGTCCCCTGTATTTTATGTGGCGTTTGGGATAAATGTCCCCTGTATTTTTTGTGGTGTTTGCTGAATGTCCCCTGTATTTTATGTGGTGTTTGTTGAATGTCCCCTGTATTTTATCTTGTGTTTGGGATAAATGTCCCCTGTATTTCATGTGGTGTTTGGGATAAATGTCCCCTGTATTTTATGTGGTGTTTGGGATAAATGTCCCCTGTATTTTATGTGGTGTTTGGGATAAATGTCCCCTGTATTTTATGAGGTGTTTGGGATAAATGACCCCTGTATTTCATGTAGCGTTTGGGATAAATGTCCCCTGTATTTTCTGTGGTGTTTGGGATAAATGTCCCCTGTATTTTATGAGGTGTTTGGGATAAATGTCCCCTGTATTTCATGTAGCATTTGGGATAAATGTCCCCTGTATTTTATGAGGTGTTTGGGATAAATGTCCCCTGTATTTTATGTAGTGTTTGTTGAATGTCCCCTGTATTTTATGTGGCGTTTGGGATAAATGTCCCCAGTATTTTATGTAGTGTTTGTTGAATGTCCCCTGTATTTTATGTGGTGTTTGGGATAAATGTCCCCTGTATTTTTTGTGGTGTTTGTTGAATGTCCCCTGTATTTTATGTGGTGTTTGTTGAATGTCCCCTGTATTTTATCTTGTGTTTGGGATAAATGTCCCCTGTATTTCATGTGTCGTTTGGGATAAATGTCCCCTGTATTTTTTGTGCTGTTTGTTGAATGTCCCCTGTATTTTATGTGGTGCTTGGGATAAATGACCCCTGTATTTCATGTAGCGTTTGGGATAAATGTCCCCTGTATTTTATGTGGTGTTTGGGATAAATGTCCCCTGTATTTTATGTGGTGTTTGGGATAAATGTCCCCTGTATTTTATGAGGTGTTTGGGATAAATGACCCCTGTATTTCATGTAGCGTTTGGGATAAATGTCCCCTGTATTTTCTGTGGTGTTTGGGATAAATGTCCCCTGTATTTTATGAGGTGTTTGGGATAAATGTCCCCTGTATTTCATGTAGCATTTGGGATAAATGTCCCCTGTATTTTATGAGGTGTTTGGGATAAATGTCCCCTGTATTTCATGTAGCGTTTGGGATAAATGTCCCCTGTATTTTATGTGGCGTTTGGGATAAATGTCCCCTGTATTTTATGTGGTGTTTAGGATAAATGTCCCCTGTGTTTTTTGTGGTGTTTGTTGAATGTCCCCTGTATTTTATGTGGTGTTTGGGATATATGTCCCCTGTATTTTATGTGGACTTTGGGATAAATGTCTCCTGTATTTTATGTGGTGTTTGGGATAAATGTCCCCTGTATTTTCTGTGCTGTTTGTTGAATGTCCCCTGTATTTTATGTGGAGTTTGGGATAAATGTCCCCTGTATTTCATGTGGAGTTTGGGATAAATGTCCCCTGTATTTCATGTGGCGTTTGGGATAAATGTCCCCTGTAATTTATGTCAAGTTTGTTGAATGTCCCCTGTATTTTATGTGGTGTTTGTTGAATGTCTCCTGTATTTTATGTGGTGTTTGGGATAAATGTCCCCTGTATTTTATGTAGAGTTTGTTAAATGTCCGCTGTATTTTATGTGGTGTTTGGGATAAATGTCCCCGGTATTTTAAGTAGTGTTTGTTGAATGTCCCCTGTATTTTATGTGGCGTTTGGGATAAATGTCCCCTGTATTTTATGTAGTGTTTGTTGAATGTCCCCGGTATTTTAAGTAGTGTTTGTTGAATGTCCCCTGTATTTTATGTGGCGTTTGGGATAAATGTCCCCTGTATTTTTTGTGGTGTTTGTTGAATGTCCCCTGTATTTTATGTGGTGTTTGTTGAATGTCCCCTGTATTTTATCTTGTGTTTGGGATAAATGTCCCCTGTATTTTATGTGGTGTTTGGGATAAATGTCCCCTGTATTTTATGTGGTGTTTGGGATAAATGTCCCCTGTATTTTATGTGGTGTTTGGGATAAATGTCCCCTGTATTTTATGTGGTGTTTGGGATAAATGTCCCCTGTATTTTATGAGGTGTTTGGGATAAATGTCCCCTGTCTTTCATGTGGTGTTTGGGATAAATGTCCCCTGTATTTTATGAGGTGTTTGGGATAAATGTCCCCTGTATTTTATGTGGTGTTTGGGATAAATGTCCCCTGTATTTTCTGTGGTGTTTGGGATAAATGTCCCCTGTATTTTATGAGGTGTTTGGGATAAATGTCCCCTGTATTTCCTGTAGCATTTGGGATAAATGTCCCCTGTATTTTATGAGGTGTTTGGGATAAATGTCCCCTGTATTTTATGTGGTGTTTGTTGAATGTCCCCTGTATTTTATGTGGCGTTTGGGATAAATGTCCCCTGTATTTTATGTGGTGTTTGGGATAAATGTCCCCTGTATTTTTTGTGGTGTTTGTTGAATGTCCCCTGTATTTTATGTGGTGTTTGTTGAATGTCCCCTGTATTTTATCTTGTGTTTGGGATAAATGTCCCCTGTATTTCATGTGTCGTTTGGGATAAATGTCCCCTGTATTTTTTGTGCTGTTTGTTGAATGTCCCCTGTATTTTATGTGGTGTTTGGGATAAATGACCCCTGTATTTCATGTAGCGTTTGGGATAAATGTCCCCTGTATTTTATGTGGTGTTTGGGATAAATGTCCCCTGTATTTTATGTGGTGTTTGGGATAAATGTCCCCTGTATTTTATGTGGTGTTTGGGATAAATGTCCCCTGTATTTTATGAGGTGTTTGGGATAAATGACCCCTGTATTTCATGTAGCGTTTGGGATAAATGTCCCCTGTATTTTCTGTGGTGTTTGGGATAAATGTCCCCTGTATTTTATGAGGTGTTTGGGATAAATGTCCCCTGTATTTCATGTAGCATTTGGGATAAATGTCCCCTGTATTTTATGAGGTGTTTGGGATAAATGTCCCCTGTATTTCATGTAGTGTTTGGGATAAATGTCCCCTGTATTTTATGTGGCGTTTGGGATAAATGTCCCCTGTATTTTATGTGGTGTTTAGGATAAATGTCCCCTGTGTTTTTTGTGGTGTTTGTTGAATGTCCCCTGTATTTTATGTGGTGTTTGTTGAATGTCCCCTGTATTTTATGTGGTGTTTGTTGAATGTCCCCTGTATTTTATGTGGTGTTTGTTGAATGTCCCCTGTATTTTATGTGGTGTTTGGGATATATGTCCCCTGTATTTTATGTGGACTTTGGGATAAATGTCCCCTGTATTTTATGTGGTGTTTGGGATAAATGTCCCCTGTATTTTCTGTGCTGTTTGTTGAATGTCCCCTGTATTTTATGTGGAGTTTGGGATAAATGTCCCCTGTATTTCATGTGGCGTTTGGGATAAATGTCCCCTGTAATTTATGTAGTGTTTGTTGAATGCCCCCTTTATTTCATGTGGCGTTTGGGATAAATATCCCCTGTATTTTATGTCCAGTTTGTTGAATGTCCCCTGTATTTTATGTCGTGTTTGTTGAATGTCTCCTGTATTTTATGTGGTGTTTGGGATAAATGTCCCCGGTATTTTTTTGCTGTTTGTTGAATGTCCCCTGTATTTTATGTGGTGTTTGGGATAAATGACCCCTGTATTTCATGTAGCGTTTGGGATAAATGTCCCCTGTATTTCATGTGGCGTTTGGGATAAATGTCCCCTGTATTTTTTGTGGTGTTTGTTGAATGTCCCCTGTATTTCATGTGGCGTTTGGGATAAATGTCCCCTGTATTTTATGTAGTGTTTGTTGAATGTCCCCTTTATTTCATGTGGCGTTTGGGATAAATGTCCCCTGTATTTTATGTCGAGTTTGTTGAATGTCCCCTGTATTTTATGTGGTGTTTGTTGAATGTCTCCTGTATTTTATGTGGTGTTTGGGATAAATGTCCCCTGTATTTTATGTAGAGTTTGTTAAATGTCCGCTGTATTTTATGTGGTGTTTGGGATAAATGTCCCCGGTATTTTAAGTAGTGTTTGTTGAATGTCCCCTGTATTTTATGTGGTGTTTGGGATAAATATCCCCTGTATTTCATGTGGCGTTTGGGATAAATGTCCCCTGTATTTTTTGTGATGTTTGTTGAATGTCCCCTGTATTTTATGTGGTGTCTGGGATATATGTCCCCTGTATTTTATGTGGACTTTGGGATAAATGTCCCCTGTATTTTACGTGGTGTTTGGGATAAATGTCCCCTGTATTTTCTGTGCTGTTAGTTGAATGTCCCCTGTATTTTATGTGGTGTTTGGGATAAATGTCCCCTGTATTTTATGAGGTGTTTGGGATAAATGTCCCCTGTATTTTATGAGGTGTTTGGGATAAATGTCCCCTGTATTTCATGTAGCGTTTGGGATAAATGTCCCCTGTATTTTATGTGGTGTTTGGGATCAATGTCCCCTGTATTTTATGAGGTGTTTGGGATCAATGTCCCCTGTATTTCATGTGGCGTTTGGGATAAATGTCCCCTGTATTTCATGTGGCGTTTGGGATAAATGTCCCCTGTATTTAATGTGGTGTTTGGGATAAATGTCCCCTGTATTTTTTGTGGTGTTTGTTGAATGTCCCCTGTATTTCATGTGGCGTTTGGGATAAATGTCCCCTGTATTTTATGTGGTGTTTGGGATAAATGTCCCCTGTATTTTATGTGGTGTTTGGGATAAATGTCCCCTGTATTTTATGTGGACTTTGGGATAAATGTCCCCTATATTTTATGTGGTGTCTGGAATATATGTCCCCTGTATTTTATGTGGACTTTGGGATATATGTCCCCTGTATTTTATGTGGACTTTGGGATAAATGTCCCCTGTATTTTTTGTGGTGTTAGTTGAATGTCCCCTGTATTTCATGTGGCGTTTGGGATAAATGTCCCCTGTATTTTATGTGGACTTTGGGATAAATGTCCCCTGTATTTTACGTGGTGTTTGGGATAAATGTCCCCTGTATTTTCTGTGCTGTTAGTTGAATGTCCCCTGTATTTTATGTGGTGTTTGGGATAAATGTCCCCTGTATTTTATGTGGTGTTTGGGATAAATGTCCCCTGTATTTCATGTGGCGTTTGGGATAAATGTCCCCTGTATTTCATGTGGCGTTTGGGATAAATGTCCCCTGTATTTGTTGTGGTGTTTGTTGAATGTCCCCTGTATTTCATGTGGCGTTTGGGATAAATGTCCCATGTATTTTATGTAGTGTTTGTTGAATGTCCCCTGTATTTTATGTGGCGTTTGGGATAAATGTCCCCTTTATTTTTTGTGGTATTTGTTGAATGTCCTCTGTATTTCATGTTGCGTTTGGGATAAATGTCCCCTGTATTTTATCTTGTGTTTGGGATAAATGTCCCCTGTATTTCATGTGTCGTTTGGGATTAATGTCCCCTGTATTTTTTGTGCTGTTGATTGAATGTCCCCTGTATTTTATGTGGTGTTTGGGATAAATGTCCCCTGTATTTTATGAGGTGTTTGGGATAAATGTCCCCTGTATTTTATGAGGTGTTTGGGATAAATGTCCCCTGTATTTCATGTAGCGTTTGGGATAAATGTCCCCTGTATTTTATGTGGTGTTTGGGATCAATGTCCCCTGTATTTTATGAGGTGTTTGGGATAAATGTCCCCTGTATTTCATGTGGCGTTTGGGATAAATGTCCCCTGTATTTCATGTGGCGTTTGGGATAAATGTCCCCTGTATTTTATGTGGTGTTTGGGATAAATGTCCCCTGTATTTTTTGTGGTGTTTGTTGAATGTCCCCTGTATTTCATGTGGCGTTTGGGATAAATGTCCCCTGTATTTTATGTGGTATTTGGGATAAATGTCCCCTGTATTTTATGTGGTGTTTGGGATAAATGTCCCCTGTATTTTATGTGGACTTTGGGATAAATGTCCCCTATATTTTATGTGGTGTCTGGGATATATGTCCCCTGTATTTTATGTGGACTTTGGGATATATGTCCCCTGTATTTTATGTGGACTTTGGGATAAATGTCCCCTGTATTTTTTGTGGTGTTTGTTGAATGTCCCCTGTATTTCATGTGGCGTTTGGGATAAATGTCCCCTGTATTTTATGTCGTGTTTGTTGAATGTCCCCTTTATTTCATGTGGCGTTTGGGATAAATGTCCCCTGTATTTTATGTCGAGTTTGTTGAATGTCCCCTGTATTTTATGTCGTGTTTGTTGAATGTCCCCTGTATTTTATGTCGTGTTTGTTGAATGTCCCCTGTATTTTATGTGGTGTTTGTTGAATGTCCGCTGTATTTTATGTGGTGTTTGGGATAAATGTCCCCGGTATTTTAAGTAGTGTTTGTTGAATGTCCCCTGTATTTTATGTGGTGTTTGGGATAAATATCCCCTGTATTTCATGTGGCGTTTGGGATAAATGTCCCCTGTATTTTTTGTGGTGTTTGTTGAATGTCCCCTGTATTTCATGTGGCGTTTGGGATAAATGTCCCATGTATTTTATGTAGTGTTTGTTGAATGTCCCCTTTATTTCATGTGGCGTTTGGGATAAATGTCCCCTGTATTTTATGTCGAGTTTGTTGAATGTCCCCTGTATTTTATGTGGTGTTTGTTGAATGTCTCCTGTATTTTATGTGGTGTTTGGGATAAATGTCCCCTGTATTTTATGTAGAGTTTGTTAAATGTCCGCTGTATTTTATGTGGTGTTTGGGATAAATGTCCCCGGTATTTTAAGTAGTGTTTGTTGAATGTCCCCTGTATTTTATGTGGTGTTTGGGATAAATATCCCCTGTATTTCATGTGGCGTTTGGGATAAATGTCCCCTGTATTTTTTGTGATGTTTGTTGAATGTCCCCTGTATTTTATGTGGTGTCTGGGATATATGTCCCCTGTATTTTATGTGGACTTTGGGATAAATGTCCCCTGTATTTTACGTGGTGTTTGGGATAAATGTCCCCTGTATTTTATGAGGTGTTTGGGATAAATGTCCCCTGTATTTTATGAGGTGTTTGGGATAAATGTCCCCTGTATTTCATGTAGCGTTTGGGATAAATGTCCCCTGTATTTTATGTGGTGTTTGGGATCAATGTCCCCTGTATTTTATGAGGTGTTTGGGATCAATGTCCCCTGTATTTCATGTGGCGTTTGGGATAAATGTCCCCTGTATTTCATGTGGCGTTTGGGATAAATGTCCCCTGTATTTAATGTGGTGTTTGGGATAAATGTCCCCTGTATTTTTTGTGGTGTTTGTTGAATGTCCCCTGTATTTCATGTGGCGTTTGGGATAAATGTCCCCTGTATTTTATGTGGTGTTTGGGATAAATGTCCCCTGTATTTTATGTGGTGTTTGGGATAAATGTCCCCTGTATTTTATGTGGACTTTGGGATAAATGTCCCCTATATTTTATGTGGTGTCTGGAATATATGTCCCCTGTATTTTATGTGGTCTTTGGGATATATGTCCCCTGTATTTTATGTGGTGTTTGGGATAAATGTCCCCTATATTTTATGTAGAGTTTGTTGAATGTCCACTGTATTTTATGTAGTGTTTGTTGAATGTCCCCTGTATTTTATGTAGTGTTTGTTGAATGTCCCCTGTATTTCATGTGGCGTTTGGGATAAATGTCCCCTGTATTTTTTGTGATGTTTGTTGAATGTCCCCTGTATTTTATGTGGTGTCTGGGATATATGTCCCCTGTATTTTATGTGGACTTTGGGATAAATGTCCCCTGTATTTTACGTGGTGTTTGGGATAAATGTCCCCTGTATTTTCTGTGCTGTTAGTTGAATGTCCCCTGTATTTTATGTGGTGTTTGGGATAAATGTCCCCTGTATTTTATGTGGTGTTTGGGATAAATGTCCCCTGTATTTCATGTGGCGTTTGGGATAAATGTCCCCTGTATTTCATGTGGCGTTTGGGATAAATGTCCCCTGTATTTGTTGTGGTGTTTGTTGAATGTCCCCTGTATTTCATGTGGCGTTTGGGATAAATGTCCCATGTATTTTATGTAGTGTTTGTTGAATGTCCCCTGTATTTTATGTGGCGTTTGGGATAAATGTCCCCTTTATTTTTTGTGGTATTTGTTGAATGTCCTCTGTATTTCATGTTGCGTTTGGGATAAATGTCCCCTGTATTTTATCTTGTGTTTGGGATAAATGTCCCCTGTATTTCATGTGTCGTTTGGGATTAATGTCCCCTGTATTTTTTGTGCTGTTGATTGAATGTCCCCTGTATTTTATGTGGTGTTTGGGATAAATGTCCCCTGTATTTTATGAGGTGTTTGGGATAAATGTCCCCTGTATTTTATGAGGTGTTTGGGATAAATGTCCCCTGTATTTCATGTAGCGTTTGGGATAAATGTCCCCTGTATTTTATGTGGTGTTTGGGATCAATGTCCCCTGTATTTTATGAGGTGTTTGGGATAAATGTCCCCTGTATTTCATGTGGCGTTTGGGATAAATGTCCCCTGTATTTCATGTGGCGTTTGGGATAAATGTCCCCTGTATTTTATGTGGTGTTTGGGATAAATGTCCCCTGTATTTTTTGTGGTGTTTGTTGAATGTCCCCTGTATTTCATGTGGCGTTTGGGATAAATGTCCCCTGTATTTTATGTGGTATTTGGGATAAATGTCCCCTGTATTTTATGTGGTGTTTGGGATAAATGTCCCCTGTATTTTATGTGGACTTTGGGATAAATGTCCCCTATATTTTATGTGGTGTCTGGGATATATGTCCCCTGTATTTTATGTGGAGTTTGGGATATATGTCCCCTGTATTTTATGTGGACTTTGGGATAAATGTCCCCTGTATTTTTTGTGGTGTTTGTTGAATGTCCCCTGTATTTCATGTGGCGTTTGGGATAAATGTCCCCTGTATTTTATGTCGTGTTTGTTGAATGTCCCCTTTATTTCATGTGGCGTTTGGGATAAATGTCCCCTGTATTTTATGTCGAGTTTGTTGAATGTCCCCTGTATTTTATGTCGTGTTTGTTGAATGTCCCCTGTATTTTATGTCGTGTTTGTTGAATGTCCCCTGTATTTTATGTGGTGTTTGTTGAATGTCTCCTGTATTTTATGTGGTGTTTGGGATAAATGTCCCCTGTATTTTATGTAGAGTTTGTTAAATGTCCGCTGTATTTTATGTGGTGTTTGGGATAAATGTCCCCGGTATTTTAAGTAGTGTTTGTTGAATGTCCCCTGTATTTTATGTGGTGTTTGGGATAAATATCCCCTGTATTTCATGTGGCGTTTGGGATAAATGTCCCCTGTATTTTTTGTGGTGTTTGTTGAATGTCCCCTGTATTTCATGTGGCGTTTGGGATAAATGTCCCCTGTATTTTTTGTGATGTTTGTTGAATGTCCCCTGTATTTTATGTGGTGTCTGGGATATATGTCCCCTGTATTTTATGTGGACTTTGGGATAAATGTCCCCTGTATTTTCTGTGCTGTTTGGGATAAATGTCCCCTGTATTTCATGTGGCGTTTGGGATAAATGTCCCCTGTATTTGTTGTGGTGTTTGTTGAATGTCCCCTGTATTTCATGTGGCGTTTGGGATAAATGTCCCCTGTATTTTATGTAGTGTTTGTTGAATGTCCCCTGTATTTTATGTGGCGTTTGGGATAAAGGTCCCCTGTATTTTTTGTGGTATTTGTTGAATGTCCTCTGTATTTCATTTTGCGTTTGGGATAAATGTCCCCTGTATTTTATGAGGTGTTTGTTGAATGTCCCCTGTATTTTATCTTGTGTTTGGGATAAATGTCCCCTGTATTTCATGTGTCGTTTGGGATTAATGTCCCCTGTATTTTTTGTGCTGTTTGTTGAATGTCCCCTGTATTTTATGTGGTGTTTGGGATAAATGACCCCTGTATTTCATGTAGCATTTGGGATAAATGTCCCCTGTATTTTATGTGTTGTTTGGGATAAATGTCCCCTGTATTTTCTGAGGTGTTTGGGATAAATGTCCCCTGTATTTTATGAGGTGTTTGGGATAAATGTCCCCTGTATTTCATGTAGCGTTTGGGATAAATGTCCCCTGTATTTTATGTGGTGTTTGGGATCAATGTCCCCTGTATTTTATGAGGTGTTTGGGATATATGTCCCCTGTATTTTATGAGGTGTTTGGGATATATGTCCCCTGTATTTCATGTGGCGTTTGGGATAAATGTCCCCTGTATTTTATGTGGTGTTTGGGATAAATGTCCCCTGTATTTTATGTGGACTTTGGGATAAATGTCCCCTGTATTTTATGTGGACTTTGGGATAAATGTCCCCTGTATTTTATGTGGACTTTGGGATAAATGTCCCCTGTATTTTATGTGGTGTTTGGGATAAATGTCCCCTGTATTTTCTGTGCTGTTTGTTGAATGTCCCCTGTATTTCATGTGGCGTTTGGGATAAATGTCCCCTGTATTTTATGTAGTGTTTGTTGAATGTCCCCTTTATTTCATGTGGCGTTTGGGATAAAAGTCCCCTGTATTTTATGTCGAGTTTGTTGAATGTCCCCTGTATTTTATGTCGTGTTTGTTGAATGTCCCCTGTATTTTATGTGGTGTTTGTTGAATGTCTCCTGTATTTTATGTGGTGTTTGGGATAAATGTCCCCTGTATTTTATGTAGAGTTTGTTAAATGTCCGCTGTATTTTATGTGGTGTTTGGGATAAATGTCCCCTGTATTTCATGTGGCGTTTGGGATAAATGTCCCCTGTAATTTTTGTGATGTTTGTTGAATGTCCCCTGTATTTTATGTGGTGTCTGGGATATATGTCCCCTGTATTTTATGTGGACTTTGGGATAAATGTCCCCTGTATTTTATGTGGTGTTAGGGATAAATGTCCCCTGTGTTTTATGTGCTGTTTGTTGAATGTCCCCTGTATTTTATGTGGTGTTTGGGATAAATGTCCCCTGTATTTTATGAGGTGTTTGGGATAAATGTCCCCTGTATTTTATGAGGTGTTTGGGATAAATGTCCCCTGTATTTCATGTAGCGTTTAGGATAAATGTCCCCTGTATTTTATGTGGTGTTTGGGATCAATGTCCCCTGTATTTTATGAGGTGTTTGGGATAAATGTCCCCTGTATTTCATGTGGCGTTTGGGAGAAATGTCCCCTGTATTTTATGTGGTGTTTGGGATAAATGTCCCCTGTATTTTATGTGGTGTTTGGGATAAATGTCCCCTGTATTTTTGTGGTGTTTGTTGAATGTCCCCTGTATTTCATGTGGCGTTTGGGATAAATGTCCCCTGTATTTTATGTGGTGTTTGGGATAAATGTCCCCTGTATTTTATGTGGTGTCTGGGATATATGTCCCCTGTATTTTATGTGGACTTTGGGATATATGTCCCCTGTATTTTATGTGGACTTTGGGATAAATGTCCCCTGTATTTTTTGTGGTGTTTGTTGAATGTCCCCTGTATTTCATGTGGCGTTTGGGATAAATGTCCCCTGTATTTTATGTGGTGTTTGGGATAAATGTCCCCTGTATTTTATGTGGTGTCTGGGATATATGTCCCCTGTATTTTATGTGGTGTCTGGGATATATGTCCCCTGTATTTTATGTGGACTTTGGGATAAATGTCCCCTGTATTTTCTGTGCTGTTTGGGATAAATGTCCCCTGTATTTCATGTGGCGTTTGGGATAAATGTCCCCTGTATTTGTTGTGGTGTTTGTTGAATGTCCCCTGTATTTCATGTGGCGTTTGGGATAAATGTCCCCTGTATTTTATGTAGTGTTTGTTGAATGTCCCCTGTATTTTATGTGGCGTTTGGGATAAAGGTCCCCTGTATTTTTTGTGGTATTTGTTGAATGTCCTCTGTATTTCATTTTGCGTTTGGGATAAATGTCCCCTGTATTTTATGAGGTGTTTGTTGAATGTCCCCTGTATTTTATCTTGTGTTTGGGATAAATGTCCCCTGTATTTCATGTGTCGTTTGGGATTAATGTCCCCTGTATTTTTTGTGCTGTTTGTTCAATGTCCCCTGTATTTTATGTGGTGTTTGGGATAAATGACCCCTGTATTTCATGTAGCATTTGGGATAAATGTCCCCTGTATTTTATGTGTTGTTTGGGATAAATGTCCCCTGTATTTTCTGAGGTGTTTGGGATAAATGTCCCCTGTATTTTATGAGGTGTTTGGGATAAATGTCCCCTGTATTTCATGTAGCGTTTGGGATAAATGTCCCCTGTATTTTATGTGGTGTTTGGGATCAATGTCCCCTGTATTTTATGAGGTGTTTGGGATATATGTCCCCTGTATTTTATGTGGCGTTTGGGATAAATGTCCCCTGTATTTTATGTGGTGTTTGGGATAAATGTCCCCTGTATTTTATGTGGACTTTGGGATAAATGTCCCCTGTATTTTATGTGGACTTTGGGATAAATGTCCCCTGTATTTTATGTGGACTTTGGGATAAATGTCCCCTGTATTTTATGTGGTGTTTGGGATAAATGTCCCCTGTATTTTCTGTGCTGTTTGTTGAATGTCCCCTGTATTTTATGTGGTGTTTGGGATAAATGTCCCCTGGATTTCATGTGGCGTTTGGGATAAATGTCCCCTGTATTTTATGTAGTGTTTGTTGAATGTCCCCTTTATTTCATGTGGCGTTTGGGATAAAAGTCCCCTGTATTTTATGTCGAGTTTGTTGAATGTCCCCTGTATTTTATGTCGTGTTTGTTGAATGTCCCCTGTATTTTATGTGGTGTTTGTTGAATGTCTCCTGTATTTTATGTGGTGTTTGGGATAAATGTCCCCTGTATTTTATGTAGAGTTTGTTAAATGTCCCCTGTATTTTATGTGGTGTTTGGGATAAATGTCCCCTGTATTTCATGTGGCGTTTGGGATAAATGTCCCCTGTAATTTTTGTGATGTTTGTTGAATGTCCCCTGTATTTTATGTGGTGTCTGGGATATATGTCCCCTGTATTTTATGTGGACTTTGGGATAAATGTCCCCTGTATTTTATGTGGTGTTAGGGATAAATGTCCCCTGTGTTTTATGTGCTGTTTGTTGAATGTCCCCTGTATTTTATGTGGTGTTTGGGATAAATGTCCCCTGTATTTTATGAGGTGTTTGGGATAAATGTCCCCTGTATTTTATGAGGTGTTTGGGATAAATGTCCCCTGTATTTCATGTAGCGTTTGGGATAAATGTCCCCTGTATTTTATGTGGTGTTTGGGATCAATGTCCCCTGTATTTTATGAGGTGTTTGGGATAAATGTCCCCTGTATTTCATGTGGCGTTTGGGAGAAATGTCCCCTGTATTTTATGTGGTGTTTGGGATAAATGTCCCCTGTATTTTATGTGGTGTTTGGGATAAATGTCCCCTGTATTTCATGTGGCGTTTGGGATAAATGTCCCCTGTATTTTATGTGGTGTTTGGGATAAATGTCCCCTGTATTTTATGTGGTGTCTGGGATATATGTCCCCTGTATTTTATGTGGACTTTGGGATATATGTCCCCTGTATTTTATGTGGACTTTGGGATAAATGTCCCCTGTATTTTTTGTGGTGTTTGTTGAATGTCCCCTGTATTTCATGTGGCGTTTGGGATAAATGTCCCCTGTATTTTATGTGGTGTTTGGGATAAATGTCCCCTGTATTTTATGTGGTGTTTGGGATATATGTCCCCTGTATTTTATGTGGACTTTGGGATAAATGTCCCCTGTATTTTTTGTGGTGTTTGTTGAATGTCCCCTGTATTTCATGTGGCGTTTGGGATAAATGTCCCCTGTATTTTATGTGGTGTTTGGGATAAATGTCCCCTGTATTTTATGTGGTGTCTGGGATATATGTCCCCTGTATTTTATGTGGACTTTGGGATATATGTCCCCTGTATTTCATGTGGCGTTTGGGATAAATGTCCCCTGTATTTTATGTCGTGTTTGTTGAATGTCCCCTTTATTTCATGTGGCGTATGGGATAAATGTCCCCTGTATTTCATGTCGAGTTTGTTGAATGTCCCCTGTATTTTATGTCGTGTTTGTTGAATGTCCCCTGTATTTTATGTCGTGTTTGTTGAATGTCCCCTGTATTTTATGTCGTGTTTGTTGAATGTCCCCTGTATTTTATGTGGTGTTTGTTGAATGTCTCCTGTATTTTATGTGGTGTTTGGGATAAATGTCCCCTGTATTTTATGTAGAGTTTGTTAAATGTCCGCTGTATTTTATGTGGTGTTTGGGATAAATGTCCCCGGTATTTTAAGTAGTGTTTGTTGAATGTCCCCTGTATTTTATGTGGTGTTTGGGATAAATATCCCCTGTATTTTTTGTGGTGTTTGTTGAATGTCCCCTGTATTTCATGTGGCGTTTGGGATAAATGTCCCCTGTATTTTTTGTAATGTTTGTTGAATGTCCCCTGTATTTTATGTGGTGTCTGGGATATATGTCCCCTGTATTTTATGTGGACTTTGGGATAAATGTCCCCTGTATTTTCTGTGCTGTTTGTTGAATGTCCCCTGTATTTTATGTGGTGTTTGGGATAAATGTCCCCTGTATTTCATGTGGCGTTTGGGATAAATGTCCCCTGTATTTCATGTGGCGTTTGGGATAAATGTCCCCTGTATTTGTTGTGGTGTTTGTTGAATGTCCCCTGTATTTCATGTGGCGTTTGGGATAAATGTCCCCTGTATTTTATGTAGTGTTTGTTGAATGTCCCCTGTATTTTATGTGGCGTTTGGGATAAAGGTCCCCTGTATTTTTTGTGGTATTTGTTGAATGTCCTCTGTATTTCATGTTGCGTTTGGGATAAATGTCCCCTGTATTTTATGAGGTGTTTGTTGAATGTCCCCTGTATTTTATCTTGTGTTTGGGATAAATGTCCCCTGTATTTCATGTGTCGTTTGGGATTAATGTCCCCTGTATTTTTTGTGCTGTTTGTTGAATGTCCCCTGTATTTTATGCGGTGTTTGGGATAAATGACCCCTGTATTTCATGTAGCATTTGGGATAAATGTCCCCTGTATTTTATGTGTTGTTTGGGATAAATGTCCCCTGTATTTTCTGAGGTGTTTGGGATAAATGTCCCCTGTATTTTATGAGGTGTTTGGGATAAATGTCCCCTGTATTTCATGTGGCGTTTGGGATAAATGTCCCCTGTATTTTATGTGGTGTTTGGGATCAATGTCCCCTGTATTTTTTGTGGTGTTTGTTGAATGTCCCCTGTATTTTATGTGGACTTTGGGATAAATGTCCCCTATATTTTATGTGGTGTCTGGGATATATGTCCCCTGTATTTTATGTGGACTTTGGGATAAATGTCCCCTGTATTTTATGTGGTGTTTGGGATAAATGTCCCCTGTATTTTCTGTGCTGCTTGTTGAATGTCCCCTGTATTTTATGTGGTGTTTGGGATAAATGTCCCCTGGATTTCATGTGGCGTTTGGGATAAATGTCTCCTGTATTTTTTGTGGTGTTTGTTGAATGTCCCCTGTATTTTATGTGGTGTTTGGGATAAATGTCCCCTGTATTTTCTGTGCTGTTTGTTGAATGCCCCCTGTATTTTATGTGGTGTTTGGGATAAATGTCCCCTGTATTTCATGTGGCGTTTGGGATAAATGTCCCCTGTATTTTATGTAGTGTTTGTTGAATGTCCCCTTTATTTCATGTGGCGTTTGGGATAAAAGTCCCCTGTATTTTATGTCGAG
The DNA here is from genome assembly GCF_036365525.1 of Heterodontus francisci. NCBI lineage: Eukaryota > Metazoa > Chordata > Chondrichthyes > Heterodontiformes > Heterodontidae > Heterodontus > Heterodontus francisci. The sequence goes on from NC_090413.1 coordinate 6,666,581, forward strand.
TTTGTTGAATGTCCCCTGTATTTTATGTCGTGTTTGTTGAATGTCCGCTGTATTTTATGTGGTGTTTGGGATAAATGTCCCCTGTATTTTATGTAGAGTTTGTTAAATGTCCGCTGTATTTTATGTGGTGTTTGGGATAAATGTCCCCTGTATTTCATGTGGCGTTTGGGATAAATGTCCCCTGTATTTTTTGTGGTGTTTGTTGAATGTCCCCTGTATTTCATGTGGCGTTTGGGATAAATGTCCCCTGTAATTTTTGTGATGTTTGTTGAATGTCCCCTGTATTTTATGTGGTGTCTGGGATATATGTCCCCTGTATTTTATGTGGTGTTTGTTGAATGTCCCCTGTATTTTATGTGGTGTCTGGGATATATGTCCCCTGTATTTTATGTGGTGTTAGGGATAAATGTCCCCTGTGTTTTATGTGCTGTTTGTTGAATGTCCCCTGTATTTTATGTGGTGTTTGGGATAAATGTCCCCTGTATTTTATGAGGTGTTTGGGATAAATGTCCCCTGTATTTTATGAGGTGTTTGGGATAAATGTCCCCTGTATTTTATGAGGTGTTTGGGATAAATGTCCCCTGTATTTTATGTAGCGTTTGGGATAAATGTCCCCTGTATTTTATGTGGTGTTTGGGATCAATGTCCCCTGTATTTTATGAGGTGTTTGGGATAAATGTCCCCTGTATTTCATGTGGCGTTTGGGATAAATGTCCCCTGTATTTTATGTGGTGTTTGGGATAAATGTCCCCTGTATTTTATGTGGTGTTTGGGATAAATGTCCCCTGTATTTTATGTGGACTTTGGGATAAATGTCCCCTATATTTTATGTGGTGTCTGGGATATATGTCCCCTGTATTTTATGTGGACTTTGGGATATATGTCCCCTGTATTTTATGTGGACTTTGGGATAAATGTCCCCTGTATTTTTTGTGGTGTTTGTTGAATGTCCCCTGTATTTCATGTGGCGTTTGGGATAAATGTCCCCTGTATTTTATGTCGTGTTTGTTGAATGTCCCCTTTATTTCATGTGGCGTTTGGGATAAATGTCCCCTGTATTTTATGTCGAGTTTGTTGAATGTCCCCTGTATTTTATGTCGTGTTTGTTGAATGTCCCCTGTATTTTATGTCGTGTTTGTTGAATGTCCCCTGTATTTTATGTCGTGTTTGTTGAATGTCCCCTGTATTTTATGTCGTGTTTGTTGAATGTCCCCTGTATTTTATGTCGTGTTTGTTGAATGTCCCCTGTATTTTATGTGGTGTTTGTTGAATGTCTCCTGTATTTTATGTGGTGTTTGGGATAAATGTCCCCTGTATTTTATGTTCTTCTTCTTTTTCTTCTTTTCTTTTGGGCCTCCTTATCTCGAGAGACAATGGATACGCGCCTGGAGGTGGTCAGTGGTTTGTGAAGCAGCGCCTGGAGTGGCTATAAAGGCCAATTCTGGAGTGACAGGCTCTTCCACAGGTGCTGCAGAGAAATTTGTTTGTTGGGGCTGTTGCACAGTTGGCTCTCCCCTTGCGCCTCTGTCTTTTTTCCTGCCAACTACTAAGTCTCTTCGACTCGCCACAATTTAGCCCTGTCTTTATGGCTGCCCGCCAGCTCTGGCGAATGCTGGCAACTGACTCCCACGACTTGTGATCAATGTCACACGATTTCATGTCGCGTTTGCAGACGTCTTTATAACGGAGACATGGACGGCCGGTGGGTCTGATACCAGTGGCGAGCTCGCTGTACAATGTGTCTTTGGGGATCCTGCCATCTTCCATGCGGCTCACATGGCCAAGCCATCTCAAGCGCCGCTGACTCAGTAGTGTGTATAAGCTGGGGATGTTGGCCGCTTCAAGGACTTCTGTGTTGGAGATATAGTCCTGCCACCTGATGCCAAGTATTCTCCGAAGGCAGCGAAGATGGAATGAATTGAGACGTCGCTCTTGGCTGGCATACGTTGTCCAGGCCTCGCTGCCGTAGAGCAAGGTACTGAGGACACAGGCCTGATACACTCGGACTTTTGTGTTCCGTGTCAGTGCGCCATTTTCCCACACTCTCTTGGCCAGTCTGAACATAGCAGTGGAAGCCTTACCCATGCGCTTGTTGATTTCTGCATCTAGAGACAGGTTACTGGTGATAGTTGAGCCTAGGTAGGTGAACTCTTGAACCACTTCCAGAGCGTGGTCGCCAATATTGATGGATGGAGCATTTCTGACATCCTGCCCCATGATGTTCGTTTTCTTGAGGCTGATGGTTAGGCCAAATTCATTGCAGGCAGACGCAAACCTGTCGATGAGACTCTGCAGGCATTCTTCAGTGTGAGATGTTAAAGCAGCATCGTCAGCAAAGAGGAGTTCTCTGATGAGGACTTTCCGTACTTTGGACTTCGCTCTTAGACGGGCAAGGTTGAACAACCTGCCCCCTGATCTTGTGTGGAGGAAAATTCCTTCTTCAGAGTTTGTTAAATGTCCCCTGTATTTTATGTGGTGTTTGGGATAAATGTCCCCGGTATTTTAAGTAGTGTTTGTTGAATGTCCCCTGTATTTTATGTGGTGTTTGGGATAAATATCCCCTGTATTTCATGTGGCGTTTGGGATAAATGTCCCCTGTATTTTTTGTGGTGTTTGTTGAATGTCCCCTGTATTTCATGTGGCGTTTGGGATAAATGTCCCCTGTATTTTTTGTGATGTTTGTTGAATGTCCCCTGTATTTTATGTGGTGTCTGGGATATATGTCCCCTGTATTTTATGTGGACTTTGGGATAAATGTCCCCTGTATTTTCTGTGCTGTTTGTTGAATGTCCCCTGTATTTTATGTGGTGTTTGGGATAAATGTCCCCTGTATTTCATGTGGCTTTTGGGATAAATGTCCCCTGTATTTCATGTGGCGTTTGGGATAAATGTCCCCTGTATTTGTTGTGGTGTTTGTTGAATGTCCCCTGTATTTCATGTGGCGTTTGGGATAAATGTCCCCTGTATTTTATGTAGTGTTTATTGAATGTCCCCTGTATTTTATGTGGCGTTTGGGATAAATGTCCCCTGTATTTGTTGTGGTGTTTGTTGAATGTCCCCTGTATTTCATGTGGCGTTTGGGATAAATGTCCCCTGTATTTTATGTAGTGTTTGTTGAATGTCCCCTGTATTTTATGTGGCGTTTGGGATAAAGGTCCCCTGTATTTTTTGTGGTATTTGTTGAATGTCCTCTGTATTTCATGTTGCGTTTGGGATAAATGTCCCCTGTATTTTATGAGGTGTTTGTTGAATGTCCCCTGTATTTTATCTTGTGTTTGGGATAAATGTCCCCTGTATTTTATGTGGTGTTTGGGATAAATGACCCCTGTATTTCATGTAGCATTTGGGATAAATGTCCCCTGTATTTTATGTGTTGTTTGGGATAAATGTCCCCTGTATTTTCTGAGGTGTTTGGGATAAATGTCCCCTGTATTTTATGAGGTGTTTGGGATAAATGTCCCCTGTATTTCATGTAGCGTTTGGGATAAATGTCCCCTGTATTTTATGTGGTGTTTGGGATCAATGTCCCCTGTATTTTATGAGGTGTTTGGGATAAATGTCCCCTGTATTTCATGTGGCGTTTGGGATAAATGTCCCCTGTATTTCATGTGGCGTTTGGGATAAATGTCCCCTGTATTTTATGTGGTGTTTGGGATAAATGTCCCCTGTATTTTTTGTGGTGTTTGTTGAATGTCCCCTGTATTTTATGTGGACTTTGGGATAAATGTCCCCTATATTTTATGTGGTGTCTGGGATATATGTCCCCTGTATTTTATGTGGACTTTGTGATAAATGTCCCCTGTATTTTATGTGGTGTTTGGGATAAATGTCCCCTGTATTTTCTGTGCTGTTTGTTGAATGTCCCCTGTATTTTATGTGGTGTTTGGGATAAATGTCCCCTGGATTTCATGTGGCGTTTGGGATAAATGTCCCCTGTATTTTTTGTGGTGTTTGTTGAATGTCCCCTGTATTTCATGTGGCGTTTGGGATAAATGTCCCCTGTATTTTATGTAGTGTTTGTTGAATGTCCCCTTTATTTCATGTGGCGTTTGGGATAAAAGTCCCCTGTATTTTATGTCGAGTTTGTTGAATGTCCCCTGTATTTTATGTCGTGTTTGTTGAATGTCCCCTGTATTTTATGTGGTGTTTGTTGAATGTCTCCTGTATTTTATGTGGTGTTTGGGATAAATGTCCCCTGTATTTTATGTAGAGTTTGTTAAATGTCCGCTGTATTTTATGTGGTGTTTGGGATAAATGTCCCCTGTATTTCATGTGGCGTTTGGGATAAATGTCCCCTGTATTTGTTGTGGTGTTTGTTGAATGTCCCCTGTATTTCATGTGGCGTTTGGGATAAATGTCCCCTGTATTTTATGTAGTGTTTGTTGAATGTCCCCTGTATTTTATGTGGACTTTGGGATAAATGTCCCCTGTATTTTATGTGGTGTTAGGGATAAATGTCCCCTGTGTTTTATGTGCTGTTTGTTGAATGTCCCCTGTATTTTATGTGGTGTTTGGGATAAATGTCCCCTGTATTTCATGTGGCGTTTGGGATAAATGTCCCCTGTATTTGTTGTGGTGTTTGTTGAATGTCCCCTGTATTTTATGTCGTGTTTGTTGAATGTCCCCTGTATTTTATGTCGTGTTTGTTGAATGTCCCCTGTATTTTATGTGGTGTTTGTTGAATGTCCCCTGTATTTTATGTGGTGTCTGGGATATATGTCCCCTGTATTTTATGTGGACTTTGGGATAAATGTCCCCTGTATTTTCTGTGCTGTTTGTTGAATGTCCCCTGTATTTTATGTGGTGTTTGGGATAAATGTCCCCTGTATTTCATGTGGCGTTTGGGATAAATGTCCCCTGTATTTCATGTGGCGTTTGGGATAAATGTCCCCTGTATTTGTTGTGGTGTTTGTTGAATGTCCCCTGTATTTCATGTGGCGTTTGGGATAAATGTCCCCTGTATTTTATGTAGTGTTTGTTGAATGTCCCCTGTATTTTATGTGGCGTTTGGGATAAAGGTCCCCTGTATTTTTTGTGGTATTTGTTGAATGTCCTCTGTATTTCATGTTGCGTTTGGGATAAATGTCCCCTGTATTTTATGAGGTGTTTGTTGAATGTCCCCTGTATTTTATCTTGTGTTTGGGATAAATGTCCCCTGTATTTCATGTGTCGTTTGGGATTAATGTCCCCTGTATTTTTTGTGCTGTTTGTTGAATGTCCCCTGTATTTTATGTGGTGTTTGGGATAAATGACCCCTGTATTTCATGTAGCATTTGGGATAAATGTCCCCTGTATTTTATGTGTTGTTTGGGATAAATGTCCCCTGTATTTTCTGAGGTGTTTGGGATAAATGTCCCCTGTATTTTATGAGGTGTTTGGGAAAAATGTCCCCTGTATTTCATGTGGCGTTTGGGATAAATGTCCCCTGTATTTTATGTGGTGTTTGTTGAATGTCCCCTGTATTTTATGTGGACTTTGGGATAAATGTCCCCTATATTTTATGTGGTGTCTGGGATATATGTCCCCTGTATTTTATGTGGACTTTGGGATAAATGTCCCCTGTATTTTATGTGGTGTTTGGGATAAATGTCCCCTGTATTTTCTGTGCTGCTTGTTGAATGTCCCCTGTATTTTATGTGGTGTTTGGGATAAATGTCCCCTGGATTTCATGTGGCGTTTGGGATAAATGTCTCCTGTATTTTTTGTGGTGTTTGTTGAATGTCCCCTGTATTTTATGTGGTGTTTGGGATAAATGTCCCCTGTATTTTCTGTGCTGTTTGTTGAATGTCCCCTGTATTTTATGTGGTGTTTGGGATAAATGTCCCCTGTATTTCATGTGGCGTTTGGGATAAATGTCCCCTGTATTTTATGTAGTGTTTGTTGAATGTCCCCTTTATTTCATGTGGCGTTTGGGATAAAAGTCCCCTGTATTTTATGTCGAGTTTGTTGAATGTCCCCTGTATTTTATGTCGTGTTTGTTGAATGTCCCCTGTATTTTATGTGGTGTTTGGGATAAATGTCCCCTGTATTTTATGTAGAGTTCGTTAAATGTCCGCTGTATTTTATGTGGTGTTTGGGATAAATGTCCCCTGTATTTCATGTGGCGTTTGGGATAAATGTCCCCTGTATTTTTTGTGGTGTTTGTTGAATGTCCCCTGTATTTCATGTGGCGTTTGGGATAAATGTCCCCTGTAATTTTTGTGATGTTTGTTGAATGTCCCCTGTATTTTATGTGGTGTCTGGGATATATGTCCCCTGTATTTTATGTGGACTTTGGGATAAATGTCCCCTGTGTTTTATGTGCTGTTTGTTGAATGTCCCCTGTATTTTATGTGGTGTTTGGGATAAATGTCCCCTGTATTTTATGAGGTGTTTGGGATAAATGTCCCCTGTATTTTATGAGGTGTTTGGGATAAATGTCCCCTGTATTTTATGAGGTGTTTGGGATAAATGTCCCCTGTATTTCATGTAGCGTTTGGGATAAATGTCCCCTGTATTTTATGTGGTGTTTGGGATCAATGTCCCCTGTATTTTATGAGGTGTTTGGGATAAATGTCCCCTGTATTTCATGTGGCGTTTGGGATAAATGTCCCCTGTATTTTATGTGGTGTTTGGGATAAATGTCCCCTGTATTTTATGTGGACTTTGGGATAAATGTCCCCTATATTTTATGTGGTGTCTGGGATATATGTCCCCTGTATTTTATGTGGACTTTGGGATATATGTCCCCTGTATTTTATGTGGACTTTGGGATAAATGTCCCCTGTATTTTTTGTGGTGTTTGTTGAATGTCCCCTGTATTTCATGTGGCGTTTGGGATAAATGTCCCCTGTATTTTATGTCGTGTTTGTTGAATGTCCCCTTTATTTCATGTGGCGTTTGGGATAAATGTCCCCTGTATTTTATGTCGAGTTTGTTGAATGTCCCCTGTATTTTATGTCGTGTTTGTTGAATGTCCCCTGTATTTTATGTCGTGTTTGTTGAATGTCCCCTGTATTTTATGTCGTGTTTGTTGAATGTCCCCTGTATTTTATGTCGTGTTTGTTGAATGTCCCCTGTCTTTTATGTGGTGTTTGTTGAATGTCTCCTGTATTTTATGTGGTGTTTGGGATAAATGTCCCCTGTATTTTATGTAGAGTTTGTTAAATGTCCCCTGTATTTTATGTGGTGTTTGGGATAAATGTCCCCGGTATTTTAAGTAGTGTTTGTTGAATGTCCCCTGTATTTTATGTGGTGTTTGGGATAAATATCCCCTGTATTTCATGTGGCGTTTGGGATAAATGTCCCCTGTATTTTTTGTGGTGTTTGTTGAATGTCCCCTGTATTTCATGTGGCGTTTGGGATAAATGTCCCCTGTATTTTATGTGGTGTCTGGGATATATGTCCCCTGTATTTTATGTGGACTTAGGGATAAATGTCCCCTGTATTTTCTGTGCTGTTTGTTGAATGTCCCCTGTATTTTATGTGGTGTTTGGGATAAATGTCCCCTGTATTTCATGTGGCGTTTGGGATAAATGTCCCCTGTATTTCATGTGGCGTTTGGGATAAATGTCCCCTGTATTTGTTGTGGTGTTTGTTGAATGTCCCCTGTATTTCATGTGGCGTTTGGGATAAATGTCCCCTGTATTTTATGTAGTGTTTGTTGAATGTCCCCTGTATTTTATGTGGCGTTTGGGATAAAGGTCCCCTGTATTTTTTGTGGTATTTGTTGAATGTCCTCTGTATTTCATGTTGCGTTTGGGATAAATGTCCCCTGTATTTTATGAGGTGTTTGTTGAATGTCCCCTGTATTTTATCTTGTGTTTGGGAAAAATGTCCCCTGTATTTTATGTGGTGTTTGGGATAAATGACCCCTGTATTTCATGTAGCATTTGGGATAAATGTCCCCTGTATTTTATGTGTTGTTTGGGATAAATGTCCCCTGTATTTTCTGAGGTGTTTGGGATAAATGTCCCCTGTATTTTATGAGGTGTTTGGGATAAATGTCCCCTGTATTTCATGTAGCGTTTGGGATAAATGTCCCCTGTATTTTATGTGGTGTTTGGGATCAATGTCCCCTGTATTTTATGAGGTGTTTGGGATAAATGTCCCCTGTATTTCATGTGGCGTTTGGGATAAATGTCCCCTGTATTTCATGTGGCGTTTGGGATAAATGTCCCCTGTATTTTATGTGGTGTTTGGGATAAATGTCCCCTGTATTTTTTGTGGTGTTTGTTGAATGTCCCCTGTATTTTATGTGGACTTTGGGATAAATGTCCCCTATATTTTATGTGGTGTCTGGGATATATGTCCCCTGTATTTTATGTGGACTTTGTGATAAATGTCCCCTGTATTTTATGTGGTGTTTGGGATAAATGTCCCCTGTATTTTCTGTTCTGTTTGTTGAATGTCCCCTGTATTTTATGTGGTGTTTGGGATAAATGTCCCCTGGATTTCATGTGGCGTTTGGGATAAATGTCCCCTGTATTTTTTGTGGTGTTTGTTGAATGTCCCCTGTATTTCATGTGGCGTTTGGGATAAATGTCCCCTGTATTTTATGTAGTGTTTGTTGAATGTCCCCTTTATTTCATGTGGCGTTTGGGATAAAAGTCCCCTGTATTTTATGTCGAGTTTGTTGAATGTCCCCTGTATTTTATGTCGTGTTTGTTGAATGTCCCCTGTATTTTATGTGGTGTTTGTTGAATGTCTCCTGTATGATATGTGGTGTTTGGGATAAATGTCCCCTGTATTTTATGTAGAGTTTGTTAAATGTCCGCTGTATTTTATGTGGCGTTTGGGATAAATGTCCCATGTAATTTTTGTGATGTTTGTTGAATGTCCCCTGTATTTTATGTGGTGTCTGGGATATATGTCCCCTGTATTTTATGTGGACTTTGGGATAAATGTCCCCTGTATTTTATGTGGTGTTAGGGATAAATGTCCCCTGTGTTTTATGTGCTGTTTGTTGAATGTCCCCTGTATTTTATGTGGTGTTTGGGATAAATGTCCCCTGTATTTCATGTGGCGTTTGGGATAAATGTCCCCTGTATTTGTTGTGGTGTTTGTTGAATGTCCCCTGTATTTTATGTCGTGTTTGTTGAATGTCCCCTGTATTTTATGTGGTGTTTGGGATAAATGTCCCCTGTATTTCATGTGGCGTTTGGGATAAATGTCCCCTGTATTTTATGTGGCGTTTGGGATAAAGGTCCCCTGTATTTTTTGTGGTATTTGTTGAATGTCCTCTGTATTTCATGTTGCGTTTGGGATAAATGTCCCCTGTATTTTATGAGGTGTTTGTTGAATGTCCCCTGTATTTTATCTTGTGTTTGGGATAAATGTCCCCTGTATTTCATGTGTCGTTTGGGATTAATGTCCCCTGTATTTTTTGTGCTGTTTGTTGAATGTCCCCTGTATTTTATGTGGTGTTTGGGATAAATGACCCCTGTATTTCATGTAGCATTTGGGATAAATGTCCCCTGTATTTTATGTGTTGTTTGGGATAAATGTCCCCTGTATTTTCTGAGGTGTTTGGGATAAATGTCCCCTGTATTTTATGAGGTGTTTGGGATAAATGTCCCCTGTATTTCATGTGGCGTTTGGGATAAATGTCCCCTGTATTTTATGTGGTGTTTGTTGAATGTCCCCTGTATTTTATGTGGACTTTGGGATAAATGTCCCCTATATTTTATGTGGTGTCTGGGATATATGTCCCCTGTATTTTATGTGGACTTTGGGATAAATGTCCCCTGTATTTTATGTGGTGTTTGGGATAAATGTCCCCTGTATTTTCTGTGCTGCTTGTTGAATGTCCCCTGTATTTTATGTGGTGTTTGGGATAAATGTCCCCTGGATTTCATGTGGCGTTTGGGATAAATGTCTCCTGTATTTTTTGTGGTGTTTGTTGAATGTCCCCTGTATTTTATGTGGTGTTTGGGATAAATGTCCCCTGTATTTTCTGTGCTGTTTGTTGAATGTCCCCTGTATTTTATGTGGTGTTTGGGATAAATGTCCCCTGTATTTCATGTGGCGTTTGGGATAAATGTCCCCTGTATTTTATGTAGTGTTTGTTGAATGTCCCCTTTATTTCATGTGGCGTTTGGGATAAAAGTCCCCTGTATTTTATGTCGAGTTTGTTGAATGTCCCCTGTATTTTATGTCGTGTTTGTTGAATGTCCCCTGTATTTTATGTGGTGTTTGGGATAAATGTCCCCTGTATTTTATGTAGAGTTCGTTAAATGTCCGCTGTATTTTATGTGGTGTTTGGGATAAATGTCCCCTGTATTTCATGTGGCGTTTGGGATAAATGTCCCCTGTATTTTTTGTGGTGTTTGTTGAATGTCCCCTGTATTTCATGTGGCGTTTGGGATAAATGTCCCCTGTAATTTTTGTGATGTTTGTTGAATGTCCCCTGTATTTTATGTGGTGTCTGGGATATATGTCCCCTGTATTTTATGTGGACTTTGGGATAAATGTCCCCTGTATTTTATGTGGTGTTAGGGATAAATGTCCCCTGTGTTTTATGTGCTGTTTGTTGAATGTCCCCTGTATTTTATGTGGTGTTTGGGATAAATGTCCCCTGTATTTTATGAGGTGTTTGGGATAAATGTCCCCTGTATTTTATGAGGTGTTTGGGATAAATGTCCCCTGTATTTTATGAGGTGTTTGGGATAAATGTCCCCTGTATTTTATGTGGTGTTTGGGATCAATGTCCCCTGTATTTTATGTGGTGTTTGGGATAAATGTCCCCTGTATTTTATGAGGTGTTTGGGATAAATGTCCCCTGTATTTTATGAGGTGTTTGGGATAAATGTCCCCTGTATTTTATGAGGTGTTTGGGATAAATGTCCCCTGTATTTCATGTAGCGTTTGGGATAAATGTCCCCTGTATTTTATGTGGTGTTTGGGATCAATGTCCCCTGTATTTTATGAGGTGTTTGGGATAAATGTCCCCTGTATTTCATGTGGCGTTTGGGATAAATGTCCCCTGTATTTTATGTGGTGTTTGGGATAAATGTCCCCTGTATTTTATGTGGTGTTTGGGATAAATGTCCCCTGTATTTTATGTGGACTTTGGGATAAATGTCCCCTATATTTTATGTGGTGTCTGGGATATATGTCCCCTGTATTTTATGTGGACTTTGGGATATATGTCCCCTGTATTTTATGTGGACTTTGGGATAAATGTCCCCTGTATTTTTTGTGGTGTTTGTTGAATGTCCCCTGTATTTCATGTGGCGTTTGGGATAAATGTCCCCTGTATTTTATGTCGTGTTTGTTGAATGTCCCCTTTATTTCATGTGGCGTTTGGGATAAATGTCCCCTGTATTTTATGTCGAGTTTGTTGAATGTCCCCTGTATTTTATGTCGTGTTTGTTGAATGTCCCCTGTATTTTATGTCGTGTTTGTTGAATGTCCCCTGTATTTTATGTCGTGTTTGTTGAATGTCCCCTGTATTTTATGTCGTGTTTGTTGAATGTCCCCTGTATTTTATGTCGTGTTTGTTGAATGTCCCCAGTCTTTTATGTGGTGTTTGTTGAATGTCTCCTGTATTTTATGTGGTGTTTGGGATAAATGTCCCCTGTATTTTATGTAGAGTTTGTTAAATGTCCCCTGTATTTTATGTGGTGTTTGGGATAAATGTCCCCGGTATTTTAAGTAGTGTTTGTTGAATGTCCCCTGTATTTTATGTGGTGTTTGGGATAAATATCCCCTGTATTTCATGTGGCGTTTGGGATAAATGTCCCCTGTATTTTTTGTGATGTTTGTTGAATGTCCCCTGTATTTTATGTGGTGTCTGGGATATATGTCCCCTGTATTTTATGTGGACTTAGGGATAAATGTCCCCTGTATTTTCTGTGCTGTTTGTTGAATGTCCCCTGTATTTTATGTGGTGTTTGGGATAAATGTCCCCTGTATTTCATGTGGCGTTTGGGATAAATGTCCCCTGTATTTCATGTGGCGTTTGGGATAAATGTCCCCTGTATTTGTTGTGGTGTTTGTTGAATGTCCCCTGTATTTCATGTGGCGTTTGGGATAAATGTCCCCTGTATTTTATGTAGTGTTTGTTGAATGTCCTCTGTATTTCATGTTGCGTTTGGGATAAATGTCCCCTGTATTTTATGAGGTGTTTGTTGAATGTCCCCTGTATTTTATCTTGTGTTTGGGAAAAATGTCCCCTGTATTTTATGTGGTGTTTGGGATAAATGACCCCTGTATTTCATGTAGCATTTGGGATAAATGTCCCCTGTATTTTATGTGTTGTTTGGGATAAATGTCCCCTGTATTTTCTGAGGTGTTTGGGATAAATGTACCCTGTATTTTATGAGGTGTTTGGGATAAATGTCCCCTGTATTTCATGTAGCGTTTGGGATAAATGTCCCCTGTATTTTATGTGGTGTTTGGGATCAATGTCCCCTGTATTTTATGAGGTGTTTGGGATAAATGTCCCCTGTATTTCATGTGGCGTTTGGGATAAATGTCCCCTGTATTTCATGTGGCGTTTGGGATAAATGTCCCCTGTATTTTATGTGGTGTTTGGGATAAATGTCCCCTGTATTTTTTGTGGTGTTTGTTGAATGTCCCCTGTATTTTATGTGGACTTTGGGATAAATGTCCCCTATATTTTATGTGGTGTCTGGGATATATGTCCCCTGTATTTTATGTGGACTTTGTGATAAATGTCCCCTGTATTTTATGTGGTGTTTGGGATAAATGTCCCCTGTATTTTCTGTGCTGTTTGTTGAATGTCCCCTGTATTTTATGTGGTGTTTGGGATAAATGTCCCCTGGATTTCATGTGGCGTTTGGGATAAATGTCCCCTGTATTTTTTGTGGTGTTTGTTGAATGTCCCCTGTATTTCATGTGGCGTTTGGGATAAATGTCCCCTGTATTTTATGTAGTGTTTGTTGAATGTCCCCTTTATTTCATGTGGCGTTTGGGATAAAAGTCCCCTGTATTTTATGTCGAGTTTGTTGAATGTCCCCTGTATTTTATGTCGTGTTTGTTGAATGTCCCCTGTATTTTATGTGGTGTTTGTTGAATGTCTCCTGTATTTTATGTGGTGTTTGGGATAAATGTCCCCTGTATTTTATGTAGAGTTTGTTAAATGTCCGCTGTATTTTATGTGGTGTTTGGGATAAATGTCCCCTGTATTTCATGTGGCGTTTGGGATAAATGTCCCCTGTAATTTTTGTGATGTTTGTTGAATGTCCCCTGTATTTTATGTGGTGTCTGGGATATATGTCCCCTGTATTTTATGTGGACTTTGGGATAAATGTCCCCTGTATTTTATGTGGTGTTAGGGATAAATGTCCCCTGTGTTTTATGTGCTGTTTGTTGAATGTCCCCTGTATTTTATGTGGTGTTTGGGATAAATGTCCCCTGTATTTCATGTGGCGTTTGGGATAAATGTCCCCTGTATTTGTTGTGGTGTTTGTTGAATGTCCCCTGTATTTTATGTCGTGTTTGTTGAATGTCCCCTGTATTTTATGTGGCGTTTGGGATAAATGTCCCCTGTATTTTATGTAGTGTTTGTTGAATGTCCCCTGTATTTTTTGTGGTGTTTGTTGAATGTCCCCTGTATTTTTTGTGGTGTTTGTTGAATGTCCCCTGTATTTTATGTGGTGTTTGTTGAATGTCCCCTGTATTTTATCTTGTGTTTGGGATAAATGTCCCCTGTATTTCATGTGTCGTTTGGGATAAATGTCCCCTGTATTTTTTGTGCTGTTTGTTGAATGTCCCCTGAATTTTTTGTGGTGTTTGGGATAAATGACCCCTGTATTTTATGTAGCGTTTGGGATAAATGTCCCCTGTATTTTATGTGGTGTTTGGGATAAATGTCCCCTGTATTTTATGTGGTGTTTGGGATAAATGTCCCCTGTATTTTATGAGGTGTTTGGGATAAATGTCCCCTGTATTTCATGTAGCATTTGGGATAAAAGACCCCTGTATTTTATGAGGTGTTTGGGATAAATGTCCCCTGTATTTCATGTAGCGTTTGGGATAAATGTCCCCTGTATTTTATGTGGCGTTAGGGTAAATGTCCCCTGTGTTTTCTGTGGTGTTTGTTGAATGTCCCCTGTATTTTATGTGGTGTTTGGGATATATGTCCCCTGTATTTTATGTGGACTTTGGGATAAATGTCCCCTGTATTTTATGTGGACTTTGGGATAAATGTCCCCTGTATTTTATGTGGTGTTTGGGATAAATGTTCCCTGTATTTTCTGTGCTGTTTGCTGAATGTCCCCTGTATTTTATGTGGAGTTTGGGATAAATGTCCCCTGTATTTCATGTGGCATTTGGGATAAATGTCCCCTGTAATTTATGTAGTGTTTGTTGAATGTCCCCTTTGTTTCATGTGGCGTTTGGGATAAATGTCCCCTGTATTTTATGTCCAGTTTGTTGAATGTCCCCTGTATTTTATGTCGTGTTGGTTGAATGTCTCCTGTATTTTATGTGGTGTTTGGGATAAATGTGCCCGGTATTTTAAGTAGTGTTTGTTGAATGTCCCCTGTATTTTATGTGGCGTTTGGGATAAATGTCCCCTGTATTTTTTGTGCTGTTTGTTGAATGTCCCCTGTATTTTATGTAGCGTTTGGGATAAATGTCCCCTGTATTTTATGTGGTGTTTGGGATAAATGTCCCCTGTATTTTATGAGGTGTTTGGGATAAATGACCCCTGTATTTCATGTAGCGTTTGGGATAAATGTCCCCTGTATTTTATGTGGTGTTTGGGATAAATGTCCCCTGTATTTTATGAGGTGTTTGGGATAAATGTTCCCTGTATTTTATATGGTGTTTGTTGAATGTCCCCTGTATTTCATGTAGCGTTTGGAATAAATGTCCCCTGTATTTTATGTGGTGTTTGGGATAAATGTCCCCTGTATTTTTTGTGGTGTTTGTTGAATGTCCCCTGTATTTCATGTTGCGTTTGGGATAAATGTCCCCTGTATTTTATATGGTGTTTGTTGAATGTCCCCTGTATTTTATGTGGCGTTTGGGATAAAGGTCCCCTGTATTTTTTGTGGTATTTGTTGAATGTCCTCTGTATTTCATGTTGCGTTTGGGATAAATGTCCCCTGTATTTTATGAGGTGTTTGTTGAATGTCCCCTGTATTTTATCTTGTGTTTGGGATAAATGTCCCCTGTATTTCATGTGTCGTTTGGGATTAATGTCCCCTGTATTTTTTGTGCTGTTTGTTGAATGTCCCCTGTATTTGATGTGGTGTTTGGGATAAATGACCCCTGTATTTCATGTAGCATTTGGGATAAATGTCCCCTGTATTTTATGTGTTGTTTGGGATAAATGTCCCCTGTATTTTCTGAGGTGTTTGGGATAAATGTCCCCTGTATTTTATGAGGTGTTTGGGATAAATGTCCCCTGTATTTCATGTGGCGTTTGGGATAAATGTCCCCTGTATTTTATGTGGTGTTTGTTGAATGTCCCCTGTATTTTATGTGGACTTTGGGATAAATGTCCCCTATATTTTATGTGGTGTCTGGGATATATGTCCCCTGTATTTTATGTGGACTTTGGGATAAATGTCCCCTGTATTTTATGTGGTGTTTGGGATAAATGTCCCCTGTATTTTCTGTGCTGCTTGTTGAATGTCCCCTGTATTTTATGTGGTGTTTGGGATAAATGTCCCCTGGATTTCATGTGGCGTTTGGGATAAATGTCTCCTGTATTTTTTGTGGTGTTTGTTGAATGTCCCCTGTATTTTATGTGGTGTTTGGGATAAATGTCCCCTGTATTTTCTGTGCTGTTTGTTGAATGTCCCCTGTATTTTATGTGGTGTTTGGGATAAATGTCCCCTGTATTTCATGTGGCGTTTGGGATAAATGTCCCCTGTATTTTATGTAGTGTTTGTTGAATGTCCCCTTTATTTCATGTGGCGTTTGGGATAAAAGTCCCCTGTATTTTATGTCGAGTTTGTTGAATGTCCCCTGTATTTTATGTCGTGTTTGTTGAATGTCCCCTGTATTTTATGTGGTGTTTGGGATAAATGTCCCCTGTATTTTATGTAGAGTTCGTTAAATGTCCGCTGTATTTTATGTGGTGTTTGGGATAAATGTCCCCTGTATTTCATGTGGCGTTTGGGATAAATGTCCCCTGTATTTTTTGTGGTGTTTGTTGAATGTCCCCTGTATTTCATGTGGCGTTTGGGATAAATGTCCCCTGTAATTTTTGTGATGTTTGTTGAATGTCCCCTGTATTTTATGTGGTGTCTGGGATATATGTCCCCTGTATTTTATGTGGACTTTGGGATAAATGTCCCCTGTATTTTATGTGGTGTTAGGGATAAATGTCCCCTGTGTTTTATGTGCTGTTTGTTGAATGTCCCCTGTATTTTATGTGGTGTTTGGGATAAATGTCCCCTGTATTTTATGAGGTGTTTGGGATAAATGTCCCCTGTATTTTATGAGGTGTTTGGGATAAATGTCCCCTGTATTTTATGAGGTGTTTGGGATAAATGTCCCCTGTATTTTATGTGGTGTTTGGGATCAATGTCCCCTGTATTTTATGTGGTGTTTGGGATAAATGTCCCCTGTATTTTATGAGGTGTTTGGGATAAATGTCCCCTGTATTTTATGAGGTGTTTGGGATAAATGTCCCCTGTATTTTATGAGGTGTTTGGGATAAATGTCCCCTGTATTTCATGTAGCGTTTGGGATAAATGTCCCCTGTATTTTATGTGGTGTTTGGGATCAATGTCCCCTGTATTTTATGAGGTGTTTGGGATAAATGTCCCCTGTATTTCATGTGGCGTTTGGGATAAATGTCCCCTGTATTTTATGTGGTGTTTGGGATAAATGTCCCCTGTATTTTATGTGGTGTTTGGGATAAATGTCCCCTGTATTTTATGTGGACTTTGGGATAAATGTCCCCTATATTTTATGTGGTGTCTGGGATATATGTCCCCTGTATTTTATGTGGACTTTGGGATATATGTCCCCTGTATTTTATGTGGACTTTGGGATAAATGTCCCCTGTATTTTTTGTGGTGTTTGTTGAATGTCCCCTGTATTTCATGTGGCGTTTGGGATAAATGTCCCCTGTATTTTATGTCGTGTTTGTTGAATGTCCCCTTTATTTCATGTGGCGTTTGGGATAAATGTCCCCTGTATTTTATGTCGAGTTTGTTGAATGTCCCCTGTATTTTATGTCGTGTTTGTTGAATGTCCCCTGTATTTTATGTCGTGTTTGTTGAATGTCCCCTGTATTTTATGTCGTGTTTGTTGAATGTCCCCTGTATTTTATGTCGTGTTTGTTGAATGTCCCCTGTATTTTATGTCGTGTTTGTTGAATGTCCCCAGTCTTTTATGTGGTGTTTGTTGAATGTCTCCTGTATTTTATGTGGTGTTTGGGATAAATGTCCCCTGTATTTTATGTAGAGTTTGTTAAATGTCCCCTGTATTTTATGTGGTGTTTGGGATAAATGTCCCCGGTATTTTAAGTAGTGTTTGTTGAATGTCCCCTGTATTTTATGTGGTGTTTGGGATAAATATCCCCTGTATTTCATGTGGCGTTTGGGATAAATGTCCCCTGTATTTTTTGTGGTGTTTGTTGAATGTCCCCTGTATTTCATGTGGCGTTTGGGATAAATGTCCCCTGTATTTTTTGTGATGTTTGTTGAATGTCCCCTGTATTTTATGTGGTGTCTGGGATATATGTCCCCTGTATTTTATGTGGACTTAGGGATAAATGTCCCCTGTATTTTCTGTGCTGTTTGTTGAATGTCCCCTGTATTTTATGTGGTGTTTGGGATAAATGTCCCCTGTATTTCATGTGGCGTTTGGGATAAATGTCCCCTGTATTTCATGTGGCGTTTGGGATAAATGTCCCCTGTATTTGTTGTGGTGTTTGTTGAATGTCCCCTGTATTTCATGTGGCGTTTGGGATAAATGTCCCCTGTATTTTATGTAGTGTTTGTTGAATGTCCCCTGTATTTTATGTGGCGTTTGGGATAAATGTCCCCTGTATTTTTTGTGATGTTTGTTGAATGTCCCCTGTATTTTATGTGGTGTCTGGGATATATGTCCCCTGTATTTTATGTGGACTTAGGGATAAATGTCCCCTGTATTTTCTGTGCTGTTTGTTGAATGTCCCCTGTATTTTATGTGGTGTTTGGGATAAATGTCCCCTGTATTTCATGTGGCGTTTGGGATAAATGTCCCCTGTATTTCATGTGGCGTTTGGGATAAATGTCCCCTGTATTTGTTGTGGTGTTTGTTGAATGTCCCCTGTATTTCATGTGGCGTTTGGGATAAATGTCCCCTGTATTTTATGTAGTGTTTGTTGAATGTCCTCTGTATTTCATGTTGCGTTTGGGATAAATGTCCCCTGTATTTTATGAGGTGTTTGTTGAATGTCCCCTGTATTTTATCTTGTGTTTGGGAAAAATGTCCCCTGTATTTTATGTGGTGTTTGGGATAAATGACCCCTGTATTTCATGTAGCATTTGGGATAAATGTCCCCTGTATTTTATGTGTTGTTTGGGATAAATGTCCCCTGTATTTTCTGAGGTGTTTGGGATAAATGTACCCTGTATTTTATGAGGTGTTTGGGATAAATGTCCCCTGTATTTCATGTAGCGTTTGGGATAAATGTCCCCTGTATTTTATGTGGTGTTTGGGATCAATGTCCCCTGTATTTTATGAGGTGTTTGGGATAAATGTCCCCTGTATTTCATGTGGCGTTTGGGATAAATGTCCCCTGTATTTCATGTGGCGTTTGGGATAAATGTCCCCTGTATTTTATGTGGTGTTTGGGATAAATGTCCCCTGTATTTTTTGTGGTGTTTGTTGAATGTCCCCTGTATTTTATGTGGACTTTGGGATAAATGTCCCCTATATTTTATGTGGTGTCTGGGATATATGTCCCCTGTATTTTATGTGGACTTTGTGATAAATGTCCCCTGTATTTTATGTGGTGTTTGGGATAAATGTCCCCTGTATTTTCTGTGCTGTTTGTTGAATGTCCCCTGTATTTTATGTGGTGTTTGGGATAAATGTCCCCTGGATTTCATGTGGCGTTTGGGATAAATGTCCCCTGTATTTTTTGTGGTGTTTGTTGAATGTCCCCTGTATTTCATGTGGCGTTTGGGATAAATGTCCCCTGTATTTTATGTAGTGTTTGTTGAATGTCCCCTTTATTTCATGTGGCGTTTGGGATAAAAGTCCCCTGTATTTTATGTCGAGTTTGTTGAATGTCCCCTGTATTTTATGTCGTGTTTGTTGAATGTCCCCTGTATTTTATGTGGTGTTTGTTGAATGTCTCCTGTATTTTATGTGGTGTTTGGGATAAATGTCCCCTGTATTTTATGTAGAGTTTGTTAAATGTCCGCTGTATTTTATGTGGTGTTTGGGATAAATGTCCCCTGTATTTCATGTGGCGTTTGGGATAAATGTCCCCTGTAATTTTTGTGATGTTTGTTGAATGTCCCCTGTATTTTATGTGGTGTCTGGGATATATGTCCCCTGTATTTTATGTGGACTTTGGGATAAATGTCCCCTGTATTTTATGTGGTGTTAGGGATAAATGTCCCCTGTGTTTTATGTGCTGTTTGTTGAATGTCCCCTGTATTTTATGTGGTGTTTGGGATAAATGTCCCCTGTATTTCATGTGGCGTTTGGGATAAATGTCCCCTGTATTTGTTGTGGTGTTTGTTGAATGTCCCCTGTATTTTATGTCGTGTTTGTTGAATGTCCCCTGTATTTTATGTGGCGTTTGGGATAAATGTCCCCTGTATTTTATGTAGTGTTTGTTGAATGTCCCCTGTATTTTTTGTGGTGTTTGTTGAATGTCCCCTGTATTTTTTGTGGTGTTTGTTGAATGTCCCCTGTATTTTATGTGGTGTTTGTTGAATGTCCCCTGTATTTTATCTTGTGTTTGGGATAAATGTCCCCTGTATTTCATGTGTCGTTTGGGATAAATGTCCCCTGTATTTTTTGTGCTGTTTGTTGAATGTCCCCTGAATTTTTTGTGGTGTTTGGGATAAATGACCCCTGTATTTTATGTAGCGTTTGGGATAAATGTCCCCTGTATTTTATGTGGTGTTTGGGATAAATGTCCCCTGTATTTTATGAGGTGTTTGGGATAAATGTCCCCTGTATTTCATGTAGCATTTGGGATAAAAGACCCCTGTATTTTATGAGGTGTTTGGGATAAATGTCCCCTGTATTTCATGTAGCGTTTGGGATAAATGTCCCCTGTATTTTATGTGGCGTTAGGGTAAATGTCCCCTGTGTTTTCTGTGGTGTTTGTTGAATGTCCCCTGTATTTTATGTGGTGTTTGGGATATATGTCCCCTGTATTTTATGTGGACTTTGGGATAAATGTCCCCTGTATTTTATGTGGACTTTGGGATAAATGTCCCCTGTATTTTATGTGGTGTTTGGGATAAATGTTCCCTGTATTTTCTGTGCTGTTTGCTGAATGTCCCCTGTATTTTATGTGGAGTTTGGGATAAATGTCCCCTGTATTTCATGTGGCATTTGGGATAAATGTCCCCTGTAATTTATGTAGTGTTTGTTGAATGTCCCCTTTATTTCATGTGGCGTTTGGGATAAATGTCCCCTGTATTTTATGTCCAGTTTGTTGAATGTCCCCTGTATTTTATGTCGTGTTGGTTGAATGTCTCCTGTATTTTATGTGGTGTTTGGGATAAATGTGCCCGGTATTTTAAGTAGTGTTTGTTGAATGTCCCCTGTATTTTATGTGGCGTTTGGGATAAATGTCCCCTGTATTTTTTGTGCTGTTTGTTGAATGTCCCCTGTATTTTATGTAGCGTTTGGGATAAATGTCCCCTGTATTTTATGTGGTGTTTGGGATAAATGTCCCCTGTATTTTATGAGGTGTTTGGGATAAATGACCCCTGTATTTCATGTAGCGTTTGGGATAAATGTCCCCTGTATTTTATGTGGTGTTTGGGATAAATGTCCCCTGTATTTTATGAGGTGTTTGGGATAAATGTTCCCTGTATTTTATATGGTGTTTGTTGAATGTCCCCTGTATTTCATGTAGCGTTTGGGATAAATGTCCCCTGTATTTTATGTGGTGTTTGGGATAAATGTCCCCTGTATTTTTTGTGGTGTTTGTTGAATGTCCCCTGTATTTCATGTTGCGTTTGGGATAAATGTCCCCTGTATTTTATATGGTGTTTGTTGAATGTCCCCTGTATTTTATGTGGCGTTTGGGATAAAGGTCCCCTGTATTTTTTGTGGTATTTGTTGAATGTCCTCTGTATTTCATGTTGCGTTTGGGATAAATGTCCCCTGTATTTTATGAGGTGTTTGTTGAATGTCCCCTGTATTTTATCTTGTGTTTGGGATAAATGTCCCCTGTATTTCATGTGTCGTTTGGGATTAATGTCCCCTGTATTTTTTGTGCTGTTTGTTGAATGTCCCCTGTATTTGATGTGGTGTTTGGGATAAATGACCCCTGTATTTCATGTAGCATTTGGGATAAATGTCCCCTGTATTTTATGTGTTGTTTGGGATAAATGTCCCCTGTATTTTCTGAGGTGTTTGGGATAAATGTCCCCTGTATTTTATGAGGTGTTTGGGATAAATGTCCCCTGTATTTCATGTGGCGTTTGGGATAAATGTCCCCTGTATTTTATGTGGTGTTTGGGATCAATGTCCCCTGTATTTTTTGTGGTGTTTGTTGAATGTCCCCTGTGTTTTATGTGGACTTTGGGATAAATGTCCCCTATATTTTATGTGGTGTCTGGGATATATGTCCCCTGTATTTTATGTGGACTTTGGGATAAATGTCCCCTGTATTTTATGTGGTGTTTGGGATAAATGTCCCCTGTATTTTCTGTGCTGCTTGTTGAATGTCCCCTGTATTTTATGTGGTGTTTGGGATAAATGTCCCCTGGATTTCATGTGGCGTTTGGGATAAATGTCTCCTGTATTTTTTGTGGTGTTTGTTGAATGTCCCCTGTATTTTATGTGGTGTTTGGGATAAATGTCCCCTGTATTTTCTGTGCTGTTTGTTGAATGTCCCCTGTATTTTATGTGGTGTTTGGGATAAATGTCCCCTGTATTTTATGAGGTGTTTGGGATAAATGTCCCCTGTATTTCATGAGGTGTTTGGGATAAATGTCCCCTGTATTTCATGTAGCGTTTGGGATAAATGTCCCCTGTATTTTATGTGGTGTTTGGGATCAATGTCCCCTGTATTTTATGAGGTGTTTGGGATAAATGTCCCCTGTATTTCATGTGGCGTTTGGGATAAATGTCCCCTGTATTTTATGTGGTGTTTGGGATAAATGTCCCCTGTATTTTATGTGGACTTTGGGATAAATGTCCCCTATATTTTATGTGGTGTCTGGGATATATGTCCCCTGTATTTTATGTGGACTTTGGGATATATGTCCCCTGTATTTTATGTGGACTTTGGGATAAATGTCCCCTGTATTTTTTGTGGTGTTTGTTGAATGTCCCCTGTATTTCATGTGGCGTTTGGGATAAATGTCCCCTGTATTTTATGTCGTGTTTGTTGAATGTCCCCTTTATTTCATGTGGCGTTTGGGATAAATGTCCCCTGTATTTTATGTCGAGTTTGTTGAATGTCCCCTGTATTTTATGTCGTGTTTGTTTAATGTCCCTGTATTTTATGTCGTGTTTGTTGAATGTCCCCTGTATTTTATGTCGTGTTTGTTGAATGTCCCCTGTATTTTATGTGGTGTTTGTTGAATGTCTCCTGTATTTTATGTGGTGTTTGGGATAAATGTCCCCTGTATTTTATGTAGAGTTTGTTAAATGTCCCCTGTATTTTATGTGGTGTTTGGGATAAATGTCCCCGGTATTTTAAGTAGTGTTTGTTGAATGTCCCCTGTATTTTATGTGGTGTTTGGGATAAATATCCCCTGTATTTCATGTGGCGTTTGGGATAAATGTCCCCTGTATTTTTTGTGGTGTTTGTTGAATGTCCCCTGTATTTCATGTGGCGTTTGGGATAAATGTCCCCTGTATTTTTTGTGATGTTTGTTGAATGTCCCCTGTATTTTATGTAGACTTAGGGATAAATGTCCCCTGTATTTTCTGTGCTGTTTGTTGAATGTCCCCTGTATTTTATGTGGTGTTTGGGATAAATGTCCCCTGTATTTCATGTGGCGTTTGGGATAAATGTCCCCTGTATTTCATGTGGCGTTTGGGATAAATGTCCCCTGTATTTGTTGTGGTGTTTGTTGAATGTCCCCTGTATTTCATGTGGCGTTTGGGATAAATGTCCCCTGTATTTTATGTAGTGTTTGTTGAATGTCCCCTGGATTTTTTGTGGTATTTGTTGAATGTCCTCTGTATTTCATGTTGCGTTTGGGATAAATGTCCCCTGTATTTTATCTTGTGTTTGGGAAAAATGTCCCCTGTATTTTATCTTGTGTTTGGGAAAAATGTCCCCTGTATTTTATGTGGTGTTTGGGATAAATGACCCCTGTATTTCATGTAGCATTTGGGATAAATGTCCCCTGTATTTTATGTGTTGTTTGGGATAAATGTCCCCTGTATTTTCTGAGGTGTTTGGGATAAATGTCCCCTGTATTTCATGTAGCGTTTGGGATAAATGTCCCCTGTATTTTATGTGGTGTTTGGGATCAATGTCCCCTGTATTTTATGAGGTGTTTGGGATAAATGTCCCCTGTATTTCATGTGGCGTTTGGGATAAATGTCCCCTGTATTTCATGTGGCGTTTGGGATAAATGTCCCCTGTATTTTATGTGGTGTTTGGGATAAATGTCCCCTGTATTTTTTGTGGTGTTTGTTGAATGTCCCCTGTATTTTATGTGGACTTTGGGATAAATGTCCCCTATATTTTATGTGGTGTCTGGGATATATGTCCCCTGTATTTTATGTGGACTTTGTGATAAATGTCCCCTGTATTTTATGTGGTGTTTGGGATAAATGTCCCCTGTATTTTCTGTGCTGTTTGTTGAATGTCCCCTGTATTTTATGTGGTGTTTGGGATAAATGTCCCCTGGATTTCATGTGGCGTTTGGGATAAATGTCCCCTGTATTTTTTGTGGTTTTTGTTGAATGTCCCCTGTATTTCATGTGGCGTTTGGGATAAATGTCCCCTGTATTTTATGTAGTGTTTGTTGAATGTCCCCTTTATTTCATGTGGCGTTTGGGATAAAAGTCCCCTGTATTTTATGTCGAGTTTGTTGAATGTCCCCTGTATTTTATGTCGTGTTTGTTGAATGTCCCCTGTATTTTATGTGGTGTTTGTTGAATGTCTCCTGTATTTTATGTGGTGTTTGGGATAAATGTCCCCTGTATTTTATGTAGAGTTTGTTAAATGTCCGCTGTATTTTATGTGGTGTTTGGGATAAATGTCCCCTGTATTTCATGTGGCGTTTGGGATAAATGTCCCCTGTATTTTTTGTGGTGTTTGTTGAATGTCCCCTGTATTTCATGTGGCGTTTGGGATAAATGTCCCCTGTAATTTTTGTGATGTTTGTTGAATGTCCCCTGTATTTTATGTGGTGTCTGGGATATATGTCCCCTGTATTTTATGTGGACTTTGGGATAAATGTCCCCTGTATTTTATGTGGTGTTAGGGATAAATGTCCCCTGTGTTTTATGTGCTGTTTGTTGAATGTCCCCTGTATTTTATGTGGTGTTTGGGATAAATGTCCCCTGTATTTCATGTGGCGTTTGGGATAAATGTCCCCTGTATTTGTTGTGGTGTTTGTTGAATGTCCCCTGTATTTTATGTCGTGTTTGTTGAATGTCCCCTGTATTTTATGTGGCGTTTGTGATAAATGTCCCCTGTATTTTATGTAGTGTTTGTTGAATGTCCCCTGTATTTTTTGTGGTGTTTGTTGAATGTCCCCTGTATTTTTTCTGGTGTTTGTTGAATGTCCCCTGTATTTTTTGTGGTGTTTGTTGAATGTCCCCTGTATTTTATGTGGTGTTTGTTGAATGTCCCCTGTATTTTATCTTGTGTTTGGGATAAATGTCCCCTGTATTTCATGTGTCGTTTGGGATAAATGTCCCCTGTATTTTTTGTGCTGTTTGTTGAATGTCCCCTGTATTTTTTGTGGTGTTTGGGATAAATGACCCCTGTATTTTATGTAGCGTTTGGGATAAATGTCCCCTGTATTTTATGTGGTGTTTGGGATAAATGTCCCCTGTATTTTATGTGGTGTTTGGGATAAATGTCCCCTGTATTTTATGTGGTGTTTGGGATAAATGTCCCCTGTATTTTATGAGGTGTTTGGGATAAATGTCCCCTGTATTTCACGTAGCATTTGGGATAAAAGACCCCTGTATTTTATGAGGTGTTTGGGATAAATGTCCCCTGTATTTCATGTAGCGTTTGGGATAAATGTCCCCTGTATTTTATGTGGCGTTAGGGTAAATGTTCCCTGTATTTTCTGTGCTGTTTGCTGAATGTCCCCTGTATTTTATGTGGAGTTTGGGATAAATGTCCCCTGTATTTCATGTGGCATTTGGGATAAATGTCCCCTGTAATTTATGTAGTGTTTGTTGAATGTCCCCTTTATTTCATGTGGCGTTTGGGATAAATGTCCCCTGTATTTTATGTCCAGTTTGTTGAATGTCCCCTGTATTTTATGTCGTGTTGGTTGAATGTCTCCTGTATTTTATGTGGTGTTTGGGATAAATGTGCCCTGTATTTTAAGTAGTGTTTGTTGAATGTCCCCTGTATTTTATGTGGCGTTTGGGATAAATGTCCCCTGTATTTTTTGTGCTGTTTGTTGAATGTCCCCTGTATTTTTTGTGCTGTTTGTTGAATGTCCCCTGTATTTTATGTAGCGTTTGGGATAAATGTCCCCTGTATTTTATGTGGTGTTTGGGATAAATGTCCCCTGTATTTTATGAGGTGTTTGGGATAAATGTTCCCTGTATTTTATATGGTGTTTGTTGAATGTCCCCTGTATTTCATGTAGCGTTTGGGATAAATGTCCCCTGTATTTTATGTGGTGTTTGGGATAAATGTCCCCTGTATTTTTTGTGGTGTTTGTTGAATGTCCCCTGTATTTCATGTTGCGTTTGGGATAAATGTCCCCTGTATTTTATATGGTGTTTGTTGAATGTCCCCTGTATTTTATGTGGCGTTTGGGATAAAGGTCCCCTGTATTTTTTGTGGTATTTGTTGAATGTCCTCTGTATTTCATGTTGCGTTTGGGATAAATGTCCCCTGTATTTTATGAGGTGTTTGTTGAATGTCCCCTGTATTTTATCTTGTGTTTGGGATAAATGTCCCCTGTATTTCATGTAGCGTTTGGGATAAATGTCCCCTGTATTTTATGTGGTGTTTGGGATAAATGTCCCCTGTATTTTATGAGGTGTTTGGGATAAATGTCCCCTGTATTTTATATGGTGTTTGTTGAATGTCCCCTGTATTTCATGTAGCGTTTGGGATAAATGTCCCCTGTATTTTTTGTGGTGTTTGTTGAATGTCCCCTGTATTTCATGTTGCGTTTGGGATAAATGTCCCCTGTATTTTATGTGGTGTTTGGGATAAATGTCCCCTGTATTTTATGAGGTGTTTAGGATAAATGACCCCTGTATTTCATGTAGCGTTTGGGATAAATGTCCCCTGTATTTTATGAGGTATTTGGGATAAATGTCCCCTGTATTTCATGTGGCGTTTGGGATAAATGTCCCCTGTATTTCATGTAGCGTTTGGGATAAATGTCCCCTGTATTTCATGTAGCGTTTGGGATAAATGTCCCCTGTATTTCATGTGTCGTTGGGGATAAATGTCCCCTGTATTTTATGTGGTGTTTAGGATAAATGTCCCCTGTATTTTTTGTGGTGTTTGTTGAATGTCCCCTGTATTGTATGTGGTGTTTGAGATAAATGTCCCCTGTATTTTATGTGGACTTTCGGATAAATGTCCCCTGTATTTTTGTGGTGTTTGGGATAAATGTCCCCTGTATTTTCTGTGCTGTTTGTTGAATGTCCCCTGTATTTTATGTGGTGTTTGGGATAAATGTCCCCTGTATTTTATGTGGTGTTTGGGATAAATGTCCCCTGTATTTTATGTAGTGTTTGTTGAATGTCGCCTTTATTTCATGTGGCGTTTAGGATAAATGTCCCCTGTATTTTATGTCGTGTTTGTTGAATGTCCCCTGTATTTTATGTGGTGTTTGTTGAATGTCTCCTGTATTTTATGTGGTGTTTGGGATAAATGTCCCCGGTATTTTAAGTAGTGTTTGTTGAATGTCCCCTGTATTTTATGTGGCGTTAGGGATAAATGTCCCCTGTATTTTTTGTGCTGTTTGCTGAATGTCCCCTGTATTTTATGTGGTGTTTGGGATAAATGACCCCTGTATTTCATGTAGCGTTTGGGATAAATGTCCCCTGTATTTTATGTGGTGTTTGTTGAATGTCCCCTGTATTTTATGTAGTGTGTGGGATAAATGACCTCTGTATTTCATATAGCGTTTGGGATAAATGTCCCCTGTATTTTATGTGGTGTTTGGGATAAATGTCCCCTGTATTTCATGTGGCGTTTGGGATAAATGTCCCCTATATTTTTTGTGGTGTTTGTTGAATGTCCCCTGTATTTCATGTGGCGTTTGGGATAAATGTCCCCTGGATTTTATGTAGTGTTTGTTGAATGTCCCCTGTATTTTATGTAGTGTTCGTTGAATGTCCCCTGTATTTTCTGTGCCGTTTGGGATAAATGTCCGCTGTATTTTATGTGGTGTTTGTTGAATGTCTCCTGTATTTTATGTGGTGGTTGGGATAAATGTCCCCGGTATTTTAAGTAGTGTTTGTTGAATGTCCCCTGTATTTTATGTGGCGTTTGGGATAAATGTCCCCTGTCTTTTTTGTGGTGTTTGTTGAATGTTCCCTGTATTTCATGTGGTGTTTGGGATAAATGACCCCTGTATTTCATATAACGTTTGGGATAAATGTCCCCTGTATTTTATGAGGTGTTTGGGATAAATGACCCCTGTATTTCATGTAGCGTTTGGGATAAATGTCCCCTGTATTTTATGTGGTGTTTGGGATAAATGTCCCCTGTATTTCATGTAGCGTTTGGGATAAATGTCCCCTGTATTTTATGAGGTGTTTGGGATAAATGTCCCCTGTATTTCATGTATCGTTTGGGATAAATGTCCCCTGTATTTTATGTGGCGTTTGGGATAAATGTCCCCTGTATTTTATGTGGTGTTTGTTGTATGTCCCCTGTATTGTATGTGGTGTTTGGGATAAATGTCCCCTGTATTTTCTGTGGTGTTTAGGATAAATGTCCCCTGTATTTTCTGTGGTGTTTAGGATAAATGTCCCCTGTATTTTTTGTGGTGTTTGTTGAATGTCCCCAGTATTTTATGTGGTGTTTGGGATAAATGTCGCCTGTATTTCATGTGGCGTTTGGGATAAATGTCCCCTGTATTTTATATACTGTTTGTTGAATGTCCCCTTTATTTCATGTGGCGTCTAGGATAAATGTCCCCTGTATTTTATGTCGAGTTTGTTGAATGTCCCCTGTATTTTATGTCATGTTTGTGGAATGTCCCCTGTATTTTATGTGGTGTTTGTTGAATGTCTCCTGTATTTTATGTGGTGTTTGGGATAAATGTCCCCGGTATTTTAAGTAGTGTTTGTTGAATGTCCCCTGTATTTCATGTAGCGTTTGGGATAAATGTCCCCTGTATTTCATGTGGTGTTTGGGATAAATGTCCCCTGTATTTTATGAGGTGTTTGGGAGAAATGTCCCCTGTATTTCATGGAGCGTTTGGGATAAATGTCCCCTGTATTTTATGTGGTGTTTGGGATAAATGTCCCCTGTATTTTATGTGGTGTTTGGGATAAATGTCCCCTGTATTTTTTGTGGTCTTTGTTGAATGTCCCCTGTATTTTATGTGGTGTTTGGGATAAATGTCCCCTGTATTTCATGTGGCGTTTGGGATCATTGTCCCCTGTATTTTTTGTGGTGTTTGTTGAATGTCCCCTGTATTTTTTGTGGTGTTTGTTGAATGTCCCCTGTATTTTATGTGGTGGTTGGGATAAATGTCCCCTGTATTTTATGAGGTGTTTGGGATAAATGACCCCTGTATTTCATGTAGCGTTTGGGATAAATGTCCCCTGTATTTTATGTGGTGTTTGGGATAAATGTCCCCTGTATTTTATGAGGTGTTTGTTGAATGTCCCCTGTATTTTATCTTGTGTTTGGGATAAATGTCCCCTGTATTTCATGTAGCGTTTGGGCTAAATGTCCCCTGTATTTTATGTGGTGTTTGGGATAAATGTCCCCTGTATTTTATGAGGTGTTTGGGATAAATGTCCCCTGTATTTTATGAGGTGTTTGGGATAAATGTCCCCTGTATTTTATATGGTGTTTGTTGAATGTCCCCTGTATTTCATGTAGCGTTTGGGATAAATGTCCCCTGTATTTTATGTGGTGTTTGGGATAAATGTCCCCTGTATTTTTTGTGGTGTTTGTTGAATGTCCCCTGTATTTCATGTTGCGTTTGGGATAAATGTCCC
Organism: Heterodontus francisci; assembly: GCF_036365525.1. Lineage (NCBI taxonomy): Eukaryota > Metazoa > Chordata > Chondrichthyes > Heterodontiformes > Heterodontidae > Heterodontus > Heterodontus francisci. Next base: position 6,696,035 of record NC_090413.1, read on the forward strand.
CTGTATTTTATGTGGTGTTTGTTGAATGTCCCCTGTATTTTATCTTGTGTTTGGGATAAATGTCCCCTGTATTTCATGTGTCGTTTGGGATAAATGTCCCCTGTATTTCATGTGTCGTTTGGGATAAATGTCCCCTGTATTTTTTGTGCTGTTTTTTGAATGTCCCCTGTATTTTATGTAGCGTTTGGGATAAATGTCCCCTGTATTTTATGAGGTGTTTAGGATAAATGACCCCTGTATTTCATGTAGCGTTTGGGATAAATGTCCCCTGTATTTTATGAGGTGTTTGGGATAAATGTCCCCTGTATTTTATGAGGTTTTTGGGATAAATGTCCCCTGTATTTCATGTGGCGTTTGGGATAAATGTCCCCTGTATTTCATGTAGCGTTTGGGATAAATGTCCCCTGTATTTCATGTAGCGTTTGGGATAAATGTCCCCTGTATTTCATGTGTCGTTTGGGATAAATGTCCCCTGTATTTTATGTGGTGTTTAGGATAAATGTCCCCTGTATTTTTTGTGGTGTTTGTTGAATGTCCCCTGTATTGTATGTGGTGTTTGAGATAAATGTCCCCTGTATTTTTGTGGTGTTTGGGATAAATGTCCCCTGTATTTTCTGTGCTGTTTGTTGAATGTCCCCTGTATTTTATGTGGTGTTTGGGATAAATGTCCCCTGTATTTTATGTGGTGTTTGGGATAAATGTCCCCTGTATTTTATGTAGTGTTTGTTGAATGTCGCCTTTATTTCATGTGGCGTTTAGGATAAATGTCCCCTGTATTTTATGTTGTGTTTGTTGAATGTCCCCGGTATTTTAAGTAGTGTTTGTTGAATGTCCCCTGTATTTTATGTGGCGTTAGGGATAAATGTCCCCTGTATTTTTTGTGCTGTTTGCTGAATGTCCCCTGTATTTTATGTGGTGTTTGGGATAAATGACCCCTGTATTTCATGTAGCGTTTGGGATAAATGTCCCCTGTATTTTATGTGGTGTTTGTTGAATGTCCCCTGTATTTTATGTAGTGTGTGGGATAAATGTCCCCTGTATTTCATGTGGCGTTTGGGATAAATGTCCCCTATATTTTTTGTGGTGTTTGTTGAATGTCCCCTGTATTTCATGTGGCGTTTGGGATAAATGTCCCCTGGATTTTATGTAGTGTTTGTTGAATGTCCCCTGTATTTTATGTAGTGTTCGTTGAATGTCCCCTGTATTTTCTGTGCCGTTTGGGATAAATGTCCGCTGTATTTTATGTGGTGTTTGTTGAATGTCTCCTGTATTTTATGTGGTGGTTGGGATAAATGTCCCCGGTATTTTAAGTAGTGTTTGTTGAATGTCCCCTGTATTTTATGTGGCGTTTGGGATAAATGTCCCCTGTCTTTTTTGTGGTGTTTGTTGAATGTTCCCTGTATTTCATGTGGTGTTTGGGATAAATGACCCCTGTATTTCATATAACGTTTGGGATAAATGTCCCCTGTATTTTATGTGGTGTTTGGGATAAATGTCCCCTGTATTTCATGTAGCGTTTGGGATAAATGTCCCCTGTATTTTATGAGGTGTTTGGGATAAATGTCCCCTGTATTTCATGTATCGTTTGGGATAAATGTCCCCTGTATTTTATGTGGCGTTTGGGATAAATGTCCCCTGTATTTTATGTGGTGTTTGTTGTATGTCCCCTGTATTGTATGTGGTGTTTGGGATAAATGTCCCCTGTATTTTCTGTGGTGTTTAGGATAAATGTCCCCTGTATTTTCTGTGGTGTTTAGGATAAATGTCCCCTGTATTTTTTGTGGTGTTTGTTGAATGTCCCCAGTATTTTATGTGGTGTTTGGGATAAATGTCGCCTGTATTTCATGTGGCATTTGGGATAAATGTCCCCTGTATTTTATATAGTGTTTGTTGAATGTCCCCTTTATTTCATGTGGCGTTTAGGATAAATGTCCCCTGTATTTTATGTCGAGTTTGTTGAATGTCCCCTGTATTTTATGTCATGTTTGTGGAATGTCCCCTGTATTTTATGTGGTGTTTGTTGAATGTCTCCTGTATTTTATGTGGTGTTTGGGATAAATGTCCCCGGTATTTTAAGTAGTGTTTGTTGAATGTCCCCTGTATTTCATGTAGCGTTTGGGATAAATGTCCCCTGTATTTCATGTGGCGTTTGGGATAAATGTCCCCTGTATTTTATGTGGTGTTTGGGATAAATGTCCCCTGTATTTTTTGTGGTCTTTGTTGAATGTCCCCTGTATTTTATGTGGTGTTTGGGATAAATGTCCCCTGTATTTCATGTGGCGTTTGGGATCATTGTCCCCTGTATTTTTTGTGGTGTTTGTTGAATGTCCCCTGTATTTTATGTGGTGGTTGGGATAAATGTCCCCTGTATTTTATGAGGTGTTTGGGATAAATGACCCCTGTATTTCATGTAGCGTTTGGGATAAATGTCCCCTGTATTTTATGTGGTGTTTGGGATAAATGTCCCCTGTATTTTATGAGGTGTTTGGGATAAATGTCCCCTGTATTTTATGAGGTGTTAGGGATAAATGTCCCCTGTATTTCATGTAGCGTTTGGGATAAATGTCCCCTGTATTTTATGAGGTGTTTGGGACAAATGTCCCTTGTATTTCATGTAGCGTTTGGGATAAATGTCCCCTGTATTTTATGTGGTGTTTAGGATAAATGTCCCCTGTATTTTTTGTGGTGTTTGGGATAAATGTCCCCTGTATTTTCTGTGCTGTTTGTTGAATGTCCCCTGTATTTTATGTGGTGTTTGGGATAAATGTGCCCTGTATTTCATGTGGCGTTTGGGATAAATGTGCCCTGTATTTTATGTCGAGTTTGTTGAATGTCCCCTGTATTTTATGTGGTGTTTGTTGAATGTCTCCTGTATTTTATGTGGTGTTTAGGATAAATGTCCCCGGTATTTTAAGTAGTGTTTGTTGAATGTCCCCTGTATTTTATGTGGCGTTTGGGATAAATGTCCCCTGTATTTTTTGTGCTGTTTGTTGAATGTCCCCTGTATTTTATGTAGTGTTTGTTGAATGTCCCCTGTAATTTATGTGGTGTTTGGGATCAATGTCCCCTGTATTTTATGTGGTGTTTGGGATAAATGTCCCCTGTATTTTATATCGAGTTTGTTGAATGTCCCCTGTATTTTAAGTGGTGTTTGGGATAAATGTCCCCTGTATTTTATGTGGTGTTTGGGATCAATGTCCCCTGTATTTTATGTGGTGTTTGTTCAATGTCCCCTGTATTTTATGTGGTGTTTGGGATAAATGTCCCCTGTATTTTATGTAGTGTTTGTTCAATGTCCCCTGTATTTTATGTGGTGTTTGGGATCAATGTCCCCTGTATTTTATGTGGTGTTTGGGATCAATGTCCCCTGTATTTTATGTGGTGTTTGGGATCAATGTCCCCTGTATTTTATGTGGTATTTGGGATCAATGTCCCCTGTATTTTATGTAGTGTTTGTTCAATGTGCCCTGTACTTTATGTGGCGTTTGGGATAAATGTCCCCTGTATTTTATGTGGCGTTTGGGATCAATGTCCCCTGTATTTTATGTGGTGTTTGGGATAAATGGCCCCTGTATTTTATGTAGTGTTTGTTCAATGTCCCCTGTATTTTCTGTGGCGTTTGGGATAAATGTCCCCTGTATTTTATGTAGTGTTTGGGATAAATGTCCCCTGTATTTTATGTAGTTTGTTCAATGTCCCCTGTATTTTATGTGGTGTTTGGGATAAATGTCCCCTGTATTTTATGTAGTATTTGTTGAATGTCCCCTGTATTTTATGTGGTGTTTGGGATCAATGTCCCCTGTATTTTATGTAGTGTTTGTTCAATGTCCCCTGTATTTGATGTGGTGTTTGGGATAAATGTCCCCTGTATTTTATGTAGTGTTTGTTGAATGTCCCCTGTATTTTATGTGGTGTTTGTTGAATGTCCCCTGTATTTTATGTGGTGTTTGTTGCATGTCCCCTGTATTTTATGTGGTGTTTGGGATAAATGTCCCCTGTATTTTATGTGGTGTTTGGGATAAATGTCCCCTGTATTTTATGTGGTGTTTGGGATAAATGTCCCCTGTATTTTAAGTGGTGTTTGGGATAAATGTCCCCTGTATTTTATGTGGTGTTTGGGATAAATGTCCCCTGTATTTCATGTGGCGTTTGGGATCATTGTACCCTGTATTTTTTGTGGTGTTTGTTGAATGTCCCCTGTATTTTATGTGGTGGTTGGGATAAATGTCCCCTGTATTTTATGAGGTGTTTGGGATAAATGACCCCTGTATTTCATGTAGCGTTTGGGATAAATGTCCCCTGTATTTTATGTGGTGTTTGGGATAAATGTCCCCTGTATTTTATGAGGTGTTTGGGATAAATGTCCCCTGTATTTTATGAGGTGTTAGGGATAAATGTCCCCTGTATTTCATGTAGCGTTTGGGATAAATGTCCCCTGTATTTTATGAGGTGTTTGGGACAAATGTCCCCTGTATTTCATGTAGCGTTTGGGATAAATGTCCCCTGTATTTTATGTGGTGTTTAGGATAAATGTCCCCTGTATTTTTTGTGGTGTTTGGGATAAATGTCCCCTGTATTTTCTGTGCTGTTTGTTGAATGTCCCCTGTATTTTATGTGGTGTTTGGGATAAATGTGCCCTGTATTTCATGTGGCGTTTGGGATAAATGTGCCCTGTATTTTATGTCGAGTTTGTTGAATGTCCCCTGTATTTTATGTGGTGTTTGTTGAATGTCTCCTGTATTTTATGTGGTGTTTAGGATAAATGTCCCCGGTATTTTAAGTAGTGTTTGTTGAATGTCCCCTGTATTTTATGTGGCGTTTGGGATAAATGTCCCCTGTATTTTTTGTGCTGTTTGTTGAATGTCCCCTGTATTTTATGTAGTGTTTGTTGAATGTCCCCTGTAATTTATGTGGTGTTTGGGATCAATGTCCCCTGTATTTTATATCGAGTTTGTTGAATGTCCCCTGTATTTTAAGTGGTGTTTGGGATAAATGTCCCCTGTATTTTCTGTAGTGTTTGTTCAATGTCCCCTGTATTTTATGTGGTGTTTGGGATCAATGTCCCCTGTATTTTATGTGGTGTTTGTTCAATGTCCCCTGTATTTTATGTGGTGTTTGGGATAAATGTCCCCTGTATTTTATGTAGTGTTTGTTCAATGTCCCCTGTATTTTATGTGGTGTTTGGGATCAATGTCCCCTGTATTTTATGTGGTGTTTGGGATCAATGTCCCCTGTATTTTATGTGGTGTTTGGGATCAATGTCCCCTGTATTTTATGTGGTATTTGGGATCAATGTCCCCTGTATTTTATGTAGTGTTTGTTCAATGTGCCCTGTACTTTATGTGGCGTTTGGGATAAATGTCCCCTGTATTTTATGTGGCGTTTGGGATCAATGTCCCCTGTATTTTATGTGGTGTTTGGGATAAATGGCCCCTGTATTTTATGTAGTGTTTGTTCAATGTCCCCTGTATTTTCTGTGGCGTTTGGGATAAATGTCCCCTGTATTTTATGTAGTGTTTGGGATAAATGTCCCCTGTATTTTATGTAGTTTGTTCAATGTCCCCTGTATTTTATGTGGTGTTTGGGATAAATGTCCCCTGTATTTTATGTAGTATTTGTTGAATGTCCCCTGTATTTTATGTGGTGTTTGGGATCAATGTCCCCTGTATTTTATGTAGTGTTTGTTCAATGTCCCCTGTATTTTATGTGGTGTTTGGGATAAATGTCCCCTGTATTTTATGTAGTGTTTGTTGAATGTCCCCTGTATTTTATGTGGTGTTTGTTGAATGTCCCCTGTATTTTATGTGGTGTTTGTTGAATGTCCCCTGTATTTTATGTGGTGTTTGTTGAATGTCCCCTGTATTTTATGTGGTGTTTGGGATAAATGTCCCCTGTATTTTATGTGGTGTTTGGGATAAATGTCCCCTGTATTTTATGTGGTGTTTGGGATAAATGTCCCCTGTATTTTATGTAGTGTTTGTTCAATGTCCCCTGTATTTTATGTGGCGTTTGGGATAAATGTCCGCTGTATTTTATGTAGTGTTTGTTGAATGTCCCCTGTATTTTCAGTGGCGTTTGGGATAAGTGTCCCCTGTATATTATGTAGTGTTTGTTGAATGTCCCCTGTATTTTATGTAGTGTTTGTTGAATGTCCCCTGTATTTTATGTGGTGTTTGTTGATTGTCCCCTGTATTTTATGTAGTGTTTGGGATCAATGTCCCCTGTATTTTATGCAGTGTTTGGGATAAATGTCCCCTGTATTTTTATGTAGCGTTTGTTGAATGTCCCCTGTATTTTATGTGGCGTTTGGGATAAATGTCCCCTGTATTTTATGTAGTGTTTGTTGAATATCCCCTGTATTTTATGTGGTGTTTGTTGAATGTCTCCTGTATTTTATGTAGTGTTTGTTGAATGTCCCCTGTATTTTATGTAGTGTTTGTTGAATATCCCCTGTATTTTATGTGGTGTTTGTTGAATGTCTCCTGTATTTAATGTGGTGTTTGGGATAAATGTCCCCTGTATTTTATGTGGCGTTTGGGATAAATGTCCCCTGTATTTTATGTAGTGTTTGTTGAATATCCCCTGTATTTTATGTGGTGTTTGTTGAATATCCCCTGTATTTTATGTGGTGTTTGTTGAATGTCCCCTGTATTTTATGTAGTGTTTGTTGAATATCCCCTGTATTTTATGTGGTGTTTGTTGAATGTCTCCTGTATTTTATGTGGTGTTTGGGAAAAATGTCCCCTATATTTTATGTAGAGTTTGTTGAATGTCCCCTGTATTTTATGTAGTGTTTGTTGAATATCCCCTGTATTTTATGTGGTGTTTGTTGAATATCCCCTGTATTTTATGTCGTGTTTGTTGAATGTCCCCTGTATTTTATGTCGTGTTTGTTGAATGTCCCCTGTATTTTATGTGGTGTTTGTTGAATGTCTCCTGTATTTTATGTGGTGTTTGGGATAAATGTCCCCGGTATTTTAAGTAGTGTTTGTTGAATGTCCCCTGTATTTTATGTGGCGTTAGGGATAAATGTCCCCTGTATTTTTTGTGCTGTTTGCTGAATGTCCCCTGTATTTTATGTGGTGTTTGGGATAAATGACCCCTGTATTTCATGTAGCGTTTGGGATAAATGTCCCCTGTATTTTATGTGGTGTTTGTTGAATGTCCCCTGTATTTTATGTAGTGTGTGGGATAAATGACCCCTGTATTTCATATAGCGTTTGGGATAAATGTCCCCTGTATTTTATGTGGTGTTTGGGATAAATGTCCCCTGTATTTCATGTGGCGTTTGGGATAAATGTCCCCTATATTTTTTGTGGTGTTTGTTGAATGTCCCCTGTATTTCATGTGGCGTTTGGGATAAATGTCCCCTGGATTTTATGTAGTGTTTGTTGAATGTCCCCTGTATTTTATGTAGTGTTCGTTGAATGTCCCCTGTATTTTCTGTGCCGTTTGGGATAAATGTCCGCTGTATTTTATGTGGTGTTTGTTGAATGTCTCCTGTATTTTATGTGGTGGTTGGGATAAATGTCCCCGGTATTTTAAGTAGTGTTTGTTGAATGTCCCCTGTATTTTATGTGGCGTTTGGGATAAATGTCCCCTGTCTTTTTTGTGGTGTTTGTTGAATGTTCCCTGTATTTCATGTGGTGTTTGGGATAAATGACCCCTGTATTTCATATAACGTTTGGGATAAATGTCCCCTGTATTTTATGAGGTGTTTGGGATAAATGACCCCTGTATTTCATGTAGCGTTTGGGATAAATGTCCCCTGTATTTTATGTGGTGTTTGGGATAAATGTCCCCTGTATTTCATGTAGCGTTTGGGATAAATGTCCCCTGTATTTTATGAGGTGTTTGGGATAAATGTCCCCTGTATTTCATGTATCGTTTGGGATAAATGTCCCCTGTATTTTATGTGGCGTTTGGGATAAATGTCCCCTGTATTTTATGTGGTGTTTGTTGTATGTCCCCTGTATTGTATGTGGTGTTTGGGATAAATGTCCCCTGTATTTTCTGTGGTGTTTAGGATAAATGTCCCCTGTATTTTCTGTGGTGTTTAGGATAAATGTCCCCTGTATTTTTTGTGGTGTTTGTTGAATGTCCCCAGTATTTTATGTGGTGTTTGGGATAAATGTCGCCTGTATTTCATGTGGCGTTTGGGATAAATGTCCCCTGTATTTTATATAGTGTTTGTTGAATGTCCCCTTTATTTCATGTGGCGTTTAGGATAAATGTCCCCTGTATTTTATGTCGAGTTTGTTGAATGTCCCCTGTATTTTATGTCATGTTTGTGGAATGTCCCCTGTATTTTATGTGGTGTTTGTTGAATGTCTCCTGTATTTTATGTGGTGTTTGGGATAAATGTCCCCGGTATTTTAAGTAGTGTTTGTTGAATGTCCCCTGTATTTCATGTAGCGTTTGGGATAAATGTCCCCTGTATTTCATGTGGTGTTTGGGATAAATGTCCCCTGTATTTTATGAGGTGTTTGGGAGAAATGTCCCCTGTATTTCATGGAGCGTTTGGGATAAATGTCCCCTGTATTTTATGTGGTGTTTGGGATAAATGTCCCCTGTATTTTATGTGGTGTTTGGGATAAATGTCCCCTGTATTTTTTGTGGTCTTTGTTGAATGTCCCCTGTATTTTATGTGGTGTTTGGGATAAATGTCCCCTGTATTTCATGTGGCGTTTGGGATCATTGTCCCCTGTATTTTTTGTGGTGTTTGTTGAATGTCCCCTGTATTTTTTGTGGTGTTTGTTGAATGTCCCCTGTATTTTATGTGGTGGTTGGGATAAATGTCCCCTGTATTTTATGAGGTGTTTGGGATAAATGACCCCTGTATTTCATGTAGCGTTTGGGATAAATGTCCCCTGTATTTTATGTGGTGTTTGGGATAAATGTCCCCTGTATTTTATGAGGTGTTTGGGATAAATGTCCCCTGTATTTTATGAGGTGTTAGGGATAAATGTCCCCTGTATTTCATGTAGCGTTTGGGATAAATGTCCCCTGTATTTTATGAGGTGTTTGGGACAAATGTCCCCTGTATTTCATGTAGCGTTTGGGATAAATGTCCCCTGTATTTTTTGTGGTTTTTGGGATAAATGTCCCCTGTATTTTCTGTGCTGTTTGTTGAATGTCCCCTGTATTTTATGTGGTGTTTGGGATAAATGTGCCCTGTATTTCATGTGGCGTTTGGGATAAATGTGCCCTGTATTTTATGTCGAGTTTGTTGAATGTCCCCTGTATTTTATGTGGTGTTTGTTGAATGTCTCCTGTATTTTATGTGGTGTTTAGGATAAATGTCCCCGGTATTTTAAGTAGTGTTTGTTGAATGTCCCCTGTATTTTATGTGGCGTTTGGGATAAATGTCCCCTGTATTTTTTGTGCTGTTTGTTGAATGTCCCCTGTATTTTATGTAGTGTTTGTTGAATGTCCCCTGTAATTTATGTGGTGTTTGGGATCAATATCCCCTGTATTTTATGTGGTGTTTGGGATCAATGTCCCCTGTATTTTATGTGGTGTTTGTTCAATGTCCCCTGTATTTTAAGTGGTGTTTGGGATAAATGTCCCCTGTATTTTATGTAGTGTTTGTTCAATGTCCCCTGTATTTTATGTGGTGTTTGGGATCAATGTCCCCTGTATTTTATGTGGTGTTTGGGATCAATGTCCCCTGTATTTTATGTGGTGTTTGGGATCAATGTCCCCTGTATTTTATGTGGTATTTGGGATCAATGTCCCCTGTATTTTATGTAGTGTTTGTTCAATGTGCCCTGTACTTTATGTGGCGTTTGGGATAAATGTCCCCTGTATTTTATGTGGTGTTTGGGATCAATGTCCCCTGTATTTTATGTGGTGTTTGGGATAAATGGCCCCTGTATTTTATGTAGTGTTTGTTCAATGTCCCCTGTATTTTCTGTGGCGTTTGGGATAAATGTCCCCTGTATTTTATGTAGTGTTTGGGATAAATGTCCCCTGTATTTTATGTAGTTTGTTCAATGTCCCCTGTATTTTATGTGGTGTTTGGGATAAATGTCCCCTGTATTTTATGTAGTATTTGTTGAATGTCCCCTGTATTTTATGTGGTGTTTGGGATCAATGTCCCCTGTATTTTATGTAGTGTTTGTTCAATGTCCCCTGTATTTTATGTGGTGTTTGGGATAAATGTCCCCTGTATTTTATGTAGTGTTTGTTGAATGTCCCCTGTATTTTATGTGGTGTTTGTTGAATGTCCCCTGTATTTTATGTGGTGTTTGTTGAATGTCCCCTGTATTTTATGTGGTGTTTGGGATAAATGTCCCCTGTATTTTATGTGGTGTTTGGGATAAATGTCCCCTGTATTTTATGTGGTGTTTGGGATAAATGTCCCCTGTATTTTATGTGGTGTTTGGGATAAATGTCCCCTGTATTTTATGTACTGTTTGTTCAATGTCCCCTGTATTTTATGTGGCGTTTGGGATAAATGTCCGCTGTATTTTATGTAGTGTTTGTTGAATGTCCCCTGTATTTTCAGTGGCGTTTGGGATAAGTGTCCCCTGTATATTATGTAGTGTTTGTTGAATGTCCCCTGTATTTTATGTAGTGTTTGTTGAATGTCCCCTGTATTTTATGTGGTGTTTGTTGAATGTCCCCTGTATTTTATGTGGTGTTTGTTGATTGTCCCCTGTATTTTATGTAGTGTTTGGGATCAATGTCCCCTGTATTTTATGCAGTGTTTGGGATAAATGTCCCCTGTATTTTTATGTAGCGTTTGTTGAATGTCCCCTGTATTTTATGTGGCGTTTGGGATAAATGTCCCCTGTATTTTATGTAGTGTTTGTTGAATATCCCCTGTATTTTATGTGGTGTTTGTTGAATGTCTCCTGTATTTTATGTAGTGTTTGTTGAATGTCCCCTGTATTTTATGTAGTGTTTGTTGAATGTCCCCTGTATTTTATGTAGTGTTTGTTGAATATCCCCTGTATTTTATGTGGTGTTTGTTGAATGTCCCCTGTATTTTATGTAGTGTTTGTTGAATGTCCCCTGTATTTTATGTAGTGTTTGTTGAATGTCCCCTGTATTTTATGTAGTGTTTGTTGAATGTCCCCTGTATTTTATGTGGTGTTTGTTGATTGTCCCCTGTATTTTATGTGGTGTTTGGGATCAATGTCCCCTGTATTTTATGTAGTGTTTGGGATAAATGTCCCCTGTATTTTTATGTAGTGTTTGTTGAATGTCCCCTGTATTTTATGTGGTGTTTGTTGATTGTCCCCTGTATTTTATGTGGTGTTTGGGATCAATGTCCCCTGTATTTAATGTGGCGTTTGGGATAAATGTCCCCGTGTATTTTATGTGGTGTTTGTTGAATGTCTCCTGTATTTTATGTAGTGTTTGTTGAATGTCCCCTGTATTTTATGTAGTGTTTGTTGCATGTCCCCTGTATTTTATGTGATGTTTGGGATAAATGTCCCCTATATTTTATGTAGAGTTTGTTGAATGTCCACTGTATTTTATGTAGTGTTTGTTGAATGTCCCCTGTATTTTATGTGGTGTTTGGGATAAATGTCCCCTGTATTTTATGTGGTGTTTGTTGAATGTCCCCTGTATTTTATGTCGTGTTTGTTGAATGTCCCCTGTATTTTATGTGGTGTTTGGGATCAATGTCCCCTGTATTTTATGTGGTGTTTGGGATCAATGTCCCCTGTATTTTATGTGGTGTTTGGGATCAATGTCCCCTGTATTTTATGTGGTGTTTGGGATAAATGTCCCCTGTATTTTATGTAGTGTTTGTTGAATGTCCCCTGTATTTTATGTAGTGTTTGTTGAATGTCCCCTGTATTTTATGTGGTGTTTGGGATCAATGTCCCCTGTATTTTAAGTGGTGTTTGGGATAAATGTCCCCTGTATTTTATGTGGTGTTTGTTGAATGTCCCCTGTATTTTATGTAGTGTTTGTTGAATGTCCCCTGTATTTTATGTAGTGTTTGTTGATTGTCCCCTGTATTTTATGTGGTGTTTGGGATCAATGTCCCCTGTATTTTATGTGGTGTTTGGGATGAATGTCCCCTGTATTTTATGTAGTGTTTGGGATAAATGTCCCCTGTATTTTTATGTAGTGTTTGTTGAATGTCCCCTGTATTTTATGTGGTGTTTGTTGATTGTCCCCTGTATTTTATGTGGTGTTTGGGATCAATGTCCCCTGTATTTAATGTGGCGTTTGGGATAAATGTCCCCTGTATTTTATGTAGTGTTTGTTGAATATCCCCTGTATTTTATGTGGTGTTTGTTGAATGTCCCCTGTATTTTATGTAGTGTTTGTTGCATGTCCCCTGTATTTTATGTAGTGTTTGTTGAATGTCCCCTGTATTTTATGTGGTGTTTGGGATAAATGTCCCCTGTATTTTATGTCGTGTTTGTTGAATGTCCCCTGTATTTTATGTGGTGTTTGGGATCAATGTCCCCTGTATTTTATGTGGTGTTTGGGATCAATATCCCCTGTATTTTATGTGGTGTTTGGGATAAATGTCCCCTGTATTTTATGTAGTGTTTGTTGAATGTCCCCTGTATTTTATGTAGTGTTTGTTGAATGTCCCCTGTATTTTATGTGGTGTTTGGGATCAATGTCCCCTGTATTTTAAGTAGTGTTTGGGATAAATGTCCCCTGTATTTTATGTAGTGTTTGTTCAATGTCCCCTGTATTTTATGTGGCGTTTGGGATCAATGTCCCCTGTATTTTATGTAGTGTTTGTTGAATATCCCCTGTATTTTATGTGGTGTTTGGGATCAATGTCCCCTGTATTTTTTGTGGTGTTTGGGATAAATGTCCCCTGTATTTTATGTGGTGTTTGGGATCAATATCCCCTGTATTTTATGTGGTGTTTGGGATAAATGTCCCCTGTATTTTATGTAGTGTTTGTTGAATGTCCCCTGTATTTTATGTAGTGTTTGTTGAATGTCCCCTGTATTTTATGTGGTGTTTGGGATCAATGTCCCCTGTATTTTAAGTAGTGTTTGGGATAAATGTCCCCTGTATTTTATGTAGTGTTTGTTCAATGTCCCCTGTATTTTATGTGGCGTTTGGGATCAATGTCCCCTGTATTTTATGTAGTGTTTGTTGAATATCCCCTGTATTTTATGTGGTGTTTGGGATCAATGTCCCCTGTATTTTTTGTGGTGTTTGGGATAAATGTCCCCTGTATTTTATGTAGTGTTTGTTCAATGTCCCCTGTATTTTCTGTGGCGTTTGGGATAAATGTCCCCTGTATTTTATGTCGTGTTTGTTGAATGTCCCCTGTATTTTATGTGGTGTTTGGGATCAATGTCCCCTGTATTTTATGTGGTGTTTGGGATAAATGTCCCCTGTATTTTATGTAGTGTTTGTTGAATGTCCCCTGTATTTTATGTAGTGTTTGTTGAATGTCCCCTGTATTTTATGTAGTGTTTGTTGAATGTCCCCTGTATTTTATGTGGTGTTTGGGATCAATGTCCCCTGTATTTTAAGTGGTGTTTGGGATAAATGTCCCCTGTATTTTATGTAGTGTTTGTTCAATGTCCCCTGTATTTTATGTGGCGTTTGGGATAAATGTCCCCTGTATTTTATGTAGTGTTTGTTGAATATCCCCTGTATTTTATTTGGTGTTTGGGATCAATGTCCCCTGTATTTTATGTGGTGTTTGGGATAAATGTCCCCTGTATTTTATGTAGAGCTTGTTCAATGTCCCCTGTATTTTCTGTGGCGTTTGGGATAAATGTCCCCTGTATTTTATGTAGTGTTTGTTCAATGTCCCCTGTATTTTATGTGGCGTTTGGGATAAATGTCCCCTGTATTTTATGTGGCGTTTGGGATAAATGTCGGCTGTATTTTATGTAGTGTTTGTTGAATGTCCCCTGTATTTTATGTGGTGTTTGGGATCAATGTCCCCTGTATTTTATGTGGTGTTTGGGATAAATGTCCCCTGTATTTTATGTAGTGTTTGTTGAATGTCCCCTGTATTCTATGTAGTGTTTGTTGAATGTCCCCTGTATTTTATGTGGTGTTTGGGATCAATGTCCCCTGTATTTTATGTAGTGTTTGTTCAATGTCCCCTGTATTTTATGTGGCGTTTGGGATAAATGTCCCCTGTATTTTATGTAGTGTTTGTTGAATATCCCCTGTATTTTATGTGGTGTTTGGGATCAATGTCCCCTGTATTTTTTGTGGTGTTTGGGATAAATGTCCCCTGTATTTTATGTAGTGTTTGTTCAATGTCCCCTGTATTTTCTGTGGCGTTGGGGATAAATGTCCCCTGTATTTTATGTAGTGTTTGTTCAATGTCCCCTGTATTTTATGTGGCGTTTGGGATCAATGTCCCCTGTATTTTGTGTGGCGTTTGGGATAAATGTCGGCTGTATTTTATGTAGTGTTTGTTGAATGTCCCCTGTAATTTATGTGGTGTTTGGGATCAATGTCCCCTGTATTTTATGTGGTGTTTGGGATAAATGTCCCCTGTATTTTATATCGAGTTTGTTGAATGTCCCCTGTATTTTATGTGGTGTTTGGGATAAATGTCCCCTGTATTTTATATAGTGTTTGTTCAATGTCCCCTGTAATTTATGTGGTGTTTGGGATCAATGTCCCCTGTATTTTATGTGGTGTTTGGGATCAATGTCCCCTGTATTTTATGTAGTGTTTGTTCAATGTCCCCTGTATTTTATGTGGTGTTTGGGATAAATGTGGCCTGTATTTTATGTGGTGTTTGGGATCAATGTCCCCTGTATTTTATGTGGTGTTTGGGATCAATGTCCCCTGTATTTTATGTGGTGTTTGGGATCAATGTCCCCTGTATTTTATGTGGTGTTTGGGATCAATGTCCCCTGTATTTTATGTGGTGTTTGGGATCAATGTCCCCTGTATTTTATGTGGAGTTTGGGATAAATGTCCCCTGTATTTTATGTGGTGTTTGTTGAATGTCCCCTGTATTTTATGTGGTGTTTAAGATCAATGTCCCCTGTATTTTATGTGGCGTTTGGGATCAATGTCCCCAGTATTTTATGTGGTGTTTGTTGAATGTCCCCTGTATTTTATGTGGTGTTTGTTCAATGTCCCCTGTATTTAAGGTGGCGTTTGGGATAAATGTCCCCTGTATTTTATGTGGTGTTTGTTGAATGTCCCCTGTATTTTATGTGGTGTTTGGGATCAATGTCCCCTGTATTTTATGTGGCGTTTGGGATCAATGTCCCCTGTATTTTATGCAGTGTTTGTTGAATGTCCGCTGTATTTTATGTAGTGTTTGTTGAATGTCCCCTGTATTTTATGTGGTGTTTGGGATCAATGTCCCCTGTATTTTATGTGGTGTTTGGGATCAATGTCCCCTGTATTTTATGTGGTGTTTGGGATCAATGTCCCCTGTACTTTATGTAGTGTTTGTTGAATGTCCCCTGTATTTTATGTGGTGTTTGGGATCAATGTCCCCTGTATATTATGTAGTGTTTGGGAACAATGTCCCCTGTATTTTATGTAGTGTTTGTTGAATGTCCCCTGTATTTTATGTGGTGTTTGTTGAATGTCCCCTGTATTTTATGTGGTGTTTGGGATAAATGTCCCCTATATTTTATGTAGAGTTTGTTGAATGTCCACTGTATTTTATGTAGTGTTTGTTGAATGTCCCCTGTATTTTATGTAGTGTTTGTTGAATGTCCCCTGTATTTTCTGTGGTGTTTGTCGATTGTCCCCTGTATTTTATGTGGTGTTTGGGATCAATGTCCGCTGTATTTTATGTAGAGTTTGTTGAATGTCCCCTGTATTTTATGTAGTGTTTGTTGAATATCCCCTGTATTTTATGTGGTGTTTGGGATAAATGTCCCCTGTATTTTATGTGGTGTTTGTTGAATGTCCCCTGTATTTTATGTCGTGTTTGTTGAATGTCCCCTGTATTTTATGTTGTGTTTGTTGAATGTCCCCTGTATTTTATGTGGTGTTTGGGATCAATGTCCCCTGTATTTTATGTGGTGTTTGGGATCAATGTCCCCTGTATTTTATGTGGTGTTAGGGCTCAATGTCCCCTGTATTTTATGTGGTGTTTGTTGAATGTCCCCTGTATTTTATGTAGTGTTTGTTGAATGTCCCCTGTATTTTATGTGGTGTTTGGGATCAATGTCCCCTGTATTTTAAGTGGTGTTTGGGATAAATGTCCCCTGTATTTTATGTAGTGTTTGTTCAATGTCCCCTGTATTTTATGTGGCGTTTGGGATAAATGTCCCCTGTATTTTATGTAGTGTTTGTTGAATGTCCCCTGTACTTTATGTGGTGTTTGGGATAAATGTCCCCTGTATTTTCTGTGGCGTTTGTGATAAATGTCCCCTGTATTTTATGTAGTGTTTGTTCAATGTCCCCTGTATTTTATGTGGCGTTTGGGATAAATGTCCCCTGTATTTTATGTGGCGTTTGGGATAAATGTCGGCTGTATTTTATGTAGTGTTTGTTGAATGTCCCCTGTAATTTATGTGGTGTTTGGGATCAATGTCCCCTGTATTTTATGTGGTGTTTGGGATAAATGTCCCCTGTATTTTATATCGAGTTTGTTGAATGTCCCCTGTATTTTATGTGGTGTTTGGGATAAATGTCCCCTGTATTTTATGTAGTGTTTGTTCAATGTCCCCTGTATTTTATGTGGTGTTTGGGATCAATGTCCCCTGTATTTTATGTGGTGTTTGGGATCAATGTCCCCTGTATTTTATGTGGTGTTTGGGATCAATGTCCCCTGTATTTTATGTGGTGTTTGGGATCAATGTCCCCTGTGTTTTATGTGGTGTTTGGGATCAATGTCCCCTGTATTTTATGTAGTGTTTGTTCAATGTCCCCTGTATTTTATGTGGTGTTTGGGATAAATGTCCCCTGTATTTTATGTGGTGTTTGGGATCAATGTCCCCTGTATTTTATGTGGTGTTTGGGATCAATGTCCCCTGTATTTTATGTGGTGTTTGGGATAAATATCCCCTGTATTTTATGCGGTGTTTGGGATAAATGTCCGCTGTATTTTATGTAGTGTTTGTTGAATGTCCCCTGTATTTTATGTGGTGTTTGGGATCAATGTCCCCTGTATTTTATGTGCTGTTTGGGATCAATGTCCCCTGTATTTTATGTGGTGTTTGGGATCAATGTCCCCTGTATTTTATGTGGTTTTTTGGATCAATGTCCCCTGTATTTTATGTGGTGTTTGGGATCAATGTCCCCTGTATTTTATGTCGTGTTTGTTGAATGTCCCCTGTATTTTATGTGGTCTTTGTTGAATGTCCCCTGTATTTTATGTGGTGTTTGGGATAAATGTCCCCTGTATTTTATGTGGTGTTTGGGATAAATGTCCCCTGTATTTTATGTAGTGTTTGTTCAATGTCCCCTGTATTTTATGTGGCGTTTGGGATATATGTCCGCTGTATTTTATGTAGTGTTTGTTGAATGTCCCCTGTATTTTCAGTGGCGTTTGGGATAAGTGTCCCCTGTATAGTATGTAGTGTTGGTTGAATGTCCCCTGTATTTTATGTAGTGTTTGTTGAATGTCCCCTGTATTTTATGTGGTGTTTGTTGATTGTCCCCTGTACTTTATGTGGTGTTTGGGATCAATGTCCCCTGTATTTTATGTAGTGTTTGGGATCAATGTCCCCTGTATTTTATGTAGTGTTTGGGATAAATGTCCCCTGTATTTTTATGTAGCGTTTGTTGAATGACCCCTGTATTTTATGTGGCGTTTGGGATAAATGTCCCCTGTATTTTATGTAGTGTTTGTTGAATATCCCCTGTATTTTATGTGGTGTTTGTTGAATGTCTCCTGTATTTTATGTAGTGTTTGTTGAATGTCCCCTGTATTTTATGTAGTGTTTGTTGAATATCCCCTGTATTTTATGTAGTGTTTGTTGAATGTCCCCTGTATTTTATGTGGTGTTTGTTGAATGTCTCCTGTATTTTATGTGGTGTTTGGGAAAAATGTCCCCTATATTTTATGTAGAGTTTGTTGAATGACCCCTGTATTTTATGTAGTGTTTGTTGAATATCCCCTGTATTTTATGTGGTGTTTGTTGAATGTCCCCTGTATTTTATGTAGTGTTTGTTGAATGTCCCCTGTATTTTATGTAGTGTTTGTTGAATGTCCCCTGTATTTTATGTGGTGTTTGTTGATTGTCCCCTGTATTTTATGTGGTGTTTGGGATCAATGTCCCCTGTATTTTATGTAGTGTTTGGGATAAATGTCCCCTGTATTTTTATGTAGTGTTTGTTGAATGTCCCCTGTATTTAATGTGGCGTTTGGGATAAATGTCCCTTGTATTTTATGTGGTGTTTGTTGAATGTCTCCTGTATTTTATGTAGTGTTTGTTGAATGTCCCCTGTATTTTATGTAGTGTTTGTTGCATGTCCCCTGTATTTTATGTGATGTTTGGGATAAATGTCCCCTGTATTTTATGTAGAGTTTGTTGAATGTCCACTGTATTTTATGTAGTGTTTGTTGAATGTCCCCTGTATTTTATGTAGTGTTTGTTGAATGTCCCCTGTATTTTATGTGGTGTTTGTTGAATGTCCCCTGTATTTTATGTGGTGTTTGTTGATTGTCCCCTGTATTTTCTGTGGTGTTTGGGATAAATGTCCCCTGTATTTTATGTAGTGTTTGTTCAATGTCCCCTGTATTTAAGGTGGCGTTTGGGATAAATGTCCCCTGTATTTTATGTGGTGTTTGTTGAATGTCCCCTGTATTTTATGTGGTGTTTGGGATCAATGTCCCCTGTATTTTATGTGGTGTTTGGGATAAATGTCCCCTGTATTTTATGTAGTGTTTGTTCAATGTCCCCTGTATTTAAGGTGGCGTTTGGGATAAATGTCCCCTGTATTTTATGTGGCGTTTGGGATCAATGTCCCCTGTATTTTATGTGGCGTTTGGGATCAATGTCCCCAGTATTTTATGTAGTGTTTGTTGAATGTCCACTGTATTTTATGTAGTGTTTGTTGAATGTCCCCTGTATTTTATGTAGTGTTTGTTGAATGTCCCCTGTATTTTATGTGGTGTTTGTTGAATGTCCCCTGTATTTTATGTGGTGTTTGTTGATTGTCCCCTGTATTTTCTGTGGTGTTTGGGATAAATGTCCCCTGTATTTTATGTAGTGTTTGTTCAATGTCCCCTGTATTTAAGGTGGCGTTTGTGATAAATGTCCCTTGTATTTTATGTGGTGTTTGTTGAATGTCCCCTGTATTTTATGTGGTGTTTGGGATCAGTGTCCCCTGTATTTTATGTGGTGTTTGGGATAAATGTCCCCTGTATTTTATGTAGTGTTTGTTCAATGTCCCCTGTATTTAAGGTGGCGTTTGGGATAAATGTCCCCTGTATTTTATGTGGTGTTTGGGATCAATGTCCCCTGTATTTTATGTGGCGTTTGGGATCAATGTCCCCAGTATTTTATGTAGTGTTTGTTGAATATCCCCTGTATTTTATGTGGTGTTTGGGATAAATATCCCCTGTATTTTATGCAGTGTTTGTTGAATGTCCGCTGTATTTTATGTAGTGTTTGTTGAATGTCCCCTGTATTTTATGTGGTGTTTGGGATCAATGTCCCCTGTATTTTATGTGGTGTTTGGGATCAATGTCCCCTGTATTTTATGTGGTGTTTGGGATCAATGTCCCCTGTATTTTATGTAGTGTTTGGGATCAATGTCCCCTGTACTTTATGTAGTGTTTGTTGAATGTCCCCTGTATTTTATGTGGTGTTTGGGATCAATGTCCCCTGTATATTATGTAGTGTTTGGGATCAATGTCCCCTGTATTTTATGTAGTGTTTGTTGAATGTCCCCTGTATTTTATGTGGTGTTTGTTGAATGTCCCCTGTATTTTATGTGGTGTTTGGGATAAATGTCCCCTATATTTTATGTAGAGTTTGTTGAATGTCCACTGTATTTTATGTAGTGTTTGTTGAATGTCCCCTGTATTTTATGTAGTGTTTGTTGAATGTCCCCTGTATTTTATGTGGTGTTTGTTGAATGTCCCCTGTATTTTATGTGGTGTTTGTTGAATGTCCCCTGTATTTTATGTGGTGTTTGGGATCAATGTCCCCTGTATATTATGTAGTGTTTGGGATCAATGTCCCCTGTATTTTATGTAGTGTTTGTTGAATGTCCCCTGTATTTTATGTGGTGTTTGTTGAATGTCCCCTGTATTTTATGTGGTGTTTGGGATAAATGTCCCCTATATTTTATGTAGAGTTTGTTGAATGTCCACTGTATTTTATGTAGTGTTTGTTGAATGTCCCCTGTATTTTATGTAGTGTTTGTTGAATGTCCCCTGTATTTTATGTGGTGTTTGTTGAATGTCCCCTGTATTTTATGTGGTGTTTGTTGAATGTCCCCTGTATTTTCTGTGGTGTTTGTTGATTGTCCCCTGTATTTTATGTGGTGTTTGGGATCAATGTCCGCTGTATTTTATGTAGAGTTTGTTGAATGTCCCTGGTATTTTATGTAGTGTTTGTTGAATATCCCCTGTATTTTATGTGGTGTTTGGGATAAATGTCCCCTGTATTTTATGTGGTGTTTGTTGAATGTCCCCTGTATTTTATGTCGTGTTTGTTGAATGTCCCCTGTATTTTATGTGGTGTTTGGGATCAATGTCCCCTGTATTTTATGTGGTGTTTGGGATCAATGTCCCCTGTATTTTATGTGGTGTTTGGGATCAATGTCCCCTGTATTTTATGTGGTGTTTGGGATCAATGTCCCCTGTATTTTATGTAGTGTTTGTTGAATGTCCCCTGTATTTTATGTAGTGTTTGTTGAATGTCCCCTGTATTTTATGTAGTGTTTGTTGAATGTCCCCTGTATTTTATGTGGTGTTTGGGATCAATGTCCCCTGTATTTTAAGTGGTGTTTGGGATAAATGTCCCCTGTATTTTATGTAGTGTTTGTTCAATGTCCCCTGTATTTTATGTGGCGTTTGGGATAAATGTCCCCTGTATTTTATGTAGTGTTTGTTGAATATCCCCTGTATTTTATGTGGTGTTTGGGATAAATGTCCCCTGTATTTTATGTAGTGTTTGTTGAATGTCCCCTGTATTTTATGTGGTGTTTGGGATCAATGTCCCCTGTATTTTATGTGGTGTTTGGGATAAATGTCCCCTGTATTTTATGTAGTGTTTGTTCAATGTCCCCTGTATTTTCTGTGGCGTTTGTGATAAATGTTCTCTCTATTTTATGTAGTGTTTGTTCAATGTCCCCTGTATTTTATGTGGCGTTTGGGATAAATGTCGGCTGTATTTTATGTAGTGTTTGTTGAATGTCCCCTGTAATTTATGTGGTGTTTGGGATCAATGTCCCCTGTATTTTATGTGGTGTTTGGGATAAATGTCCCCTGTATTTTATATCGAGTTTGTTGAATGTCCCCTGTATTTTATGTGGTGTTTGGGATAAATGTCCCCTGTATTTTATGTAGTGTTTGTTCAATGTCCCCTGTATTTTATGTGGTGTTTGGGATCAATGTCCCCTGTATTTTATGTGGTGTTTGGGATCAATGTCCCCTGTATTTTATGTGGTGTTTGGGATCAATGTCCCCTGTATTTTATGTAGTGTTTGTTCAATGTCCCCTGTATTTTATGTGGTGTTTGGGATAAATGTCCCCTGTATTTTATGTGGTGTTTGGGATCAATGTCCCCTGTATTTTATGTAGTGTTTGTTCAATGTCCCCTGTATTTTATGTGGCGTTTGGGATAAATGTCCCCTGTATTTTATGTGGTGTTTGTTGAATGTCCCCTGTATTTTATGTGGTGTTTGGGATCAATGTCCCCTGTATTTTATGTAGTGTTTGTTCAATGTCCCCTGTATTTTATGTGGCGTTTGGGATCAATGTCCCCAGTATTTTATGTAGTGTTTGGGATAAATATCCCCTGTATTTTATGCGGTGTTTGGGATAAATGACCCCTGTATTTTATGCGGTGATTGGGATAAATGTCCCCTGTATTTTATGCAGTGTTTGTTGAATGTCCCCTGTATTTTATGTGGTGTTTGGGATCAATGTCCCCTGTATTTTATGTGGTGTTTGGGATCAATGTCCCCTGTATTTTATGTAGTGTTTGTTGAATGTCCCCTGTATTTTATGCGGTGTTTGGGATAAATGACCCCTGTATTTTATGCGGTGATTGGGATAAATGTCCCCTGTATTTTATGCAGTGTTTGGGATCAATGTCCCCTGTATTTTATGTAGTGTTTGGGATCAATGTCCCCTGTATTTTATGTCGTGTTTGTTGAATGTCCCCTGTATTTTATGTGGTCTTTGTTGAATGTCCCCTGTATTTTATGTGGTGTTTGGGATCAATGTCCCCTGTATTTTATGTGGTGTTTGGGATAAATGTCCCCTGTATTTTATGTGGTGTTTGGGATAAATGTCCCCTGTATTTTATGTAGTGTTTGTTCAATGTCCCCTGTATTTTATGTGGCGTTTGGGATAAATGTCCGCTGTATTTTATGTAGTGTTTGTTGAATGTCCCCTGTATTTTCAGTGGCGTTTGGGATAAGTGTCCCCTGTATATTATGTAGTGTTGGTTGAATGTCCCCTGTATTTTATGTAGTGTTTGTTGAATGTCCCCTGTATTTTATGTGGTGTTTGTTGATTGTCCCCTGTATTTTATGTGGTGTTTGGGATCAATGTCCCCTGTATTTTATGTAGTGTTTGGGATAAATGACCCCTGTATTTTATGTGGCGTTTGGGATAAATGTCCCCTGTATTTTATGTAGTGTTTGTTGAATATCCCCTGTATTTTATGTGGTGTTTGTTGAATGTCTCCTGTATTTTATGTAGTGTTTGTTGAATGTCCCCTGTATTTTATGTAGTGTTTGTTGAATATCCCCTGTATTTTATGTAGTGTTTGTTGAATGTCCCCTGTATTTTATGTGGTGTTTGTTGAATGTCTCCTGTATTTTATGTGGTGTTTGGGAAAAATGTCCCCTATATTTTATGTAGAGTTTGTTGAATGACCCCTGTATTTTATGTAGAGTTTGTTGAATGACCCCTGTATTTTATGTAGTGTTTGTTGAATATCCCCTGTATTTTATGTGGTGTTTGTTGAATGTCCCCTGTATTTTATGTAGTGTTTGTTGAATGTCCCCTGTATTTTATGTAGTGTTTGTTGAATGTCCCCTGTATTTTATGTGGTGTTTGTTGATTGTCCCCTGTATTTTATGTGGTGTTTGGGATCAATGTCCCCTGTATTTTATGTAGTGTTTGGGATAAAGGTCCCCTGTATTTTTATGTAGTGTTTGTTGAATGTCCCCTGTATTTAATGTGGCGTTTGGGATAAATGTCTCCTGTATTTTATGTAGTGTTTGTTGAATGTCCCCTGTATTTTATGTGGTGTTTGTTGCATGTCCCCTGTATTTTATGTAGTGTTTGTTCAATGTCCCCTGTATTTTATGTGGCGTTTGGGATAAATGTCCCCTGTATTTTATGTGGTGTTTGTTGAATGTCCCCTGTATTTTATGTGGTGTTTGGGATCAATGTCCCCTGTATTTTATGTGGCGTTTGGGATCAATGTCCCCAGTATTTTATGTAGTGTTTGTTGAATATCCCCTGTATTTTATGTGGTGTTTGGGATAAATATCCCCTGTATTTTATGCGGTGTTTGGGATAAATGTCCCCTGTATTTTATGCAGTGTTTGTTGAATGTCCGCTGTATTTTATGTAGTGTTTGTTGAATGTCCCCTGTATTTTATGTGGTGTTTGGGATCAATGTCCCCTGTATTTTATGTGGTGTTTGGGATCAATGTCCCCTGTATTTTATGTGGTGTTTGGGATCAATGTCCCCTGTATTTTATGTAGTGTTTGTTGAATGTCCCCTGTATTTTATGTGGTGTTTGGGATCAATGTCCCCTGTATTTTATGTGGTGTTTGGGATCAATGTCCCCTGTATTTTATGTAGTGTTTGTTGAATGTCCCCTGTATTTTATGTGGTGTTTGGGATAAATGTCCCCTATATTTTATGTAGAGTTTGTTGAATGTCCACTGTATTTTATGTAGTGTTTGTTGAATGTCCACTGTATTTTATGTAGTGTTTGTTGAATGTCCACTGTATTTTATGTAGTGTTTGTTGAATGTCCCCTGTATTTTATGTAGTGTTTGTTGAATGTCCCCTGTATTTTATGTGGTGTTTGGGATCAATGTCCCCTGTATTTTATGTGGTGTTTGGGATAAATGTCCCCTGTATTTTATGTAGTGTTTGTTCAATGTCCCCTGTATTTTATGTGGTGTTTGTTGAATGTCCCCTGTATTTTATGTGGTGTTTGGGATCAATGTCCCCTGTATTTTATGTGGCGTTTGGGATCAATGTCCCCAGTATTTTATGTAGTGTTTGTTGAATATCCCCTGTATTTTATGTGGTGTTTGGGATAAATATCCCCTGTATTTTATGCGGTGTTTGGGATAAATGTCCCCTGTATTTTATGCAGTGTTTGTTGAATGTCCGCTGTATTTTATGTAGTGTTTGTTGAATGTCCCCTGTATTTTATGTGGTGTTTGGGATCAAGGTCCCCTGTATTTTATGTGGTGTTTGGGATCAATGTCCCCTGTATTTTATGTGGTGTTTGGGATCAATGTCCCCTGTATTTTATGTGGTGTTTGGGATCAATGTCCCCTGTATTTTATGTAGTGTTTGTTGAATGTCCCCTGTATTTTATGTGGTGTTTGGGATCAATGTCCCCTGTATTTTATGTGGTGTTTGGGATCAATGTCCCCTGTATTTTATGTAGTGTTTGGGATCAATGTCCCCTGTATTTTATGTAGTGTTTGTTGAATGTCCCCTGTATTTTATGTGGTGTTTGTTGAATGTCCCCTGTATTTTATGTGGTGTTTGGGATAAATGTCCCCTATATTTTATGTAGAGTTTGTTGAATGTCCACTGTATTTTATGTAGTGTTTGTTGAATGTCCACTGTATTTTATGTAGTGTTTGTTGAATGTCCACTGTATTTTATGTAGTGTTTGTTGAATGTCCCCTGTATTTTATGTAGTGTTTGTTGAATGTCCCCTGTATTTTATGTGGTGTTTGTTGAATGTCCCCTGTATTTTCTGTGGTGTTTGTTGATTGTCCCCTGTATTTTATGTGGTGTTTGGGATCAATGTCCGCTGTATTTTATGTAGAGTTTGTTGAATGTCCCCTGTATTTTATGTAGTGTTTGTTGAATATCCCCTGTATTTTATGTGGTGTTTGGGATAAATGTCCCCTGTATTTTATGTGGTGTTTGTTGAATGTCCCCTGTATTTTATGTCGTGTTTGTTGAATGTCCCCTGTATTTTATGTGGTGTTTGGGATCAATGTCCCCTGTATTTTATGTGGTGTTTGGGATCAATGTCCCCTGTATTTTATGTGGTGTTTGGGATCAATGTCCCCTGTATTTTATGTGGTGTTTGGGATCAATGTCCCCTGTATTTTATGTGGTGTTTGGGATCAATGTCCCCTGTATTTTATGTGGTGTTTGGGATCAATGTCCCCTGTATTTTATGTAGTGTTTGTTCAATGTCCCCTGTATTTTATGTGGCGTTTGGGATAAATGTCCCCTGTATTTTATGTGGTGTTTGTTGAATGTCCCCTGTATTTTATGTGGTGTTTGGGATCAATGTCCCCTGTATTTTATGTGGCGTTTGGGATCAATGTCCCCAGTATTTTATGTGGTGTTTGTTGAATGTCCCCTGTATTTTATGTGGTGTTTGGGATAAATATCCCCTGTATTTTATGTAGTGTTTGTTCAATGTCCCCTGTATTTTATGTGGCGTTTGGGATAAATGTCCCCTGTATTTTATGTGGTGTTTGTTGAATGTCCCCTGTATTTTATGTGGTGTTTGTTGAATGTCCCCTGTATTTTATGTGGTGTTTGTTGAATGTCCCCTGTATTTTATGTGGTGTTTGTTGAATGTCCCCTGTATTTTATGTAGAGTTTGTTGAATGTCCCCTGTATTTTATGTAGTGTTTGTTGAATATCCCCTGTATTTTATGTGGTGTTTGGGATCAATGTCCCCTGTATTTTATGTGGTGTTTGTTGAATGTCCCCTGTATTTTATGTGGTGTTTGGGATCAATGTCCCCTGTATTTTATGTGGTGTTTGGGATCAATGTCCCCTGTATTTTATGTGATGTTTGGGATCAATGTCCCCTGTATTTTATGTAGTGTTTGTTCAATGTCCCCTGTATTTTATGTGGCGTTTGGGATAAATGTCCCCTGTATTTTATGTGGTGTTTGTTGAATGTCCCCTGTATTTTATGTGGTGTTTGGGATCAATGTCCCCAGTATTTTATGTGGTGTTTGTTGAATGTCCCCTGTATTTTATGTGGTGTTTGGGACAAATGTCCCCTGTATTTTATGTAGTGTTTGTTCAATGTCCCCTGTATTTTATGTGGCGTTTGGGATAAATGTCCCCTGTATTTTATGTGGTGTTTGTTGAATGTCGCCTGTATTTTATGTGGTGTTTGGGATCAATGTCCCCTGTATTTTATGTGGCGTTTGGGATCAATGTCCCCAGTATTTTATGTAGTGTTTGTTGAATATCCCCTGTATTTTATGTGGTGTTTGGGATAAATATCCCCTGTATTTTATGCGGTGTTTGGGATAAATGTCCCCTGTATTTTATGCAGTGTTTGTTGAATGTCCCCTGTATTTTATGTGGTGTTTGGGATCCATGTCCCCTGTATTTTATGTGGTGTTTGGGATCAATGTCCCCTGTATTTTATGTGGTGTTTGGGATCAATGTCCCCTGTATTTTATGTGGTGTTTGGGATCAATGTCCCCTGTATTTTATGTAGTGTTTGGGATCAATGTCCCCTGTATTTTATGTAGTGTTTGTTGAATGTCCCCTGTATTTTATGTGGTGTTTGGGATCAATGTCCCCTGTATTTTATGTGGTGTTTGGGATCAATGTCCCCTGTATTTTATGTAGTGTTTGGGATCAATGTCCCCTGTATTTTATGTGGTGTTTGTTGAATGTCCCCTGTATTTTATGTGGTGTTTGGGATGAATGTCCCCTATATTTTATGTAGAGTTTGTTGAATGTCCACTGTATTTTATGTAGTGTTTGTTGAATGTCCACTGTATTTTATGTAGTGTTTGTTGAATGTCCCCTGTATTTTATGTAGTGTCTGTTGAATGTCCCCTGTATTTTATGTGGTGTTTGTTGAATGTCCCCTGTATTTTCTGTGGTGTTTGTTGACTGTCCCCTGTATTTTATGTGGTGTTTGGGATCAATGTCCGCTGTATTTTATGTAGAGTTTGTTGAATGTCCCCTGTATTTTATGTAGTGTTTGTTGAATATCCCCTGTATTTTATGTGGTGTTTGGGATAAATGTCCCCTGTATTTTATGAGGTGTTTGTTGAATGTCCCCTGTATTTTATGTCGTGTTTGTTGAATGTCCCCTGTATTTTATGTGGTGTTTGGGATCAATGTCCCCTGTATTTTATGTGGTGTTTGGGATCAATGTCCCCTGTATTTTATGTGGTGTTTGGGATAAATGTCCCCTGTATTTTATGTAGTGTTTGTTGAATGTCCCCTGTATTTTATGTGGTGTTTGGGATCAATGTCCCCTGTATTTTAAGTGGTGTTTGGGATAAATGTCCCCTGTATTTTATGTAGTGTTTGTTCAATGTCCCCTGTATTTTATGTGGCGTTTGGGATAAATGTCCCCTGTATTTTATGTAGTGTTTGTTGAATATCCCCTGTATTTTATGTGGTGTTTGGGATAAATGACCCCTGTATTTTATGTAGTGTTTGTTGAATGTCCCCTGTATTTTATGTGGTGTTTGGGATCAATGTCCCCTGTATTTTATGTGGTGTTTGGGATAAATGTCCCCTGTATTTTATGTAGTGTTTGTTCAATGTCCCCTGTATTTTCTGTGGCGTTTGGGATCTATGTCCCCAGTATTTTATGTGGTGTTTGTTGAATGTCCCCTGTATTTTATGTGGTGTTTGGGATAAATGTCCCCTGTATTTTATGTGGTGTTTGTTGAATGTCCCCTGTATTTTATGTGGTGTTTGGGATCAATGTCCCCAGTATTTTATGTAGTGTTTGCTGAATATCCCCTGTATTTTATGTGGTGTTTGGGATAAATATCCCCTGTATTTTATGCGGTGTTTGGGATAAATGTCCCCTGTATTTTATGCAGTGTTTGTTGAATGTCCGCTGTATTTTATGTAGTGTTTGTTGAATGTCCCCTGTATTTTATGTGGTGTTTGGGATCAATGTCCCCTGTATTTTATGTGGTGTTTGGGATCAATGTCCCCTGTATTTTATGTGGTGTTTGGGATCAATGTCCCCTGTATTTTATGTAGTGTTTGGGATCAATGTCCCCTGTATTTTATGTGGTGTTTGGGATCAATGTCCCCTGTATTTTATGTAGTGTTTGGGATCAATGTCCCCTGTATTTTATGTAGTGTTTGTTGAATGTCCCCTGTATTTTATGTGGTGTTTGTTGAATGTCCCCTGTATTTTATGTGGTGTTTGGGATAAATGTCCCCTATATTTTATGTAGAGTTTGTTGAATGTCCACTGTATTTTATGTAGTGTTTGTTGAATGTCCCCTGTATTTTATGTAGTGTTTGTTGAATGTCCCCTGTATTTTATGTGGTGTTTGTTGAATGTCCCCTGTATTTTCTGTGGTGTTTGTTGATTGTCCCCTGTATTTTATGTGGTGTTTGGGATAAATGTCCCCTGTATTTTATGTCGTGTTTGTTGAATGTCCCCTGTATTTTATGTCGTGTTTGTTGAATGTCCCCTGTATTTTATGTGGTGTTTGGGATCAATGTCCCCTGTATTTTATGTGGTGTTTGGGATCAATGTCCCCTGTATTTTATGTGGTGTTTGGGATCAATGTCCCCTGTATTTTATGTGGTGTTTGGGATCAATGTCCCCTGTATTTTATGTGGTGTTTGGGATCAATGTCCCCTGTATTTTATGTGGTGTTTGGGATCAATGTCCCCTGTATTTTATGTAGTGTTTGTTCAATGTCCCCTGTATTTTATGTGGCGTTTGGGATAAATGTCCCCTGTATTTTATGTGGTGTTTGGGATCAATGTCCCCTGTATTTTATGTGGCGTTTGGGATCAATGTCCCCAGTATTTTATGTGGTGTTTGTTGAATGTCCCCTGTATTTTATGTGGTGTTTGGGATAAATGTCCCCTGTATTTTATGTAGTGTTTGTTCAATGTCCCCTGTATTTTATGTGGCGTTTGGCATAAATGTCCCCTGTATTTTATGTGGTGTTTGTTGAATGTCCCCTGTATTTTATGTGGTGTTTGTTGAATGTCCCCTGTATTTTATGTGGTGTTTGTTGAATGTCCCCTGTATTTTATGTGGTGTTTGGGATCAATGTCCCCTGTATTTTATGTGGCGTTTGGGATCAATGTCCCCAGTATTTTATGTGGTGTTTGGGATAAATATCCCCTGTATTTTATGCGGTGTTTGGGATAAATGTCCCCTGTATTTTATGCAGTGTTTGTTGAATGTCCGCTGTATTTTATGTAGTGTTTGTTGAATGTCCCCTGTATTTTATGTGGTGTTTGGGATCAATGTCCCCTGTATTTTATGTGGTGTTTGGGATCAATGTCCCCTGTATTTTATGTGGTGTTTGGGATCAATGTCCGCTGTATTTTATGTAGTGTTTGTTGAATGTCCCCTGTATTTTATGTGGTGTTTGGGATCAATGTCCCCTGTATTTTATGTGGTGTTTGGGATCAATGTCCCCTGTATTTTATGTGGTGTTTGGGATCAATGTCCCCTGTATTTTATGTAGTGTTTGGGATCAATGTCCCCTGTATTTTATGTAGTGTTTGTTGAATGTCCCCTGTATTTTATGTGGTGTTTGGGATCAATGTCCCCTGTATTTTATGTGGTGTTTGGGATCAATGTCCCCTGTATTTTATGTAGTGTTTGGGATCAATGTCCCCTGTATTTTATGTAGTGTTTGTTGAATGTCCCCTGTATTTTATGTGGTGTTTGGGATAAATGTCCCCTGTATTTTATGCAGTGTTTGTTGAATGTCCGCTGTATTTTATGTAGTGTTTGTTGAATGTCCCCTGTATTTTATGTAGTGTTTGGGATCAATGTCCCCTGTATTTTATGTAGTGTTTGTTGAATGTCCCCTGTATTTTATGTGGTGTTTGTTGAATGTCCCCTGTATTTTATGTGGTGTTTGGGATAAATGTCCCCTATATTTTATGTAGAGTTTGTTGAATGTCCACTGTATTTTATGTAGTGTTTGTTGAATGTCCACTGTATTTTATGTAGTGTTTGTTGAATGTCCCCTGTATTTTATGTAGTGTTTGTTGAATGTCCCCTGTATTTTATGTGGTGTTTGTTGAATGTCCCCTGTATTTTCTGTGGTGTTTGTTGATTGTCCCCTGTATTTTATGTGGTGTTTGGGATCAATGTCCGCTGTATTTTATGTAGAGTTTGTTGAATGTCCCCTGTATTTTATGTAGTGTTTGTTGAATATCCCCTGTATTTTATGTGGTGTTTGGGATAAATGTCCCCTGTATTTTATGTGGTGTTTGTTGAATGTCCCCTGTATTTTATGTCGTGTTTGTTGAATGTCCCCTGTATTTTATGTGGTGTTTGGGATCAATGTCCCCTGTATTTTATGTGGTGTTTGGGATCAATGTCCCCTGTATTTTATGTGGTGTTTGGGATCAATGTCCCCTGTATTTTATGTGGTGTTTGGGATCAATGTCCTCTGTATTTTATGTAGTGTTTGTTCAATGTCCCCTGTATTTTATGTGGCGTTTGGGATAAATGTCCCCTGTATTTTATGTGGTGTTTGTTGAATGTCCCCTGTATTTTATGTGGTGTTTGGGATCAATGTCCCCTGTATTTTATGTGGCGTTTGGGATCAATGTCCCCAGTATTTTATGTGGTGTTTGTTGAATGTCCCCTGTATTTTATGTGGTGTTTGGGATAAATGTCCCCTGTATTTTGTGTAGTGTTTGTTGAATGTCCCCTGTATTTTATGTGGTGTTTGGGATCAATGTCCCCTGTATTTTATGTGGTGTTTGGGATCAATGTCCCCTGTATTTTATGTAGTGTTTGTTGAATGTCCCCTGTATTTTATGTGGTGTTTGTTGAATGTCCCCTGTATTTTATGTGGTGTTTGGGATAAATGTCCCCTGTATTTTATGTGGTGTTTGTTGAATGTCCCCTGTATTTTCTGTGGTGTTTGTTGATTGTCCCCTGTATTTTATGTGGTGTTTGGGATCAATGTCCGCTGTATTTTATGTAGAGTTTGTTGAATGTCCCCTGTATTTTATGTAGTGTTTGTTGAATATCCCCTGTATTTTATGTGGTGTTTGGGATAAATGTCCCCTGTATTTTATGTGGTGTTTGTTGAATGTCCCCTGTATTTTATGTCGTGTTTGTTGAATGTCCCCTGTATTTTATGTGGTGTTTGGGATCAATGTCCCCTGTATTTTATGTGGTGTTTGGGATCAATGTCCCCTGTATTTTATGTGGTGTTTGGGATCATTGTCCCCTGTATTTTATGTAGTGTTTGTTCAATGTCCCCTGTATTTTATGTGGTGTTTGGGATCAATGTCCCCTGTATTTTAAGTGGTGTTTGGGATAAATGTCCCCTGTATTTTATGTAGTGTTTGTTCAATGTCCCCTGTATTTTATGTGGCGTTTGGGATAAATGTCTCCTGTATTTTATGTAGTGTTTGTTGAATATCCCCTGTATTTTATGTGGTGTTTGGGATAAAAGTCCCCTGTATTTTATGTAGTGTTTGTTGAATGTCCCCTGTATTTTATGTGGTGTTTGGGATCAATGTCCCCTGTATTTTATGTGGTGTTTGGGATCAATGTCCCCTGTATTTTATGTAGTGTTTGTTCAATGTCCCCTGTATTTTCTATAGCGTTTGGGATCTATGTCCCCAGTATTTTATGTGGTGTTTGTTGAATGTCCCCTGTATTTTATGTGGTGTTTGGGATAAATGTCCCCTGTATTTTATGTAGTGTTTGGGATAAATGTCCCCTGTATTTTATGTGGTGTTTGTTGAATGTCCCCTGTATTTTATGTGGTGTTTGGGATCAATGTCCCCTGTATTTTATGTGGCGTTTGGGATCAATGTCCCCAGTATTTTACGTAGTGTTTGTTGAATATCCCCTGTATTTTATGTGGTGTTTGGGATAAATGTCCCCTGTATTTTATGCAGTGTTTGTTGAATGTCCGCTGTATTTTATGTAGTGTTTGTTGAATGTCCCCTGTATTTTATGTGGTGTTTGGGATCAATGTCCCCTGTATTTTATGTGGTGTTTGGGATCAATGTCCCCTGTATTTTATGTGGTGTTTGGGATCAATGTCCCCTGTATTTTATGTAGTGTTTGGGATCAATGTCCCCTGTATTTTATGTGGTGTTTGGGATCAATGTCCCCTGTATTTTATGTAGTTTTTGGGATCAATGTTCCCTGTATTTTATGTAGTGTTTGTTGAATGTCCCCTGTATTTTATGTGGTGTTTGTTGAATGTCCCCTGTATTTTATGTGGTGTTTGGGATAAATGTCCCCTATATTTTATGTAGAGTTTGTTGAATGTCCACTGTATTTTATGTAGTGTTTG
Source organism: Heterodontus francisci (assembly GCF_036365525.1). NCBI lineage: Eukaryota > Metazoa > Chordata > Chondrichthyes > Heterodontiformes > Heterodontidae > Heterodontus > Heterodontus francisci. Next base: position 6,728,589 of record NC_090413.1, read on the forward strand.
TTGAATGTCCACTGTATTTTATGTAGTGTTTGTTGAATGTCCCCTTTATTTTATGTAGTGTTTGTTGAATGTCCCCTGTATTTTATGTGGTGTTTGTTGAATGTCCCCTGTATTTTCTGTGGTGTTTGTTGATTGTCCCCTGTATTTTATGTGGTGTTTGGGATCAATGTCCGCTGTATTTTATGTAGAGTTTGTTGAATGTCCCCTGTATTTTATGTAGTGTTTGTTGAATATCCCCTGTATTTTATGTGGTGTTTGGGATAAATGTCCCCTGTATTTTATGTGGTGTTTGTTGAATGTCCCCTGTATTTTATGTCGTGTTTGTTGAATGTCCCCTGTATTTTATGTGGTGTTTGGGATCAATGTCCCCTGTATTTTATGTGGTGTTTGGGATCAATGTCCCCTGTATTTTATGTGGTGTTTGGGATCAATGTCCCCTGTATTTTATGTGGTGTTTGGGATCAATGTCCCCTGTATTTTATGTAGTGTTTGTTCAATGTCCCCTGTATTTTATGTGGCGTTTGGGATAAATGTCCCCTGTATTTTATGTGGTGTTTGTTCAATGTCCCCTGTATTTTATGTGGTGTTTGGGATCAATGTCCCCTGTATTTTATGTGGCGTTTGGGATCAATGTCCCCAGTATTTTATGTGGTGTTTGTTGAATGTCCCCTGTATTTTATGTGGTGTTTGGGATAAATGTCCCCTGTATTTTATGTAGTGTTTGTTCAATGTCCCCTGTATTTTATGTGGCGTTTGGGATAAATGTCCCCTGTATTTTATGTGGTGTTTGTTGAATGTCCCCTGTATTTTATGTGGTGTTTGTTGAATGTCCCCTGTATTTTATGTGGTGTTTGGGATCAATGTCCCCTGTATTTTATGTGGCGTTTGGGATCAATGTCCCCAGTATTTTATGTAGTGTTTGTTGAATATCCCCTGTATTTTATGTGGTGTTTGGGATAAATATCCCCTGTATTTTATGCGGTGTTTGGTATAAATGTCCCCTGTATTTTATGCAGTGTTTGTTGAATGTCCGCTGTATTTTATGTAGTGTTTGTTGAATGTCCCCTGTATTTTATGTGGTGTTTGGGATCAATGTCCCCTGTATTTTATGTGGTGTTTGGGATCAATGTCCCCTGTATTTTATGTGGTGTTTGGGATCAATGTCCCCTGTATTTTATGTAGTGTTTGGGATCAATGTCCCCTGTATTTTATGTGGTGTTTGGGATCAATGTCCCCTGTATTTTATGTGGTGTTTGGGATCAATGTCCCCTGTATTTTATGTAGTGTTTGGGATCAATGTCCCCTGTATTTTATGTAGTGTTTGTTGAATGTCCCCTGTATTTTATGTGGTGTTTGTTGAATGTCCCCTGTATTTTATGTGGTGTTTGGGATAAATGTCCCCTATATTTTATGTAGAGTTTGTTGAATGTCCACTGTATTTTATGTAGTGTTTGTTGAATGTCCACTGTATTTTATGTAGTGTTTGTTGAATATCCCCTGTATTTTATGTGGTGTTTGGGATAAATGTCCCCTGTATTTTATGTAGTATTTGTTGAATGTCCCCTGTATTTTCTGTGGTGTTTGTTGATTGTCCCCTGTATTTTATGTGGTGTTTGGGATCAATGTCCGTTGTATTTTATGTAGAGTTTGTTGAATGTCCCCTGTATTTTATGTAGTGTTTGTTGAATATCCCCTGTATTTTATGTGGTGTTTGGGATAAATGTCCCCTGTATTTTATGTGGTGTTTGGGATAAATGTCCCCTGTATTTTATGTAGTATTTGTTGAATGTCCCCTGTATTTTATGTGGTGTTTGGGATCAATATGCCCTGTATTTTATGTGGTGTTTGGGATCAATGTCCCCTGTATTTTATGTGGTGTTTGGGATCAATGTCCCCTGTATTTTATGTGGTGTTTGGGATCAATGTCCCCTGTATTTTATGTGGTGTTTGGGATAAATGTCCCCTGTATTTTATGTGGTGTTTGGGATCAATGTCCCCTGTATTTTAAGTGGTGTTTGGGATAAATGTCCCCTGTATTTTATGTAGTGTTTGTTCAATGTCCCCTGTATTTTATGTGGCGTTTGGGATAAATGTCCCCTGTATTTTATGTAGTGTTTGTTGAATATCCCCTGTATTTTATGTGGTGTTTGGGATAAATGTCCCCTGTATTTTATGTAGTATTTGTTGAATGTCCCCTGTATTTTATGTGGTGTTTGGGATAAATGTCCCCTGTATTTTATGTGGCGTTTGGGATAAATGTCCCCTGTATTTTATGTAGAGTTTGTTGAATGTCCCCTGTATTTTATGTAGTGTTTGTTGAATATCCCCTGTATTTTATGTGGTGTTTGGGATAAATGTCCCCTGTATTTTATGTGGTGTTTGGGATAAATGTCCCCTGTATTTTATGTGGTGTTTGGGATAAATGTCCCCTGTATTTTATGTAGTATTTGTTGAATGTCCCCTGTATTTTATGTGGTGTTTGGGATCAATGTCCCCTGTATTTTATGTGGTGTTTGGGATAAATGTCCCCTGTATTTTATGTAGTGTTAGTTCAATGTCCCCTGTATTTTCTGTGGCGTTTGGGATAAATGTCCCCTGTATTTTATGTAGTGTTTGTTCAATGTCCCCTGTATTTTATGTGGCGTTTGGGATAAATGTCCCCTGTATTTTATGTGGCGTTTGGGATAAATGTCGGCTGTATTTTATGTAGTGTTTGTTGAATGTCCCCTGTAATTTATGTGGTGTTTGGGATAAATGTCCCCTGTATTTTATATCGAGTTTGTTGAATGTCCCCTGTATTTTATGTAGTGTTTGTTCAATGTCCCTTGTATTTTATGTGGTGTTTGGGATCAATGTCCCCTGTATTTTATGTGGTGTTTGGGATCAATGTCCCCAGTATTTTATGTGGTGTTTGGGATCAATGTCCCCTGTATTTTAAGTGGTGTTTGGGATCAATGTCCCCTGTATTTTATGTGGTGTTTGGGATCAATGTCCCCTGTATTTTATGTAGTGTTTGGGATCAATGTCCCCTGTATTTTATGTGGCGTTTGGGATCAATGTCCCCTGTATTTTATGTGGCGTTTGGGATAAATGTCCCCTGTATTTTATGTGGTGTTTGTTGAATGTCCCCTGTATTTTATGTGGTGTTTGGGATCAATGTCCCCTGTATTTTATGTAGTGTTTGTTCAATGTCCCCTGTATTTTATGTGGCGTTTGGGATCAATGTCCCCAGTATTTTATGTAGTGTTTGGGATAAATATCCCCTGTATTTTATGCGGTGTTTGGGATAAATGACTCCTGTATTTTATGCGGTGTTTGGGATAAATGTCCCCTGTATTTTATGCAGTGTTTGTTGAATGTCCCCTGTATTTTATGTAGTGTTTGTTGAATGTCCCCTGTATTTTATGTGGTGTTTGGGATAAATATCCCCTGTATTTTATGCGGTGTTTGGGATAAATGTCCGCTGTATTTTATGTAGTGTTTGTTGAATGTCCCCTGTATTTTATGTGGTGTTTGGGATCAATGTCCCCTGTATTTTATGTAGTGTTTGTTGAATGTCCCCTGTATTTTATGTGGTGTTTGGGATCAATGTCCCCTGTATTTTATGTAGTGTTTGGGATCAATGTCCCCTGTATTTTATGTAGTGTTTGTTGAATGTCCCCTGTATTTTATGTGGTGTTTGTTGAATGTCCCCTGTATTTTATGTGGTGTTTGGGATCAATGTCCCCTGTATTTTATGTGGTGTTTGGGATAAATGTCCTCTGTATTTTATGTGGTGTTTGGGATAAATGTCCCCTGTATTTTATGTAGTGTTTGTTCAATGTCCCCTGTATTTTATGTGGCGTTTGGGATAAATGTCCGCTGTATTTTATGTAGTGTTTGTTGAATATCCACTGTATTTTCTGTGGTGTTTGTTGAATGTCCCCTGTATTTTATGTAGTGTTTGTTGAATATCCCCTGTATTTTATGTAGTGTTTGTTGAATGTCCCCTGTATTTTATGTGGTGTTTGTTGAATGTCTCCTGTATTTTATGTGGTGTTTGGGAAAAATGTCCTCTATATTTTATGTAGAGTTTGTTGAATGTCCCCTGTATTTTATGTAGTGTTTGTTGAATGTCCCCTGTATTTTATGTGGTGTTTGTTGATTGTCCCCTGTATTTTATGTGGTGTTTGGGATCAATGTCCCCTGTATTTTTATGTAGTGTTTGGGATAAATGTCCCCTGTATTTTTATGTAGTGTTTGTTGAATGTCCCCTGTATTTAATGTGGCGTTTGGGATAAATGTCCCCTGTATTTTATGTGGTGTTTGTTGAATGTCTCCTGTATTTTATGTAGTGTTTGTTGAATGTCCCCTGTATTTTATTTAGTGTTTGTTGCATGTCCCCTGTATTTTATGTGATGTTTGGGATAAATGTCCCCTGTATTTTATGTAGAGTTTGTTGAATGTCCACTGTATTTTATGTAGTGTTTGGGATAAATGTCCCCTGTATTTTATGTAGTGTTTGTTCAATGTCCCCTGTATTTTATGTGGTGTTTGGGATAAATGTCCCCTGTATTTTATGTAGTGTTTGTTCAATGTCCCCTGTATTTTATGTGGCGTTTGGGATAAATGTCCCCTGTATTTTATGTGGTGTTTGTTGAATGTCCCCTGTATTTTATGTGGTGTTTGTTGAATGTCCCCTTATTTTATGTGGTGTTTGTTGAATGTCCCCTGTATTTTATGTGGTGTTTGGGATCCATGTCCCCTGTATTTTATGTGGCGTTTGGGATCAATGTCCCCAGTATTTTATGTAGTGTTTGTTGAATATCCCCTGTATTTTATGTGGTGTTTGGGATAAATATCCCCTGTATTTTATGCGGTGTTTGGGATAAATGTCCCCTGTATTTTATGCAGTGTTTGTTGAATGTCCGCTGTATTTTATGTAGTGTTTGGGATCAATGTCCCCTGTATTTTATGTGGTGTTTGGGATCAATGTCCCCTGTATTTTATGTGGTGTTTGGGATCAATGTCCCCTGTATTTTATGTGGTGTTTGGGATCAATGTCCCCTGTATTTTATGTAGTGTTTGGGATCAATGTCCCCTGTATTTTATGTAGTGTTTGTTGAATGTCCCCTGTATTTTATGTGGTGTTTGGGATCAATGTCCCCTGTATTTTATGTGGTGTTTGGGATCAATGTCCCCTGTATTTTATGTAGTGTTTGTTGAATGTCCCCTGTATTTTATGTGGTGTTTGTTGAATGTCCCCTGTATTTTATGTGGTGTTTGGGATAAATGTCCCCTATATTTTATGTAGAGTTTGTTGAATGTCCACTGTATTTTATGTAGTGTTTGTTGAATGTCCACTGTATTTTATGTAGTGTTTGTTGAATGTCCCCTGTATTTTATGTAGTGTTTGTTGAATGTCCCCTGTATTTTATGTGGTGTTTGTTGAATGTCCCCTGTATTTTCTGTGGTGTTTGTTGATTGTCCCCTGTATTTTATGTGGTGTTTGGGATCAATGTCCGTTGTATTTTATGTAGAGTTTGTTGAATGTCCCCTGTATTTTATGTAGTGTTTGTTGAATGTCCCCTGTATTTTATGTCGTGTTTGTTGAATGTCCCCTGTATTTTATGTCGTGTTTGTTGAATGTCCCCTGTATTTTATGTGGTGTTTGGGATCAATGTCCCCTGTATTTTATGTGGTGTTTGGGATCAATGTCCCCTGTATTTTATGTGGTGTTTGGGATCAATGTCCCCTGTATTTTATGTGGTGTTTGGGATAAATGTCCCCTGTATTTTATGTAGTGTTTGTTGAATGTCCCCTGTATTTTATGTGGTGTTTGGGATCAATGTCCCCTGTATTTTAAGTGGTGTTTGGGATAAATGTCCCCTGTATTTTATGTAGTGTTTGTTCAATGTCCCCTGTATTTTATGTGGCGTTTGGGATAAATGTCCCCTGTATTTTATGTAGTGTTTGTTGAATATCCCCTGTATTTTATGTGGTGTTTGGGATAAATGTCCCCTGTATTTTATGTAGTATTTGTTGAATGTCCCCTGTATTTTATGTGGTGTTTGGGATCAATGTCCCCCTGTATTTTATGTGGTGTTTGGGATCAATGTCCCCTGTATTTTATGTGGTGTTTGGGATAAATGTCCCCTGTATTTTATGTGGTGTTTGGGATCAATGTCCCCTGTATTTTAAGTGGTGTTTGGGATAAATGTCCCCTGTATTTTATGTAGTGTTTGTTCAATGTCCCCTGTATTTTATGTAGTGTTTGTTGAATATCCCCTGTATTTTATGTGGTGTTTGGGATAAATGTCCCCTGTATTTTATGTAGTATTTGTTGAATGTCCCCTGTATTTTATGTGGTGTTTGGGATCAATGTCCCCTGTATTTTATGTGGTGTTAGTTCAATGTCCCCTGTATTTTCTGTGGCGTTTGGGATAAATGTCCCCTGTATTTTATGTAGTGTTTGTTCAATGTCCCCTGTATTTTATGTGGCGTTTGGGATAAATGTCCCCTGTATTTTATGTGGTGTTTGGGATAAATGTCCCCTGTATTTTATATCGAGTTTGTTGAATGTCCCCTGTATTTTATGTAGTGTTTGTTCAATGTCCCCTGTATTTTATGTGGTGTTTGGGATCAATGTCCCCTGTATTTTATGTGGTGTTTTGGATCAATGTCCCCTGTATTTTATGTGGTGTTTGGGATCAATGTCCCCTGTATTTTAAGTGGTGTTTGGGATCAATGTCCCCTGTATTTTATGTGGTGTTTGGGATCAATGTCCCCTGTATTTTATGTAGTGTTTGTTCAATGTCCCCTGTATTTTATGTGGTGTTTGGGATCAATGTCCCCTGTATTTTATGTGGTGTTTGGGATCAATGTCCCCTGTATTTTATGTAGTGTTTGTTCAATGTCCCCTGTATTTTATGTGGCGTTTGGGATAAATGTCCCCTGTATTTTATGTGGTGTTTGTTGAATGTCCCCTGTATTTTATGTGGTGTTTGGGATCAATGTCCCCTGTATTTTATGTGGCGTTTGGGATCAATGTCCCCAGTATTTTATGTAGTGTTTGGGATAAATATCCCCTGTATTTTATGCGGTGTTTGGGATAAATGACCCCTGTATTTTATGCGGTGTTTGGGATAAATGTCCCCTGTATTTTATGCAGTGTTTGTTGAATGTCCCCTGTATTTTATGTAGTGTTTGGGATAAATATCCCCTGTATTTTATGTGGTGTTTGGGATAAATATCCCCTGTATTTTATGCGGTGTTTGGGATAAATGTCCGCTGTATTTTATGTAGTGTTTGTTGAATGTCCCCTGTATTTTATGTGGTGTTTGGATCAATGTCCCCTGTATTTTATGTGGTGTTTGTTGAATGTCCCCTGTATTTTATGTGGTGTTTGGGATCAATGTCCCCTGTATTTTATGTGGTGTTTGGGATCAATGTCCCCTGTATTTTATGTGGTGTTTGGGAACAATGTCCCCTGTATTTTATGTGGTGTTTGGGATCAATGTCCCCTGTATTTTATGTAGTGTTTGTTGAATGTCCCCTGTATTTTATGTGGTGTTTGGGATCAATGTCCCCTGTATTTTATGTAGTGTTTGGGATCAATGTCCCCTGTATTTTATGTAGTGTTTGTTGAATGTCCCCTGTATTTTATGTGGTGTTTGTTGAATGTCCCCTGTATTTTATGTGGTGTTTGGGATCAATGTCCCCTGTATTTTATGTGGTGTTTGGGATAAATGTCCTCTGTATTTTATGTGGTGTTTGGGATAAATGTCCTCTGTATTTTATGTGGTGTTTGGGATAAATGTCCCCTGTATTTTATGTAGTGTTTGTTCAATGTCCCCTGTATTTTATGTGGCGTTTGGGATAAATGTCCGCTGTATTTTATGTAGTGTTTGTTGAATGTCCCCTGTATTTTCAGTGGCGTTTGGGATAAGTGTCCCCTGTATATTATGTAGTGTTTGTTGAATATCCACTGTATTTTCTGTGGTGTTTGTTGAATGTCTCCTGTATTTTATGTAGTGTTTGTTGAATGTCCCCTGTATTTTATGTAGTGTTTGTTGAATATCCCCTGTATTTTATGTAGTGTTTGTTGAATGTCCCCTGTATTTTATGTGGTGTTTGTTGAATGTCTCCTGTATTTTATGTGGTGTTTGGGAAAAATGTCCCCTATATTTTATGTAGAGTTTGTTGAATGTCCCCTGTATTTTATGTAGTGTTTGTTGAATATCCCCTGTATTTTATGTGGTGTTTGTTGAATGTCCCCTGTATTTTATGTAGTGTTTGTTGAATGTCCCCTGTATTTTATGTGGTGTTTGTTGATTGTCCCCTGTATTTTATGTGGTGTTTGGGATCAATGTCCCCTGTATTTTATGTAGTGTTTGGCATAAATGTCCCCTGGATTTTTATGTAGTGTTTGTTGAATGTCCCCTGTATTTAATGTGGCGTTTGGGATAAATGTCCCCTGTATTTTATGTGGTGTTTGTTGAATGTCTCCTGTATTTTATGTAGTGTTTGTTGAATGTCCCCTGTATTTTATGTAGTGTTTGTTGCATGTCCCCTGTATTTTATGTGATGTTTGGGATAAATGTCCCCTGTATTTTATGTCGAGTTTGTTGAATGTCCACTGTATTTTATGTAGTGTTTGTTGAATGTCCCCTGTATTTTATGTAGTGTTTGTTGAATGTCCCCTGTATTTTCTGTGGTGTTTGTTGAATGTCCCCTGTATTTTCTGTGGTGTTTGTTGATTGTCCCCTGTATTTTATGTGGCGTTTGGGATAAATGTCCCCTGTATTTTATGTGGTGTTTGGGATCAATGTCCCCTGTATTTTATGTGGCGTTTGGGATCAATGTCCCCAGTATTTTATGTGGTGTTTGTTGAATGTCCCCTGTATTTTATGTGGTGTTTGGGATAAATGTCCCCTGTATTTTATGTGGCGTTTGGGATAAATGTCCCCTGTATTTTATGTGGTGTTTGTTGAATGTCCCCTGTATTTTATGTGGTGTTTGGGATCAATGTCCCCTGTATTTTATGTGGCGTTTGGGATCAATGTCCCCAGTATTTTATGTAGTGTTTGTTGAATATCCCCTGTATTTTATGTCGTGTTTGGGATAAATATCCCCTGTATTTTATGCGGTGTTTGTTGAATGTCCGCTGTATTTTATGTGGTGTTGGGGATCAATGTCCCCTGTATTTTATGTGGTGTTTGGGATCAATGTCCCCTGTATTTTATGTGGTGTTTGGGATCAATGTCCCCTGTATTTTATGTGGTGTTTGGGATCAATGTCCCCTGTATTTTATGTAGTGTTTGGGATCAATGTCCCCTGTATTTTATGTAGTGTTTGGGATCAATGTCCCCTGTATTTTATGTAGTGTTTGTTGAATGTCCCCTGTATTTTATGTGGTGTTTGGGATCAATGTCCCCTGTATTTTATGTGGTGTTTGGGATCAATGTCCCCTGTATTTTATGTAGTGTTTGGGATCAATGTCCCCAGTATTTTATGTAGTGTTTGTTGAATGTCCCCTGTATTTTATGTGGTGTTTGTTGAATGTCCCCTGTATTTTATGTGGTGTTTGGGATAAATGTCCCCTATATTTTATGTAGAGTTTGTTGAATGTCCACTGTATTTTATGTAGTGTTTGTTGAATGTCCCCTGTATTTTATGTAGTGTTTGTTGAATGTCCCCTGTATTTTATGTGGTGTTTGTTGAATGTCCCCTGTATTTTCTGTGGTGTTTGTTGATTGTCCCCTGTACTTTATGTGGTGTTTGGGATCAATGTCCGCTGTATTTTATGTAGAGTTTGTTGAATGTCCCCTGTATTTTATGTAGTGTTTGTTGAATATCCCCTGTATTTTATGTGGTGTTTGGGATAAATGTCCCCTGTATTTTATGTGGTGTTTGTTGAATGTCCCCTGTATTTTATGTGGTGTTTGGGATCAATGTCCCCTGTATTTTATGTGGTGTTTGGGATCAATGTCCCCTGTATTTTATGTGGTGTTTGGGATCAATGTCCCCTGTATTTTATGTGGTGTTTGGGATCAATGTCCCCTGTATTTTATGTGGTGTTTGGGATAAATGTCCCCTGTATTTTATGTAGTGTTTGTTGAATGTCCCCTGTATTTTATGTAGTGTTTGTTGAATGTCCCCTGTATTTTATGTGGTGTTTGGGATCAATGTCCCCTGTATTTTAAGTGGTGTTTGGGATAAATGTCCCCTGTATTTTATGTAGTGTTTGTTCAATGTCCCCTGTATTTTATGTGGCGTTTGGGATAAATGTCCCCTGTATTTTATGTAGTGTTTGTTGAATGTCCCCTGTATTTTATGTGGTGTTTGGGATCAATGTCCCCTGTATTTTATGTGGTGTTTGGGATAAATGTCCCCTGTATTTTATGTAGTGTTTGTTCAATGTCCCCTGTATTTTCTGTGGCATTTGGGATAAATGTCCCCTGTATTTTATGTAGTGTTTGTTGAATGTCCCCTGTAATTTATGTGGTGTTTGGGATCAATGTCCCCTGTATTTTATGTGGTGTTTGGGATAAATGTCCCCTGTATTTTATATCAAGTTTGTTGAATGTCCCCTGTATTTTATGTGGTGTTTGGGATAAATGTCCCCTGTATTTTATGTCGTGTTTGTTCAATGTCCCCTGTATTTTATGTGGTGTTTGGGATCAATGTCCCCTGTATTTTATGTGGTGTTTGGGATCAATGTCCCCTGTATTTTATGTGGTGTTTGGGATCAATGTCCCCTGTATTTTATGTGGTGTTTGGGATCAATGTCCCCTGTATTTTATGTAGTGTTTGTTCAATGTCCCCTGTATTTTATGTGGTGTTTGGGATCAATGTCCCCTGTATTTTTTGTGGTGTTTGGGATCAATGTCCCCTGTATTTTATGTGGTGTTTGGGATCAATGTCCCCTGTATTTTATGTAGTGTTTGTTCAATGTCCCCTGTATTTTATGTGGCGTTTGGGATAAATGTCCCCCGTATTTTATGTGGTGTTTGTTGAATGTCCCCTGTATTTTATGTAGTGTTTGTTCAATGTCCCCTGTATTTTATGTGGCGTTTGGGATCAATGTCCCCAGTATTTTATGTAGTGTTTGGGATAAATATCCCCTGTATTTTATGCGGTGTTTGGGATAAATGTCCCCTGTATTTTATGCGGTGTTTGGGATAAATGTCCCCTGTATTTTATGCAGTGTTTGTTGAATGTCCCCTGTATTTTATGTAGTGTTTGTTGAATGTCCCCTGTATTTTATGTGGTGTTTGGGATAAATATCCCCTGTATTTAATGTGGCGTTTGGGATAAATGTCCCCTGTATTTTATGTAGTGTTTGTTGAATGTCCCCTGTATTTTATGTGGTGTTTGTTGAATGTCCCCTGTATTTTATGTAGTGTTTGTTGCATGTCCCCTGTATTTTATGTGATGTTTGGGATAAATGTCCCCTGTATTTTATGTAGAGTTTGTTGAATGTCCACTGTATTTTATGTAGTGTTTGTTGAATGTCCCCTGTATTTTATGTAGTGTTTGTTGAATGTCCCCTGTATTTTATGTGGTGTTTGGGATCAATGTCCCCTGTATTTTATGTGGTGTTTGGGATCAATGTCCGCTGTATTTTATGTAGTGTTTGTTGAATGTCCCCTGTATTTTCAGTGGCGTTTGGGATAAGTGTCCCCTGTATATTATGTAGTGTTGGTTGAATGTCCCCTGTATTTTATGTAGTGTTTGTTGAATGTCCCCTGTATTTTATGTGGTGTTTGTTGATTGTCCCCTGTATTTTATGTGGTGTTTGGGATCAATGTCCCCTGTATTTTATGTAGTGTTTGGGATAAATGTCCCCTGTATTTTTATGTAGCGTTTGTTGAATGTCCCCTGTATTTTATGTGGCGTTTGGGATAAATGTCCCCTGTATTTTATGTAGTGTTAGTTGAATATCCCCTGTATTTTATGTGGTGTTTGTTGAATGTCTCCTGTATTTTATGTAGTGTTTGTTGAATGTCCCCTGTATTTTATGTAGTGTTTGTTGAATATCCCCTGTATTTTATGTAGTGTTTGTTGAATGTCCCCTGTATTTTATGTGGTGTTTGTTGAATGTCTCCTGTATTTTATGTGGTGTTTGGGAAAAATGTCCCCTATATTTTATGTAGAGTTTGTTGAATGTCCCCTGTATTTTATGTAGTGTTTGTTGAATATCCCCTGTATTTTATGTGGTGTTTGTTGAATGTCCCCTGTATTTTATGTAGTGTTTGTTGAATGTCCCCTGTATTTTATGTGGTGTTTGTTGTTTGTCCCCTGTATTTTATGTGGTGTTTGGGATCAATGTCCCCTGTATTTTATGTAGTGTTTGGGATAAATGTCCCCTGTATTTTTATGTAGTGTTTGTTGAATGTCCCCTGTATTTAATGTGGCGTTTGGGATAAATGTCCCCTGTATTTTATGTAGTGTTTGTTGAATATCCCCTGTATTTTATGTGGTGTTTGTTGAATGTCTCCTGTATTTTATGTAGTGTTTGTTGAATGTCCCCTGTATTTTATGTAGTGTTTGTTGCATGTCCCCTGTATTTTATGTGATGTTTGGGATAAATGTCCCCTGTATTTTATGTAGAGTTTGTTGAATGTCCACTGTATTTTATGTAGTGTTGGTTGAATGTCCCCTGTATTTTATGTAGTGTTTGTTGAATGTCCCCTGTATTTTATGTGGTGTTTGGGATCAATGTCCGCTGTATTTTATGTAGAGTTTGTTGAATGTCCCCTGTATTTTATGTTGTGTTTGTTGAATATCCCCTGTATTTTATGTGGTGTTTGGGATAAATGTCCCCTGTATTTTATGTGGTGTTTGTTGAATGTCCCCTGTATTTTATGTGGTGTTTGTTGAATGTCCCCTCTATTTTATGTGGTGTTTGGGATCAATGTCCCCTGTATTTTATGTAGTGTTTGTTGAATGTCCCCTGTATTTTATGTAGTGTTTGTTGAATGTCCCCTGTATTTTAAGTGGTGTTTGGGATAAATGTCCCCTGTATTTTATGTGGCGTTTGGGATAAATGTCCCCTGTATTTTTTGTGGTGTTTGGGATAAATGTCCCCTGTTTTTTATGTAGTGTTTGTTGAATGTCCCCTGTATTTTATGTGGTGTTTGGGATCAATGTCCCCTGTATTTTATGCGGTGTTTGGGATAAATGTCCCCTGTATTTTATGTAGTGTTTGTTCAATGTCCCCTGTATTTTCTGTGGCGTTTGGGATAAATGTCCCCTGTATTTTATGTAGTGTTTGTTCAATGTCCCCTGTATTTTATGTGGCGTTTGGGATAAATGTCCCCTGTATTTTATGTGGCGTTTGGGATAAATGTCGGCTGTATTTTATGTAGTGTTTGTTGAATGTCCCCTGTATTTTATGTGGTGTTTGGGATAAATGTCCCCTGTATTTTATATCGAGTTTGTTGAATGTCCCCTGTATTTTATGTGGTGTTTGGGATAAATGTCCCCTGTATTTTATGTAGTGTTTGTTCAATGTCCCCTGTATTTTATGTGGTGTTGGGGATAAATGTCCCCTGTATTTTAAGTGGTGTTTGGGATAAATGTCCCCTGTATTTTATGTAGTTTGTTCAATGTCCCCTGTATTTTATGTGGTGTTTGGGTTGAATGTCCCCTGTATTTTATGTGGTGTTTGGGATCAATGTCCCCTGTATTTTATGTGGTGTTTGGGATCAATGTCCCCTGTATTTTATGTAGTGTTTGTTCAATGTCCCCTGTATTTTATGTGGTGTTTGGGATAAATGTCCCCTGTATTTTATGTAGTGTTTGTTGAATGTCCCCTGTATTTTATGTGTTGTTTGGGATCAATGTCCCCTGTATTTTATGTGGTGTTTGGGATCAATGTCCCCTGTATTTTATGTGGTGTTTGGGATCAATGTCCCCTGTATTTTAAGTGGTGTTTGGGATCAATGTCCCCTGTATTTTATGTAGTGTTTGTTCAATGTCCCCTGTATTTTATGTGGTGTTTGGGAAAAATGTCCCCTATATTTTATGTAGAGTTTGTTGAATGTCCCCTGTATTTTATGTAGTGTTTGTTGAATATCCCCTGTATTTTATGTGGTGTTTGTTGAATGTCCCCTGTATTTTATGTGGTGTTTGGGATCAATGTCCCCTGTATTTTATGTAGTGTTTGTTGAATGTCCCCTGTATTTTATGTAGTGTTTGTTGAATGTCCCCTGTATTTTATGTGGCGTTTGGGATAAATGTCCCCTGTATTTTATGTAGTGTTTGTTGAATGTCCCCTGTATTTTATGTGGTGTTTGGGATCAATGTCCCCTGTATTTTATGTGGTGTTTGGGATAAATGTCCCCTGTATTTTATGTAGTGTTTGTTCAATGTCCCCTGTATTTTCTGTGGCATTTGGGATAAATGTCCCCTGTATTTTATGTAGTGTTTGTTCAATGTCCCCTGTACTTTATGTGGCGTTTGGGATAAATGTCGGCTGTATTTTATGTAGTGTTTGTTGAATGTCCCCTGTAATTTATGTGGTGTTTGGGATCAATGTCCCCTGTATTTTATGTGGTGTTTGGGATAAATGTCCCCTGTATTTTATATCAAGTTTGTTGAATGTCCCCTGTATTTTATGTGGTGTTTGGGATAAATGTCCCCTGTATTTTATGTCGTGTTTGTTCAATGTCCCCTGTATTTTATGTGGTGTTTGGGATCAATGTCCCCTGTATTTTATGTGGTGTTTGGGATCAATGTCCCCTGTATTTTATGTGGTGTTTGGGATCAATGTCCCCTGTATTTTATGTGGTGTTTGGGATCAATGTCCCCTGTATTTTATGTAGTGTTTGTTCAATGTCCCCTGTATTTTATGTGGTGTTTGGGATCAATGTCCCCTGTATTTTTTGTGGTGTTTGGGATCAATGTCCCCTGTATTTTATGTGGTGTTTGGGATCAATGTCCCCTGTATTTTATGTAGTGTTTGTTCAATGTCCCCTGTATTTTATGTGGCGTTTGGGATAAATGTCCCCCGTATTTTATGTGGTGTTTGTTGAATGTCCCCTGTATTTTATGTAGTGTTTGTTCAATGTCCCCTGTATTTTATGTGGCGTTTGGGATCAATGTCCCCAGTATTTTATGTAGTGTTTGGGATAAATATCCCCTGTATTTTATGCGGTGTTTGGGATAAATGTCCCCTGTATTTTATGCGGTGTTTGGGATAAATGTCCCCTGTATTTTATGCAGTGTTTGTTGAATGTCCCCTGTATTTTATGTGGTGTTTGGGATAAATATCCCCTGTATTTAATGTGGCGTTTGGGATAAATGTCCCCTGTATTTTATGTAGTGTTTGTTGAATGTCCCCTGTATTTTATGTGGTGTTTGTTGCATGTCCCCTGTATTTTATGTAGTGTTTGTTGCATGTCCCCTGTATTTTATGTGATGTTTGGGATAAATGTCCCCTGTATTTTATGTAGAGTTTGTTGAATGTCCACTGTATTTTATGTAGTGTTTGTTGAATGTCCCCTGTATTTTATGTAGTGTTTGTTGAATGTCCCCTGTATTTTATGTGGTGTTTGGGATCAATGTCCCCTGTATTTTATGTGGTGTTTGGGATCAATGTCCGCTGTATTTTATGTAGTGTTTGTTGAATGTCCCCTGTATTTTCAGTGGCGTTTGGGATAAGTGTCCCCTGTATATTATGTAGTGTTGGTTGAATGTCCCCTGTATTTTATGTAGTGTTTGTTGAATGTCCCCTGTATTTTATGTGGTGTTTGTTGATTGTCCCCTGTATTTTATGTGGTGTTTGGGATCAATGTCCCCTGTATTTTATGTAGTGTTTGGGATAAATGTCCCCTGTATTTTTATGTAGCGTTTGTTGAATGTCCCCTGTATTTTATGTGGCGTTTGGGATAAATGTCCCCTGTATTTTATGTAGTGTTAGTTGAATATCCCCTGTATTTTATGTGGTGTTTGTTGAATGTCTCCTGTATTTTATGTAGTGTTTGTTGAATGTCCCCTGTATTTTATGTAGTGTTTGTTGAATATCCCCTGTATTTTATGTAGTGTTTGTTGAATGTCCCCTGTATTTTATGTGGTGTTTGTTGAATGTCTCCTGTATTTTATGTGGTGTTTGGGAAAAATGTCCCCTATATTTTATGTAGAGTTTGTTGAATGTCCCCTGTATTTTATGTAGTGTTTGTTGAATATCCCCTGTATTTTATGTGGTGTTTGTTGAATGTCCCCTGTATTTTATGTAGTGTTTGTTGAATGTCCCCTGTATTTTATGTGGTGTTTGTTGTTTGTCCCCTGTATTTTATGTGGTGTTTGGGATCAATGTCCCCTGTATTTTATGTAGTGTTTGGGATAAATGTCCCCTGTATTTTTATGTAGTGTTTGTTGAATGTCCCCTGTATTTAATGTGGCGTTTGGGATAAATGTCCCCTGTATTTTATGTAGTGTTTGTTGAATATCCCCTGTATTTTATGTGGTGTTTGTTGAATGTCTCCTGTATTTTATGTAGTGTTTGTTGAATGTCCCCTGTATTTTATGTAGTGTTTGTTGCATGTCCCCTGTATTTTATGTGATGTTTGGGATAAATGTCCCCTGTATTTTATGTAGAGTTTGTTGAATGTCCACTGTATTTTATGTAGTGTTGGTTGAATGTCCCCTGTATTTTATGTAGTGTTTGTTGAATGTCCCCTGTATTTTATGTGGTGTTTGGGATCAATGTCCGCTGTATTTTATGTAGAGTTTGTTGAATGTCCCCTGTATTTTATGTTGTGTTTGTTGAATATCCCCTGTATTTTATGTGGTGTTTGGGATAAATGTCCCCTGTATTTTATGTGGTGTTTGTTGAATGTCCCCTGTATTTTATGTGGTGTTTGTTGAATGTCCCCTCTATTTTATGTGGTGTTTGGGATCAATGTCCCCTGTATTTTATGTGGTGTTTGGGATCAATGTCCCCTGTATTTTATGTAGTGTTTGTTGAATGTCCCCTGTATTTTATGTAGTGTTTGTTGAATGTCCCCTGTATTTTAAGTGGTGTTTGGGATAAATGTCCCCTGTATTTTATGTGGCGTTTGGGATAAATGTCCCCTGTATTTTTTGTGGTGTTTGGGATAAATGTCCCCTGTTTTTTATGTAGTGTTTGTTGAATGTCCCCTGTATTTTATGTGGTGTTTGGGATCAATGTCCCCTGTATTTTATGTGGTGTTTGGGATAAATGTCCCCTGTATTTTATGTAGTGTTTGTTCAATGTCCCCTGTATTTTCTGTGGCGTTTGGGATAAATGTCCCCTGTATTTTATGTAGTGTTTGTTCAATGTCCCCTGTATTTTATGTGGCGTTTGGGATAAATGTCCCCTGTATTTTATGTGGCGTTTGGGATAAATGTCGGCTGTATTTTATGTAGTGTTTGTTGAATGTCCCCTGTATTTTATGTGGTGTTTGGGATAAATGTCCCCTGTATTTTATATCGAGTTTGTTGAATGTCCCCTGTATTTTATGTGGTGTTTGGGATAAATGTCCCCTGTATTTTATGTAGTGTTTGTTCAATGTCCCCTGTATTTTATGTGGTGTTGGGGATAAATGTCCCCTGTATTTTAAGTGGTGTTTGGGATAAATGTCCCCTGTATTTTATGTAGTTTGTTCAATGTCCCCTGTATTTTATGTGGTGTTTGGGTTGAATGTCCCCTGTATTTTATGTGGTGTTTGGGATCAATGTCCCCTGTATTTTATGTGGTGTTTGGGATCAATGTCCCCTGTATTTTATGTAGTGTTTGTTCAATGTCCCCTGTATTTTATGTGGTGTTTGGGATAAATGTCCCCTGTATTTTATGTAGTGTTTGTTGAATGTCCCCTGTATTTTATGTGTTGTTTGGGATCAATGTCCCCTGTATTTTATGTGGTGTTTGGGATCAATGTCCCCTGTATTTTATGTGGTGTTTGGGATCAATGTCCCCTGTATTTTAAGTGGTGTTTGGGATCAATGTCCCCTGTATTTTATGTAGTGTTTGTTCAATGTCCCCTGTATTTTATGTGGTGTTTGGGAAAAATGTCCCCTATATTTTATGTAGAGTTTGTTGAATGTCCCCTGTATTTTATGTAGTGTTTGTTGAATATCCCCTGTATTTTATGTGGTGTTTGTTGAATGTCCCCTGTATTTTATGTGGTGTTTGGGATCAATGTCCCCTGTATTTTATGTAGTGTTTGTTGAATGTCCCCTGTATTTTATGTAGTGTTTGTTGAATGTCCCCTGTATTTTATGTGGTGTTTGGGATAAATGTCCCCTGTATTTTATGTAGTGTTTGTTCAATGTCCCCTGTATTTTATGTGGTGTTGGGGATAAATGTCCCCTGTATTTTAAGTGGTGTTTGGGATAAATGTCCCCTGTATTTTATGTAGTTTGTTCAATGTCCCCTGTATTTTATGTGGTGTTTGGGTTGAATGTCCCCTGTATTTTATGTGGTGTTTGGGATCAATGTCCCCTGTATTTTATGTGGTGTTTGGGATCAATGTCCCCTGTATTTTATGTAGTGTTTGTTCAATGTCCCCTGTATTTTATGTGGTGTTTGGGATAAATGTCCCCTGTATTTTATGTAGTGTTTGTTGAATGTCCCCTGTATTTTATGTGTTGTTTGGGATCAATGTCCCCTGTATTTTATGTGGTGTTTGGGATCAATGTCCCCTGTATTTTATGTAGTGTTTGTTCAATGTCCCCTGTATTTTATGTGGTGTTTGGGAAAAATGTCCCCTATATTTTATGTAGAGTTTGTTGAATGTCCCCTGTATTTTATGTAGTGTTTGTTGAATATCCCCTGTATTTTATGTGGTGTTTGTTGAATGTCCCCTGTATTTTATGTGGTGTTTGGGATCAATGTCCCCTGTATTTTATGTAGTGTTTGTTGAATGTCCCCTGTATTTTATGTAGTGTTTGTTGAATGTCCCCTGTATTTTATGTGGTGTTTGTTGATTGTCCCCTGTATTTTATGTGGTGTTTGGGATCAATGTCCCCTGTATTTTATGTAGTGTTTGGGATAAATGTCCCCTGTATTTTTATGTAGTGTTTGTTGAATGTCCCCTGTATTTAATGTGGCGTTTGGGATAAATGTCCCCTGTATTTTATGTAGTGTTTGTTGAATGTCTCCTGTATTTTATGTAGTGTTTGTTGAATGTCCCCTGTATTTTATGTAGTGTTTGTTGAATGTCCCCTGTATTTTATGTAGTGTTTGTTGCATGTCCCTTGTATTTTATGTGATGTTCGGGATAAATGTCCCCTATATTTTATGTAGAGTTTGTTGAATGTCCCCTGTATTTTATGTAGTGTTTGTTGAATGTCCCCTGTATTTTATGTGGTGTTTGTTGATTGTCCCCTGTATTTTCTGTGGTTTTTGTTGATTGTCCCCTGTATTTTATGTGGTGTTTGGGATCAATGTCCGCTGTATTTTATGTAGTGTTTGTTGAATATCCCCTGTATTTTATGTGGTGTTTGGGATAAATGTCCCCTGTATTTTATGTAGTGTTTGTTGAATGTCCCCTGTATTTTATGTCGTGTTTGTTGAATGTCCCCTGTATTTTATGTGGTGTTTGGGATCAATGTCCCATGTATTTTATGTGGTGTTTGGGATAAATGTCCCCTGTATTTTAAGTGGTGTTTGGGATAAATGTCCCCTGTATTTTATGTAGTGTTTGTTCAATGTCCCCTGTATTTTATGTGGCGTTTGGGATAAATGTCCCTTGTATTTTATGTAGTGTTTGTTGAATATCCCCTGTATTTTATGTGGTGTTTGGGATAAATGTCCCCTGTATTTTATGTAGTGTTTGTTGAATGTCCCCTGTATTTTATGTGGTGTTTGGGATCAATGTCCCCTGTATTTTATGTGGTGTTTGGGATAAATGTCCGCTGTATTTTATGTAGTGTTTGTTCAATGTCCCCTGTATTTTCTGTGGCGTTTGGGATAAATGTCCCCTGTATTTTATGTAGTGTTTGTTCAATGTCCCCTGTATTTTATGTGGCGTTTGGGATAAATGTCCCCTGTATTTTATGTGGCGTTTGGGATAAATGTCCCCTGTATTTTTTGTAGTGTTTGTTGAATGTCCCCTGTAATTTATGTGGTGTTTGGGATCAATGTCCCCTGTATTTTATGTGGTGTTTGGGATAAATGTCCCCTGTATTTTATATCGTGTTTGGGATAAATGGCCCCCGTATTTTATGTAGTGTTTGGGATCAATGTCCCCTGTATTTTCTGTGGCGTTTGGGATAAATGTCCCCTGTATTTTATGTAGTGTTTGTTCAATGTCCCCTGTATTTTAAGTGGTGTTTGGGATAAATGTCCCCTGTATTTTATGTCGTTTGTTCAATGTCCCCTGTATTTTATGTGGTGTTTGGGATAAATGTCCCCTGTATTTTATGTAGTGTTTGTTGAATGTCCCCTGTATTTTATGTGGTGTTTGGGATCAATGTCCCCTGTATTTTATGTGGTGTTTGGGATCAATGTCCCCTGTATTTTATGTAGTGTTTGTTCAATGTCCCCTGTGTTTTATGTGGTGTTTGGGATAAATGTCCCCTGTATTTTATGTAGTGTTTGTTGAATGTCCCCTGTATTTTATGTGGTGTTTGGGATCAATGTCCCCTGTATTTTATGTGGTGTTTGGGATCAATGTCCCTTGTATTTTATGTGGTGTTTGGGATCAATGTCCCCTGTATTTTATGTGGTGTTTGGGATCAATGTCCCCTGTATTTTATGTGGTGTTTGGGATAAATGTCCCCAGTATTTTATGTGGTGTTTGTTCAATGTCCCCAGTATTTTATGTAGTGTTTGTTCAATGTCCCCTGTATTTTATGTGGCGTTTGGGATAAATGTCCCCTGTATTTTATGTGGTGTTTGGGATAAATGTCCCCTGTATTTTATGTAGTGTTTGTTCAATGTCCCCTGTATTTTCTGTGGCGTTTGGGATAAATGTCCCCTGTATTTTATGTGGTGTTTGGGATCAATGTCCCCTGTATTTTATGTAGTGTTTGTTCAATGTCCCCTGTATTTTATGTGGCGTTTGGGATAAATGTCCCCTGTATTTTATGTGGTGTTTGGGATCAATGTCCCCTGTATTTTATGTGGTGTTTGGGATAAATGTCCCCTGTATTTTATGTAGTGTTTGTTCAATGTCCCCAGTATTTTATGTAGTGTTTGTTCAATGTCCCCAGTATTTTATGTGGTGTTTGGGATAAATGTCCCCTGCATTTTATGTGGTGTTTGGGATCAATGTCCCCTGTATTTTATGTGGTGTTTGGGATCAATGTCCCCTGTATTTTACGTGGTGTTTGGGATCAATGTCCCCTGTATTTTATGTAGTGTTTGTTCAATGTCCCCTGTATTTTATGTGTTGTTTGGGATCAATGTCCCCTGTATTTTAAGTGGTGTTTGGGATAAATGTCCCCTGTATTTTATGTCGTTTGTTCAATGTCCCCTGTATTTTATGTGGTGTTTGGGATAAATGTCCCCTGTATTTTATGTAGTGTTTGTTGAATGTCCCCTGTATTTTATGTGGTGTTTGGGATCAATGTCCCCTGTATTTTATGTGGTGTTTGGGATCAATGTCCCTTGTATTTTATGTGGTGTTTGGGATCAATGTCCCCTGTATTTTATGTGGTGTTTGGGATCAATGTCCCCAGTATTTTATGTGGTGTTTGGGATCAATGTCCCCAGTATTTTATGTGGTGTTTGGGATAAATGTCCCCTGCATTTTATGTGGTGTTTGGTATCAATGTCCCCTGTATTTTATGTGGTGTTTGGGATCAATGTCCCCTGTATTATATGTGGTGTTTGGGATCAATGTCCCCTGTATTTTATGTGGTGTTTGGGATCAATGTCCCCTGTATTTTATGTGGTGTTTGGGATCAATGTCCCCTGTATTTTATGTGGTGTTTGGGATCAATGTCCCCTGTATTTTATGTGGTGTTTGGGATCAATGTCCCCTGTATTTTATGTGGTGTTTGGGATCAATGTCCCCTGTATTTTATGTAGTGTTTGTTCAATGTCCCCAGTATTTTATGTGGTGTTTGGGATAAATGTCCCCTGTATTTTATGTGGTGTTTGGGATCAATGTCCCCTGTATTTTATGTGGTGTTTGGGATCAATGTCCCCTGTATTTTATGTAGTGTTTGTTCAATGTCCCCTGTATTTTATGTGGCGTTTGGGATAAATGTCCCCTGTATTTTATGTGGTGTTTGGGATAAATGTCCCCTGTATTTTATGTAGTGTTTGTTCAATGTCCCCTGTATTTTCTGTGGCGTTTGGGATAAATGTCCCCTGTATTTTCTGTGGCGTTTGGGATAAATGTCCCCTGTATTTTATGTGGTGTTTGGGATCAATGTCCCCTGTATTTTATGTAGTGTTTGTTCAATGTCCCCTGTATTTTATGTGGCGTTTGGGATAAATGTCCCCTGTATTTTATGTGGTGTTTGGGATCAATGTCCCCTGTATTTTATGTGATGTTTGGGATAAATGTCCCCTGTATTTTATGTAGTGTTTGTTCAATGTCCCCAGTATTTTATGTGGTGTTTGGGATAAATGTCCCCTGCATTTTATGTGGTGTTTGGGATCAATGTCCCCTGTATTTTATGTGGTGTTTGGGATCAATGTCCCCTGTATTTTACGTGGTGTTTGGGATCAATGTCCCCTGTATTTTATGTAGTGTTTGTTCAATGTCCCCTGTATTTTATGTGGCGTTTGGGATAAATGTCCCCTGTATTTTATGTGTTGTTTGGGATCAATGACCCCTGTATTTTATGTGGTGTTTGGGATAAATGTCCCCTGTATTTTATGTAGTGTTTGTTCAATGTCCCCTGTATTTTCTGTGGCGTTTGGGATAAAAGTCCCCTGTATTTTATGTAGTGTTTGTTGAATGTCCCCTGTATTTTATGTGGTGTTTGGGATCAATGTCCCCTGTATTTTATGTGGTGTTTGGGATAAATGTCCACTGTATTTTATATCGAGTATGTTGAATGTCCCCTGTATTTTATGTGGTGTTTGGGATAAATGTCCTCAGTATTTTATGTGGTGTTTGTTGAATGTCCCCTGTATTTTATGTGGTGTTTGGGATAAATGTCCCCAGTATTTTATGTGGTGTTTGTTGAATGTCCCCTGTATTTTATGTGGTGTTTGGGATCAATGTCCCCTGTATTATATGTGGTGTTTGGGATCAATGTCCCCTGTATTTTATGTGGTGTTTGGGATCAATGTCCCCGGTATTTTATGTGGTGTTTGTTCAATGTCCCCTGTATTTTATGTGGTGTTTGGGATAAATGTCCCCAGTATTTTATGTGGTGTTTGTTCAATGTCCCCTGTATTTTATGTGGTGTTTGGGATAAATGTCCCCAGTATTTTATGTGGTGTTTGTTCAATGTCCCCTGTATTTTCTGTGGCGTTTGGGATAAATGTCCCCTGTATTTTATGTAGTGTTTGTTGAATGTCCCCTGTATTTTATGTGGTGTTTGGGATCAATGTCCCCTGTATTTTATGTGGTGTTTGTTGAATGTCCACTGTATTTTATGTGGTGTTTGGGATCAATGTCCCCTGTATTTTATGTGGTGTTTGGGATCAATGTCCCCTGTATTTTATGTAGTGTTTGTTCAATGTCCCCTGTATTTTATGTGGTGTTTGGGATCAACGTCCCCTGTATTTTATGTGGTGTTTGGGATCAATGTCCCCTGTATTTTATGTAGTGTTTGTTGAATGTCCCCTGTATTTTATGTGGCGTTTGGGATAAATGTCCCCTGTATTTTCTGTGGCGTTTGGGATAAATGTCGGCTGTATTTTATGTAGTGTTTGTTGAATGTCCCCTGTAATTTATGTGGTGTTTGGGATCAATGTCCCCTGTATTTTATGTGGTGTTTGGGATAAATGTCCCCTGTATTTTATATCGAGTTTGTTGAATGTCCCCTGTATTTTATGTGGTGTTTGGGATCAATGTCCCCTGTATTTTATGTGGTGTTTGGGATCAATGTCCCCTGTATTTTATGTGCTGTTTGGGATCAATGTCCCCTGTATTTTCTGTGGCGTTTGGGATAAATGTCCCCTGTATTTTATGTGTTGTTTGGGATCAATGACCCCTGTATTTTATGTGGTGTTTGGGATAAATGTCCCCAGTATTTTATGTGGTGTTTGTTGAATGTCCCCTGTATTTTATGTGGTGTTTGGGATAAATGTCCCCAGTATTTTATGTGGTGTTTGTTGAATGTCCCCTGTATTTTATGTGGTGTTTGGGATCAATGTCCCCTGTATTATATGTGGTGTTTGGGATCAATGTCCCCTGTATTTTATGTGGTGTTTGGGATCAATGTCCCCTGTATTTTATGTAGTGTTTGTTCAATGTCCCCTGTATTTTATGTGGTGTTTGGGATCAATGTCCCCTGTATTTTATGTAGTGTTTGTTGAATGTCCCCTGTAATTTATGTGGCGTTTGGGATAAATGTCGGCTGTATTTTATGTAGTGTTTGTTGAATGTCCCCTGTATTTTATGTGGTGTTTGGGATCAATGTCCCCAGTATTTTATGTGGTGTTTGTTGAATGTCCCCTGTATTTTATGTGGTGTTTGGGATAAATGTCCCCAGTATTTTATGTGGTGTTTGTTCAATGTCCCCTGTATTTTATGTGGTGTTTGGGATAAATGTCCCCAGTATTTTATGTGGTGTTTGTTCAATGTCCCCTGTATTTTCTGTGGCGTTTGTTGAATGTCCCCTGTATTTTATGTGGTGTTTGGGATCAATGTCCACTGTATTTTATGTAGTGTTTGTTGAATGTCCCCTGTATTTTATGTGGTGTTTGGGATAAATATCCCCTGTATTTTATGTGGTGTTTGTTCAATGTCCCCTGTATTTTCTGTGGCGTTTGGGATAAATGTCCCCTGTATTTTATGTGGCGTTTGGGATCAATGTCCCCTGTATTTTATGTGATGTTTGGGATAAATGTCCCCTGTATTTTATGTGGTGTTTGGGATCAATGTCCCCTGTATTTTATGTGATGTTTGGGATAAATGTCCCCTGTATTTTATGTGGTGTTTGGGATCAATGTCCCCTATATTTTACGTGGTGTTTGGGATCAATGTCCCCTGTATTTTATGTAGTGTTTGTTCAATGTCCCCTGTATTTTATGTGGCGTTTGGGATAAATGTCCCCTGTATTTTATGTGTTGTTTGGGATCAATGACCCCTGTATTTTATGTGGTGTTTGGGATAAATGTCCCCTGTATTTTATGTAGTGTTTGTTCAATGTCCCCTGTATTTTCTGTGGCGTTTGGGATAAATGTCCCCTGTATTTTATGTAGTGTTTGTTGAATGTCCCCTGTATTTTATGTGGTGTTTGGGATCAATGTCCCCTGTATTTTATGTGGTGTTTGGGATAAATGTCCACTGTATTTTATATCGAGTATGTTGAATGTCCCCTGTATTTTATGTGGTGTTTGGGATAAATGTCCCCAGTATTTTATGTGGTGTTTGTTGAATGTCCCCTGTATTTTATGTGGTGTTTGGGATAAATGTCCCCAGTATTTTATGTGGTGTTTGTTGAATGTCCCCTGTATTTTATGTGGTGTTTGGGATCAATGTCCCCTGTATTATATGTGGTGTTTGGGATCAATGTCCCCTGTATTTTATGTGGTGTTTGGGATCAATGTCCCCGGTATTTTATGTGGTGTTTGGGATCAATGTCCCCTGTATTTTATGTAGTGTTTGTTCAATGTCCCCTGTATTTTATGTGGTGTTTGGGATCAACGTCCCCTGTATTTTATGTGGTGTTTGGGATCAATGTCCCCTGTATTTTATGTAGTGTTTGTTGAATGTCCCCTGTATTTTATGTGGCGTTTGGGATAAATGTCCCCTGTATTTTCTGTGGCGTTTGGGATAAATGTCGGCTGTATTTTATGTAGTGTTTGTTGAATGTCCCCTGTAATTTATGTGGTGTTTATGATCAATGTCCCCTGTATTTTATGTGGTGTTTGGGATAAATGTCCCCTGTATTTTATATCGAGTTTGTTGAATGTCCCCTGTATTTTATGTGGTGTTTGGGATCAATGTCCCCTGTATTTTATGTGGTGTTTGGGATCAATGTCCCCTGTATTTTATGTGCTGTTTGGGATCAATGTCCCCTGTATTTTCTGTGGCGTTTGGGATAAATGTCCCCTGTATTTTATGTGTTGTTTGGGATCAATGACCCCTGTATTTTATGTGGTGTTTGGGATAAATGTCCCCAGTATTTTATGTGGTGTTTGTTGAATGTCCCCTGTATTTTATGTGGTGTTTGGGATAAATGTCCCCAGTATTTTATGTGGTGTTTGTTGAATGTCCCCTGTATTTTATGTGGTGTTTGGGATCAATGTCCCCTGTATTATATGTGGTGTTTGGGATCAATGTCCCCTGTATTTTATGTGGTGTTTGGGATCCATGTCCCCGGTATTTTATGTGGTGTTTGGGATCAATGTCCCCTGTATTTTATGTAGTGTTTGTTCAATGTCCCCTGTATTTTATGTGGTGTTTGGGATCAATGTCCCCTGTATTTTATGTAGTGTTTGTTGAATGTCCCCTGTATTTTATGTGGCGTTTGGGATAAATGTCGGCTGTATTTTATGTGGTGTTTGTTGAATGTCCCCTGTATTTTATGTGGTGTTTGGGATAAATGTCCCCAGTATTTTATGTGGTGTTTGTTCAATGTCCCCTGTATTTTATGTGGTGTTTGGGATAAATGTCCCCAGTATTTTATGTGGTGTTTGTTCAATGTCCCCTGTATTTTCTGTGGCGTTTGGGATAAATGTCCCCTGTATTTTATGTAGTGTTTGTTGAATGTCCCCTGTATTTTATGTGGTGTTTGGGATCAATGTCCACTGTATTTTATGTAGTGTTTGTTGAATGTCCCCTGTATTTTATGTGGTGTTTGGGATAAATATCCCCTGTATTTTATGTGGTGTTTGTTCAATGTCCCCTGTATTTTCTGTGGCGTTTGGGATAAATGTCCCCTGTATTTTATGTAGTGTTTGTTGAATGTCCCCTGTATTTTATGTGGTGTTTGGGATAAATATCCCCTGTATTTTATGTGGTGTTTGTTCAATGTCCCCTGTATTTTCTGTGGCGTTTGGGATAAATGTCCCCTGTATTTTATGTAGTGTTTGTTGAATGTCCCCTGTATTTTATGTGGTGTTTGGGATCAATGTCCCCAGTATTTTATGTGGTGTTTGTTGAATGTCCCCTGTATTTTATGTGGTGTTTGGGATCAATGTCCCCTGTATTATATGTGGTGTTTGGGATCAATGTCCCCTGTATTTTATGTGGTGTTTGGGATCAATGTCCCCGGTATTTTATGTGGTGTTTGGGATTAATGTCCCCTGTATTTTATGTAGTGTTTGTTCAATGTCCCCTGTATTTTATGTGGTGTTTGGGATCAATGTCCCCTGTATTTTATGTGGTGTTTGGGATCAATGTCCCCTGTATTTTATGTGGCGTTTGGGATAAATGTCCCCTGTATTTTCTGTGGCGTTTGGGATCAATGTCGGCTGTATTTTATGTAGTGTTTGTTGAATGTCCCCTGTAATTTATGTGGTGTTTGGGATCAATGTCCCCTGTATTTTATGTGGTGTTTGGGATAAATGTCCCCTGTATTTTATATCGAGTTTGTTGAATGTCCCCTGTATTTTATGTGGTGTTTGGGATAAATGTCCCCTGTATTTTATGCAGTGTTTGTTCAATGTCCCCTGTATTTTATGTGGTGTTTGGGATCAATGTCCCCTGTATTTTATGTGGTGTTTGGGATCAATGTCCCCTGTATTTTATGCAGTGTTTGTTCAATGTCCCCTGTATTTTCTGTGGCGTTTGGGATCAATGTCCCCTGTATTTTATGTAGTGTTTGTTTAATGTCCCCTGTATTTTATGTGGTGTTTGGGATAAATGTCCCCTGTATTTTATGTAGTGTTTGTTCAATGTCCCCTGTATTTTATGTGGTGTTTGGGATCAATGTCCCCTATATTTTATGTGGTGTTTGGGATCAATGTCCCCTGTATTTTATGTGGTGTTTGGGATCAATGTCCCCTGTATTTTATGTAGTGTTTGTTCAATGGCCCCTGTATTTTATGTGGTGTTTGGGATAAATGTCCCCAGTATTTTATGTGGTGTTTGTTGAATGTCCCCTGTATTTTATGTGGTGTTTGGGATCAATGTCCCCTGTATTTTATGTGGTGTTTGGGATCAGTGTCCCCTGTATATTATGTGGTGTTTGGGATCAGTGTCCCCTGTATATTATGTGGTGTTTGGGATCAATGTCCCCTGTATTTTATGTAGTGTTTGTTCAATGTCCCCTGTATTTTATGTGGTGTTTGGGATAAATGTCCCCAGTATTTTATGTGGTGTTTGTTGAATGTCCCCTGTATTTTATGTGGTGTTTGGGATCAATGTCCCCTGTATTTTATGTGGTGTTTGGGATCAATGTCCCCTGTATTTTATGTAGTGTTTGTTCAATGTCCCCTGTATTTTATGTGGTGTTTGGGATCAATGTCCCCTGTATTTTATGTAG
Organism: Heterodontus francisci; assembly: GCF_036365525.1. Classification (NCBI taxonomy): domain Eukaryota; kingdom Metazoa; phylum Chordata; class Chondrichthyes; order Heterodontiformes; family Heterodontidae; genus Heterodontus; species Heterodontus francisci. The sequence continues at coordinate 6,757,104 of NC_090413.1, forward strand.
TGTTTGTTGAATATCCCCCTGTATTTTATGCAGTGTTTGTTGAATATCCCCTGTATTTTATGTAGTGTTTGTTGAATATCCCCTGTATTTTATGTGGTGTTTGGGATAAATATCCCCTGTATTTTATGCGGTGTTTGGGATAAATGTCCCCTGTATTTTATGCAGTGTTGGTTGAATGTCCGCTGTATTTTATGTAGTGTTTGTTGAATGTCCCCTGTATTTTATGTGGTGTTTGGGATCAATGTCCCCTGTATTTTATGTAGTGTTTGTTCAATGGCCCCTGTATTTTATGTGGTGTTTGGGATAAATGTCCCCAGTATTTTATGTGGTGTTTGTTGAATGTCCCCTGTATTTTATGTGGTGTTTGGGATCAATGTCCCCTGTATTTTATGTGGTGTTTGGGATCAGTGTCCCCTGTATATTATGTGGTGTTTGGGATCAATGTCCCCTGTATTTTATGTAGTGTTTGTTCAATGTCCCCTGTATTTTATGTGGTGTTTGGGATAAATGTCCCCAGTATTTTATGTGGTGTTTGTTGAATGTCCCCTGTATTTTATGTGGTGTTTGGGATCAATGTCCCCTGTATTTTATGTGGTGTTTGGGATCAATGTCCCCTGTATTTTATGTAGTGTTTGTTCAATGTCCCCTGTATTTTATGTGGTGTTTGGGATCAATGTCCCCTGTATTTTATGTAGTGTTTGTTGAATATCCCCTGTATTTTATGTAGTGTTTGTTGAATATCCCCTGTATTTTATGTGGTGTTTGGGATAAATATCCCCTGTATTTTATGCGGTGTTTGGGATAAATGTCCCCTGTATTTTATGCGGTGTTTGGGATAAATGTCCCCTGTATTTTATGCAGTGTTGGTTGAATGTCCGCTGTATTTTATGTAGTGTTTGTTGAATGTCCCCTGTATTTTATGTGGTGTTTGGGATCAATGTCCCCTGTATTTTATGTGGTGTTTGTTGAATGTCCCCTGTATTTTATGTGGTGTTTGGGATCAATGTCCCCTGTATTTTATGTGGTGTTTGGGATCAATGTCCCCTGTATTTTATGTGGTGTTTGGGATAAATGTCCCCTGTATTTTATGTGGTGGTTGGGATAAATGTCCCCTGTATTTTCAGTGGCGTTTGGGATAAGTGTCCCCTGTATATTATGTAGTGTTTGTTGAATGTCCCCTGTATTTTATGTAGTGTTTGTTGAATGTCCCCTATATTTTCAATGGCGTTTGGGATAAGTGTCCCCTGTATATTATGTAGTGTTTGTTAAATGTCCGCTGTATTTTATGTAGTGTTTGTTGAATGTCCCCTGTATTTTATGCAGTGTTTGTTGAATGTCCGCTGTATTTTATGTGGTGTTTGGGATCAATGTCCCCTGTATTTTATGTAGTGTTTGTTAAATGTCCGCTGTATTTTATGTAGTGTTTGTTGAATGTCCCCTGTATTTTATGTAGTGTTTGTTGAATGTCCCCTGTATTTTATGTGGTGTTTGGTATAAATGTCCCCTGTATTTTATGTAGTGTTTGTTGAATGTCCCCTGTATTTTATGTAGTGTTTGTTGAATGTCCCCTGTATTTTATGTACTGTTTGTTGAAGGTCCCCTGTATTTTATGTAGTGTTTGATGAATGTCCCCTGTATTTTATGTAGTGTTTGTTGAATGTCCCCTGGATTTTATGTAGTGTTTGTTGAATGTCCCCTGTATTTTATGTGGTGTTTGGTATAAATGTCCCCTGTATTTTATGTAGTGTTTGTTGAATGTCCCCTGTATTTTATGTGGTGTTTGTTGAATGTCCCCTGTATTTTATGTAGTGTTTGGTATAAATGTCCCCTGTATTTTATGTAGTTTTTGTTGAATGTCCCCTGTATTTTATGTAGTGTTTGTTGAATGTCCCCTGTATTTTATGTCGTGTTTGTTGAATGTCCCCTGTATTTTATGTCGTGTTTGTTGAATGTCCCCTGTATTTTATGTGGTGTTTGTTGAATGTCCCCTGTATTTTATGTAGTGTTTGTTGAATGTCCCCTGTATTTTATGTGGTGTTTGTTGAATGTCCCCTGGATGTAATGTAGTGTTTGTTGAATGTCCCCTGTATTTTATGTCGTGTTTGTTGAATGTCCCCTGGATTTTATGTAGTGTTTGTTGAATGTCCCCTGTATTTTATGTCGTGTTTGTTGAATGTCCCCTGGATTTTATGTAGTGTTTGTTGAATGTCCCCTGGATTTTATGTAGTGTTTGTTGAATGTCACCTGTATTTTATGTGGTGTTTGTTGAATGTCCCCTGTATTTTATGTAGTGTTTGTTGAATGTCCCCTGGATTTTATGTAGTGTTTGTTGAATGTCCCCTGTATTTTATGTCGTGTTTGTTGAATGTCCCCTGTATTTTATGTGGTGTTTGGTATAAATGTCCCCTGTATTTTATGTCGTGTTTGTTGAATGTCCCCTGTATTTTATGTCGTGTTTGTTGAAGGTCCCCTGTATTTTATGTAGTGTTTGTTGAATGTCCCCTGTATTTTATGTCGTGTTTGTTGAATGTCCCCTGTATTTTATGTAGTGTTTGTTGAATGTCCCCTGTATTTTATGTAGTGTTTGTTGAAGGTCCACTGTATTTTTTGTAGTGTTTGGTATAAATGTCCCCTGTATTTTATGTCGTGTTTGTTGAATGTCCCCTGTATTTTATGTAGTGTTTGTTGAAGGTCACCTGTATTTTATGTAGTGTTTGTTGAATGTCCCCTGTATTTTATGTAGTGTTTGGTATAAATGTCCCCTGTATTTTATGTAGTGTTTGTTGAATGTCCCCTGTATTTTATGTAGTGTTTGTTGAAGGTCCCCTGTATTTTATGTAGTGTTTGTTGAATGTCCCCTGTATTTTATGTAGTGTTTGGTATAAATGTCCCCTGTATTTTATGTGGTGTTTGTTCAATGTCCCCTGTATTTTATGTGGTGTTTGGGATAAATGTCCCCAGTATTTTATGTGGTGTTTGTTCAATGTCCCCTGTATTTTCTGTGGCGTTTGGGATAAATGTCCCCTGTATTTTATGTAGTGTTTGTTGAATGTCCCCTGTATTTTATGTGGTGTTTGGGATCAATGTCCACTGTATTTTATGTAGTGTTTGTTGAATGTCCCCTGTATTTTATGTGGTGTTTGGGATAAATATCCCCTGTATTTTATGTGGTGTTTGTTCAATGTCCCCTGTATTTTCTGTGGCGTTTGGGATAAATGTCCCCTGTATTTTATGTAGTGTTTGTTGAATGTCCCCTGTATTTTATGTGGTGTTTGGGATAAATATCCCCTGTATTTTATGTGGTGTTTGTTCAATGTCCCCTGTATTTTCTGTGGCGTTTGGGATAAATGTCCCCTGTATTTTATGTAGTGTTTGTTGAATGTCCCCTGTATTTTATGTGGTGTTTGGGATCAATGTCCCCAGTATTTTATGTGGTGTTTGTTGAATGTCCCCTGTATTTTATGTGGTGTTTGGGATCAATGTCCCCTGTATTATATGTGGTGTTTGGGATCAATGTCCCCTGTATTTTATGTGGTGTTTGGGATCAATGTCCCCGGTATTTTATGTGGTGTTTGGGATTAATGTCCCCTGTATTTTATGTAGTGTTTGTTCAATGTCCCCTGTATTTTATGTGGTGTTTGGGATCAATGTCCCCTGTATTTTATGTGGTGTTTGGGATCAATGTCCCCTGTATTTTATGTGGCGTTTGGGATAAATGTCCCCTGTATTTTCTGTGGCGTTTGGGATCAATGTCGGCTGTATTTTATGTAGTGTTTGTTGAATGTCCCCTGTAATTTATGTGGTGTTTGGGATCAATGTCCCCTGTATTTTATGTGGTGTTTGGGATAAATGTCCCCTGTATTTTATATCGAGTTTGTTGAATGTCCCCTGTATTTTATGTGGTGTTTGGGATAAATGTCCCCTGTATTTTATGCAGTGTTTGTTCAATGTCCCCTGTATTTTATGTGGTGTTTGGGATCAATGTCCCCTGTATTTTATGTGGTGTTTGGGATCAATGTCCCCTGTATTTTATGCAGTGTTTGTTCAATGTCCCCTGTATTTTCTGTGGCGTTTGGGATCAATGTCCCCTGTATTTTATGTAGTGTTTGTTTAATGTCCCCTGTATTTTATGTGGTGTTTGGGATAAATGTCCCCTGTATTTTATGTAGTGTTTGTTCAATGTCCCCTGTATTTTATGTGGTGTTTGGGATCAATGTCCCCTATATTTTATGTGGTGTTTGGGATCAATGTCCCCTGTATTTTATGTGGTGTTTGGGATCAATGTCCCCTGTATTTTATGTAGTGTTTGTTCAATGGCCCCTGTATTTTATGTGGTGTTTGGGATAAATGTCCCCAGTATTTTATGTGGTGTTTGTTGAATGTCCCCTGTATTTTATGTGGTGTTTGGGATCAATGTCCCCTGTATTTTATGTGGTGTTTGGGATCAGTGTCCCCTGTATATTATGTGGTGTTTGGGATCAGTGTCCCCTGTATATTATGTGGTGTTTGGGATCAATGTCCCCTGTATTTTATGTAGTGTTTGTTCAATGTCCCCTGTATTTTATGTGGTGTTTGGGATAAATGTCCCCAGTATTTTATGTGGTGTTTGTTGAATGTCCCCTGTATTTTATGTGGTGTTTGGGATCAATGTCCCCTGTATTTTATGTGGTGTTTGGGATCAATGTCCCCTGTATTTTATGTAGTGTTTGTTCAATGTCCCCTGTATTTTATGTGGTGTTTGGGATCAATGTCCCCTGTATTTTATGTAGTGTTTGTTGAATATCCCCCTGTATTTTATGCAGTGTTTGTTGAATATCCCCTGTATTTTATGTAGTGTTTGTTGAATATCCCCTGTATTTTATGTGGTGTTTGGGATAAATATCCCCTGTATTTTATGCGGTGTTTGGGATAAATGTCCCCTGTATTTTATGCAGTGTTGGTTGAATGTCCGCTGTATTTTATGTAGTGTTTGTTGAATGTCCCCTGTATTTTATGTGGTGTTTGGGATCAATGTCCCCTGTATTTTATGTAGTGTTTGTTCAATGGCCCCTGTATTTTATGTGGTGTTTGGGATAAATGTCCCCAGTATTTTATGTGGTGTTTGTTGAATGTCCCCTGTATTTTATGTGGTGTTTGGGATCAATGTCCCCTGTATTTTATGTGGTGTTTGGGATCAGTGTCCCCTGTATATTATGTGGTGTTTGGGATCAATGTCCCCTGTATTTTATGTAGTGTTTGTTCAATGTCCCCTGTATTTTATGTGGTGTTTGGGATAAATGTCCCCAGTATTTTATGTGGTGTTTGTTGAATGTCCCCTGTATTTTATGTGGTGTTTGGGATCAATGTCCCCTGTATTTTATGTGGTGTTTGGGATCAATGTCCCCTGTATTTTATGTAGTGTTTGTTCAATGTCCCCTGTATTTTATGTGGTGTTTGGGATCAATGTCCCCTGTATTTTATGTAGTGTTTGTTGAATATCCCCTGTATTTTATGTAGTGTTTGTTGAATATCCCCTGTATTTTATGTGGTGTTTGGGATAAATATCCCCTGTATTTTATGCGGTGTTTGGGATAAATGTCCCCTGTATTTTATGCGGTGTTTGGGATAAATGTCCCCTGTATTTTATGCAGTGTTGGTTGAATGTCCGCTGTATTTTATGTAGTGTTTGTTGAATGTCCCCTGTATTTTATGTGGTGTTTGGGATCAATGTCCCCTGTATTTTATGTGGTGTTTGTTGAATGTCCCCTGTATTTTATGTGGTGTTTGGGATCAATGTCCCCTGTATTTTATGTGGTGTTTGGGATCAATGTCCCCTGTATTTTATGTGGTGTTTGGGATAAATGTCCCCTGTATTTTATGTGGTGGTTGGGATAAATGTCCCCTGTATTTTCAGTGGCGTTTGGGATAAGTGTCCCCTGTATATTATGTAGTGTTTGTTGAATGTCCCCTGTATTTTATGTAGTGTTTGTTGAATGTCCCCTATATTTTCAATGGCGTTTGGGATAAGTGTCCCCTGTATATTATGTAGTGTTTGTTAAATGTCCGCTGTATTTTATGTAGTGTTTGTTGAATGTCCCCTGTATTTTATGCAGTGTTTGTTGAATGTCCGCTGTATTTTATGTGGTGTTTGGGATCAATGTCCCCTGTATTTTATGTAGTGTTTGTTAAATGTCCGCTGTATTTTATGTAGTGTTTGTTGAATGTCCCCTGTATTTTATGTAGTGTTTGTTGAATGTCCCCTGTATTTTATGTGGTGTTTGGTATAAATGTCCCCTGTATTTTATGTAGTGTTTGTTGAATGTCCCCTGTATTTTATGTAGTGTTTGTTGAATGTCCCCTGTATTTTATGTACTGTTTGTTGAAGGTCCCCTGTATTTTATGTAGTGTTTGATGAATGTCCCCTGTATTTTATGTAGTGTTTGTTGAATGTCCCCTGGATTTTATGTAGTGTTTGTTGAATGTCCCCTGTATTTTATGTGGTGTTTGGTATAAATGTCCCCTGTATTTTATGTAGTGTTTGTTGAATGTCCCCTGTATTTTATGTGGTGTTTGTTGAATGTCCCCTGTATTTTATGTAGTGTTTGGTATAAATGTCCCCTGTATTTTATGTAGTTTTTGTTGAATGTCCCCTGTATTTTATGTAGTGTTTGTTGAATGTCCCCTGTATTTTATGTCGTGTTTGTTGAATGTCCCCTGTATTTTATGTCGTGTTTGTTGAATGTCCCCTGTATTTTATGTGGTGTTTGTTGAATGTCCCCTGTATTTTATGTAGTGTTTGTTGAATGTCCCCTGTATTTTATGTGGTGTTTGTTGAATGTCCCCTGGATGTAATGTAGTGTTTGTTGAATGTCCCCTGTATTTTATGTCGTGTTTGTTGAATGTCCCCTGGATTTTATGTAGTGTTTGTTGAATGTCCCCTGTATTTTATGTCGTGTTTGTTGAATGTCCCCTGGATTTTATGTAGTGTTTGTTGAATGTCCCCTGGATTTTATGTAGTGTTTGTTGAATGTCACCTGTATTTTATGTGGTGTTTGTTGAATGTCCCCTGTATTTTATGTAGTGTTTGTTGAATGTCCCCTGGATTTTATGTAGTGTTTGTTGAATGTCCCCTGTATTTTATGTCGTGTTTGTTGAATGTCCCCTGTATTTTATGTGGTGTTTGGTATAAATGTCCCCTGTATTTTATGTCGTGTTTGTTGAATGTCCCCTGTATTTTATGTCGTGTTTGTTGAAGGTCCCCTGTATTTTATGTAGTGTTTGTTGAATGTCCCCTGTATTTTATGTCGTGTTTGTTGAATGTCCCCTGTATTTTATGTAGTGTTTGTTGAATGTCCCCTGTATTTTATGTAGTGTTTGTTGAAGGTCCACTGTATTTTTTGTAGTGTTTGGTATAAATGTCCCCTGTATTTTATGTCGTGTTTGTTGAATGTCCCCTGTATTTTATGTAGTGTTTGTTGAAGGTCACCTGTATTTTATGTAGTGTTTGTTGAATGTCCCCTGTATTTTATGTAGTGTTTGGTATAAATGTCCCCTGTATTTTATGTAGTGTTTGTTGAATGTCCCCTGTATTTTATGTAGTGTTTGTTGAAGGTCCCCTGTATTTTATGTAGTGTTTGTTGAATGTCCCCTGTATTTTATGTAGTGTTTGGTATAAATGTCCCCTGTATTTTATGTAGTGTTTGTTGAATGTCCCCTGTATTTTATGTAGTGTTTGGTATAAATGTCCCCTGTATTTTATGTGGTGTTTGTTGAATGTCCCCTGTATTTTATGTAGTGTTTGGTATAAATGTCCCCTGTATTTTATGTAGTGTTTGTTGAAGGTCCCCTGTATTTTATGTAGTGTTTGTTGAAGGTCCCCTGTATTTTATGTAGTGTTTGTTGAATGTCCCCTGTATTTTATGTAGTGTTTGTTGAATGTCCGCTGTATTTTATGTAGTGTTTGTTGAATGTCCCCTGTATTTTATGTGGTGTTTGGTATAAATGTCCCCTGTATTTTATGTAGTGTTTGTTGAATGTCCCCTGTATTTTATGTGGTGTTTGGGATAAACGTCCCCTGTATTTTATGTGGTGTTTGGGATAAACGTCCCCTGTATTTTATGTGGTGTTTGGGATAAACGTCCCCTGTTTTTTATGTGGTGTTTGTTGAATGTCCCCTGTATTTTATGTGGTGTTTGGGATAAACGTCCCCTGTATTTTATGTGGTGTTTGTTGAATGTCCCCTGTATTTTATGTGGTGTTTGGGATAAACGTCCCCTGTATTTTATGTAGTGTTTGTTGAATGTCCCCTGTATTTTATGTGGTGTTTGGGATAAACGTCCCCTGTTTTTTATGTGGTGTTTGTTGAATGTCCCCTGTATTTTATGTGGTGTTTGGGATAAACGTCCCCTGTTTTTTATGTGGTGTTTGTTGAATGTCCCCTGTATTTTATGTAGTGTTTGGTGTAAATGTCCCCTGTATTTTATGTAGTGTTTGTTGAATGTCCCCTGTATTTTATGTAGTGTTTGGTATAAATGTCCCCTGTATTTTATGTGGTGTTTGTTGAATGTCCCCTGTATTTTATGTGGTGTTTGTTGAATGTCCCCTGTATTTTATGTAGTGTTTGGTATAAATGTCCCCTGTATTTTATGTAGTGTTTGTTGAATGTCCCCTGTATTTTATGTCGTGTTTGTTGAATGTCCCCTGTATTTTATGTAGTGTTTGTTGAAGGTCCCCTGTATTTTATGTAGTGTTTGTTGAAGGTCCCCTGTATTTTATGTAGTGTTTGTTGAAGGTCCCCTGTATTTTATGTAGTGTTTGTTGAATGTCCCCTGTATCTTATGTAGTGTTTGTTGAATGTCCCCTGTATTTTATGTAGTGTTTGTTGAAGGTCCCCTGTATTTTATGTGGTGTTTGGTATAAATGTCCCCTGTATTTTATGTAGTGTTTGTTGAATGTCCCCTGTATTTTATGTGGTGTTTGGGATAAACGTCCCCTGTTTTTTATGTGGTGTTTGTTGAATGTCCCCTGTATTTTATGTGGTGTTTGGGATAAACGTCCCCTGTTTTTTATGTGCTGTTTGTTGAATGTCCCCTGTATTTTATGTGGTGTTTGGGATAAACGTCCCCTGTATTTTATGTGGTGTTTGGGATAAACGTCCCCTGTATTTTATGTAGTGTTTGTTGAATGTCCCCTGTATTTTATGTGGTGTTTGGGATAAACGTCCCCTGTTTTTTATGTGGTGTTTGTTGAATGTCCCCTGTATTTTATGTGGTGTTTGGGATAAACGTCCCCTGTTTTTTATGTGGTGTTTGTTGAATGTCCCCTGTATTTTATGTGGTGTTTGTTGAATGTCCCCTGTATTTTATGTCGTGTTTGTTGAATGTCCCCTGTATTATATGTCGTGTTTGTTGAATGTCCCCTGTATTTTATGTAGTGTTTGTTGAATGTCCCCTGTATTTTATGTAGTGTTTGTTGAATGTCCCCTGTATTTTATGTCGTGTTTGTTGAATGTCCCCTGTATTTTATGTCGTGTTTGTTGAATGTCCCCTGTATTTTATGTCGTGTTTGTTGAATGTCCCCTGTATTTTATGTAGAGTTTGTTGAATGTCCCCTGTATTTTATGTAGTGTTTGTTGAATGTCCCCTGTATTTTATGTCGTGTTTGTTGAATGTCCCCTGTATTTTATGTCGTGTTTGTTGAATGTCCCCTGTATTTTATGTAGTGTTTGTTGAATGTCCCCTGTATTTTATGTAGTGTTTGGTATAAATGTCCCCTGTATTTTATGTCGTGTTTGTTGAATGTCCCCTGTATTTTATGTCGTGTTTGTTGAATGTCCCCTGTATTTTATGTAGTGTTTGGTATAAATGTCCCCTGTATTTTATGTCGTGTTTGTTGAATGTCCCCTGTATTTTATGTAGTGTTTGTTGAATGTCCCCTGTATTTTATGTAGTGTTTGGTATAAATGTCCCCTGTATTTTATGTCGTGTTTGTTGAATGTCCCCTGTATTTTATGTAGTGTTTGTTGAATGTCCCCTGTATTTTATGTGGTGTTTGGTATAAATGTCCCCTGTATTTTATGTAGTGTTTGTTGAATGTCCCCTGTATTTTATGTAGTGTTTGTTGAATGTCCCCTGTATTTTATGTGGTGTTTGGGATAAACGTCCCCTGTTTTTTATGTGGTGTTTGTTGAATGTCCCCTGTATTTTATGTAGTGTTTGGTATAAATGTCCCCTGTATTTTATGTCGTGTTTGTTGAATGTCCCCTGTATTTTATGTAGTGTTTGTTGAATGTCCCCTGTATTTTATGTGGTGTTTGGTATAAATGTCCCCTGTATTTTATGTAGTGTTTGTTGAATGTCCCCTGTATTTTATGTAGTGTTTGTTGAATGTCCCCTGTATTTTATGTGGTGTTTGGGATAAACGTCCCCTGTTTTTTATGTGGTGTTTGTTGAATGTCCCCTGTATTTTATGTGGTGTTTGGGATAAACGTCCCCTGTATTTTATGTGGTGTTTGTTGAACGTCCCCTGTATTTTATGTGGTGTTTGGGATAAACGTCCCCTGTATTTTATGTAGTGTTTGTTGAATGTCCCCTGTATTTTATGTGGTGTTTGGGATAAACGTCCCCTGTTTTTTATGTGGTGTTTGTTGAATGTCCCCTGTATTTTATGTGGTGTTTGGGATAAACGTCCCCTGTTTTTTATGTGGTGTTTGTTGAATGTCCCCTGTATTTTATGTGGTGTTTGGGATAAACGTCCCCTGTTTTTTATGTGGTGTTTGTTGAATGTCCCCTGTATTTTATGTGGTGTTTGGGATAAACGTCCCCTGTATTTTATGTGGTGTTTGTTGAATGTCCCCTGTATTTTATGTGTTTGGGATAAACGTCCCCTGTATTTTATGTAGTGTTTGTTGAATGTCCCCTGTATTTTATGTGGTGTTTGGGATAAACGTCCCCTGTTTTTTATGTGGTGTTTGTTGAATGTCCCCTGTATTTTATGTGGTGTTTGGGATAAACGTCCCCTGTATTTTATGTGGTGTTTGGGATAAACGTCCCCTGTATTTTATGTAGTGTTTGTTGAAGGTCCCCTGTATTTTATGTAGTGTTTGTTGAATGTCCCCTGTATTTTATGTGGTGTTTGGGATAAACGTCCCCTGTTTTTTATGTGGTGTTTGTTGAATGTCCCCTGTATTTTATGTGGTGTTTGGGATAAACGTCCCCTGTATTTTATGTGGTGTTTGGGATAAACGTCCCCTGTATTTTATGTGGTGTTTGGGATAAACGTCCCCTGTATTTTATGTAGTGTTTGTTGAAGGTCCCCTGTATTTTATGTAGTGTTTGTTGAAGGTCCCCTGTATTTTATGTGGTGTTTGGTATAAATGTCCCCTGTATTTTATGTAGTGTTTGTTGAAGGTCCCCTGTATTTTATGTAGTGTTTGTTGAATGTCCCCTGTATTTTATGTAGTGTTTGTTGAATGTCCCCTGTATTTTATGTAGTGTTTGTTGAATGTCCCCTGTATTTTATGTGGTGTTTGGGATAAACGTCCCCTGTATTTTATGTGGTGTTTGGGATAAACGTCCCCTGTATTTTATGTGGTGTTTGTTGAATGTCCCCTGTATTTTATGTGGTGTTTGGGATAAACGTCCCCTGTATTTTATGTGGTGTTTGTTGAATGTCCCCTGTATTTTATGTGGTGTTTGGGATAAACGTCCCTGTATTTTATGTAGTGTTTGTTGAATGTCCCCTGTATTTTATGTAGTGTTTGTTGAATGTCCCCTGTATTTTATGTGGTGTTTGGGATAAACGTCCCCTGTATTTTATGTAGTGTTTGTTGAATGTCCCCTGTATTTTATGTAGTGTTTGTTGAATGTCCCCTGTATTTTATGTGGTGTTTGGGATAAACGTCCCCTGTATTTTATGTGGTGTTTGTTGAATGTCCCCTGTATTTTATGTAGTGTTTGTTGAATGTCCCCTGTATTTTATGTGGTGTTTGGGATAAACGTCCCCTGTATTTTATGTAGTGTTTGTTAAATGTCCGCTGTATTTTATGTAGTGTTTGTTGAAGGTCCCCTGTATTTTATGTAGTGTTTGTTGAAGGTCCCCTGTATTTTATGTAGTGTTTGTTGAAGGTCCCCTGTATTTTATGTAGTGTTTGTTGAATGTCCCCTGTATTTTATGTAGTGTTTGTTGAATGTCCCCTGCATTTTATGTAGTGTTTGTTGCATGTCCCCTGTATTTTATGTGGTGTTTGGGATAAACGTCCCCTGTATTTTATGTAGTGTTTGTTGAACGTCCCCTGTATTTTATGTGGTGTTTGTTGAATGTCCCCTGTATTTTATGTGGTGTTTGTTGAATGTCCCCTGTATTTTATGTGGTGTTTGGGATAAACGTCCCCTGTATTTTATGTAGTGTTTGTTGAATGTCCCCTGTATTTTATGTAGTGTTTGTTGAATGTCCCCTGTATTTTATGTGGTGTTTGGGATAAATGTCCCCTGTATTTTATGTGTTGTTTGGGATAAACGTCCCCTGTATTTTATGTGGTGTTTGTTGAATGTCCCCTGTATTTTATGTGGTGTTTGGGATAAACGTCCCCTGTATTTGATGTGGTGTTTGTTGAATGTCCCCTGTATTTTATGTAGTGTTTGTTGAATGTCCCCTGTACTTTTTGTAGTGTTTGTTGAATGTCCCCTGTATTTTATGTAGTGTTTGTTGAATGTCCCCTGTATTTTATGTAGTGTTTGTTGAAGGTCCCCTGCATTTTATGTGGTGTTTGGTATAAATGTCCCCTGTATTTTATGTAGTGTTTGTTGAATGTCCCCTGTATTTTATGTGGCGTTTGGGATAAATGTCCCCTGTATTTTATGTGGCGTTTGGGATAAACGTCCCCTGTATTTTATGTAGTGTTTGGGATAAACGTCCCCTGTATTTTATGTAGTGTTTTTTGAATGTCCCCTGTATTTTATGTGGTGTTTGGGATAAATGTCACCTGTATTTTATGTAGTGTTTGTTGAATGTCCCCTGTATTTTATGTAGTGTTTGTTGAATGTCCCCTGTATTTTATGTGGTGTTTGTTGAATGTCCCCTGTATTTTATGTGGTGTTTGTTGAATGTCCCCTGTATTTTATGTGGTGTTTGTTGAATGTCCCCTGTATTTTATGTGGTGTTTGTTGAATGTCCCCTGTATTTTATGTAGTGTTTGTTGAAGGTCCCCTGTATTTTATGTGGTGTTTGGTATAAATGTCCCCTGTATTTTATGTAGTGTTTGTTGAATGTCCCCTGTATTTTATGTAGTGTTTGTTGAATGTCCCCTGTATTTTATGTGGTGTTTGGGATAAACGTCCCCTGTATTTTATGTAGTGATTGTTGAATGTCCCCTGTATTTTATGTGGTGTTTGTTGAATGTCCCCTGTATTTTATGTAGTGTTTGTTGAAGGTCCCCTGTATTTTATGTGGTGTTTGGTATAAATGTCCCCTGTATTTTATGTGGTGTTTGTTGAATGTCCCCTGTATTTTATGTGGTGTTTGTTGAATGTCCCCTGTATTTTATGTGGTGTTTGTTGAATGTCCCCTGTATTTTATGTGGTGTTTGTTGAATGTCCCCTGTATTTTATGTGGTGTTTGTTGATAGTCCCCTGTATTTAATGTAGTGTTTGTTGAAGGTCCCCTGTATTTTATGTGGTGTTTGTTGAAGGTCCCCTGTATTTTATGTGGTGTTTGTTGAATGTCCCCTGTATTTTATGTGGTGTTTGTTGAATGTCCCCTGTATTTTATGTGGTGTTTGTTGAATGTCCCCTGTATTTTATGTGGTGTTTGGTATAAATGTCCCCTGTATTTTATGTGGTGTTTGGGATAAATGTCCCCTGTATTTTATGTGTTGTTTGGGATAAATGTCCCCTGTATTTTATGTGGTGTTTGGGATAAATGTCCCCTGTATTTTATGTGGTGTTTGGGATAAATGTCCCCTGTATTTTATGTGGTGTTTGGGATAAATGTCCCCTATATTTTATGTAGTGTTTGTTGAATGTCCCCTGTATTTTATGTAGTGTTTGTTGAATGTCCCCTGTATTTTATGTGGTGTTTGTTGAATGTCCCCTGTATTTTATGTAGTGTTTGTTGAATGTCCCCTGTATTTTATGTGGTGGTTGGGATAAACGTCCCCTGTATTTTATGTCGTGTTTGTTGAATGTCCCCTGTATTTTATGTGGTGTTTGTTGAATGTCCCCTGTATTTTATGTAGTGTTTGTTGAATGTCCCCAGTATTTTATGTGGTGTTTGTTGAATGTCCCCTGTATTTTATGTGGCGTTTGGGATAAATGTGCCCTGTTTTTTATGTGGCGTTTGGGATAAATGTCCCCTGTATTTTATGTAGTGTTTGTTGAATGTCCCCTGTATTTTATGTGGCGTTTGGGATAAATGTGCCCTGTATTTTATGTGGCGTTTGGGATAAATGTGCCCTGTATTTTATGTGGCGTTTGGGATAAATGTGCCCTGTATTTTATGTGGCGTTTGGGATAAATGTCCCCTGTATTTTATGTAGTGTTTGTTGAATGTCCCCTGTATTTTATGTGGCGTTTGGGATAAATGTCCCCTGTATTTTATGTAGTGTTTGTTGAATGTCCCCTGTATTTCATGTGGCGTTTGGGATAAATGTCCCCTGTATTTTATGTAGTGTTTGTTGATAGTCCCCTGTATTTAATGTAGTGTTTGTTGAAGGTCCCCTGTATTTTATGTGGTGTTTGTTGAAGGTCCCCTGTATTTTATGTGGTGTTTGTTGAATGTCCCCTGTATTTTATGTGGTGTTTGTTGAATGTCCCCTGTATTTTATGTGGTGTTTGGTATAAATGTCCCCTGTATTTTATGTGGTGTTTGGGATAAATGTCCCCTGTATTTTATGTGTTGTTTGGGATAAATGTCCCCTGTATTTTATGTGGTGTTTGGGATAAATGTCCCCTGTATTTTATGTGGTGTTTGGGATAAATGTCCCCTGTATTTTATGTGGTGTTTGGGATAAATGTCCCCTATATTTTATGTAGTGTTTGTTGAATGTCCCCTGTATTTTATGTAGTGTTTGTTGAATGTCCCCTGTATTTTATGTGGTGTTTGTTGAATGTCCCCTGTATTTTATGTAGTGTTTGTTGAATGTCCCCTGTATTTTATGTGGTGGTTGGGATAAACGTCCCCTGTATTTTATGTGGTGTTTGTTGAATGTCCCCTGTATTTTATGTGGTGTTTGTTGAATGTCCCCTGTATTTTATGTAGTGTTTGTTGAATGTCCCCAGTATTTTATGTGGTGTTTGTTGAATGTCCCCTGTATTTTATGTGGCGTTTGGGATAAATGTGCCCTGTTTTTTATGTGGCGTTTGGGATAAATGTCCCCTGTATTTTATGTAGTGTTTGTTGAATGTCCCCTGTATTTTATGTGGCGTTTGGGATAAATGTGCCCTGTATTTTATGTGGCGTTTGGGATAAATGTGCCCTGTATTTTATGTGGCGTTTGGGATAAATGTGCCCTGTATTTTATGTGGCGTTTGGGATAAATGTCCCCTGTATTTTATGTAGTGTTTGTTGAATGTCCCCTGTATTTTATGTGGCGTTTGGGATAAATGTCCCCTGTATTTTATGTAGTGTTTGTTGAATGTCCCCTGTATTTCATGTGGCGTTTGGGATAAATGTCCCCTGTATTTTATATGGTGTTTGTTGAATGTCCCCTGTATTTTATGTGGTGTTTGGGATAAATGTCCCTTGTATTTTATGTACTGTTTGTGGAATGTCCCCTTTATTTTATGTGGTTTTTGGGATAAATGTCCCCTGTATTTTATGTGGTGTTTGTTGAATGTCCCCTTTATTTTATGTGGTTTTTGGGATAAATGTCCCCTGTATTTTATGTGGTGTTTGGGATAAACGTCCCCTGTATTTTATGTAGTGTTTGTTGAATGTCCCCTGTATTTTATGTGGTGTTTGTTGAATGTCCCCTGTATTTTATGTAGTGTTTGTTGAATGTCCCCTGTATTTTATGTAGTGTTTGTTGAATGTCCCCTGTATTTTATGTAGTGTTTGTTGAATGTCCCCTGTATTTTATGTGGTGTTTGTTGAATGTCCCCTGTATTTTATGTGGTGTTTGTTGAATGTCCCCTGTATTTTATGTGGTGTTTGGGATAAACGTCCCCTGTATTTTATGTAGTGTTTGTTGAATGTCACCTGTATTTTATGTAGTGTTTGTTGAATGTCACCTGTATTTTATGTGGTGTTTGTTGAATGTCCCCTGTATTTTATGTAGTGTTTGTTGAATGTCACCTGTATTTTATGTAGTGTTTGTTGAAGGTCCCCTGTATTTTATGTGGTGTTTGGGATAAATGTCCCCTGTATTTTATGTCGTGTTTGTTGAATGTCCCCTGTATTTTATGTGGTGTTTGGTATAAATGTCCCCTGTATTTTATGTGGTGTTTGGGATAAATGTCCCCTGTATTTTATGTGTTGTTTGGGATAAATGTCCCCTGTATTTTATGTGGTGTTTGGGATAAATGTCCCCTGTATTTTATGTGGTGTTTGGGATAAATGTCCCCTGTATTTTATGTAGTGTTTGTTGAATGTCCCCTGTATTTTATGTGGTGTTTGTTGAATGTCCCCTGTATTTTATGTGGTGTTTGGGATAAACGTCCCCTGTATTTTATGTAGTGTTTGTTGAATGTCCCCTGTATTTTATGTGGTGTTTGTTGAATGTCCCCTGTATTTTATGTAGTGTTTGTTGAATGTCCCCTGTATTTTATGTAGTGTTTGTTGAATGTCCCCTGTATTTTATGTGGTGTTTGGGATAAACGTCCCCTGTATTTTATGTAGTGTTTGTTGAATGTCCCCAGTATTTTATGTAGTGTTTGTTGAATGTCCCCTGTTTTTTATGTAGTGTTTGTTGAATGTCCCCTGTATTTTATGTAGTGTTTGTTGAATGTCCCCTGTATTTTATGTAGTGTTTGTTGAATGTCCCCAGTATTTTATGTAGTGTTTGTTGAATGTCCCCTGTTTTTTATGTAGTGTTTGTTGAATGTCCCCTGTATTTTATGTAGTGTTTGTTGAATGTCCCCTTTATTTTATGTAGTGTTTGTTGAATGTCCCCTGTATTTTATGTAGTGTTTGTTGAATGTCCCCTGTTTTTTATGTGGCGTTTGGGATAAATGTCCCCTGTATTTTATGTAGTGTTTGTTGAATGTCCCCTGTATTTTATGTGGTGTTTGGGATAAATGTGCCCTGTATTTTATGTGGCGTTTGGGATAAATGTCCCCTGTATTTTATGTAGTGTTTGTTGAATGTCCCCAGTATTTTATGTAGTGTTTGTTGAATGTCCCCTGTTTTTTATGTGGCGTTTGGGATAAATGTCCCCTGTATTTTATGTAGTGTTTGTTGAATGTCCCCTGTATTTTATGTAGTGTTTGTTGAATGTCCCCTGTATTTTATGTAGTGTTTGTTGAAGGTCCCCTGTATTTTATGTGGTGTTTGTTGAAGGTCCCCTGTATTTTATGTGGTGTTTGTTGAATGTCCCCTGTATTTTATGTAGTGTTTGTTGAATGTCCCCTGTATTTTATGTAGTGTTTGTTGAATGTCCCCTGTTTTTTATGTGGCGTTTGGGATAAATGTCCCCTGTATTTTATGTAGTGTTTGTTGAATGTCCCCTGTATTTTATGTGGTGTTTGGGATAAATGTGCCCTGTATTTTATGTGGCGTTTGGGATAAATGTCCCCTGTATTTTATGTGGTGTTTGTTGAATGTCCCCTGTATTTTATGTGGTGTTTGTTGAATGTCCCCTGTATTTTATGTAGTGTTTGTTGAATGTCCCCTGTATTTTATGTGGTGTTTGGGATAAACGTCCCCTGTATTTTATGTGGTGTTTGGGATAAATGTCCCCTGTATTTTATGTAGTGTTTGTTGAATGTCCCCAGTATTTTATGTAGTGTTTGTTGAATGTCCCCTGTATTTTATGTGGTGTTTGGGATAAATGTGCCCTGTATTTTATGTGGCGTTTGGGATAAATGTCCCCTGTATTTTATGTAGTGTTTGTTGAATGTCCCCAGTATTTTATGTAGTGTTTGTTGAATGTCCCCTGTTTTTTATGTGGCGTTTGGGATAAATGTCCCCTGTATTTTATGTAGTGTTTGTTGAATGTCCCCTGTATTTTATGTAGTGTTTGTTGAATGTCCCCTGTATTTTATGTAGTGTTTGTTGAAGGTCCCCTGTATTTTATGTGGTGTTTGGTATGAATGTCCCCTGTATTTTATGTAGTGTTTGTTGAATGTCCCCTGTATTTTATGTAGTGTTTGTTGAATGTCCCCTGTATTTTATGTGTTGTTTGGGATAAATGTCCCCTGTATTTTATGTGGTGTTTGGGATAAATGTCCCCTGTATTTTATGTGGTGTTTGGGATAAATGTCCCCTGTATTTTATGTGGTGTTTGGGATAAATGTCCCCTGTATTTTATGTGGTGTTTGGGATAAATGTCCCCTGTATTTTATGTAGTGTTTGTTGAATGTCCCCTGTATTTTATGTAGTGTTTGTTGAATGTCCCCTGTATTTTATGTGGTGTTTGTTGAATGTCCCCTGTATTTTATGTAGTGTTTGTTGAATGTCCCCTGTATTTTATGTGGTGTTTGGGATAAACGTCCCCTGTATTTTATGTAGTGTTTGTTGAATGTCCCCTGTATTTTATGTGGTGTTTGTTGAATGTCCCCTGTATTTTATGTAGTGTTTGTTGAATGTCCCCTGTATTTTATGTGGTGTTTGGGATAAACGTCCCCTGTATTTTATGTAGTGTTTGTTGAATGTCCCCTGTATTTTATGTAGTTTTTGTTGAATGTCCCCTGTTTTTTATGTGGCGTTTGGGATAAATGTCCCCTGTATTTTATGTAGTGTTTGTTGAATGTCCCCTGTATTTTATGTGGTGTTTGGGATAAATGTGCCCTGTATTTTATGTGGCGTTTGGGATAAATGTCCCCTGTATTTTATGTAGTGTTTGTTGAATGTCCCCTGTATTTTATGTGGTGTTTGGGATAAACGTCCCCTGTATTTTATGTAGTGTTTGTTGAATGTCCCCTGTATTTTATGTAGTGTTTGTTGAATGTCCCCAGTATTTTATGTAGTGTTTGTTGAATGTCCCCTGTTTTTTATGTGGCGTTTGGGATAAATGTCCCCTGTATTTTATGTAGTGTTTGTTGAATGTCCCCTGTATTTTATGTAGTGTTTGTTGAATGTCCCCTGTATTTTATGTAGTGTTTGTTGAATGTCCCCTGTATTTTATGTAGTGTTTGTTGAATGTCCCCTGTATTTTATGTGGTGTTTGGGATAAACGTCCCCTGTATTTTATGTAGTGTTTGTTGAATGTCCCCAGTATTTTATGTAGTGTTTGTTGAATGTCCCCTGTTTTTTATGTAGTGTTTGTTGAATGTCCCCTGTATTTTATGTAGTGTTTGTTGAATGTCCCCTGTATTTTATGTAGTGTTTGTTGAATGTCCCCAGTATTTTATGTAGTGTTTGTTGAATGTCCCCTGTATTTTATGTAGTGTTTGTTGAATGTCCCCTGTTTTTTATGTAGTGTTTGTTGAATGTCCCCTGTATTTTATGTAGTGTTTGTTGAATGTCCCCTGTATTTTATGTGGTGTTTGGGATAAATGTGCCCTGTATTTTATGTGGCGTTTGGGATAAATGTCCCCTGTATTTTATGTAGTGTTTGTTGAATGTCCCCAGTATTTTATTTAGTGTTTGTTGAATGTCCCCTGTTTTTTATGTGGCGTTTGGGATAAATGTCCCCTGTATTTTATGTAGTGTTTGTTGAATGTCCCCTGTATTTTATGTAGTGTTTGTTGAAGGTCCCCTGTATTTTATGTGGTGTTTGGTATGAATGTCCCCTGTATTTTATGTAGTGTTTGTTGAATGTCCCCTGTATTTTATGTAGTGTTTGTTGAATGTCCCCTGTATTTTATGTGGTGTTTGGGATAAATGTCACCTGTATTTTATGTAGTGTTTGTTGAATGTCCCCTGTATTTTATGTGGTGTTTGTTGAATGTCCCCTGTATTTTATGTGGTGTTTGTTGAATGTCCCCTGTATTTTATGTGGTGTTTGTTGAATGTCCCCTGTATTTTATGTAGTGTTTGTTGAATGTCCCCTGTATTTTATGTGGTGTTTGGGATAAACGTCCCCTGTATTTTATGTGGTGTTTGGGATAAATGTCCCCTGTATTTTATGTAGTGTTTGTTGAATGTCCCCAGTATTTTATGTAGTGTTTGTTGAATGTCCCCTGTATTTTATGTGGTGTTTGGGATAAATGTGCCCTGTATTTTATGTGGCGTTTGGGATAAATGTCCCCTGTATTTTATGTAGTGTTTGTTGAATGTCCCCAGTATTTTATGTAGTGTTTGTTGAATGTCCCCTGTTTTTTATGTGGCGTTTGGGATAAATGTCCCCTGTATTTTATGTAGTGTTTGTTGAATGTCCCCTGTATTTTATGTAGTGTTTGTTGAATGTCCCCTGTATTTTATGTAGTGTTTGTTGAAGGTCCCCTGTATTTTATGTGGTGTTTGGTATGAATGTCCCCTGTATTTTATGTAGTGTTTGTTGAATGTCCCCTGTATTTTATGTAGTGTTTGTTGAATGTCCCCTGTATTTTATGTGTTGTTTGGGATAAATGTCCCCTGTATTTTATGTGGTGTTTGGGATAAATGTCCCCTGTATTTTATGTGGTGTTTGGGATAAATGTCCCCTGTATTTTATGTGGTGTTTGGGATAAATGTCCCCTGTATTTTATGTGGTGTTTGGGATAAATGTCCCCTGTATTTTATGTAGTGTTTGTTGAATGTCCCCTGTATTTTATGTAGTGTTTGTTGAATGTCCCCTGTATTTTATGTGGTGTTTGTTGAATGTCCCCTGTATTTTATGTAGTGTTTGTTGAATGTCCCCTGTATTTTATGTGGTGTTTGGGATAAACGTCCCCTGTATTTTATGTAGTGTTTGTTGAATGTCCCCTGTATTTTATGTGGTGTTTGTTGAATGTCCCCTGTATTTTATGTAGTGTTTGTTGAATGTCCCCTGTATTTTATGTAGTGTTTGTTGAATGTCCCCTGTATTTTATGTGGTGTTTGGGATAAACGTCCCCTGTATTTTATGTAGTGTTTGTTGAATGTCCCCTGTATTTTATGTAGTGTTTGTTGAATGTCCCCTGTTTTTTATGTGGCGTTTGGGATAAATGTCCCCTGTATTTTATGTAGTGTTTGTTGAATGTCCCCTGTATTTTATGTGGTGTTTGGGATAAATGTGCCCTGTATTTTATGTGGCGTTTGGGATAAATGTCCCCTGTATTTTATGTAGTGTTTGTTGAATGTCCCCTGTATTTTATGTGGTGTTTGGGATAAACGTCCCCTGTATTTTATGTAGTGTTTGTTGAATGTCCCCTGTATTTTATGTAGTGTTTGTTGAATGTCCCCAGTATTTTATGTAGTGTTTGTTGAATGTCCCCTGTTTTTTATGTGGCGTTTGGGATAAATGTCCCCTGTATTTTATGTAGTGTTTGTTGAATGTCCCCTGTATTTTATGTAGTGTTTGTTGAATGTCCCCTGTATTTTATGTAGTGTTTGTTGAATGTCCCCTGTATTTTATGTAGTGTTTGTTGAATGTCCCCTGTATTTTATGTAGTGTTTGTTGAATGTCCCCTGTATTTTATGTGGTGTTTGGGATAAACGTCCCCTGTATTTTATGTAGTGTTTGTTGAATGTCCCCAGTATTTTATGTAGTGTTTGTTGAATGTCCCCTGTTTTTTATGTAGTGTTTGTTGAACGTCCCCTGTATTTTATGTAGTGTTTGTTGAATGTCCCCTGTTTTTTATGTAGTGTTTGTTGAATGTCCCCTGTATTTTATGTAGTGTTTGGAATAAATGTCCGCTGTATTTTATGTAGTGTTTGTTGAATGTCCCCTGTATTTTATGTAGTGTTTGTTGAATGTCCCCTGTATTTTATGTAGTGTTTGTTGAATGTCCCCAGTATTTTATGTAGTGTTTGTTGAATGTCCCCTGTTTTTTATGTGGCGTTTGGAATAAATGTCCGCTGTATTTTATGTAGTGTTTGTTGAATGTCCCCTGTATTTTATGTAGTGTTTGTTGAATGTCCCCTGTATTTTATGTAGTGTTTGTTGAATGTCCCCTGTATTTTATGTAGTGTTTGTTGAATGTCCCCTGTATTTTATGTAGTGTTTGTTGAATGTCCCCTGTATTTTATGTATTGTTTGTTGAATGTCCCCTGTATTTTATGTAGTGTTTGTTGAATGTCCCCTGTATTTTATGTAGTGTTTGTTGAATGTCCCCTGTATTTTATGTAGTGTTTGTTGAATGTCCCCTGTATTTTATGTAGTGTTTGTTGAATGTCCCCTGTATTTTATGTGGTGTTTGTTGAATGTCCCCTGTATTTTATGTAGTGTTTGTTGAATGTCCCCTGTATTTTATGTAGTGTTTGTTGAATGTCCCCTGTATTTTATGTAGTGTTTGTTGAATGTCCCCTGTATTTTATGTAGTGTTTGTTGAAGGTCCCCTGTATTTTATGTGGTGTTTGGGATAAATGTCCGCTGTATTTTATGTAGTGTTTGTTGAATGTCCCCTGTATTTTATGTAGTGTTTGTTGAATGTCCCCTGTATTTTATGTAGTGTTTGTTGAATGTCCCCTGTATTTTATGTAGTGTTTGTTGAATGTCCCCAGTATTTTATGTAGTGTTTGTTGAATGTCCCCTGTTTTTTATGTAGTGTTTGTTGAATGTCCCCAGTATTTTATGTAGTGTTTGTTGAATGTCCCCAGTATTTTATGTGGTGTTTGGGATAAACGTCCCCTGTATTTTATGTAGTGTTTGTTGAATGTCCCCAGTATTTTATGTAGTGTTTGTTGAATGTCCCCTGTTTTTTATGTAGTGTTTGTTGAATGTCCCCTGTATTTTATGTAGTGTTTGGTGAATGTCCCCTGTATTTTATGTGGTGTTTGGGATAAACGTCCCCTGTATTTTATGTAGTGTTTGTTGAATGTCCCCAGTATTTTATGTAGTGTTTGTTGAATGTCCCCTGTTTTTTATGTAGTGTTTGTTGAATGTCCCCTGTATTTTATGTAGTGTTTGTTGAATGTCCCCTGTATTTTATGTAGTGTTTGTTGAATGTCCCCTGTATTTTATGTAGTGTTTGTTGAATGTCCCCTGTTTTTTATGTAGTGTTTGTTGAATGTCCCCTGTATTTTATGTAGTGTTTGTTGAATGTCCCCTGTATTTTATGTAGTGTTTGTTGAATGTCCCCTGTATTTTATGTGGTGTTTGGGATAAACGTCCCCTGTATTTTATGTAGTGTTTGTTGAATGTCCCCAGTATTTTATGTAGTGTTTGTTGAATGTCCCCTGTTTTTTATGTAGTGTTTGTTGAATGTCCCCTGTATTTTATGTAGTGTTTGGTGAATGTCCCCTGTATTTTATGTGGTGTTTGGGATAAACGTCCCCTGTATTTTATGTAGTGTTTGTTGAATGTCCCCAGTATTTTATGTAGTGTTTGTTGAATGTCCCCTGTTTTTTATGTAGTGTTTGTTGAATGTCCCCTGTATTTTATGTAGTGTTTGGTGAATGTCCCCTGTATTTTATGTGGTGTTTGGGATAAACGTCCCCTGTATTTTATGTAGTGTTTGTTGAATGTCCCCTGTATTTTATGTAGTGTTTGTTGAATGTCCCCTGTTTTTTATGTGGCGTTTGGGATAAATGTCCGCTGTATTTTATGTAGTGTTTGTTGAATGTCCCCTGTATTTTATGTAGTGTTTGTTGAATGTCCCCTGTTTTTTATGTGGCGTTTGGGATAAATGTCCCCTGTATTTTATGTAGTGTTTGTTGAAAGTCCCCTGTATTTTATGTAGTGTTTGTTGAATATCCCCTGTATTTTATGTAGTGTTTGTTGAATGTCCCCTGTATTTTATGTAGTGTTTGTTGAATGTCCCCTGTATTTTATGTAGTGTTTGCTGAATGTCCCCTGTATTTTATGTAGTGTTTGTTGAATGTCCCCTGTATTTTATGTAGTGTTTGTTGAAGGTCCCCTGTATTTTATGTGGTGTTTGGGATAAATGTCCGCTGTATTTTATGTAGTGTTTGTTGAATGTCCCCTGTATTTTATGTAGTGTTTGTTGAATGTCCCCTGTATTTTATGTAGTGTTTGTTGAATGTCCCCTGTATTTTATGTAGTGTTTGTTGAATGTCCCCTGTATTTTATGTAGTGTTTGTTGAATGTCCCCTGTATTTTATGTAGTGTTTGTTGAATGTCCCCTGTATTTTATGTAGTGTTTGTTGAATGTCCCCTGTATTTTATGTAGTGTTTGGTGAATGTCCCCTGTATTTTATGTGGTGTTTGGGATAAACGTCCCCTGTATTTTATGTAGTGTTTGTTGAATGTCCCCTGTATTTTATGTAGTGTTTGTTGAATGTCCCCTGTTTTTTATGTGGCGTTTGGAATAAATGTCCGCTGTATTTTATGTAGTGTTTGTTGAATGTCCCCTGTATTTTATGTAGTGTTTGTTGAATGTCCCCTGTATTTTATGTAGTGTTTGTTGAATGTCCCCTGTATTTTATGTAGTGTTTGTTGAATGTCCCCAGTATTTTATGTAGTGTTTGTTGAATGTCCCCTGTTTTTTATGTGGCGTTTGGAATAAATGTCCGCTGTATTTTATGTAGTGTTTGTTGAATGTCCCCTGTATTTTATGTAGTGTTTGTTGAATGTCCCCTGTATTTTATGTAGTGTTTGTTGAATGTCCCCTGTATTTTATGTAGTGTTTGTTGAATGTCCCCTGTATTTTATGTAGTGTTTGTTGAATGTCCCCTGTATTTTATGTAGTGTTTGTTGAATGTCCCCTGTATTTTATGTAGTGTTTGTTGAATGTCCCCTGTATTTTATGTAGTGTTTGTTGAATGTCCCCTGTATTTTATGTAGTGTTTGTTGAATATCCCCTGTATTTTATGTAGTGTTTGTTGAATGTCCCCAGTATTTTATGTAGTGTTTGTTGAATGTCCCCTGTATTTTATGTAGTGTTTGTTGAATGTCCCCTGTATTTTATGTGGTGTTTGGGATAAACGTCCCCTGTATTTTATGTAGTGTTTGTTGAATGTCCCCTGTATTTTATGTAGTGTTTGTTGAATGTCCCCTGTATTTTATGTAGTGTTTGGTGAATGTCCCCTGTATTTTATGTGGTGTTTGGGATAAACGTCCCCTGTATTTTATGTAGTGTTTGTTGAATGTCCCCTGTATTTTATGTAGTGTTTGTTGAATGTCCCCAGTATTTTATGTAGTGTTTGTTGAATGTCCCCTGTTTTTTATGTGGCGTTTGGAATAAATGTCCGCTGTATTTTATGTAGTGTTTGTTGAATGTCCCCTGTATTTTATGTAGTGTTTGTTGAATGTCCCCTGTATTTTATGTAGTGTTTGTTGAATGTCCCCTGTATTTTATGTAGTGTTTGTTGAATGTCCCCTGTATTTTATGTAGTGTTTGTTGAATGTCCCCAGTATTTTATGTAGTGTTTGTTGAATGTCCCCTGTTTTTTATGTGGCGTTTGGAATAAATGTCCGCTGTATTTTATGTAGTGTTTGTTGAATGTCCCCTGTATTTTATGTAGTGTTTGTTGAATGTCCCCTGTATTTTATGTAGTGTTTGTTGAATGTCCCCTGTATTTTATGTAGTGTTTGTTGAATGTCCCCTGTATTTTATGTAGTGTTTGTTGAATGTCCCCTGTATTTTATGTAGTGTTTGTTGAATGTCCCCTGTATTTTATGTAGTGTTTGTTGAATGTCCCCTGTATTTTATGTAGTGTTTGTTGAATGTCCCCTGTATTTTATGTAGTGTTTGTTGAATATCCCCTGTATTTTATGTAGTGTTTGTTGAATGTCCCCTGTATTTTATGTGGTGTTTGTTGAATGTCCCCTGTATTTTATGTAGTGTTTGTTGAATGTCCCCTGTATTTTATGTAGTGTTTGTTGAATGTCCCCTGTATTTTATGTAGTGTTTGTTGAATGTCCCCTGTATTTTATGTAGTGTTTGTTGAAGGTCCCCTGTATTTTATGTGGTGTTTGGGATAAATGTCCGCTGTATTTTATGTAGTGTTTGTTGAATGTCCCCTGTATTTTATGTAGTGTTTGTTGAATGTCCCCTGTATTTTATGTAGTGTTTGTTGAATGTCCCCTGTATTTTATGTAGTGTTTGTTGAATGTCCCCAGTATTTTATGTAGTGTTTGTTGAATGTCCCCTGTTTTTTATGTAGTGTTTGTTGAATGTCCCCAGTATTTTATGTAGTGTTTGTTGAATGTCCCCTGTTTTTTATGTGGCGTTTGGGATGAATGTCCCCTGTATTTTATGTAGTGTTTGTTGAATGTCCCCTGTATTTTATGTAGTGTTTGTTGAATGTCCCCTGTATTTTATGTAGTGTTTGTTGAATGTCCCCTGTATTTTATGTAGTGTTTGTTGAATGTCCCCTGTATTTTATGTGGTGTTTGGGATAAACGTCCCCTGTATTTTATGTAGTGTTTGTTGAATGTCCCCTGTTTTTTATGTAGTGTTTGTTGAATGTCCCCTGTATTTTATGTAGTGTTTGTTGAATGTCCCCTGTTTTTTATGTAGTGTTTGTTGAATGTCCCCTGTATTTTATGTAGTGTTTGTTGAATGTCCCCTGTATTTTATGTGGTGTTTGGGATAAACGTCCCCTGTATTTTATGTGGTGTTTGGGATAAACGTCCCCTGTATTTTATGTAGTGTTTGTTGAATGTCCCCAGTATTTTATGTAGTGTTTGTTGAATGTCCCCTGTATTTTATGTAGTGTTTGGTGAATGTCCCCTGTATTTTATGTGGTGTTTGGGATAAACGTCCCCTGTATTTTATGTAGTGTTTGTTGAATGTCCCCTGTATTTTATGTAGTGTTTGTTGAATGTCCCCTGTTTTTTATGTGGCGTTTGGGATAAATGTCCGCTGTATTTTATGTAGTGTTTGTTGAATGTCCCCTGTATTTTATGTAGTGTTTGTTGAATGTCCCCTGTTTTTTATGTGGCGTTTGGGATAAATGTCCCCTGTATTTTATGTAGTGTTTGTTGAATGTCCCCTGTTTTTTATGTGGCGTTTGGGATAAATGTCCCCTGTATTTTATGTAGTGTTTGTTGAATGTCCCCAGTATTTTATGTAGTGTTTGTTGAATGTCCCCTGTTTTTTATGTGGCGTTTGGAATAAATGTCCGCTGTATTTTATGTAGTGTTTGTTGAATGTCCCCTGTATTTTATGTAGTGTTTGTTGAATGTCCCCTGTATTTTATGTAGTGTTTGTTGAATGTCCCCTGTATTTTATGTAGTGTTTGTTGAATGTCCCCTGTTTTTTATGTGGCGTTTGGAATAAATGTCCGCTGTATTTTATGTAGTGTTTGTTGAATGTCCCCTGTATTTTATGTAGTGTTTGTTGAATGTCCCCTGTATTTTATGTAGTGTTTGTTGAATGTCCCCTGTATTTTATGTAGTGTTTGTTGAATGTCCCCTGTATTTTATGTAGTGTTTGTTGAATGTCCCCTGTATTTTATGTAGTGTTTGTTGAATGTCCCCTGTATTTTATGTAGTGTTTGTTGAATGTCCCCTGTATTTTATGTAGTGTTTGTTGAATGTCCCCTGTATTTTATGTAGTGTTTGTTGAATGTCCCCTGTATTTTATGTAGTGTTTGTTGAATGTCCCCTGTATTTTATGTGGTGTTTGTTGAATGTCCCCTGTATTTTATGTAGTGTTTGTTGAATGTCCCCTGTATTTTATGTAGTGTTTGTTGAATGTCCCCTGTATTTTATGTAGTGTTTGTTGAATGTCCCCTGTATTTTATGTAGTGTTTGTTGAAGGTCCCCTGTATTTTATGTGGTGTTTGGGATAAATGTCCGCTGTATTTTATGTAGTGTTTGTTGAATGTCCCCTGTATTTTATGTAGTGTTTGTTGAATGTCCCCTGTATTTTATGTAGTGTTTGTTGAATGTCCCCTGTATTTTATGTAGTGTTTGTTGAATGTCCCCAGTATTTTATGTAGTGTTTGTTGAATGTCCCCTGTTTTTTATGTAGTGTTTGTTGAATGTCCCCAGTATTTTATGTAGTGTTTGTTGAATGTCCCCTGTTTTTTATGTGGCGTTTGGGATAAATGTCCCCTGTATTTTATGTAGTGTTTGTTGAATGTCCCCTGTATTTTATGTAGTGTTTGTTGAATGTCCCCTGTATTTTATGTAGTGTTTGTTGAATGTCCCCTGTATTTTATGTAGTGTTTGTTGAATGTCCCCTGTATTTTATGTAGTGTTTGTTGAATGTCCCCTGTATTTTATGTAGTGTTTGTTGAATGTCCCCTGTATTTTATGTGGTGTTTGGGATAAACGTCCCCAGTATTTTATGTAGTGTTTGTTGAATGTCCCCTGTTTTTTATGTAGTGTTTGTTGAATGTCCCCTGTATTTTATGTAGTGTTTGTTGAATGTCCCCTGTATTTTATGTAGTGTTTGTTGAATGTCCCCTGTATTTTATGTAGTGTTTGTTGAATGTCCCCTGTATTTTATGTAGTGTTTGTTGAATGTCCCCTGTATTTTATGTGGTGTTTGGGATAAACGTCCCCTGTATTTTATGTAGTGTTTGTTGAATGTCCCCAGTATTTTATGTAGTGTTTGTTGAATGTCCCCTGTTTTTTATGTAGTGTTTGTTGAATGTCCCCTGTATTTTATGTAGTGTTTGTTGAATGTCCCCTGTATTTTATGTAGTGTTTGTTGAATGTCCCCTGTATTTTATGTAGTGTTTGTTGAATGTCCCCTGTATTTTATGTAGTGTTTGTTGAATGTCCCCTGTATTTTATGTAGTGTTTGGTGAATGTCCCCTGTATTTTATGTGGTGTTTGGGATAAACGTCCCCTGTATTTTATGTAGTGTTTGTTGAATGTCCCCAGTATTTTATGTAGTGTTTGTTGAATGTCCCCTGTTTTTTATGTGGCGTTTGGAATAAATGTCCGCTGTATTTTATGTAGTGTTTGTTGAATGTCCCCTGTATTTTATGTAGTGTTTGTTGAATGTCCCCTGTATTTTATGTAGTGTTTGTTGAATGTCCCCTGTATTTTATGTAGTGTTTGTTGAATGTCCCCAGTATTTTATGTAGTGTTTGTTGAATGTCCCCTGTTTTTTATGTAGTGTTTGTTGAATGTCCCCAGTATTTTATGTAGTGTTTGTTGAATGTCCCCTGTTTTTTATGTGGCGTTTGGGATAAATGTCCCCTGTATTTTATGTAGTGTTTGTTGAATGTCCCCTGTATTTTATGTAGTGTTTGTTGAATGTCCCCTGTATTTTATGTAGTGTTTGTTGAATGTCCCCTGTATTTTATGTAGTGTTTGTTGAATGTCCCCTGTATTTTATGTAGTGTTTGTTGAATGTCCCCTGTATTTTATGTAGTGTTTGTTGAATGTCCCCTGTATTTTATGTAGTGTTTGTTGAATGTCCCCTGTATTTTATGTGGTGTTTGGGATAAACGTCCCCTGTATTTTATGTAGTGTTTGTTGAATGTCCCCAGTATTTTATGTAGTGTTTGTTGAATGTCCCCTGTTTTTTATGTAGTGTTTGTTGAATGTCCCCTGTATTTTATGTAGTGTTTGTTGAATGTCCCCTGTATTTTATGTAGTGTTTGTTGAATGTCCCCTGTATTTTATGTAGTGTTTGTTGAATGTCCCCTGTTTTTTATGTAGTGTTTGTTGAATGTCCCCTGTATTTTATGTAGTGTTTGTTGAATGTCCCCTGTATTTTATGTGGTGTTTGGGATAAACGTCCCCTGTATTTTATGTAGTGTTTGTTGAATGTCCCCAGTATTTTATGTAGTGTTTGTTGAATGTCCCCTGTTTTTTATGTAGTGTTTGTTGAATGTCCCCTGTATTTTATGTAGTGTTTGGTGAATGTCCCCTGTATTTTATGTAGTGTTTGTTGAATGTCCCCTGTATTTTATGTAGTGTTTGTTGAATGTCCCCTGTTTTTTATGTGGCGTTTGGGATAAATGTCCGCTGTATTTTATGTAGTGTTTGTTGAATGTCCCCTGTATTTTATGTAGTGTTTGTTGAATGTCCCCTGTTTTTTATGTGGCGTTTGGGATAAATGTCCCCTGTATTTTATGTAGTGTTTGTTGAATGTCCCCTGTATTTTATGTAGTGTTTGTTGAATATCCCCTGTATTTTATGTAGTGTTTGTTGAATGTCCCCTGTATTTTATGTAGTGTTTGTTGAATGTCCCCTGTATTTTATGTAGTGTTTGCTGAATGTCCCCTGTATTTTATGTAGTGTTTGTTGAATGTCCCCTGTATTTTATGTAGTGTTTGTTGAATGTCCCCTGTATTTTATGTAGTGTTTGTTGAATGTCCCCTGTATTTTATGTAGTGTTTGTTGAAGGTCCCCTGTATTTTATGTGGTGTTTGGGATAAATGTCCGCTGTATTTTATGTAGTGTTTGTTGAATGTCCCCTGTATTTTATGTAGTGTTTGTTGAATGTCCCCTGTATTTTATGTAGTGTTTGGGATAAATGTCCCCTGTATTTTATGTAGTGTTTGTTGAATGTCCCCTGTATTTTATGTGGCGTTTGGGATAAATGTGCCCTGTATTTTATGTGGCGTTTGGGATAAATGTCCCCTGTATTTTATGTGGCGTTTGGGATAAATGTCCCCTGTATTTTATGTAGTGTTTGTTGAATGTCCCCTGTATTTTATGTAGTGTTTGTTGAATGTCCCCTGTATTTTATGTAGTGTTTGTTGAAGGTCCCCTGTATTTTATGTGGTGTTTGGGATAAACGTCCCCTGTATTTTATGTGGTGTTTGGGATAAACGTCCCCTGTATTTTATGTGGTGTTTGTTGAATGTCCCCTGTATTTTATGTAGTGTTTGTTGAATGTCCCCTGTATTTTATGTAGTGTTTGTTGAATGTCCCCTGTATTTTATGTAGTGTTTGTTGAATGTCCCCTGTATTTTATGTAGTGTTTGGGATAAACGTCCCCTGTATTTTATGTAGTGTTTGTTGAATGTCCCCAGTATTTTATGTAGTGTTTGTTGAATGTCCCCTGTTTTTTATGTGGCGTTTGGGATAAATGTCCCCTGTATTTTATGTAGTGTTTGTTGAATGTCCCCTGTATTTTATGTGGCGTTTGGGATAAATGTGCCCTGTATTTTATGTGGCGTTTGGGATAAATGTCCCCTGTATTTTATGTGGCGTTTGGGATAAATGTCCCCTGTATTTTATGTAGTGTTTGTTGAATGTCCCCTGTATTTTATGTAGTGTTTGTTGAATGTCCCCTGTATTTTATGTCGTGTTTGTTGAATGTCCACTGTATTTTATGTAGTGTTTGGGATAAACGTCCCCTGTATTTTATGTAGTGTTTGTTGAATGTCCCCTGTATTTTATGTAGTGTTTGTTGAATGTCCCCAGTATTTTATGTAGTGTTTGTTGAGTGTCCCCTGTATTTTATGTGGTGTTTGGGATAAATGTGCCCTGTATTTTATGTGGCGTTTGGGCTAAATGTGCCCTGTATTTTATGTGGCGTTTGGGATAAATGTCCCCTGTATTTTAAGTAGTGTTTGTTGAATGTCCCCTGTTTTTTATGTGGCGTTTGGGATAAACGTCCCCTGTATTTTACATGGTGTTTGGGATAAATGTCCCCTGTATTTTATGTAATGTTTGTTGAATGTCCCCTTTATTTTATGTGGTTTTTGGGATAAATGTCCCCTGTATTTTATGTGGTGTTTGTTGAATGTCCCCTGTATTTTATGTAGTGTTTGTTGAATGTCCCCTGTATTTTATGTAGTGTTTGTTGAATGTCCCCTGTATTTTATGTAGTGTTTGTTGAATGTCCCCAGTATTTTATGTAGTGTTTGTTGAATGTCCCCTGTTTTTTATGTAGTGTTTGTTGAATGTCCCCAGTATTTTATGTAGTGTTTGTTGAATGTCCCCTGTTTTTTATGTGGCATTTGGGATAAATGTCCCCTGTATTTTATGTAGTGTTTGTTGAATGTCCCCTGTATTTTATGTAGTGTTTGTTGAATGTCCCCTGTATTTTATGTAGTGTTTGTTGAATGTCCCCTGTATTTTATGTAGTGTTTGTTGAATGTCCCCTGTATTTTATGTAGTGTTTGTTGAATGTCCCCTGTATTTTATGTAGTGTTTGTTGAATGTCCCCTGTATTTTATGTGGTGTTTGGGATAAACGTCCCCTGTATTTTATGTAGTGTTTGTTGAATGTCCCCAGTATTTTATGTAGTGTTTGTTGAATGTCCCCTGTTTTTTATGTAGTGTTTGTTGAATGTCCCCTGTATTTTATGTAGTGTTTGTTGAATGTCCCCTGTTTTTTATGTAGTGTTTGTTGAATGTCCCCTGTATTTTATGTAGTGTTTGTTGAATGTCCCCTGTATTTTATGTGGTGTTTGGGATAAACGTCCCCTGTATTTTATGTAGTGTTTGTTGAATGTCCCCAGTATTTTATGTGGCGTTTGGGATAAATGTGCCCTGTATTTTATGTGGCGTTTGGGATAAATGTGCCCTGTATTTTATGTGGCGTTTGGGATAAATGTCCCCTGTATTTTATGTGGCGTTTGGGATAAATGTCCCCTGTATTTTATGTAGTGTTTGTTGAATGTCCCCTGTATTTTATGTAGTGTTTGTTGAATGTCCCCTGTATTTTATGTCGTGTTTGTTGAATGTCCACTGTATTTTATGTAGTGTTTGGGATAAACGTCCCCTGTATTTTATGTAGTGTTTGTTGAATGTCCCCTGTATTTTATGTAGTGTTTGTTGAATGTCCCCAGTATTTTATGTAGTGTTTGTTGAGTGTCCCCTGTATTTTATGTGGTGTTTGGGATAAATGTGCCCTGTATTTTATGTGGCGTTTGGGCTAAATGTGCCCTGTATTTTATGTGGCGTTTGGGATAAATGTCCCCTGTATTTTATGTAGTGTTTGTTGAATGTCCCCTGTTTTTTATGTGGCGTTTGGGATAAACGTCCCCTGTATTTTACATGGTGTTTGGGATAAATGTCCCCTGTATTTTATGTGGTGTTTGTTGAATGTCCCCTGTATTTTATGTAGTGTTTGTTGAATGTCCCCTTTATTTTATGTAGTGTTTGTTGAATGTCCCCTGTATTTTATGTAGTGTTTGTTGAATGTCCCCAGTATTTTATGTAGTGTTTGTTGAATGTCCCCTGTTTTTTATGTAGTGTTTGTTGAATGTCCCCAGTATTTTATGTAGTGTTTGTTGAATGTCCCCTGTTTTTTATGTGGCATTTGGGATAAATGTCCCCTGTATTTTATGTAGTGTTTGTTGAATGTCCCCAGTATTTTATGTAGTGTTTGTTGAATGTCCCCTGTTTTTTATGTAGTGTTTGTTGAATGTCCCCTGTATTTTATGTAGTGTTTGTTGAATGTCCCCTGTTTTTTATGTAGTGTTTGTTGAATGTCCCCTGTATTTTATGTAGTGTTTGTTGAATGTCCCCTGTATTTTATGTGGTGTTTGGGATAAACGTCCCCTGTATTTTATGTAGTGTTTGTTGAATGTCCCCAGTATTTTATGTAGTGTTTGTTGAATGTCCCCTGTTTTTTATGTAGTGTTTGGTGAATGTCCCCTGTATTTTATGTGGTGTTTGGGATAAACGTCCCCTGTATTTTATGTAGTGTTTGTTGAATGTCCCCTGTATTTTATGTAGTGTTTGTTGAATGTCCCCAGTATTTTATGTAGTGTTTGTTGAATGTCCCCTGTTTTTTATGTGGCGTTTGGGATAAATGTCCGCTGTATTTTATGTAGTGTTTGTTGAATGTCCCCTGTATTTTATGTAGTGTTTGTTGAATGTCCCCTGTATTTTATGTAGTGTTTGTTGAATGTCCCCTGTATTTTATGTAGTGTTTGTTGAATGTCCCCTGTATTTTATGTAGTGTTTGTTGAATGTCCCCTGTATTTTATGTAGTGTTTGTTGAATGTCCCCTGTATTTTATGTAGTGTTTGTTGAATGTCCCCTGTATTTTATGTAGTGTTTGTTGAATGTCCCCTGTATTTTATGTAGTGTTTGTTGAATGTCCCCTGTATTTTATGTAGTGTTTGTTGATTGTCCCCTGTATTTTATGTAGTGTTTGTTGAAGGTCCCCTGTATTTTATGTGGTGTTTGGGATAAATGTCCGCTGTATTTTATGTAGTGTTTGTTGAATGTCCCCTGTATTTTATGTAGTGTTTGTTGAATGTCCCCTGTATTTTATGTAGTGTTTGTTGAATGTCCCCTGTATTTTATGTAGTGTTTGTTGAATGTCCCCTGTATTTTATGTAGTGTTTGTTGAATGTCCCCTGTATTTTATGTAGTGTTTGTTGAATGTCCCCTGTATTTTATGTAGTGTTTGTTGAATGTCCCCTGTATTTTATGTAGTGTTTGTTGAATATCCCCTGTATTTTATGTAGTGTTTGTTGAATGTCCCCTGTATTTTATGTAGTGTTTGTTGAATGTCCCCTGTATTTTATGTAGTGTTTGTTGAAGGTCCCCTGTATTTTATGTGGTGTTTGGGATAAATGTCCGCTGTATTTTATGTAGTGTTTGTTGAATGTCCCCTGTATTTTATGTAGTGTTTGTTGAATGTCCCCTGTATTTTATGTAGTGTTTGTTGAATGTCCCCTGTATTTTATGTAGTGTTTGTTGAATGTCCCCTGTATTTTATGTAGTGTTTGTTGAATGTCCCCTGTATTTTATGTAGTGTTTGTTGAATGTCCCCTGTATTTTATGTAGTGTTTGTTGAATGTCCCCTGTATTTTATGTAGTGTTTGTTGAATGTCCCCTGTATTTTATGTAGTGTTTGTTGAATATCCCCTGTATTTTATGTAGTGTTTGTTGAATGTCCCCTGTATTTTATGTGGTGTTTGTTGAATGTCCCCTGTATTTTATGTGGTGTTTGTTGAATGTCCCCTGTATTTTATGTAGTGTTTGTTGAATGTCCCCTGTATTTTATGTAGTGTTTGTTGAATGTCCCCTGTATTTTATGTAGTGTTTGTTGAATGTCCCCTGTATTTTATGTAGTGTTTGTTGAAGGTCCCCTGTATTTTATGTGGTGTTTGGGATAAACGTCCCCTGTATTTTATGTGGTGTTTGTTGAATGTCCCCTGTATTTTATGTAGTGTTTGTTGAATGTCCCCTGTATTTTATGTAGTGTTTGTTGAATGTCCCCTGTATTTTATGTAGTGTTTGTTGAATGTCCCCGGTTTTTTATGTGGCGTTTGGGATAAATGTCCCCTGTATTTTATGTAGTGTTTGTTGAATGTCCCCTGTATTTTATGTGGCGTTTGGGATAAATGTGCCCTGTATTTTATGTGGCGTTTGGGATAAATGTGCCCTGTATTTTATGTGGCGTTTGGGATAAATGTCCCCTGTATTTTATGTAGTGTTTGTTGAATGTCCCCTGTATTTTATGTAGTGTTTGTTGAATGTCCCCTGTATTTTATGTCGTGTTTGTTGAATGTCCACTGTATTTTATGTAGTGTTTGTTGAAGGTCCCCTGTATTTTATGTAGTGTTTGTTGAATGTCCACTGTATTTTATGTGGTGTTTGGGATAAACGTCCCCTGTATTTTATGTAGTGTTTGTTGAATGTCCCCTGTATTTTATGTAGTGTTTGTTGAATGTCCCCTGTATTTTATGTAGTGTTTGTTGAATGTCCACTGTATTTTATGTAGTGTTTGTTGAAGGTCCCCTGTATTTTATGTGGTGTTTGGGATAAACGTCCCCTGTATTTTATGTAGTGTTTGTTGAATGTCCCCTGTATTTTATGTAGTGTTTGTTGAATGTCCCCTGTATTTTATGTAGTGTTTGTTGAATGTCCACTGTATTTTATGTAGTGTTTGTTGAAGGTCCCCTGTATTTTATGTGGTGTTTGGGATAAACGTCCCCTGTATTTTATGTAGTGTTTGTTGAATGTCCCCTGTATTTTATGTAGTGTTTGTTGAATGTCCACTGTATTTTATGTAGTGTTTGTTGAAGGTCCCCTGTATTTTATGTGGTGTTTGGGATAAACGTCCCCTGTATTTTATGTAGTGTTTGTTGAATGTCCCCTGTATTTTATGTAGTGTTTGTTGAATGTCCCCTGTATTTTATGTAGTGTTTGTTGAATGTCCACTGTATTTTATGTAGTGTTTGTTGAATGTCCCCTGTATTTTATGTCGTGTTTGTTGAATGTCCACTGTATTTTATGTAGTGTTTGTTGAAGGTCCCCTGTATTTTATGTAGTGTTTGTTGAATGTCCACTGTATTTTATGTGGTGTTTGTTGAATGTCCCCTGTATTTTATGTAGTGTTTGTTGAATGTCCCCTGTATTTTATGTAGTGTTTGTTGAATGTCCCCTGTATTTTATGTAGTGTTTGTTGAATGTCCCCTGTATTTTATGTAGTGTTTGTTGAATGTCCCCTGTATTTTATGTAGTGTTTGTTGAATGTCCCCTGTATTTTATGTCGTGTTTGTTGAATGTCCACTGTATTTTATGTAGTGTTTGTTGAAGGTCCCCTGTATTTTATGTAGTGTTTGTTGAATGTCCACTGTATTTTATGTGGTGTTTGGGATAAACGTCCCCTGTATTTTATGTAGTGTTTGTTGAATGTCCCCTGTATTTTATGTAGTGTTTGTTGAATGTCCCCTGTATTTTATGTAGTGTTTGTTGAATGTCCACTGTATTTTATGTAGTGTTTGTTGAAGGTCCCCTGTATTTTATGTGGTGTTTGGGATAAACGTCCCCTGTATTTTATGTAGTGTTTGTTGAATGTCCCCTGTATTTTATGTAGTGTTTGTTGAATGTCCCCTGTATTTTATGTAGTGTTTGTTGAATGTCCACTGTATTTTATGTAGTGTTTGTTGAAGGTCCCCTGTATTTTATGTGGTGTTTGGGATAAACGTCCCCTGTATTTTATGTAGTGTTTGTTGAATGTCCCCTGTATTTTATGTAGTGTTTGTTGAATGTCCACTGTATTTTATGTAGTGTTTGTTGAAGGTCCCCTGTATTTTATGTGGTGTTTGGGATAAACGTCCCCTGTATTTTATGTAGTGTTTGTTGAATGTCCCCTGTATTTTATGTAGTGTTTGTTGAATGTCCCCTGTATTTTATGTAGTGTTTGTTGAATGTCCACTGTATTTTATGTAGTGTTTGTTGAATGTCCACTGTATTTTATGTAGTGTTTGTTGAAGGTCCCCTGTATTTTATGTGGTGTTTGGGATAAACGTCCCCTGTATTTTATGTAGTGTTTGTTGAATGTCCCCTGTATTTTATGTAGTGTTTGTTGAATGTCCCCAGTATTTTATGTAGTGTTTGTTGAATGTCCCCTGTTTTTTATGTGGCGTTTGGGATAAATGTCCCCTGTATTTTATGTAGTGTTTGTTGAGTGTCCCCTGTATTTTATGTGGTGTTTGGGATAAATGTGCCCTGTATTTTATGTGGCGTTTGTTGAATGTCCCCTGTATTTTATGTAGTGTTTGGGATAAATGTCCCCTGTATTTTGTGTAGTGTTTGTTAAATGCCCCTGTATTTCAGTGTTTGTGTTGATGTCCCCTTTATTTCACAGTGTCAGGCTAAATGACCCTGTATTTTATACAGTTGCAGAATGTTGCCCGGAGTTTGGGAATGGGAACAGGTGTCGGGATGATGGGCATCAAACTGGGGTGGGAGATTCCGGACTGGGAATCTGATGTTGTGACATCCTATCCTGATTTTATGGATGACAGCAAACGTGAAGGCGGGAACAGACCTCGATGTGGCAAACATGCAATTAATGTAGAGGCCCAACGACAGTGTTTTTTATTCTTAAGCGCCATTAATGAAAGTTAAAATTGTGAATCACGGGGATTGAGACCTTCGCCTGTTTGAAGGAGGTGACATGAAGGTAGGAACTCATTGCTGGCTGCAAAAGGAGAACATTGGGAGCTGCAGCTTCGACTGCCTGGAAGAGAGGAGAAGGGAGAGCATCGGGCCCAGGCTGAGGAGAGCCACGGGTGCCAGCACTGCAGGGGAGCCCTACCAGGGGGCAATGAACAAGTGCCACCTCATTAGAGGTGAGAAGTTGGGGCAGGAGGGGGAGGGGGGTGGGGGTGGGAGGTGAAGGATGGGGGCCGCTGGTAGGGAAGGATTTGTACTCAGTGAGTGGTCATCTAAAATGGGCCTCATTCACCCAGGCTTCGGGGATCCCGTTGAACAGGAGGTATCGCGGGAAGGGAGGTCCAGCAACGGCACAGCAGTGACCTGTGAACCCACAGGATGGTCAGCATCGGCCTCCAGCTGATGGAGAAGGGTGCAGAGAGGAAGCAGCCTCCTGCACACAGAAGAAGCGACCATCCAGAGAGGGTTTACTGATTGAGGCTCAACTACCTACAGTTGTCCGAGAGGTAGTGCCAACTCCCCTTTCAAGGAGGCCTTCACTGACCTACGCGCTATGATGCAGGATGAGCTGTTCCCCAGGGGACGATGGAAATTCAAAGCCAAGACCCAGAAGGTTACCACAGCACAGAACTTGTACGCCTGTGGATCATTCCAGGGATCCACTGGGAACATGTGTGGGATCTCACAGTCAGTGGCCCATCGATGCATCAAAGAGGTCACCAATGCCCTTTTCAGGAGGGCAGGTGACTACGTGCGCTTCCGCATGGATCTCAACTCTCCAGCGGAGAGGGCCATCGTGTTTGGGGCCATCGCTGGATTTTCCCAGGTTTAGGGCGTCATCGACTGCACGCATGTATCCTGAGCATCAGCCAGCGGCCTTCGTCAACAGAAAGGGCTTCCACTCCCTCAATGTACAACTGGTCTGCAATCACCGTAAACGGATCCTGCAGGTCTGTGCGCAATTCCCGGGAAGTTGTCACGATGCCTACATTTTAAGGCAGTCCCAGGTGCCAGAGCTTTTCTAGCCTCCCACGTGCCGCCAGCGATGGATCCTTGGAGAGTAGGGCTACCCACCGAGGACAGGGCTACTGACGCCTGTGAGGAACCCTCACACAGATGTGGAGAAGAGGTACAAAACATGCCACAGGACAACATGAACAACCATGGAACAGGCCATGGGTCTGAAGATGAGATTCAGGTGCCTAGACTGGTGAGCCCTTCACTATGCCCGATGAGGGTCTTGTGTATCGGGTTGGTCTGTTGTGCACTGCACAGCCTGGCGCTATGGTGGTGGGGTGGGGGTGGCATTGAACAATGAGGATATTGAGCATGATGCCTCCTCAGTGAGGATGCAGAGGAGGAAACTGGCCAAGCATTGCCAGATGAAGAAGCACAGGGACAACAGGAGAGACGCAAGAGATATGGGCAAGGGAGGCATGGGATGCCCTTATACATTCACGTTTCCTTTAATCATTACTGCCAGTTGTAATTTCACCAATAAAGACTCACCTTTATGTCACCCTGTTGTCACCTTCCTTCCTTTAGGAAGCATTTGCTTAGTGCCCAGCTGCCCTTCGCTCAGCTGCAAGGCTCCAGCCTTGATCCCTAGCACCATGATCCGCCTTGAGCCCCTTGGCAGAGGCGAGGTTGAAATGAAGCACTTAAGGCCACAAATAAAAGGAAGGAGATCTTGTGCGATATAACATAATGTTTATTGTCCCGGACAACAAACACTACCCTTTCCATTTACTTTTAACATTCACCTGTGAATCCCGCCATCTTCAAGGA
Organism: Heterodontus francisci; assembly: GCF_036365525.1. Classification (NCBI taxonomy): domain Eukaryota; kingdom Metazoa; phylum Chordata; class Chondrichthyes; order Heterodontiformes; family Heterodontidae; genus Heterodontus; species Heterodontus francisci. The sequence goes on from NC_090413.1 coordinate 6,796,779, forward strand.
GTTCTTTATTACTTTGCGTGCACTCCTAGGCAGTGCTCCCTCTGCAGGCAGGTTGCTGACCTTGCTGCTTCTTGGATAGGGATAACCTTGGCAGTCGACCCTAGATGTCTTCGGCCTGGATGGTCCCTGCATGCTGAGGGCCTCCTGCACAGAAGCAGCACCACCCTGTCATCAGGGATGATGGAGGCCCTGGCGTCACTGGCAGAGGGGCAGAGGAACTGCTGGCCACACTCGGAGCACTCGGAGAGGAGACCCCAGCTGCGTGGATGGGGGGACAGCTGCTTCTCCTCAAGGAGGGCACACTTGTGCCTCCCTGTTGACCCGGAGAGGGTAGAGGTGGTGAAATCAGGACCCCTGGCCCTCTCTCACCTTACCACTGCTGCCTTGCGCTCATGGTCAGGATGAGGGTACGCAGGTCTGCACGAATATTCTGCAAACACTGAGTGCTCTGCTGGATGTGGCTCTCCATCAGAGCCGCCAATCTCTCAATGGAGGACACCACTAGTGCGCCAGTCAGAGTCAGTGCCACACTGAAAGTCTCCTCCATTGAGCTCAGGAGATGGAGATTTGGCCGTCCACAGCCAGACTTGGCCTGCTCTCTGCCATTCTGTGCAATCTTCCTACAGACAAAGATAAACGTTGTTGGTCGCCCAGTGGGGACAAGCCCAAGACACAAGCTGATGGCTGTAATATTCTGATTCCGTTTATCTTATAACAGAATATCTGAGAGATTGACTGTTACGGAACAGGAGTTTATTTACATGAATCTGATACCTATGGTTTCCAGTTTCACTCTACACACTGGACACCGTGACTCCGTCCCACACCGGGCACCGTGACTCCGTCCCACACCGGGCACCGTGACTCTGTCCCACACCGGGCACTATGACTCAGAGATGTGTACCAAAGGAAAGTGGAAACAAGTGGACGCTCCTTGCCATTTTCCCCTCCAATCCTTCCTTTCCCCTCCTTACTCGTTGTTAACCCAGTCCCCTCTCCTCTCACCGCCTGTTCCCTTCCCCTCCCCTTCCCTCCAACTGCGATGTTTGTGCAATCTGGTCTCAGCCCCAACATTCAAATCGAATCCTGTTTGGCAAGCTACTTCTTTGACACATACCTACATTTCAGGAATCTAAAAATAGTGCCTCCTTGTTGTACTGTAGACCAGGGCAAACTGTCTGTACTCTTTCATGGGCCCTGCAGCTATGTATGGAATCGCACCTGTGTTTTCCCAATGTTTTTGAAGTGTGTTATTTAATGTGAAGCTGCCCTGTGTTGATCCGACTGCCTCTCCCCGCTGGGTTTGGTTACTCTGTGCGGTGACTTACTGGCAGAGAAAAGGCAACAAACATTTTAGTTTATACAGTAACTGCTCAGAGCCGGGCTCAACAACAACACACCCCCTGTCCTCAGTACCTTTTATATCAATCCATAGAAAACAGTCAGGACTCTCAGTTATGTGGGAATGCTGCAAAACATTCCGTTTAGGTATTGGCATCGTTCTGATGACATTCCTCAAGAAACATTGAAAACAAAATTCTTCCCTGTTCCTTTTCCTCCTGTTCCTGGACACATTTAATTAATTTGCCGTGTGCTGGAAACTCAATGTGTGATCAGGATGTTTTTTGTTCACAAGATATTTGTACTCACATCGCCTCCAAATCTGATTGACAATCTCCACACTGACTCAGAAAGCTGCCAGCAGCAGAAACAGGCCCGACAGCCCCGGGGAGCAGGCCCGACAGTGGAGATCCAAAGAGACTTGGGGGTTCAGGTACACAGATCATTAAAATGTTATGAACAGGTACAGGAAATAATCAAAAAGGCTGATGGGATGCTGACCTTTATATCCAGAGGACTGGAATACAAGGGGGTAGAAGTCATGCTTCAGCTCTACAAAGCCCTGGTTAGACCACACCATTTAGGAAGGAGCCTGTTCTATTCTTCTTCAGTCCAGAATGGATGACCTCACATTTGCCTATATTGGAATCCATTTGCCACAGTTTTGTCCATTTAATTAATCTATAAATTTCCATTTTAAACTTTACGTTTCCATCTATATACTATTTACAATGCCACCTGTCTTCATGTCATCGACAATTTTGATAAGTTGCTTTTTACCCCATCATCTAAGTCTTTAATAAATAAAGTGAATTGTTGAGCCCCCAACACAGATCCTTGTGGGACACCAATAGTCACATCCTGCCATTCAGAGCATCATAGAATCACAGAATAATACAATGCAGAAGAGGCCCTTCGGCCCATCGAGTCTGCACCGATGCATTAAAGACACCTGACCTGTCGACCTAATCCCATTGGCCAGCACTTGGCCCATAGCCTTGAATGCTATGACGTGCCAAGTGCTCATCCAGGTACTTCTTAAAGGATGTGAGGCAACCTGCATCTACCACCCTCCCAGGCAGTGCATTCCAGACCCTCACCACCCTCTCGGTAAAAAAGTTCTTCCTCAAATTCTCCTTAAACCTCCTGCCCCTCACCTTAAATTTGTGACCTCTCGTAACTGACCCTTCAACTAAGAGGAACAGCTGCTCCCTATCCACCCTGATCATGCCCCTCAATCTTGTACACCTCGATCAGGTCACCCCTCAGTCTTCTCTGCTCCAGCGAAAACAACCCAAGCCTATCCAACCTCTCTTCATAGCTTAAATGTTCCATCTCAGGCAACACCCTGGTGAATCGCCTCTGCACCCCCTCCAATGCAATCACATCCTTCCTATAATGTGGCGACCAGAATTGCACACAGTACTCTAGCTGTGGCCTTACCAAAGTTCTATACAACTCCAACATGACCTCCCTGCTTTTGTAATCTATGCCTCGATTGATAAAGGCAAGTGTCCCATATTCCTTCTGCACCACCCTATTAACCTGCCCTTCTGCCTTCAGGGATCTATGGACAAACACGCCAAGGTCCCTTTGTTCCTCGGAATTTCCCAGTGTCAGGCCATTCATTGAATACTTCCATATCACATTACTCCTTCCACAGTGTATCACCTCACACTTTTCAGCATTAAATTCCATCTGCCACTTTTCTGCCCATTTGACCATCCTGTCTATATCTTCCTGTAACCAAAGACACTCCACCTCACTGTTAACCACTCGGCCATTCTTTGTGTCATCCACGAACTTACTGATCCTACCCCCCACATATTCATCTATGTCGTTGATATAAATGACAAACAATAGGGGACCCAGCACAGATCCCTGTGGTACGCCACTGGACACTGGCTTCCAGTCACTAAAACAGCCGTCTGTCATCACTCTCTGTCTCCTACAGCTAAACCAATTTTGAATCCACCTTATCAAGTTACCTTGTATCCCATGTGCATTTGCTTCCTTGATAAGTCTCCCATGTGGGACCTTGTCAAAGGCTTTGCTGAAATCCATGTAAACTACATCAACTGCACTATCCTCATCTACACATGTCCATTATCCCTGTTCTCGGTCTCCTTCCACTCAGTCAATCTCCAAACCAGGTCAATAATTTGCCTTCAATTCCATGAACTTTAGCTAACGGTCTCTTATGAGGGACTTTATCAAATATTTTTGGAAGTCAAACAGATTATGGTTGATCATCTACCTCTATGCCATTTTTCCCCACTATCCCCACATCCCTTGATGTCATTAGTATCCAGAAATCTATCGATTTCTGTCTTGAACATGCTCAATGATTGAGCTTCCACAGCCCTCTGGGGTCGAGAATTCCACCGATTCACCACCTTCTGAGTGAAGACATTCCTCCTCATCTCGGTCTTAAATGGCCTGCGTCTTATTCTGAGATTGTGTCCCCTGGTTCTAAACTCACCAGCCAGGGGAAACATCCCATCCACACCTACCCTGTCACACCCTGTAAGAATTTTGTAAGTTTCAATGCGATCACCTCTCATTCTTCACCCGTCGGTTATGTACCCACTGCATTGGCTCCTGGTCCTTCAGAATTCTAGTCAGTCTCATACTTGTATTTAAATCCCTCCATGGTCTTTGTCTTATCTTTGACTCTGTCCGTAGGGTGTCATTTGTGGTTCAGTGTTTGCACTCCAGAGATGTGATCATAAAATCCCAGCAGACACTCGCAGATTTGCACGGTCAGAGCTGCAACCTCCCTGTCAATCATTACCCCTCAACCAATATCACTAAAACAGATTATCTGGTCATTGTCATATTGCTGTTTGTGGGAGCTTGCTGTGCACAAATTGGTTGCTGTGTTTGCTACATTTTAACAGTGACTACACTTCATTTGCTGTGAATTGCTTTGGAATGTCCTGACACTGTGAAAGGCGCTATATAAATGCAAGTCTTTCCTTTATTTCTGCAGCTGCCCAATCACCCGAAGAGACTCAACAATAACTCGTTCACTGTCAGCAGGCCAGGCGTCAGAGAGACGAGGCTCTTACCAGACCCTATTCTCCTTGGGCCCAATCGCACTACTACCCCAGACGTCAGCCATGGGTTCCCTGGTGCTGTCGGTATAATGATTGACCAGGGAGACTGCAGCTCCGGCAGCGCAGCGCTGAGAGTGACAGCTGGGATTTTATCATCAAATCTCTGGAGTGAGACTTGAACACGTGACCTGAAGACATGGCCATCAATGGCAGAGTCAGACCATGAAGGGATTCCAACACAAGGACGAGAGCTTTAAACGTAGGGACCTGGAGTCAGTGCAGGTCAGGGAATGATGGAGAACGGGCGGTCGTCCAGCAGTTGGGTCTGAAGACGTCGAAAGAATTGATGAGGGTTTCAGCTGAGATGGTATGAAGATGAGATATTGTGGAAGCAGGGAGCAGGAACTTCCTGTGGTGAAGTAATTGGCCACAAATGACACCCACTCATTTCACCAAATGCCAATTTGTTATAAAATAATACAGCATTGGAGGAGACCATTTGGCCCATTGCGCAAATGTCATCTGTTTGGAAGAGTAGTCCCATTAATCCCTCTCCCTTGGCATTTCCCCATAGCCCTGGAAATTGCCTCTACTTTAAGGATCTGCTTCCGTTGCTTTTTCAGGCAGTGCATTCCAGATCACAACAACTCGGTGTAAAAAAAAAACCTCATCTTTCCACCTGGTCCCTTTGCCACTGACCTTAAATCTGTATCATCTAGTTACCGACCCGGCTGCCACTGGAAACAGTTTCTCCTTATTTACTCAATCTAAAATGTTTATGCTTTGAACACCTGCTGGAAGGAGAACATTCCCAGCTTCTCCAGTCTCTCCACATAACAGGGCGGCGCAGTGGTTAGCACCGCAGCCTCGCAGCTGCAGTGGCCCGGGTTCAATTCTGGGTACTGCCTGGGTGGAGTTTGCAAGTTCTCCCTGTGACCGTGTGGGCTGATAGATAAATTGGCCATTGTAAAGATTGTACCTAGTGTAGGTAGGAGAATTGAGGGAAGGTGGGGATATGAGAGGGGAAAAAATGGGATTAATATAAATGGGTGGTTGATGGTCGGCACAGACTCAGTGGGCCGAAGGGCCTGTTTCAGTGCTGTATGACTCTATAACTGAAACCCTTCATCCCTAGTAAGCATTTACACTGAAAATTCCTGCCGGTCTCATTCGCACACAGGAAGTAAAAATGGATCTGCGGAATCGGAAAGTGCTGAATTTGCACCATATCGTCCGGTTTGAAAATTACAGTTCAAAGCTACTGGGACCATCATTCCTGCCCATTCGGAACAGCGTGTTTAACAATCGGCAACTGGGGAAACATTTCCATTTTTCCCATGTAAATTCATGCACTAGAAACAGAAAATACAGAGTGGGTACCAGAAATATAACCCAGTCCGGCTGGCCGCTAATATTTTAGCTGTGAATTTATACCATTTTGAAGTGGTGTAATTGGAGAAGAGTTAATGAGCCAAGTGGGCAGATGCCACCGACCCTACACCCTCCTCGATCCCTTACTCCAGAAATTGGTCACAGTCCTTCACTGGGCATGTGTTTGGGCAGAAAACATAGAGGGAGCTCGAGAATGACAACCGCTCGACTTTGAACTGTCATATGCCTGGCCTGGGAGTGAGTGATGCTGACAGGCAGTGTGAGTTGGGAAAGCATTTCATTTTCCAGGGTTAATGTCTCTCAGTTTGATCTCAACACGGAACTTGAAACCCAAAGGCTCAGGGGATCCAGTTGCTGTGCGTCTGGGATCATGTCAATGGAGTTTTATCCTGAATCGTGTCACAGGTTCTGACAGTGTGATGCCGCTGCCCTCTGCTGGACCTGGGTGATAGTGCTGTCTCTGTCTGTGTGTGTCTCTCTCTCTCTCCAGTGCCGTCACAACGTCACAGAAACTTGCAGACAAGGAGGTGGCCATTCGACCCGACATGCCTGTGCTGGTTGTTTGAAAGCGTTGTCATGCTTATTCCTACATAGCCCCTTCTTGACTTTGCAATTTCCTCATCCTAATCTGCCTGCCCAACTCCCATCTAAAATTATTTATTGTATCAGCTTTCATCCCCTTTTCAGGTAGAACAGACCCTGCCAACTGTTCGAGAGAAAAATGTTCTCCTCCTTTACCCATCCAGATCCTTTGTCAATTATTTTAAATCTGTGCACAACTCACCAGACAGAACACGATCAACTCTACCAAACTCGACCATCTTGAAAACCTCTGTGAGGTAACCGCTTAACCGTCTCTGTTCCAAGGGAACAGTCCGAAATGTTCTAACCTCTCCTCATAACTGAAGTCCCTCATCTCTGGTAATATCCTGGTAAACCTCCTGTCTACCCTTTCTAAGGCCTTTTCATCTTTCCTGAAAGGTGGTGCCCAGAATTGTCCACAAGACTCCATCTGAGGCCCAAAACAGTGATTTATAAAGTTCTAGCATGATCTCTTTTCTTTTAGTCAATGTCCATGTCAGGCAATATCTGTGTGTGTGGAGGGGAGGGGTCAGTGTTTGGGTCAGACAGTGATAGTGCGTGTGGGGAGAGGGGTCAGTGAGTGATTGTGTGTGTGGAGGGAGGGGTCAGTGTTTGGGTCAGTGAGTGATTGTGTGTGTGGAGGGAGGGGTCAGTGTTTGGGTCAGTGAGTGAGTGTGTGTGTGGAGGGAGGGGTCAGTGTTAGGATGAGTGAGTGATTGTGTGAGTGGAGGGAGGGGTCAGTGTTTGGGTCAGTGAGTGAGTGTGTGTGTGGAGGGAGGGGTCAGTGTTAGGGTCAGACAGTGATAGTGCGTGTGGGGAGAGGGGTCAGTGAGTGATTGTGTGTGTGGAGGGAGGGGTCAGTGTTTGGGTCAGTGAGTGAGTGTGTGTGTGGAGGGAGGGGTCAGTGTTAGGATGAGTGAGTGATAGTGTGTGTGGAGGGAGGGGTCAGTGTTAGGGTCAGTGAGTGATTGTGTGTGTGGAGAGAGGGTTCAGCGTTAGGGTCAGACAGTGATTGTGTGGAGGGAGGGGTCAGTGAGTGATTGTATGTGTGGAGGGAGGGGTCAGTGTTCGGGTCAGTCAGTGATTGTGTGTGTGGAGGGAGGGGTCAGTGTTAGGGTCAGTCAGTGATTGTGTGTTTGGATAGAGGGGTCAGTGTTCGGGTCAGTGAGGGATTGTGTGTGTGGAGGGAGGGGTCAGTGAGTGATTGTGTGTGTGGAGGGAAGGGTCAGTGAGTGATTGTATGTGTGGAGGGAGGGTCAGTGTTAGGGTCAGTGAGTGATTGTGTGTTTGGAGAGAGGGGTCAGTGTTCGGGTCAGTGAGGGATTGTGTGTGTGGGGAGAGGGGTCAGTGTTAGGGTCAGTGAGTGATTGTGTGTGTGGAGGGAAGGGTCAGTGAGTGATTGTATGTGTGGAGGGAGGGGTCAGTGTTCGGGTCAGTCAGTGATTGTGTGTGTGGAGGGAGGGGTCAGTGTTAGGGTCAGTCAGTGATTGCGTGTGTGGAGGGAGGGGTCAGTGTTAGGGTCAGTCAGTGATTGTGTGTTTGGATAGAGGGGTCAGTGTTCGGGTCAGTGAGGGATTGTGTGTGTGGAGGGAGGGGTCAGTGAGTGATTGTGTGTGTGGAGGGAAGGGTCAGTGAGTGATTGTATGTGTGGAGGGAGGGTCAGTGTTAGGGTCAGTGAGTGATTGTGTGTTTGGAGAGAGGGGTCAGTGTTCGGGTCAGTGAGGGATTGTGTGTGTGGGGAGAGGGGTCAGTGTTAGGGTCAGTGAGTGATTGTGTGTGTGGAGGGAGGGGTCAGTGTTAGGGTCAGTCAGTGATTGCGTGTGTGGAGGGAGGGGTCAGTGTTAGGGTCAGTGAGTGATTGTGTGTGTGGAGGGAGGGGTCAGTGTTAGGGTTAGTGAGTGATTGTGTGTGTGGAGGGAGGGGTCAGTGTTAGGGTCAGTCAGTGATTGCGTGTGTGGAGGGAGGGGTCAGTGAGTGATTGTGTGTGTGGAGGGAAGGGTCACTGAGTGATTGTGTGTGTGGGTAGAGGGGTCAGTGAATAATTGTGGGTGTGGAGAGAGGGGTCATTGTTCGGGTCAGTCAGTGATTGCGTTTGGGGGCAGAGGGGTCAGTGTTCGGGTCAGTGAGTGATTGTGTGTGTGGAGGGAAGGGTCACTGAGTGATTGCGTTTGTGGAGAGAGGGGTCAGTGTTGGGTCAGTCAGTGATTGCGTTTCTGGGGAGAGGGGTCAGTGTTTGGGTCAGTGAGCGATTGTGTGTGTGGGGAGAGGGGTCAGTGAGTGATTGTGTGTGTGGAGGGAGGGGTCAGTGTTAGGGTCTGACAGTGATTGCGTTTGGGGGCAGAGGGGTCAGTGTTCGGGTCAGTGAGTGATAGTGTGTTTGGAGAGAGGGGTCAGTGTTCGGGTCAGTGAGTGATTGTGTGTGTGGAGGGAGGGTCAGTGTTAGGGTCAGTGAGTGATTGTGTGTGTGGAGGGAGGGGTCAGTGTTAGGGTCAGTCAGTGATTGCGTGTGTGGAGGGAGGGGTCAGTGTTAGGGTCAGTGAGTGATTGTGTGTGTGGAGGGAGGGGTCAGTGTTAGGGTCAGTGAGTGATTGTGTGTTTGGAGGGAGGGGTCAGTGTTAGGGTCAGTCAGTGATTGCGTGTGTGGAGGGAGGGGTCAGTGTTAGGGTGAGTGAGTGATTGTGTGTGTGGAGGGAAGGGTCACTGAGTGATTGTGTGTGTGGGTAGAGGGGTCAGTGAATAATTGTGGGTGTGGAGAGAGGGGTCATTGTTCGGGTCAGTCAGTGATTGCGTTTGGGGGCAGAGGGGTCAGTGAGTGATTGTGTGTGTGGAGGGAAGGGTCACTGAGTGATTGCGTTTGTGGAGAGAGGGGTCAGTGTTGGGTCAGTCAGTGATTGCGTTCAGTGTTGGGGTCAGTGATTGTGTGTGTGGAGGGAGGGTCAGTTTGGGTCAGTGAGTGATTGTCTGTGTGGAGGGAGGGGTCAGAGTTAGGGTCAGTGAGTGATTGTGTGTGTGGAGGGAGGGTCAGTGTTTGGGTCAGTGGGGGATTGTGTGTGTGGAGAGAGGGGTCAGTGTTAGGGTCAGTCAGTGATTGTGTGTGTGGGGAGAGGGGTCAGTATTAGGTTCAGTCAGTGATTGTGTGTGTGGAGAGAGGGGTCAGTGTTAGGGTCAGTCAGTGATTGTGTGTGGGGAGAGGGGTCAGTGTTAGGGTCAGTCAGTGATTGTGTGTGTGGGGAGAGGGGTCAGTATTAGGTTCAGTCAGTGATTGTGTGTGTGGAGAGAGGGGTCAGTATTAGGTTCAGTCAGTGATTGTGTGTGTGGAGAGAGGGGTCATTATTAGGGTCAGTCAGTGATTGCGTTTGGGGGCAGAGGGGTCAGTGTTCGGGTCAGTGAGTGATAGTGTGTGTGGGGAGAGGGGTCAGTGTTCGGGTCAGTGAGTGATTGTGTGTGTGGAGGGAGGGTCAGTGTTTGGGTCAGTGAGTGATTGTGTGTGTGGAGGGAGGGTCAGTGTTAAGGTCAGTGAGTGATTGTGAGTGTGGAGGGAGGGGTCAGTGTTAGGGTCAGTGAGTGATTGTGTGTGTGGAGGGAGGGTCAGTGTTTGGGTCAGTGAGTGATTGTGTGTGTGGAGGGAGGGTCAGTGTTAAGGTCAGTGAGTGATTGTGTGTGTGGAGGGAGGGGTCAGTGTTAGGGTCAGTGAGTGATTGTGAGTGTGGAGGGAGGGGTCAGTGTTAGGGTCAGTGAGTGATTGTGTGTGTGGGGAGAGGGGTCAGTGTTAGGGTGAGTGGGGGATTGTGAGTGTGGGGAGAGGGGTCAGTGTTAGGGTGAGTGGGGGATTGTGTGTGTGGGGAGAGGGGTCAGTGTTAGGGTGAGTGGGGGATTGTGTGTGTGGGGAGAGGGGTCAGTATTAGGTTCAGTCAGTGATTGTGTGTGTGGAGAGAGGGGTCAGTGTTAGGGTCAGTCAGTGATTGTGTGTGTGGGGAGAGGGGTCAGTATTAGGGTCAGTCAGTGATTGTGTGTGTGGGGAGAGGGGTCAGTGAGTGAGTGTGTGAGTGGAGAGAGGGGTCAGTGAGTGATTGTGTGTGTGGAGAGAGGGGTCAGTGTTACGGTCAGTCAGTGAGTGTGTGCGTGGGGAGAGGGGAGAGTGTTTGGGTCAGTGAGTGATTGCGTCTGTGGAGAGAAGGGTCAGTGTTAGGGACAGTGAGTGATTGTGTGTGTGGGTAGAGGGGTCAGTGTTTGGGTCAGTGAGCGATTGTGTGTGTGGGTAGAGGGGTCAGTAAGTGATTGTGTGTGGAGAGAGGGGTCAGTGTTCGGGTCAGTGAGTGATTGTGTGTGTGGGGAGAGGGGTCAGTATTGGGGTCAGTCAGTGATTGTGTGTGTGGAGGGAGGGGTCAGTATTAGGGTCAGTCAGTGATTGTGTGTGTGGGGAGAGGGGTCAGTGTTAGGGTCAGTCAGTGATTGTGTGTGTGGGGAGAGGGGTCAGTGTTAGGGTCAGTCAGTGATTGTGTGTGTGGGGAGAGGGGTCAGCGTGAGGGTCAGACAGTGATTGTGTGTGTGGAGGGAGCGGTTAGTATTAGGGTCTGACAGTGATTGTGTGTTTGGAGTGAGGGGTCAGTGAGTGTGTGTGTGGGGAGAGGGGTCAGTGTTAGGGTCAGTGAGTGATTGTGTGTGTGGAGGGAGGGGTCAGTGTTAGGGTCAGTCAGTGATTGTGTGTGTGGAGGGTGGGGTCAGTGTTAGGGTCAGTCAGTGATTGTGTGTGTGGAGGGAGGGGTCAGTGTTAGGGTCAGTGAGTGATTGTGAGTGTGGAGGGAGGGGTCAGTGTTAGGGTCAGTCAGTGATTGTGTGTGTGGAGGGTGGGGTCAGTGTTAGGGTCAGTCAGTGATTGTGTGTGTGGAGGGAGGGGTCAGTGTTAGGGTCAGTGAGTGATTGTGTGTGTGGAGGGAGGGGTCAGTGTTAGGGTCAGTCAGTGATTGTGTGTGTGGGGAGAGGGGTCAGTGTTAGGGTCAGTGAATGATTGTGTGTGTGGAGGGAGGGGTCAGTGTTAGGGTGAGTGGGGGATTGTGTGTGTGGGGAGAGGGGTCAGTATTAGGTTCAGTCAGTGATTGTGTGTGTGGAGAGAGGGGTCAGTATTAGGGTCAGTCAGTGATTGTGTGTGTGGGGAGAGGGGTCAGTATTAGGGTCAGTCAGTGATTGTGTGTGTGGGGAGAGGGGTCAGTGTTAGGGTCAGTGAATGATTGTGTGTGTGGAGGGAGGGGTCAGTGTTAGGGTCAGTCAGTGATTGTGTGTGTGGAGGGAGGGGTCAGTGTTAGGGTCAGTGAGTGATTGTGAGTGTGGAGGGAGGGGTCAGTGTTAGGGTCAGTCAGTGATTGTGTGTGTGGAGAGAGGGGTCAGTATTAGGGTCAGTCAGTGTTTGTGTGTGTGGGGAGATGGGTCGGTGTTCGGGTCAGTGAGTGATTGTGTGTGTGGAGAGAGGGGTCAGTGAGGGATTGTGTGTGTGGAGGGAGGGGTCAGTGAGTGATTGTGTGTGTGGAGGGAGGGGTCAGTGAGTGATTGTGTGTGTGGAGGGAAGGGTCAGTGAGTGATTGTATGTGTGGAGGGAGGGTCAGTGTTAGGGTCAGTGAGTGATTGTGTGTGTGGAGGGAGGGGTCAGTGTTAGGGTCAGTCAGTGATTGCGTGTTTGGAGGGAGGGGTCAGTGTTAGGGTCAGTGAGTGATTGTGTGTTTGGAGAGAGGGGTCAGTGTTTGGGTCAGTGAGTGATTGTGTGTTTGGAGAGAGGGGTCAGTGTTCGGGTCAGTGAGTGATTGTGTGTTTGGAGAGAGGGGTCAGTGTTCGGGTCAGTGAGGGATTGTGTGTGTGGAGGGAGGGGTCAGTGTTAGGGTCAGTGAGTGATTGTGTGTGGAGGGAAGGGTCAGTGAGTGATTGTGTGTGTGGAGGGAGGGGTCAGTGTTAGGGTTAGTGAGTGATTGTGTGTGTGGAGGGAGGGGTCAGTGAGTGATTGTGTGTGTGGGTAGAGGGGTCAGTGAATAATTGTGGGTGTGGAGAGAGGGGTCATTGTTCGGGTCAGTCAGTGATTGCGTTTGGGGGCAGAGGGGTCAGTGTTCGGGTCAGTGAGTGATTGTGTGTGTGGGGAGAGGGGTCAGTGTTTGGGTCAGTGAGTGATTGTGTGTGTGGAGGGAGGGGTCAGTGAGTGATTGCGTTTGTGGAGAGAGGGGTCAGTGTTGGGTCAGTCAGTGATTGCGTTTCTGGGGAGAGGGGTCAGTGAGCGATTGTGTGTGTGGGGAGAGGGGTCAGTGTTTGGGTCAGTGAGTGATTGTGTGTGTGGAGGGAGGGGTCAGTGTTAGGGTCTGACAGTGATTGCGTTTGGGGGCAGAGGGGTCAGTGTTCGGGTCAGTGAGTGATAGTGTGTGTGGGGAGAGGGGTCAGTGTTTGGGTCAGTGAGTGATTGTGTGTGTGGAGGGAGGGGTCAGTGTTAGGGTCTGACAGTGATTGTGTGTGTGGAGGGAAGGGTCAGTGCGTGATTGTGTGTGTGGAGGGAGGGTCAGTGTTTGGGTCAGTGAGTGATTGTGTGTGTGGAGGGAGGGTCAGTGTTAAGGTCAGTGAGTGATTGTGAGTGTGGAGGGAGGGGTCAGTGTTAGGGTCAGTGAGTGATTGTGTGTGTGGAGGGAGGGTCAGTGAGTGATTGTGTGTGTGGAGGGAGGGTCAGTGTTAAGGTCAGTGAGTGATTGTGTGTGTGGAGGGAGGGGTCAGTGTTAGGGTCAGTGAGTGATTGTGAGTGTGGGGAGAGGGGTCAGTGTTACGGTGAGTGGGGGATTGTGTGTGTGGGGAGAGGGGTCAGTGTTAGGGTGAGTGGGGGGATTGTGTGTGTGGGGAGAGGGGTCAGTATTAGGTTCAGTCAGTGATTGTGTGTGTGGAGAGAGGGGTCAGTGTTAGGGTCAGTCAGTGATTGTGTGTGTGGGGAGAGGGGTCAGTGTTAGGGTCCGTCAGTGATTGTGTGTGTGGGGAGAGGGGTCAGTGTTAGGGTCAGTGATTGTGTGTGTGGGGAGAGGGGTCAGTGTTAGGGTCAGTTAGTGATTGTGTGTGTGGAGAGAGGGTCAGTGTTTGGGTCAGTGAGTGATTGTGTGTGTGGAGGGAGGGTCAGTGTTAAGGTCAGTGAGTGATTGTGAGTGTGGAGGGAGGGTCAGTGTTTGGGTCAGTGAGTGATTGTCTGTGTGGAGGGAGGGGTCAGAGTTAGGGTCAGTCAGTGATTGTGTGTGTGGAGGGAGGGGTCAGTGTTAGGGTCTGACAGTGATTGTGCGTGTGGAGGGAGGGGTCAGTGTTAGGGTCAGTGAGTGATTGTGTGTGTGGAGGGAGGGGACAGTGTTAATGTCAGTGGGGGATTGTGTGTGTGGAGAGAGGGGTCAGTGTTAGGGTCAGTCGGTGATTGTGTGTGTGGGGAGAGGGGTCAGTGTTAGGGTGAGTGGGGGATTGTGTGTGTGGGGAGAGGGGTCAGTATTAGGTTCAGTCAGTGATTGTGTGTGGGGAGAGGGGTCAGTGTTAGGGTCAGTGAGTGATTGTGTGTGTGGAGAGAGGGGTCAGTGTTACGGTCAGTCCGTGAGTGTGTGCGTGGGGAGAGGGGAGAGTGTTTGGGTCAGTGAGTGATTCTGTGTGTGGAGAGAGGAGTCAGTGTTTGAATCAGTGAGTGATTGTGTGTGTGGAGAGAGGGGTCAGTGTTACGGTCAGTCAGTGAGTGTGTGCGTGGGGAGAGGGGAGAGTGTTTGGGTCAGTGAGTGATTCTGTGTGTGGAGAGAGGAGTCAGTGTTTGAATCAGTGAGTGATTGTGTGTGTGGGGAGAGGGGTCAGTGTTGGGGTCAGTGAGTGATTGTGTGTGTGGAGGGAGGGGTCAGTGTTAGGGTCAGTCAGTGATTGTGTGTGTGGGGAGAGGGGTCAGTGTTAGGGTCAGTCAGTGATTGTGTGTGTGGAGAGAGGGGTCAGTGTTCGGGTCAGTGAGTGATTGTGTGTGTGGAGGGAGGGGTCAGTATTAGGGTCAGTGAGATTTTGTGTGTGTGGAGAGAGGGGTCAGTCAGTGATTGTGTGTGGGGAGAGGGGTCAGTGTTAGGGTCAGTCAGTGATTGTGTGTGTGGAGAGAGGGGTCAGTGTTAGGGTCAGTGAGTGATTGTGTGTGTGGGGAGAGGGGTCAGTGTTAGGGTCAGTCAGTGATTGTGTGTGTGGAGGGAGTGGTCAGTATTAGGGTCAGTCAGTGATTGTGTGTGTGGAGGGAGCGGTCAGTGTTAGGGTGAGTGGGGGATTGTGTGTGTGGAGGGAAGGGTCAGTGAGTGATTGTGTGTGTGGAGGGAGGGTCAGTGTTAGGGTTAGTGAGTGATTGTGTGTGTGGGTAGAGGGGTCAGTGAGTGATTGTGTGTGTGGGTAGAGGGGTCAGTGAATAATTGTGGGTGTGGAGAGAGGGGTCATTGTTCGGGTCAGTCAGTGATTGCGTTTGGGGGCAGAGGGGTCAGTGTTCGGGTCAGTGAGTGATTGTGTGTGTGGAGGGAGGGGTCAGTGAGTGATTGCGTTTGTGGAGAGAGGGGTCAGTGTTGGGTCAGTCAGTGATTGCGTTTCTGGGGAGAGGGGTCAGTGAGCGATTGTGTGTGTGGGGAGAGGGGTCAGTGTTTGGGTCAGTGAGTGATTGTGTGTGTGGAGGGAGGGGTCAGTGTTAGGGTCTGACAGTGATTGCGTTTGGGGGCAGAGGGGTCAGTGTTCGGGTCAGTGAGTGATAGTGTGTGTGCGGAGAGGGGTCAGTGTTTGGGTCAGTGAGTGATTGTGTGTGTGGAGGGAGGGGTCAGTGTTAGGGTCTGACAGTGATTGTGTGTGTGGAGGGAAGGGTCAGTGAGTGATTGTGTGTGTGGAGGGAGGGTCAGTGTTTGGGTCAGTGAGTGATTGTGTGTGTGGAGGGAGGGTCAGTGTTAAGGTCAGTGAGTGATTGTGAGTGTGGAGGGAGGGGTCAGTGTTAGGGTCAGTGAGTGATTGTGTGTGTGGAGGGAGGGTCAGTGTTTGGGTCAGTGAGTGATTGTGTGTGTGGAGGGAGGGTCAGTGTTAAGGTCAGTGAGTGATTGTGTGTGTGGAGGGAGGGGTCAGTGTTAGGGTCAGTGAGTGATTGTGAGTGTGGGGAGAGGGGTCAGTGTTACGGTGAGTGGGGGATTGTGTGTGTGGGGAGAGGGGTCAGTATTAGGTTCAGTCAGTGATTGTGTGTGTGGAGAGAGGGGTCAGTGTTAGGGTCAGTGATTGTGTGTGCGGGGAGAGGGGTCAGTGTTAGGGTCAGTCAGTGATTGTGTGTGTGGGGAGAGAGGTCAGTGTTAGGGTCAGTCAGTGATTGTGTGTGTGGAGGGAGGGTCAGTGTTAGGGTCAGTTAGTGATTGTGTGTGTGGAGAGAGGGTCAGTGTTTGGGTCAGTGAGTGATTGTGTGTGTGGAGGGAGGGTCAGTGTTAAGGTCAGTGAGTGATTGTGTGTGTGGAGGGAGGGTCAGTGTTTGGGTCAGTGAGTGATTGTCTGTGTGGAGGGAGGGGTCAGAGTTAGGGTCAGTCAGTGATTGTGTGTGTGGAGGGAGGGGTCAGTGTTAGGGTCTGACAGTGATTGTGCGTGTGGAGGGAGGGGTCAGTGTTAGGGTCAGTGAGTGATTGTGTGTGTGGAGGGAGGGGACAGTGTTAATGTCAGTGGGGGATTGTGTGTGTGGAGAGAGGGGTCAGTGTTAGGGTCAGTCAGTGATTGTGTGTGTGGGGAGAGGGGTCAGTGTTAGGGTGAGTGGGGGATTGTGTGTGTGGAGAGAGGGGTCAGTATTAGGGTCAGTCAGTGATTGTGTGTGGGGAGAGGGGTCAGTGTTAGGGTCAGTGAGTGATTGTGTGTGTGGAGAGAGGGGTCAGTGTTACGGTCAGTCAGTGATTGTGTGTGGAGAGAGGGGAGAGTGTTTGGGTCAGTGAGTGATTCTGTGTGTGGAGAGAGGAGTCAGTGTTTGAATCAGTGAGTGATTGCGTCTGTGGGGAGAGGGGTCAGTGTTAGGGTCAGTGAGTGATTGTGTGTGTGGAGGGAGGGGTCAGTGTTAGGGTCAGTCAGTGATTGTGTGTGGAGAGAGGGGTCAGTGTTCGGGTCAGTGAGTGATTGTGTGTGTGGAGGGAGGGGTCAGTATTAGGGTCAGTGAGATTTTGTGTGTGTGGAGAGAGGGGTCAGTGTTAGGGTCAGTGAGTGATTGTGTGTGTGGAGGGAGGGGTCAGTATTAGGGTCAGTCAGTGATTGTGTGTGTGGGGAGAGGGGTCAGTGTTAGGGTCAGTCAGTGATTGTGTGTGTGGGGAGAGGGGTCAGTGTTAGGGTCAGTCAGTGATTGTGTGTGTGGAGGGAGTGGTCAGTATTAGGGTCAGTCAGTGATTGTGTGTGTGGAGGGAGCGGTTAGTATTAGGGTCTGACAGTGATTGTGTGTTTGGAGGGAGGGGTCAGTGAGTGTGTGTGTGGGGAGAGGGGTCAGTGTTGGGGTCAGTGAGTGATTGTGTGTGTGGAGGGAGGGGTCAGTCAGTGATTGTGTGTGTGGAGGGAGGGGTCAGTGTTAGGGTCAGTCAGTGATTGTGTGTGTGGAGGGAGGGGTCAGTGTTAGGGTCTGACAGTGATTGTGTGTGTGGAGGGAGGGGTCAGTGTTAGGGTGAGTGGGGGATTGTGTGTGTGGGGAGAGGGGTCAGTATTAGGTTCAGTCAGTGATTGTGTGTGTGGAGAGAGGGGTCAGTATTGGGGTCAGTCAGTGATTGTGTGTGTGGGGAGAGGGGTCAGTGTTAGGGTGAGTGGGGGATTGTGTGTGTGGGGAGAGGGGTCAGTATTAGGTTCAGTCAGTGATTGTGTGTGTGGAGAGAGGGGTCAGTATTAGGGTCAGTCAGTGTTTGTGTGTGTGGGGAGAGGGGTCAGTCAGTGATTGTGTGTGTGGGGAGAGGGGTCAGTATTAGGGTCAGTCAGTGATTGTGTGTGTGGGGAGAGGGGTCAGTGTTAGGGTCAGTGAATGATTGTGTGTGTGGAGGGAGGGGTCAGTGTTAGGGTCAGTCAGTGATTGTGAGTGTGGAGGGAGGGGTCAGTGTTAAGGTCAGTGAGTGATTGTGTGTGTGGAGGGAGGGGTCAGTGTTCGGGTCAGTGAGTGATTGTGTGTGTGGAGAGAGGGGTCAGTGAGGGATTGTGTGTGTGGAGGGAGGGGTCAGTGAGTGATTGTGTGTGTGGAGGGAGGGGTCAGTGAGTGATTGTGTGTGTGGAGGGAGGGGTCAGTGAGTGATTGTGTGTGTGGAGGGAAGGGTCAGTGAGTGATTGTATGTGTGGAGGGAGGGTCAGTGTTAGGGTCAGTGAGTGATTGTGTGTGTGGAGGGAGGGGTCAGTGTTAGGGTCAGTCAGTGATTGCGTGTGTGGAGGGAGGGGTCAGTGTTAGGGTCAGTGAGTGATTGTGTGTTTGGAGGGAGGGGTCAGTGTTAGGGTCAGTGAGTGATTGTGTGTTTGGAGAGAGGGGTCAGTGTTTGGGTCAGTGAGTGATTGTGTGTTTGGAGAGAGGGGTCAGTGTTCGGGTCAGTGAGGGATTGTGTGTGTGGAGGGAGGGGTCAGTGTTAGGGTCAGTGAGTGATTGTGTGTGTGGAGGGAAGGGTCAGTGAGTGATTGTGTGTGTGGAGGGAAGGGTCAGTGAGTGATTGTATGTGTGGAGGGAGGGTCAGTGTTAGGGTCAGTGAGTGATTGCGTGTGTGGAGGGAGGGGTCAGTGTTAGGGTCAGTGAGTGATTGTGTGTGTGGAGGGAAGGGTCACTGAGTGATTGTGTGTGTGGGTAGAGGGGTCAGTGAATAATTGTGGGTGTGGAGAGAGGGGTCATTGTTCGGGTCAGTCAGTGATTGCGTTTGAGGGCAGAGGGGTCAGTGTTCGGGTCAGTGAGTGATTGTGTGTGTGGGGAGAGGGGTCAGTGTTTGGGTCAGTGAGTGATTGTGTGTGTGGAGGGAGGGGTCAGTGAGTGATTGCGTTTGTGGAGAGAGGGGTCAGTGTTGGGTCAGTCAGTGATTGCGTTTCTGGGGAGAGGGGTCAGTGAGCGATTGTGTGTGTGGGGAGAGGGGTCAGTGTTAGGGTCTGACAGTGATTGTGTGTGTGGAGGGAAGGGTCAGTGAGTGATTGTGTGTGTGGAGGGAGGGTCAGTGTTTGGGTCAGTGAGTGATTGTGTGTGTGGAGGGAGGGTCAGTGTTAAGGTCAGTGAGTGATTGTGAGTGTGGAGGGAAGGGTCAGTGTTAGGGTCAGTGAGTGATTGTGTGTGTGGAGGGAGGGTCAGTGTTTGGGTCAGTGAGTGATTGTGTGTGTGGAGGGAGGGTCAGTGTTAAGGTCAGTGAGTGATTGTGTGTGTGGAGGGAGGGGTCAGTGTTAGGGTCAGTGAGTGATTGTGAGTGTGGAGGGAGGGGTCAGTGTTAGGGTCAGTGAGTGATTGTGTGTGTGGGGAGAGGGGTCAGTGTTACGGTGAGTGGGGGATTGTGTGTGTGGGGAGAGGGGTCAGTGTTAGGGTGAGTGGGGGATTGTGTGTGTGGGGAGAGGGGTCAGTATTAGGTTCAGTCAGTGATTGTGTGTGTGGAGAGAGGGGTCAGTGTTAGGGTCAGTCAGTGATTGTGTGTGTGGGGAAAGGGGTCAGTGTTAGGGTCAGTCAGTGATTGTGTGTGTGGGGAGAGGGGTCAGTGTTAGGGTCAGTGATTGTGTGTGTGGGGAGAGGGGTCAGTGTTAGGGTCAGTCAGTGATTGTGTGTGTGGGGAGATGGGTCAGTGTTAGGGTCAGTTAGTGATTGTGTGTGTGGAGAGAGGGTCAGTGTTTGGGTCAGTGAGTGATTGTGTGTGTGGAGGGAGGGTCAGTGTTAAGGTCAGTGAGTGATTGTGTGTGTGGAGGGAGGGTCAGTGTTTGGGTCAGTGAGTGATTGTGTGTGTGGAGGGAGGGGTCAGAGTTAGGGTCAGTCAGTGATTGTGTGTGTGGAGGGAGGGGTCAGTGTTAGGGTCTGACAGTGATTGTGCGTGTGGAGGGAGGGGTCAGTGTTAGGGTCAGTGAGTGATTGTGTGTGTGGAGGGAGGGGACAGTGTTAATGTCAGTGGGGGATTGTGTGTGTGGAAAGAGGGGTCAGTGTTAGGGTCAGTCAGTGATTGTGTGTGTGGGGAGAGGGGTCAGTATTGGGGTCAGTCAGTGATTGTGTGTGTGGAGAGAGGGGTCAGTATTAGGGTCAGTCAGTGAATGTCTGTGTGGGGAGAGGGGTCAGTGTTAGGGTCAGTCAGTGATTGTGTGTGTGGGGAGAGTGGTCAGTGTTAGGGTCAGTGATTGTGTGTGTGGGGAGAGGGGTCAGTATTAGGGTCAGTCAGTGATTGTGTGTGTGGGGAGAGGGGTCAGTATTAGGGTCAGTCAGTGATTGTGTGTGTGGAGGGAAGGGTCACTGAGTGATTGTGTGTGTGGGTAGAGGGGTCAGTGAATAATTGTGGGTGTGGAGAGAGGGGTCATTGTTCGGGTCAGTCAGTGATTGCGTTTGGGGGCAGAGGGGTCAGTGAGTGATTGTGTGTGTGGGGAGAGGGGTCAGTGTTTGGGTCAGTGAGTGATTGTGTGTGTGGAGGGAGGGTCAGTGTTAAGGTCAGTGAGTGATTGTGTGTGTGGAGGGAGGGGTCAGTGTTAGGGTCAGTGAGTGATTTTGAGTGTGGAGGGAGGGGTCAGTGTTAGGGTCAGTGAGTGATTGTGTGTGTGGGGACAGGGGTCAGTGTTAGGGTGAGTGGGGGATTGTGTGTGTGGGGAGAGGGGTCAGTGTTAGGGTGAGTGGGGGATTGTGTGTGTGGGCAGAGGGGTCAGTATTAGGTTCAGTCAGTGATTGTGTGTGTGGAGAGAGGGGTCAGTGTTAGGGTCAGTCAGTGATTGTGTGTGTGGGGAGAGGGGTCAGTGTTCGGGTCAGTGATTGTGTGTGTGGGGAGAGGGGTCAGTGTTAGGGTCAGTCAGTGATTGTGTGTGTGGGGAGAGGGGTCAGTGTTAGGGTCAGTTAGTGATTGTGTGTGTGGAGAGAGGGTCAGTGGGTCAGTGAGTGATTGTGTGTGTGGAGGGAGGGTCAGTGTTAAGGTCAGTGAGTGATTGTGTGTGTGGAGGGAGGGTCAGTGTTTGGGTCAGTGAGTGATTGTCTGTGTGGAGGGAGGGGTCAGAGTTAGGGTCTGACAGTGATTGTGCGTGTGGAGGGAGGGGTCAGTGAGTGATTGTGTGTGTGGAGGGAGGGGACAGTGTTAATGTCAGTGGGGGATTGTGTGTGTGGAGAGAGGGGTCAGTGTTAGGGTCAGTCAGTGATTGTGTGTGTGGAGGGAGGGGTCAGTGTTAGGGTCTGACAGTGATTGTGCGTGTGGAGGGAGGGGTCAGTGAGTGATTGTGTGTGTGGAGGGAGGGGACAGTGTTAATGTCAGTGGGGGATTGTGTGTGTGGGGAGAGGGGTCAGTGTTAGGGTGAGTGGGGGATTGTGTGTGTGGGGAGAGGGGTCAGTATTAGGTTCAGTCAGTGATTGTGTGTGTGGGGAGAGGGGTCAGTATTGGGGTCAGTCAGTGATTGTGTGTGTGGAGAGAGGGGTCAGTGTTAGGGTCAGTCAGTGATTGTGTGTGTGGGGAGAGGGGTCAGTGTTAGGGTCAGTCAGTGATTGTGTGTGTGTGGGGAGAGGGGTCAGTGTTAGGGTCAGTCAGTGATTGTGTGTGTGGGGAGAGTGGTCAGTGTTAGGGTCAGTGATTGTGTGTGTGGGGAGAGGGGTCAGTATTAGGGTCAGTCAGTGATTGTGTGTGTGGGGAGAGGGGTCAGTATTAGGGTCAGTCAGTGATTGTGTGTGTGGGGAGAGGGGTCAGTATTAGGGTCAGTGAGTGAGTGTGTGAGTGGAGAGAGGGGTCAGTGAGCGATTGTGTGTGTGGAGAGAGGGGTCAGTGTTCGGGTCAGTGAGTGATTGTGTGTGTGGAGGGAGGGGTCAGTATTAGGGTCAGTGAGATTTTGTGTGTGTGGAGAGAGGGGTCAGTGTTAGGGTCAGTGAGTGATTGTGTGTGTGGAGGGAGGGGTCAGTATTAGGGTCAGTCAGTGATTGTGTGTGTGGGGAGAGGGGTCAGTGTTAGGGTCAGTCAGTGATTGTGTGTGTGGGGAGAGGGGTCAGTGTTAGGGTCAGTCAGTGTTTGTGTGTGTGGAGGGAGGGGTCAGCGTGAGGGTCAGACAGTGATTGTGTGTGTGGAGGGAGCGGTTAGTATTAGGGTCTGACAGTGATTGTGTGTTTGGAGTGAGGGGTCAGTGAGTGATTGTGTGTGTGGAGAGAGGGGTCAGTGTTCGGGTCAGTGAGTGATTGTGTGTGTGGAGGGAGGGGTCAGTATTTGGGTCAGTGAGATTTTGTGTGCGTGGGGAGAGGGGAGAGTGTTTGGGTCAGTGAGTGATTCTGTGTGGAAGGAGGGGTCAGTGTTAGGGTCAGTCAGTAATTGTGTGTATGGGGAGAGGGTTCAGTGTTCGGGTCAGTGAATGATTGTGTGTGTGGAGAGATGGGTTTGTGTTTTGGTCAGTGAGTGATTGTGTGTGTGGAGAGAGGGGTCAGTGTTAGGGTCAGTCAGTGATTGCGTGTGTGGAGCGAGGGGTAAGTGTTAGGGTCAGTGAGTGATTGTGTGTGTGGAGGGAGGGGTCAGTGTTTGGGTCAGTGAGTGATTGTGTGTGTGGAGAGAGGGGTCAGTGTTAGGGTCAGTCAGTGATTGTGTGTGTGGAGGGAGGGGTCAGTGTTAGGGTCAGTGAGTGATTGTGTGTGTGGGGAGAGGGGTCAGTGTTTGGATCAGTGAGTGATTGTTAGTGTGGAGGGAGGGGTCAGTGTTTGGGTCAGTGAGTGATTGTGTGAGTGGAGGGAGGGGTCAGTGTTAGGGTCATTGAATGATTGCCTTTGTGGGGAAAGGGGTCCATGTTCCGGTCAGTCAGTGATTGCGTTTGTGGGGAGAAGGGTCAGTGTTCGGGTCAGTGAGTGATTGCGTGTGTGGGCAGAGGGGTCAGTGTTTGGGTCAGTGAGTGATTGTGTGAGTGGAGGGAGGGGTCAGTGTTAGGGTCAGTGAGTGAGTGTGTGTGTGGGGAGAGGGGTCAGTGTTAGGGTCAGTCAGTGATTGTGTGTGTGGGGAGAGGGGTCATTGTTAGGGTCAGTGAATGATTGTGTGTGTGGAGAGAGGGGTCAGTGTTCGGGTCAGTGAGTGATTGCGTCTGTGGG
The DNA here is from genome assembly GCF_036365525.1 of Heterodontus francisci. Classification (NCBI taxonomy): domain Eukaryota; kingdom Metazoa; phylum Chordata; class Chondrichthyes; order Heterodontiformes; family Heterodontidae; genus Heterodontus; species Heterodontus francisci. Next base: position 6,819,366 of record NC_090413.1, read on the forward strand.
GAGAGGGTTCAGCGTTCGGGTCAGTGAGTGATGGTGTGTGTGGAGGGAAGGGTCAGTGAGTGATTGTGTGTGTGGAGAGAGGGGTCAGTGTTTGGGTCAGTGAGTGATTGTGTGTGTGGAGAGAGGGGTCAGTGTTAGGGTCAGTCAGTGATTGCGTGTGTGGAGCGAGGGGTCAGTGTTAGGGTCAGTGAGTGATTGTGTGTGGAGGGAGGGGTCAGTGTTTGGGTCAGTGAGTGATTGTGTGTGTGGAGAGAGGGGTCAGTGTTAGGGTCAGTCAGTGATTGTGTGTGTGGAGGGAGGGGTCAGTGTTAGGGTCAGTCAGTGATTGTGTGTGTGGAGGGAGGGGTCAGTGTTAGGGTCAGTGAATGATTGTGTGTGTGGAGGGAGGGGTCAGTGAGTGATTGTGTGTGTGGAGGGAGCGGTCAGTATTAGGGTCTGACAGTGATTGTGTGTTTGGAGTGAGGGGTCAGTGAGTGATTGTGTGTGTGGAGGGAGGGGTCAGTGTTAGGGTCATTGAATGATTGCCTTTGTGGGGAAAGGGGTCCATGTTCCGGTCAGTGAGTGATTGCGTTTGTGGGGAGAGGGGGTCAGTGTTCGGGTCAGTGAGTGATTGCGTGTGTGGGCAGAGGGGTCAGTGTTTGGGTCAGTGAGTGATTGTGTGAGTGGAGGGAGGGGTCAGTGTTAGGGTCAGTGAGTGAGTGTGTGTGTGGGGAGAGGGGTCATTGTTAGGGTCAGTGAATGATTGTGTGTGTGGAGAGAGGGGTCAGTGTTCGGGTCAGTGAGTGATTGCGTCTGTGGGGAGGGGGTTCAGCGTTCGGGTCAGTGAGTGATGGTGTGTGTGGAGGGAAGGGTCAGTGAGTGATTGTGTGTGTGGAGAGAGGGGTCAGTGTTAGGGTCAGTCAGTGATTGTGTGTGTGGAGAGAGGGGTCAGTGTTAGGGTCAGTCAGTGATTGTGTGTGTGGAGAGAGGGGTCAGTGTTAGGGACAGTGAGTGATTGTGTGTGTGGAGGGAAGGATCAGTGAGTGATTGTGTGTGTTGTGAGAGGGGTCAGTGTTAGGGTCAGACAGTGATTGTGTGTGTGGAGGGAGCGGTCAGTGTTGGGGTCTGACAGTGATTGTGTGTGTGGAGGGAGGGGTCAGTGTTAGGCTCAGTGAGTGATTCTGTGTGTGGAGGAAGGGGTCAGTGTTTGGATCAGTGAGTCATTGTGTGTGTGGAGGAAGGGATCAGTGTTTGGGTCAGTGAGTAATTGTGAGTGTGGAGGGAGGGGTCAGTGTTTGGATCAGTGAGAGATTGTCTGTGTGGAGGGAGGGGTCAGTGTTAGGGTCAGTGAGTGATTGCGTGTGTGGAGAGAGGGGTCAGTATTAGGGTCAGACAGTGATTGCGTGTGTGGAGAGAGGGGTCAGAGTTCGGGTCAGTCAGTGATTGTGTGTGTGGAGAGAGGGGTCAGCGTGAGGGTCAGACAGTGAGTGTGGAGGGAGGGGACAGTGTTTGGATCAGTGAGTGATTGTGTGTGTGGAAGGAGAGGTCAGTGTTTGGGTCAATGAGTGATTATGTGCGTGGAGGGAGGGGTCAGTGAGTGATTGAATCCTTCCTCCACACACAGTCTTTCACAGACCCTAACACTGACCCCTCCCTCCACACACACAATCACTGTCTGACCCTAACACTGAATCCTCCCTCCACACACACAGTGTTAGGGTGAGTTAGTGATTGTGTGTGTGGAGAGAGGCGTCAGTGTTCTTGTCAGTGAGTGATTGTGGGTGTGGAGAGAGGGGTCAGTGTTAGGGTCAGTGAGTGATTGCGTGTGTGGAGAGAGGGATCAGTATTAGGGTCAGACAGTGATTGCGTGTGTGGAGCGAGGGGTCAGTGTTAGGGTCAGTGAGTGATTGTGTGTGTGGAGGGAGGGGTCAGTGTTTGGGTCAGTGAGTGATTGTGTGTGTGGAGAGAGGGGTCAGTCAGTGATTGTGTGTGTGGAGGGAGGGTCAGTGTTAGGGTCAGTCAGTGATTGCGTGTGTGGAGCGAGGGGTCAGTGTTAGGGTCAGTGAGTGATTGTGTGTGTGGAGGGAGGGGTCAGTGTTTGGGTCAGTGAGTGATTGTGTGTGTGGAGAGAGGGGTCAGTGTTAGGGTCAGTCAGTGATTGTGTGTGTGGAGGGAGGGGTCAGTGTTAGGGTCAGTCAGTGATTGTGTGTGTGGAGGGAGGGGTCAGTGTTAGGGTCAGTGAGTGATTGTGTGTGTGGGGAGAGGGGTCAGTGTTTGGATCAGTGAGTGATTGTTAGTGTGGAGAGAGGGGTCAGTGTTTGGGTCAGTGAGTGATTGTGTGAGTGGAGGGAGGGGTCAGTGTTAGGGTCATTGAATGATTGCCTTTGTGGGGAAAGGGGTCCATGTTCCGGTCAGTCAGTGATTGCGTTTGTGGGGAGAGGGGTCAGTGTTCGGGTCAGTGAGTGATTGCGTGTGTGGGCAGAGGGGTCAGTGTTTGGGTCAGTGAGTGATTGTGTGAGTGGAGGGAGGGGTCAGTGTTAGGGTCAGTGAGTGAGTGTGTGTGTGGGGAGAGGGGTCAGTGTTAGGGTCAGTCAGTGATTGTGTGTGTGGGGAGAGGGGTCATTGTTAGGGTCAGTGAATGATTGTGTGTGTGGAGAGAGGGGTCAGTGTTCGGGTCAGTGAGTGATTGCGTCTGTGAGGAGAGGGTTCAGCGTTCGGGTCAGTGAGTGATGGTGTGTGTGGAGGGAAGGGTCAGTGAGTGATTGTGTGTGGAGAGAGGGGTCAGTGTTTGGGTCAGTGAGTGATTGTGTGTGTGGAGAGAGGGGTCAGTGTTAGGGTCAGTCAGTGATTGCGTGTGTGGAGCGAGGGGTCAGTGTTAGGGTCAGTGAATGATTGTGTGTGTGGAGGGAGGGGTCAGTGTTAGGGTCAGTGAGTGAGTGTGTGTGTGGGGAGAGGGGTCAGTGTTAGGGTCAGTCAGTGATTGTGTGTGTGGGGAGAGGGGTCAGTGTTAGGGTCAGTGAGTGATTGCGTCTGTGGGGAGAGGGTTCAGCGTTCGGGTCAGTGAGTGATTGTGTGTGTGGAGAGAGGGGTCAGTGTTAGGGTCAGTCAGTGATTGTGTGTGTGGAGAGAGGGGTCAGTGTTAGGGACAGTGAGTGATTGTGTGTGTGGAGGGAAGGATCAGTGAGTGATTGTGTGTGTTGAGAGAGGGGTCAGTGTTAGGGTCAGACAGTGATTGTGTGTGTGGAGGGAGCGGTCAGTGTTAGGCTCAGTGAGTGATTCTGTGTGTGGAGGAAGGGGTCAGTGTTTGGATCAGTGAGTCATTGTGTGTGTGGAGGAAGGGATCAGTGTTTGGGTCAGTGAGTAATTGTGAGTGTGGAGGGAGGGGTCAGTGTTTGGATCAGTGAGAGATTGTCTGTGTGGAGGGAGGGGTCAGTGTTAGGGTCAGTGAGTGATTGCGTGTGTGGAGAGAGGGGTCAGTATTAGGGTCAGACAGTGATTGCGTGTGTGGAGCGAGGGGTCAGTGTTAGGGTCAGTGAGTGATTGTGTGTGTGGAGAGATGGGTTTGTGTTCGGGTCAGTGAGTGATTGTGGATGTGGAGAGAGGGGTCAGTGTTCGGGTCAGACAGTGATTGTGTGTGTGGATAGAGTGGTCAGTGTTAGGGTCAGTCTTTGAATGTGTTTGTGGAGAGAGGGGTCAGCGTGAGGGTCAGACAGTGATTGTGTGTGTGGAGGGAGCGGTTAGTATTAGGGTCTGACAGTGATTGTGTGTTTGGAGTGAGGGGTCAGTGAGTGTGTGTGTGGGGAGAGGGGTCAGTGTTAGGGTCAGTGAGTGATTGTGTGTGTGGAGGGAGCGGTCAGTATTTGGGTCAGTCTTTGAATGTGTTTGTGGAGAGAGGGGTCAGCGTGAGGGTCTGACAGTGATTGTGTGTTTGGAGTGAGGGATCAGTGAGTGACTGGCTTTTGGAGGGAGGGGTAAGTGTTAGGGTCATTGAATGATTGCCTTTGTGGGGAAAGGGGTCCATGTTCCGGTCAGTCAGTGATTGCGTTTGTGGGGAGAGGGGTCAGTGTTAGGGTCAGTCAGTGATTCCGTTTTTGGACAGAGGGGTCAGTGTTAGGGTCAGTGAGTGATTGCGTTTGGGGGGAGAGGGGTCATTGTTAGGGTCAGTGAGTGATTGCATGTATGGGGAGAGGGGTCAGTGTTAGGGTCAGTGAATGATTGTGTGTGTGGAGAAAGGGGTCAGTGAGTGATTGTGTGTGTGGAGGGAGGGGTCGGTGTTCGGGTCAGTCTGTGATTGTGTGTGTGGAAAGAGGGGTCAGTGTTAGGGTCAGTGAGTGAGTGGGTGTGGAGGGAGGGGTCAGTGTTTGACTCAGTGAGTGATTGCGTCTGTGGGGAGAGGGGTCAGTGTTAGGGTCAGTCAGTGATTGTGTGTGGAGAGAGGGGTCAGCGTGAGGGTGAGACAGTGATTGCGTGTGTGGAGAGAGGGGTCAGTGATTGTGTGTGTGGAGAGAGGGGTCAGCGTGAGGGTCAGACAGTGAGTGTGGAGGGAGGGGACAGTGTTTGGATCAGTGAGTGATTGTGTGTGTGGAAGGAGGGGTCAGTGAGTGATTATGTGCGTGGAGGGAGGGGTCAGTGAGTGATTGAATCCTTCCTCCACACACAGTCTTTCACAGACCCTAACACTGACCCCTCCCTCCACACACACAATCACTCTGACCCTAACACTGAATCCTCCCTCCATACACACAGTGTTAGGGTGAGTTAGTGATTATGTCTGTGGAGAGAGGGTTCAGCGTTAGGGTCAGACAGTGATTGTGTGTGTGGAGAGAGGGGTCAGTGTTCGGGTCAGTGAATGATTGTGGGTGTGGGGAGAGGGGTCATTCAGTGATTGTGTGTGTGGGGAGCGGAGTGAGTGTTAGGGTCAGACAGTGATTGCGTGTGTGGAGAGAGGGGTCAGTATTAGGGTCAGACAGTGATTGCATGTGTGGAGAAAGTGGTCAGTGTTAAGGTCAGTGAGTCATTGTGTGAGTGGAGGAAGGGGTCAGTGTTTGGGTCAGTGAGTGATTGTGTGTGTGGAGAGAGGGGTCAGTGTTTGGGTCAGTGAGTGAATGCGTGTATGGAGAGAGGGGTCAGTGTTAGGGTCAGTGAGTGATTGTGTGTGTGGCGCGAGGGGTCAGTCAGTGATTGTGTGTGGAGAGAGGGGTCAGTGAGTGATTGCGTGTGTGGAGAGAGTGGTCAGTGTTTGGGTCAGTGAGTGATCGTGTGGGTGGAGAGAGAGGTCAGCGTGAGGCTCAGACAGTGGTGGCATGTGGAGAGAGGGGTCAGTGTTAAGGTTAGTGAGTGATGGTGTGTGTGGAGGGAGGGGTCAGTGTTTGGATCAGTGAGTGATTGTGTGTGTGGAAAGAGGTGTCTGTGTTAGGGTCAGTGAGTGATGGTGTGTGTGGAAGAAGGGGTCAGTGTTTGGGTCAGTGAGTGATCGTGTGGGTGGAGGGAGTGGTCAGTGTTTGGGTCAGTGAGTGATCGTGTGGGTGGAGGGAGTGGTCAGTGTTTGGGTCAGTGAGTGATTGTGTGTGTGGAGAGAGGGGTCATTGTTAGAGTCAGTGAGTGATTGCGTGTGTGGAGAGAGGGGTCACTGTTCGGGTCAGTGAGTGATTGTGTGTGTGGAGGGAGGGGTCAGTCAGTCATTGTGTGTGTGGAGAGAGGCGTCAGTGTTCTTGTCAGTGAGTGATTGTGTGTGGAGAGAGGGGTCAGCGTGAGGGTCAGTGAGTGATTGTGTGTGTGGAGGGAGGGGTTAGAGTTCGGGTCAGTGAGTGATTGTGGGTGTGGAGAGAGGGGTCAGTGTTAGGGTTAGTGAGTGATTGTGTGTGTGGAGAGAGGATTCAGCGTTAGGGTCAGACAGTGCATGTGTGTGTGTGGAGATAGGGCTCAGTGTTAGGGCCAGTCAGTGATTGCGTGTCTGGAGAGAGGGGTCAGTATTAGGGTCAGACAGTGATTGCGTGTGTGGAGAGAGGGATCAGTGTTTGGGTCAGTGAGTGATTGTGAGTGTGGAGGGAGGGGTCAGTGAGTGATTGAATCCTCCCTCCACACACACAATCACTCACTGACCCCTCCCGCCACACACACAGTGTTGGGGTGCTTTAGTGATTGTGTGTGTGGAGAGAGGGTTCAGCGTTAGGGTCAGACAGTGATTCTGTGTGTGGAGGGAGGGGTCAGTGTTAAGGTCAGTGAGTGATTGTGTGTGTCGAGAGAGGGTTCAGCGTTAGGGTCAGACAGTGCATGTGTGTGTGTGGAGAGAGGGCTCAGTATTAGGGCCAGTCAGTGATTGTATGTTTGGACAGAGGGGTCGGTATTTGGGTGAGTGAGTGATTGCGTGTGTGGAAAGAGGGGTCATTGTTAGGGTCAGTGAGTGATTGTGTGTGTGGAGGGAGGGGTCAGTGTTAGGGCCAGTGAGTGATGGTGTGTGTGGAGGGAGGGTCAGTGTTAGGGCCAGTGAGTGATTGCGTGTGTGGAGAGAGGGGTCAGTGTTCGGGTCAGTGAGTGACTGTGTGTGTGGAGGGATGGGGCAGTCTTTGGGTCAGTGAGTGACTGTGTGTGGAGGGAGGGGTCAGTGTTCGGGTCAGTTTGTGATTGCGTGTGTGGAGAGAGGGGTCAGTGTTGGGGTCAGTGAGTGATTGCGTGTGTGGAGAGAGAGGTCAGCGTGAGGGTCAGACAGTGATTGCATGTGTGGAGGGAGGGGTCACTGTTAAGGTCAGTGAGTCATTGTGTGAGTGGAGGATGGGGTCAGTGTTTGGGTCAGTGAGTGATTGTGTATGTGTAGGGAGTGGTCAGCATTTGGGTCAGTGAGTGATTGTGTGTGTGGAGGGAGCAGTCAGTGTTATGGTCTGACAGTGATGGTGTGTGTGGAGGGAGGGGTCAGTGAGTGATCATGTATGTGGGGAGAGGGGTCAATGTTAGGGTCAGTCAGTGATTGTGTGTGTGGTGGGAGGGGTCAGTGTTTGGGTCAGTGAGTGAATGTGTGTGTGGAGAGAGGGGTCAGTGTTAGAGTCAGTGAGTGATTGTGTGTGTAGAGAGAGGGATCACTGTTAGGGTCAGTGAGTGATTGTGTGTGGGGAGACAGGAGTCAGTGTGAGGGTCAGACAGTGATTGTGTGTGTGGAGAGAGGCGTCAGTGTTCTTGTGAGTGAGTGATTGTGTGTGTGGAGGGGTCAGTGTTAGGATGAGTTAGTGATTGTGTGTGTGGAGAGAGGGGTGAAAGTTAGGGCCAGTCAGTGATTGTGTGTGTGGGGAGAGGGGTCAGTATTTGGGTCAGTGAGTGATTGCGTGTGTGGAGAGAGGGGTCAGTGTTAGGGTCAGACAGTGATTGCGTGTGTGGAGCGAGGGGTCAGTGTTAGGGTCAGTGAGTGATTGTGTGTGTGGAGGGAGGGGTCAGTGAGTGATTGAGTGTGTGGAGAGAGGGGTCTGTGTTCGGGTCAGTGAGTTATTGTGTGTGTGGAAAGAGGGGTCAGTGTTAGGGCCAGTGAGTGATTGTGTGTGTGGAGGGAGGGGTCAGTGTTAGGGTAAGTGAGTGATTGTGAGAGTGGAGGGAGGGGTCAGTGTTCGGGTCGGTGAGTGATTGTGTGTGTGGAGGGAGGGGTCAGTGTTGGGGTCAGTGAGTGATTGTGTGTGTGGACGGAGGGGTCAGTGAGTGATTGCGTCTGTGGAGAGAGGCGTCAGTGTTCGGGTCAGTGAGTGATTGCATGTGTGGAGAGAGGGGTCAGTGTTAAGGTCAGTGAGTCATTGTGTGTGTGGAAGAAGGGGTCAGTGTTTGGGTCAGTGAGTGATTGTGTGTGTGTCGGGAGTGGTCAGTGTTTGGGTCAGTGAGTGATTGTGTGTGTGGAGGGAGCGGTCAGTGTTATGGTCTGACAGTGATGGTGTTTGTGGAGGGAGGAGTCAGTGAGTGATTGTGTGTGTGGAGAGAGGGGTCAGTGTTAGGGTCAGTCAGTGATTGCGTGTGTGGAGAGAGAGGTCAGCGTGAGGGTCAGACAGTGATTGCATGTGTGGAGAGAGGGGTCAGTGTTAAGGTCAGTGAGTCATTGTGTGGGGAGACAGGGGTCAGTGTTTGGGTCAGTCAGTGACTGTGTGTGGAGGGAGGGGTCAGTGAGTGATTGCGTGTGTGGAGAGAGAGGACAGCGTGAGGGTCAGACAGTGATTGTGTGTGTGGAGGGAGGGGTCAGTGTTAGGGTCAGACAGTGATTGTGTGTGTGGGGAGAGGGGTCAGTCAGTGATTGAGTGTGTGGAGGAAGGGGTCAGTGTTTGGGTCAGACAGTGATTGTGTGTGTGGAGAGAGGGGTCAGTGTTAAGGTCAGTGAGTGATTGTGTGTGTGGAGAGAGGGTTCAGCGTTCGGTTCAGACAGTGCATGTGTGTGTGGAGACAGGGCTCAGTGTTAGGGTCAGTTAGTAATTGTGTGTGTGGAGAGAGGGGTCAGTGAGTGATTGTGTGTGTGGCGTGAGGGGTCAGTGTTAGGATCAGTCAGTGATTGTGTGTGGAGAGAGGGGTCAGCGTGAGGGTCCGACAGTGATTGTGTGTGTGGAGGGAGGATTCAGTGTTAGGGTTACTGAGTGATTGTGTGTGTGGAGGGAGGGGTCAGTGTTTGGGTCAGTCAGTGATTGCGTTTGTGGGGAGAGGGGTCAGTGTTAGGGTCAGTGAGTGATTGTGTGTGTGGAGGGAGCGGTCAGTATTAGGGTCTGACAGTGATTGTGTGTGCGGGGAGAGGGGTCAGTGAGTGATTGTGTCGTGGAGGGAGGGGTCAGTGTTTGGGTCATTGAATGATTGCCTTTGTGGGGAAAGGGGTACATGTTCGTGTCAGTCAGTGATTGCGTTTGTGGGGAGAGGGGTCAGTGTTCGGGTCAGTGAGTGATTGCGTGTGTGGGCAGAGGGGTCACTGTTTGGGTCAGTGAGCGATTGCGTGTGTGGAGAGAGGGGTCAGTGTTAGGGTCAGTCAGTGATTCCGTTTTTGGACAGAGGGGTCAGTATTTGGGTCAGTGAGTGATTGCGTGTGTGGAGAGAGGGGTCAGTATTAGGGTCAGACAGTGATTGCGTGTGTGGAGCGAGGGGTCAGTGTTAGGGTCAGTGAGTGATTGTGTGTGTGGAGGGAGGGGTCAGTGAGTGATTGTGTGTGTGGAGAGAGGGGTCTGTGTTTGGGTCAGTGAGTGATTGTGAGAGTGGAGGGAGGGGTCAGTGTTAGGGTAAGTGAGTGATTGTGAGAGTGGAGGGAGGGCTCAGTGTTAGGGTCAGTTCGTAATTGTGTGTGTGGAGAGAGGGGTGAATGTTAGGGCCAGTCAGTGATTGTGTGTGTGTGGAGAGGGGTCAGTGTTAGGGTCAGTGAGTGATTGTGTGTGTGGAGGGAGGGGTCAGTCAGTGATTGTGTGTGTGTGGAGAGGGGTCAGTGTTTGGGTCAGTGAGTAATTGTGTGCGTGGCGCGAGGGGTCAGTGTTAGGGTCAGACAGTGATTGCGTGTGTGGAGGAAGGGGTCAGTGTTTGGGTCAGTGAGTGATTGTGTGTGTGGAGAGAGGGGTCAGTGTTAGGGTCAGTGAGTGATTGTGTGTGTGGAGGGAGCGGTCAGTGTTTGGGTCAGTCAGTGATTGCTTGTGTGGGGAGAGAGGTCAGTCAGTGATTGTGTGTGTGGGGAGAGGGGTCAGTCAGTGATTGTGTGTGTGGAGGGAGGGGTCAGTGTTAGGGTCAGTCAGTGATTGTGTGTGTGGGGAGAGAGGTCAGTCAGTGATTGTGTGTGTGGGGAGAGGGGTCAGTCAGTGATTGTGTGTGTGGAGGAAGGGGTCAGTGTTTGGGTCAGTGAGTGATTGTGTGTGTGGAGGGAGGGGTCAGTGTTTGGGTCAGTCAGTAATTGTGTGTGTGGAGAGAGGGGTCACTGTTAGAGTCAGTGAGCGATTGCCTGTGTGGGTAGAGTGGTCAGTGAGTGATTGCGTGTGTGGGGAGAAGGGTCAATGTTTGGGTCAGACAGTGATTGTGTGTGTGGAGGGAGGGGTCAGTGTTTGGGTCAGTCAGTGATTGTGTGTGTGGAGAGAGGGGTCAGTGAGTGATTGTGTGTGCGGAGAGAGGGGTCAGTGAGTTTTTGTGTGTGTGGGGAGTGGGGTCAGTGTTTGGATCAGTGAGAGATTACGTGTGTGGAGAGAGGGGTCAGTGTTTGTGTAAGAGAGTGATTGTGTGTGTGGAGAGAGAGCTCAGTGTTCGGGTCAGTGAGTGATTGTGTGTGTGGAGAGAGGGCTCAGTGTTTGGGTCAGTGAGTGATTACGTGTGTGGAGAGAGGGGTCAGTGTTTGTGTAAGAGAGTGATTGTGTGTGTGGAGAGAGGGCTCAGTGTTCGGGTCAGTGAGTGATTACGTGTGTGGAGAGAGGGGTCAGTGTTTGTGTAAGAGAGTGATTGTGTGTGTGGAGAGAGGGCTCAGTGTTCGGGTCAGTGAGTGATTGTGTGTGTGGAGAGAGGGCTCAGTGTTCGGGTCAGTGAGTGATTGTGTGTGTGGAGAGAGGGGTCAGTGTTAGGGTCAGTCAGTGATTACCTGTGTGGAGAGAGGGGTCAGTGTTTGTGTAAGAGAGTGATTGTGTGTGTGGAGAGAGAGCTCAGTGTTCGGGTCAGTGAGTGATTGTGTGTGTGGAGAGAGGGCTCAGTGTTAGGGTCAGTCAGTGATTGCGTTTGGGGAGAGAGGGGTCAGTGTTAGGGTCAGTGAGTGATTGTGTGTGTGGAGAGAGGGGTCAGCGTTAGGGTCAGACAGTGATCGTGTATGTGGAGCGAGGGGTCAGTATTAGGGTCAGACAGTGATTGTGTGTGTGGAGGGAGGGGTCAGTGTTCGGGTCAGACAGTGATATGTGTGTGTGAAAAGAGGGGTCAGTGTTTGGGTCAGTCAGTAATTGTGTGTGTGGAGAGAGGGGTCACTGTTAGGGTCAGTGAGCGATTGCCTGTGTGGGTAGAGTGGTCAGTGAGTGATTGCGTGTGTGGGGAGAAGGGTCAATGTTTGGGTCAGACAGTGATTGTGTGTGTGGAGGGAGGGGTCAGTGTTTGGATCAGTCAGTGATTGCGTGTGTGGAGAGAGGGGTCAGTGAGTTATTGTGAGCGTGGGGAGAGGGGTCAGTGTTCGGGTCAGTGAGTGATTGTGTGTGCGGAGAGAGGGGTCAGTGTTTGGATCAGTGAGTGATTGCGTGTGTGGAGAGAGGGGTCAGTGAGTTATTGTGTGTGTGGGGAGAGGGGTCAGTGTTCGGGTCAGTGAGTGATTTTGTGTGTGGAGGGAGGGGTCAGTGTTCGGGTCAGTCAGTGATTGTGTGTGTGGGGAGAGGGGTCAGTATTTGGGTCAGTGAGTTATTGTGTGTGTGGGGTGAGGGGTCAGTGTTCGGGTCAGTGAGTGATTGTGTGTGTGGAGAGAGGGGTCAGTGTTCGGGTCAGACAGTGATTGTGTGTGTGGGGTGAGGGGTCAGTGTTCGGGTCAGTGAGTGATTGTGTGTGTGGAGAGAGGGGTCAGTGTTCGGGTCAGACAGTGATTGTGTGTGTGGGGAGAGGGGTCAGTATTTGGGTCAGTGAGTTATTGTGTGTGTGGGGTGAGGGGTCAGTGTTCGGGTCAGTGAGTGATTTTGTGTGGGGAGAGAGGGGTCAGTGTTCGGGTCAGACAGTGATTGTGTGTGGGGAGAGAGGGCTCAGTGTTCGGGTCAGACAGTGATTGTGTGTGTGGGGTGAGGGGTCACTGTTAGGGTCGGTGAGCGATTGCCTGTGTGGGTAGAGTGGTCAGTGAGTGATTGCGTGTGTGGGGAGAAGGGTCAATGTTTGGGTCAGACAGTGATTGTGAGTGTGGAGGGAGGGGTCAGTGTTTGGATCAGTCAGTGATTGTGTGTGGGGAGAGAGGGGTCAGTGAGTTATTGTGTGTGTGGGGAGAGGGGTCAGTATTTGGGTCAGTGAGTTATTGTGTGTGTGGGGTGAAGGGTCAGTGAGTTATTGTGTGTGTGGGGAGAGGGGTGCTGGTAAAATTCTGCAGAGGGAGGCCTGCCTTGACCCACGACGTCAAGAAGGGCCCAACGCAAATTGCCGGCAGTGGCAGGGCCTTGGTGCGGACCCCCGCTGCACAGTGGCCACACCACAATTAGAATATCTTGAATGGTACTCACCTCTGCAGAGCCTGCAGCTCGTCGCCTCTCCATGGACACCTCCAGATATTTCGCTGAATTGGAGTCCGTCACGTGTCATCCCGTTCACGATTTGAAAAGCCGGTGAGTCCTCAGAGACAGAAGTTGTCACCAGCGAAGGTAAGTTCTGTTATTCAGGGGTCTCACTCTGCATTGCGGAAGGGAAGAGAGAGGGGGGGCATATTCCAGCATTTATTGCCCATCCCTTATTGCCCTTGAGAAGGTGGTGATAAGCTCCCTTCTGGAATCACTGCAGTCTATGTGAGGTAGGTACACCCCAAGTGCTGTGAGGAAGGGAATTCCAGGAATTTGACCCAGCGACAGTGAAGGAACGGCGATATAGTTCCAAGTCAGGATAGCGCGTGGCTTGGAGGGGAACTTGCAGGTGGTGGTGTTCCCATGCATCTGCTACCCTTGTCCTTCTCGGTGGTAGAGGTCGCGAGTTTGGAAGGTGCGGTTGAAGGAGCCTTGGTGAGCTGTCTGACTGACTCACTGGGATTGATTGAACCTCACTGTATCTCACTTAATTGGAATCAACCAGTGTCAACCATAGAGTGGCCATTACTCATGGGGTTGGTTGGTATAAGCTGGGCACATCACATCACTGCCAGGAATCACCAACACACAACAGTGCGCCAGAGCATACTGTGTGGTGCAGCACACGACAATCATCTTTGGGCACATCAACTTTTTATTTACTTTTTTGTATTCACTCCCCAGATGATGGTATTTCTGACAAGGTCAGAAATTTCAGAGGGCAGTTAAGAGTCAACCACATTGTTGTGGGACTGGAGACACATGTAGGCCAGACCAGATAAGGACAGCAGATTTCCTCCCCTGAAGGATGCTAAGGGAACCAGTTTTTTACAATAATCCGGAAAGTTCAATGGTCACCATAACTGATACTAGCTTTTTATTCCAGCTTTATTTAGTTAGAGTCATACAGCATAGAAACAGGCCCTTTGGCCCACCATGTCCATGCCGACCATAATGCCTATCTATACTAATCCCACTTGCCTGCATTAATTCCATATCCCTCTATGCCTTGCTCATTCAAGTACCTGTCCAGATGCCTCTTAAATGTTGCTACTGTTCCTGCCTCCACCACCTCCTCAGGCAGCTCATTCCAGATACCCACTATTCTTTGTGTGAAAAATTTACCCCTTTGATCCCCTTTAAACCTCCTCCCTCTCACCTTAAATCTATGCCCTCTAGTTTTAGTCACCCCTACCATGGGAAACAGACTCTGGCTATCTACCCTATCTATGCCTCATAATTTTATATACCTCTATCATATCCCCTCTCAGCCTCCTTTGCTCCAGGGAAAACAGACCCAGCCTATCCAATCTCTCTTTATAACTCAAGCCCTCCAAACCAGGCAAGATCCTTGTGAATCTTTTCTGCACTCTCTCTAGCTTAATCATATCTTTCCTGTAGTGCAGCGACCAGAACTGCACACAGTACTCCAAATGTAGCCTAACCAACGTTATGTATAACTGTAACATGATGTCCCAACTCTTGTACTCAATGCCTCGGACGATGAAGGCAAGCATGCCATACGCCTTCTTCACCACCCTGTCTACCTGTGTTGCCACTTTCAGGGAACTATGTACTTGTACCCCAAGGACTCTCTGCTCAACAACATTCCCCGGGGCCCTGCCATTCACTGAATATGTCCTGCCCTGGTTTAACTTCCCAAAATGCATCACTTCATACTTGTCTGCGTTAAATTCCATTTGCCAATCCCTTGTCCACTTTCCCAGTTGATCTATATCCTGTTGTAACCTTAGATAACCTTCTTCACTGTCCAGTATACCACAATTTTGGTGTCATCTGCAAACTTACTAATCATGCCCCCTACATTCACATCCAAGTCATTAATATATATGACAAACAACAGAGGGTCCAACACCGATCCCTGCTGCACACCACTGGTCACCGGCCTCCAATCTGCAAAACAACCCTCCACTACCACCCTCTGCCTCCTATCACCAAGCCAATTTTGTATCCAATTGGCTAGCTCAGCCTGGATCCCATGTGTTCGAACTTTCTGGACCAACCTACCATGCGGGACCTTGTCAAAGGCCTTGCTAAAGTCCATCGCCCTGCCCTCGCCAATCCTCTTGGTTACCTCCTCAAAAAACTCAATCAAATTCGTGAGACATGATTTCCCACGCACAAAGCCACGCTGACTATGCCTAATCAGACCATGCATTTCCAAATGCATATAAATCCTGTCTCTCAGAATCCCTTCCAATAACTTTCCCACCACTGATGTAAGGCTCACTGGCCTGTAGTTCCCTGGCTTATCCCTGCTGCCCTTCTTAAATAAAGGCACAACGTTAACTATCCTCCAATCTTCCGGTACCTCACCCGTGGCTAACGATGACACAAAAATCTCTGCCAGGGCCCCAGCAATCTCCTCCCTTGCTTCCCAGAGCATCCTAAGATACATCTGGTCAGGCCCTGGGGATTTATCCACCCTAATGCACTTCAAAACCTCCAACACCTCCTCCTTTGTAATGTTGATATGCTCCAGGATACCAGTGTTCCCTCCCTTGAACTCACTGAATTTAAATTCCCTAGCTGCCATGGCGGATTTGAACTCATGCCTTCGGACCATACAGTATACCGTTGTTCTCCATGCAGTCCTGCTACCACTGCCGTAAGATCAGCTTAGTCAGCACAGGTTTGCAAACCTATACGGTGCCATCACTCTGACCCCCATGCTGTGCTCTCTAACCTCCCAAACTGCCCTTTGCTCTCTAAGCATTATTATTTCTGGCTTTTAAGTCTCATTTTTTTTTTTAACCACAGTACAAAAAGTTCCCAGAATCATAACAAAAGCAGCCCTTTCTTTCTCTCTTTTCTGTTCACCATCTCCCTTCCTGATCCATAGTTACACAGGACTAATCTGGTTACTTCCAGTATAGTTTGGAGCAGCTGGGATGTGGGCATCGCTGGCAAGGCCGGCATTTGTTGCCCATCCCTAATTGCCCTTGACAACTGAGTGACTTGCTCGACCATTTCAGAGGGCAGTTAAGAATCAACCACATGGCTGTGGGTTTGGAGTCACATGCAGGCCAGACCAGGTAAGGACAGCAGATTTGCTTCCCTAAAGGACATTAGTGAACCAGATGGGTTTTTACAACAATCGATGATAGTTTCATGGTACCATAACTGAGACTAGCTTTCAATTCCAGATTGTTACGAATTAATTAAATGTATTAATTGATTTAAAATTCCACCAGTTGCCATGGTGGGATTTGAACCCATGTCCCTGGAACATTAGCCTGGATCTCTGGATCATTAGTTCAGTGACATCCTTGCGCTGATGTGCAGCTTGAGGTCCTTTGGTGATGTCTAACAGCCAGAGGTTCTTTTCTGCATGTGTTCTGGGAGCCAGGTGACAGGGAAAACTCAGCTCGACTCCACCATGGGAGAGATTGAAGGATAGGATCATAGGAACAGAAGTAGGCCATTCAGCCCATCAAGCCTGCTCTATTATTCAATACGATCATGGCTGATCATCCACTTCAATGCCTTTTTCCCCACACTATCCCCATATCCCTGTATGTCATTGGTATTTAGAAATCTATCAATCTCTACTTTAAACATACTCAATTACTGAGCTTCCACAGCCCTCTGGGTACAGAATTCCAAAGATTCACAACCCTCTGAGTAAAGAAAATTCTCCTCATCTCAGTCCTAAGTGGCTTCCCCCTTATTTTGAATTTGTGTCCCCTGGTTCTAGACTCTCCAACCAGGGGAAACATCTTACCTGCATCTACCCTGTCTAAACCGTTAACTATTTTTTAGGTTTCAGTGAGGTCACCTCTCATTCTTCAAAACTCTGGAGAATACAGGCCCAGTTTCCCAAATCTCTCTTCATAGGACAGTCCCGCCATCCCGGGAACAAGTCTGGTGAACTTCATTGCACTCCTTCTACGGCAATAATATCCTTCCTAAGGTAAGGGGACCAAAACTGCACACAGTACTCCAAGTGCAGTTTAACCAAGGTTCTATACAATTGAAGCAAGACTTCACTACTCCGGTACTCAAATCCTCTTGCGATAAAGGCAAACATACCATTAGCTTTCTTAATTGCTTGCTGCATTTGCATGTTAGCTTTCAGTGATTTATTGACGAGGACACCCAGGTCCCTTTGTACATCTACACTTTCTAATCTCTTAGCATTTAAGAAATACTCTGCACATCTGTTCCTCCTATCAAAATAGCTAACCTCACATTTTTCCACGTTATATTCCAACTGCCACATTCCTGCCCACATCTCCCTGAAGCCACTTTGCATCTTCCTCACAACACACATTCCCACCTAGTTTTGTGTCATCTGCGAACTTGGAAATATTGCATTTGGCCCCCACATGCAAATCATTGATTATATATTGTGAACAGCTGGGGCCCCAAGTACTGATCCCTGTGGTACCCCACTAGTCACAGCCTGCCAACGCGGGAATGACCCGTTTATTGCCACTCTCTGTTTTCTGCCTGTTAACCAATCCTTAATCCATGCCAGTATATTACCTCCTATCCCATGTGCTTTAATTTTGCTAACCAACCGAGGGGGTGGGGGAGTTTACCAAAAGCCTTCTGAAAAGGGGCGGCACAGTGGCGCAGTGATTAGCACCGCAGCCTCATAGCTCCAGCAACCCGAGTTCAGTTCTGGGTACTGCCTGTGCGGAGTTTGCAAGTTCTCCCCGTGACCGCGTGGGTTTCCGCCGGGTGCTCCAGTTTCCTCCCACAGCCAAAGACTTGCAGGTTGATAGATAAATTGGCCATTGTAAATTGCCCCTCGTGTAGGTAGGTGGTAGGAGAATGGTGTGGGTGTAGTAGAGAATATGGGAATAATGTAGGATTAGTATAAATGGGTGGTTGATGGTCGGCACAGACTCGGTGGGCCGAAGGGCCTATTTCAGTGCTGTATCTCTAAATAAATAAAATCCAAGTATATGTTTCCATATCACATCCACCGACTCCCCTTTATCAATTCTGTTAGTAACATCCTCAAAAAACTCCAACAGGTTCGTAAAACATGATTTCTCATTCACAATTCCATATTGACTATGCCCAATCAGATCATTATTATCCAAGTGTCCACTTATCACATCCTTTCGAATAGATTCTAACATTTTCCCTGCTACTGCAGTGAAAAGGCAAGTAGGTGGGGTTCAAGCATGAAAAAGGAATGAACTTGTTTGGGCTTCCAATGGTTTTATAAATTCCTTAAAAATTATTCTATTGTTCTTGATTGTCAGCCATGGCTCAGTGGGTAGCACCCTCACCTGAGTCAGTAGGCCACAGGTCCAAGCTCCACTCCAGACACTTGGCTGACACTTGACTTAGGGAGTGCTGCACTGTCAGAGGTGCTGTCTTTCAGTTAAATCATGTCCCTGTCTGCCCTCTCAGGTGGATGTGTGCAGAATGTCCCAGAATCACTCGCTGCTGCTGTAGTTGGGAGGGTGAGGAATGATCCTCTGTGAAGTCGCCTGCCTGCAGTCCTGCACTATTGAATAATACGGAGCAAAAAGACAAACAGATCACATTGCTGGGATGGAAAGTACACTTTTTTTTTTACTGGCATTTACAATGGAAAGAGTTTAAAAATACAATCATTTAGGGTATCCATAACACTAAATTCATTGATTTACTTGCAAGTCCTTGGTCTGAAATGATTGAACCTTTAAAATGTCGAATCAAATTGTTCCGGTGTAGGATTTCCTTTTTTGGATCATTTTCTTGGTCATGCGTTACACCAAATGCAAATCTCTCTCCAGAAAGCCTGTGCTTTAACTTTTGTTCTAAGGAGTACATTTTAAGTGGAGCTGGAGGAGCAAGAGCTTGAAAGCTGCTCATATCAGCAATCACTGCAAAACCCACAATACTTGCTGCTAGCTTAAAGTAACTCATTTGCCAAAAGTGATTTTTAACCAGTGTTTGTTGATTATAATCAGAGACTGCAGCCTGAGAGTTGAAGCTTGCTGGGGGCAGTTAGAATCTCCCCTGCTGTGCAGTGGCCATATGGAGAAGTTACTGCATTGGGAAATGCTAGCCTCAACATCTGAGGCTTTCCATTTGTTTCTCAAAGGGTTTCTATTGTGAAAGAGCAGCATGCAGCCACCGAGTAATCAAATCACAAATATTTGAGGTTTTACAGTGTTTTGTTCAGAACAATTTTCTATTAAAAAAAGACAATACAATGAAAAAATGAACATCAGACATCATTATCTTCACCAGAATTAAAGTCAAGTTTTGGGGTAAAAGTTTTGCAATAAAATGACAGAAATTGTTGTCTTTAAACATTTTAAACTTGATCCACCTTCCATCTGCTCTCTCTCTGCCCATGGAGTAAGGGCTTTCAGTTTGGGTTAGCTGTACAAAACCAGGTGGAAGGAGAGTTAAACATGTTTCATTAACTTGTAAAAGTCATTTGGCATTCCAGGAGCCACAGAGAGAGAGAGAGAGAGTAAAAAGGTACAACATGAACATGTATTTAGCCGAGAGTAGGAGCAGTTCATTTGGAGGGTTACGGTAGACTTGTTAAGAACTCTTTCTCTGTAAGAGCATCACAATTGAACTTGATCCTGTCCTCAGCCAAAGTCCATACGTGGAGTTATACTCCAACAACTGACATGATTGATTGGGGATTTTAAGAACAGGAAACAAAAGGCAGTTACTGGAATCATAATCAGGTCTACGCTCCAATTCTTATGAATATTTTCTCCATACCCCACCATCCTCAACAGGTATAATTCCTGGGGAGCCCAGCATCCTCTGGCACTGCGCCTGAGTAACCATTGTGTGTGTGAACCTAAACAGTGATTGTCGGTAGGGCATTGAATTGCAGGCCTCGTGCAAACACACACATTCAATATTAGGTGCTGGACAGCAATCAGGAGCAGGAACCTTGATTTGTTCTCCACCCTACCCCACCCCAACGCAACCCAACCCAACCCTGTGACACTGGCACTCGGCGTCGCACCCCCCCACTGCTACACTGGATCAAAGCCAAGTCCTTCCTAACATACAGCTCAACTAATCAGTGGCTAACCATATTCCAGGTTTAAAGGAGACCGCTCCAAGGGGATGTTTGGGAAATGAGCGTGCAGTAACATGTAGTGACTAGCGATGCCGCACCATGTGACACAACCATGTGACACACAGTGACCAGGTGTCACTTAAGAGCAAGTCTAGTTTCCCTACCCAATGATCTTATCCAAAATGTCCAAAAGGAAAAAACATGATATACACACTCTGCCTTTTGGATTCAATGCGCATACATTCTCTCTTAAATGGTAAACAGGCCGAACATCTTTCCTTAAACTTGGTTTACCAAAAGCAGATTAGCAGCTGGAACACAGCTCTGCTCAAGGGTGAACATTGCTGTTTTAATGGCCTCACTTTACCCTCCAACGACATTGCAATTTCATCATTTGGAAGGGAGGTTAGATTTCTTCTGGCTTTAAGAGCTGTGCTGTCAGCGGCAATGCATCTGAGCCCACAGTGGGCCCTCCCACTATGGAAGTCACTGAAGGTAATTCCCTGTTGGCCTCTGATGGGGTATCAATATAATGCAGACTTGTGAATAAATTCATCTTTTAATCAGATGATAGAGACAGAATATATGGAAATGCAGAAATATAACTGGCTTCAATCTCTCTCCTTGAGCTCAGGATAAAAACTTCCATTTGTTGAGTTTTATATCTCATTGGGTGAGGGTTGAGGGGAGTATTAAATTCTGCATATCTGTGTAAACCAAGGAGAGGAAAACGTGTCTGGTCTGCATCAGAGAGGAAGGAATCAACAAAGCCAATGCCAGAATGAGCTCTTCTCAATGACCTGAGATATTCACAACATAATGGCATAAAATATAAAGGAATGAGTCCATTCACTCATTCACTGAACTATTCACATGAAACACAAAATAAATAGAAATTATCTATTATAGCTTTTTTAGATTTTTTTAAATAAAACATTATTCATGCAAGAGCCATATAATAAGCAACTTTTTACCACTTGAGTTTGTTCACATTCATGTGTAACAGCCTCACTTCCTCTATCACACGCTAGCTACGGCTGAACACACCTCAAGTGTCACTGTACAAGGCTACAGAGATCAGGCTGGGCTACAACGCACTGCATTTGAAATTGTTTTACTCTCCCCACCCTAACCGATCCTTAAAGGACCATTATGCTTTTTGGAGTCAGGAAGTGTAAACATAAGGGTAATTGCTTGCCAGCAATGGTAGGCATTAAATCTGAAGATGAGTGGAGAGGAAAATTGTCGATATAAATAGGAGAGATAGCTGGACCAACTTATGGTAACTGCTGTCTTGAGAAAAAAAAATTTTGAACGATTCCCAGCAATCATGAATTGAGATGGAGGAAAAGAGTGAGAGACAGAAAGAGGACAAGAAAGAGAAGAGATGAGGGGGCATGGGGAGAAGGCCAAGGCGAGGGGGACGGGGTGTAGGTTGAGGCAAAGGGGTTTGGGAAGAAGGCCGAGGCAAGGGGGGTGGGGAAGGTCGAGGTAAGAGTGTAGGTTGAGACGAGAGGGTTTGGGGAGAAAGCCAAGGCTGGGAGAGGGGGAAGGCCAAGGCGGGGGGCGCGAGACGCGACATGTGAGATGGTGGGGGAGAAGGCTGAGGTGATATAGAGAGAGCTGTCTTGCCACCAAAGGCAGGATTAGGTTGTGCTGATCTGCTTCTACTGCAGATAGCCAGGAAACCCTGAAGATATCCTGGATATTGTGAACAGCACTGTGCAAGCTCACTGCAACCTCCTCCTCTTCCCCACATTCAAGGCGGAGCACTTACTTGAAGCAAGGCTGGATGACCCCTACCAGAACTTAAACTTCATTATTGCAAATCTAGGGTTTAATCAACTTAGTATTCAGTCCAGTCGGGAGACAAAATGTAACCTGCCAGCGCCTGATCACTATGTCATTGTATCAGGACAACTTGGGAGTCCAACAAACATGGTGTTGATAATACAGAAAGGGAAAAAAATCTTACTTATACCAGGTATTTTACAAATTAATACCTTTATTGCCTGACATGTAAAATGAGATTGGTTTATACCATACAACCTACTAAACACCCTGCAGTGATCTCACTACTCGCAACGAGAAATACTGGACTTGTCCCAACATAACACATACCATAATAAGCCCTATAAATTAACATGCAATTGATATACTGTGAATTGCTAAATCCTACTTCTCTGGCCAATCTACTCTATGTAATGATCACTTTGGCTTTCTCTGTGTGATATGCATGCAATGTATAAGCCAACGGTGTGAACTTTGCAGTCAGAAGTTAACTGCAGAGATTATAATAAAAACTTTATTCTAAATTAAAACATAAAAAAATAAAAATGCAATAAAACTGCATTTTTTGTTTTTGAAGACATCCAACCAACCGATAGATTGAACCATTTTGAGTGATTTATTTCTTAGTATTGTTGCCCGGGCTTTATACTGGGGACTCTTGGACACGGGCCACATACTGAGCACACTGTTGTTTGTGTTTGGGAGGAGCAAAGAGGCTGCCTGCTGCCGTCTGAGAACAACACACACAATAAACCAAGGCACCAAGTAAGTGTGTGTGTGTGTGTGTGTGTGTGTGTGTGTGTATGTGCATATTAACATACACACAGTTAAATAAAGGCAAAGTGCCTATTAAACTGTGCAGTCAACAGCTTTTTACACAGATGTGCACTCCAGCAGAAGAGGGCTAACAAAGATTAACTTGTGCAAAGCTAAGTCAAACTGGCAAGAAATGTGCCCAGAACAGTCCTGATGTTACATCATACTGTTCAGCGATTTGGAGATTGTGGGAGCAGAAACTTTTCCAAAAGAGGTTTCTTGAAATCAAGGGTGAATGGTCAGTGAAGTACCCAATCTTTCCCTTCTTGCTCACTGCCTGTCCCCTCAATTTCTGCCCATTCTAAGTTATGCTGGCTTCAGGTGGGCAAAATGGTGCCTTTGAACAAGGACCCAAAAGTTATCATTGATGGCCCTTTAGTAAGTCTCACCACCTACTTCAGGATCAAGTTGAATCCCTCCAACTTCACCCTACAGACTACTAATCAAGGAGGAATATAAGGAACAGGAAGAGGCCATTCAGCACATCAAGTCTGCACCATCATTCAATTGGACCATGGCTGATCTGCATCTTAACTCCACTTGCCCTCATTATTCCATATCCCTGACCCAACAAAAATTCAGCAAACTCAGTCTTGAAAGATCCAACTGACCCTCAGCATCGACAATGTTTTGCGGGAAGAGCGTTCCAAATTTCTACCACCCTTTGTGGCAAGAAGTGCTTCCTGATTTTGCTTGTGGACAAATGCAGTGTCCCAAACTACATGGTTTCACTCCCTCAAAAGTATATTTTATAGAAACATTGTGGTTGCAATATCCACCAGAATCATGAACATGAGCTCATGACTTCACTAATCAGAAGGTGGGATTTGACAAACTATTGGCCAACTCGTCCCTGTGAAACACATTCAGTACCGAGGATTTCAAATTAAATAGAAACATTAGCAAACTATTTCACCTGAGACCTGGTCCTCCACACTCACACAGTTCCCATAGCCATCACCAAAACACAAGGCAAGGGTAAAGGAGACTGGCGGTCGAGAATCCATCGTAAGGGATCAACTTTTTGG
Organism: Heterodontus francisci; assembly: GCF_036365525.1. Classification (NCBI taxonomy): domain Eukaryota; kingdom Metazoa; phylum Chordata; class Chondrichthyes; order Heterodontiformes; family Heterodontidae; genus Heterodontus; species Heterodontus francisci. The sequence continues at coordinate 6,842,195 of NC_090413.1, forward strand.
ACTTTGACATTACGCTGTAGTGCATAAATGCTTAGTGTGTTTGCATACTAACTACATGGTGCAATACTACTGTACAAGTGCACTGTTCTGCTTATATTAGCATGTTTGCACACTAATATCGCACAAAGACAGTTTTCAACATTAAAAGCCTTGCAGAGTCACTGACAGTAAAATTATTCTCAAGGCTTCTAGTTGGTCAGAATTAGCTTTTACAAATATGTGGCAGAGAACTCCAATCAAACAAACAACTTTATAAGATGTAGCTTACTGGTACAATCCACTGCAGTCAGTAACCTGCTATTTTAAAATTAGACAATTCCCAATAAGATCAAAGCTTCTATCAGGTAATTCTTTTTCTCTTTGGTTTTTTTTCTGCTGATCTTATTGGGCCTAAACTATAAGATTTCTCTATGTTGGCCTGGAAATGCTTCATGAATCGTTTATCGCAAAACACCTCTAAGCTCAGCAGCCATGTAAAAACTTTCATCAGAATTAATGCAGCATGACAGCATGGCTCTTAGTGTGCTGACTTTACATGTAGGAAATATTCACTCAGTCGCCTCTGATTCATGAGGGAGTGAAGGGATGTGGGTTCAGAGCGTGAAAAATGATGAATGACACTGAAGAGGGGTGAGGCGGGGAGGTGGCTGAAGTGTATGCTATGGGGCAAATGGGCTTCATTTCCTCCTATGTTTTTGTGCTGACACCATATCAGGAAACAAATCCTGCCATTGCATTATAGCTTGAATTGCGAGAGGGGGAAGCTGAATGTTTGAAACAGATTTTTAATTCAAGACTGCCCTGTGCAAGGTAGAAGGGGAGACAGATTGCCACTATATTTCCTTCAGTTATTCTCTTTAGTACATTAGTCTCTGCTCTCTTACCTTCCCACTTCCCCATACTCTCTCACATATCTTTCACCCTGTATTTCTCCCTATTTTTATAACTTAACTGTCTTAAGGGAAACATGGACTGCACAATCTTGGTGCGGACTCACAGGCTGTGACAGACATTTTCCTTGGACACTCCACCCTCATAACAAGGCTCTCACACAGAATCCTACCACAGGAACAGTTGCACTGTATCCCTAATCTATTGCTAAATGCTTATCCTTTTACAAAAAGCTGAGAATTCAGCTACTCCAATGCTTGCATCTGCCCCCATTTCAATGAACAAGAAAGTGCAAGTTCTTTTTCACTTCTGTATGAACAAGTTTGAACAGGAGTGTTAAATTTACTGAAGCATTTCAAAGTCTGCATCTTTCTACAAGACTCAAATCCTGATCACATACCTAACACAAGAACGAGGGATCTCTATATACCAACAAGCCCAGCACTGTTAAATGGACCATTTTATACAGCTCAGCTCCATCTCAGAGCATTTGTGCAACTTCTGACTGAATTCCCAATTCAAACAAAGTGAAGAAACAATATCCTGAAAAGCAAACTGTTTGTGCTGATAAAGCAGAGGGTTTTGCTCACTGGTGAACAGGCTTGGATTCCAGAAGCAGTGATTTAAGTTGCTGATAGATGCTTGACATAATCTGAAGTTTCTGTATTCCAAAAGAGCAATGGATAAAAAGTGGTTTGATTGGACAAGTCAGCAGTGGGAGCTGCGCAAATAGATGTGTTTCGCTCTGTGCGCTTGCTCATGTAACCAATTTCTGGTTTTGTTCCACTGTCATGTTGCATTTATATGAAAGTTAATATTGTTAAATTTGGCTGGACATTTGACTTCAAAGGAATGAAATGGGTTAAACTGACTGTAGTTCTTCAGCTCATGAGTTCTGCAATTTTGTCAGGATTCCTTATCACGTGGTCCATATTCCATTCAGCACATCACAGCTTCATTTCAAATCAACGTCAAGGTCAAAAGGGGAGGGGAGAAGATCAAACACAGGAGGAATTTTCTACTCCGAATATCCAAAGACAGAGCCAATAACCCATTATAAATATATCAAATTCTTGCAGTCTTCCTATTTGCATTTAACTGTACAGGGAGTATTTAGGCTGCATCAGCCTGAGCTCCATGTGCAATATTCATCCATATCAAGAGAATGTGCAATGCAGCACAAGATAGCATTTAATCCGGTGCATAGATTACTGCAATATACAGTTATTGTTAATCTTCAGATTAGACTGCTATTTAAAAGTCTGAGCATGTAGGTCACGGAGGCAACGTATGTGGTGGGGTCAAGCTAAGGAGACAATCAGTTTTTATAAAATTATAACCATTTGTGCACACTTCGATGGTTGGTTCTTGATGGTATAGCTACACACAACCTGCAAGGGTTTCGCTCCCCAAACATGATGCATGGAAACCCCTCTGTACCAGCTCAGACTCTCGTGATTCTGGAGATGAAGATACACCCGAATGCACAGGATTCTCAAAGGTCTGTCTGAAACGACAGTATTTAACAACTGTTCTGTCAGCAATCAACTGGCTGCCTGGGAGCTCAGGCAACTCTGAGGTCCAAATGACAGGTCAATATTATCTCAACATTAATTGAGATTTTTCCAGCTATCCCATCTGCATATTTCTGGGGTTTGTAAAGATAAGATCATAAGATATAGGATCAGGAGTAGGCCATTCGCCCCCTCGAGCCTGCTCCGCCATTCAATAAGATCATGGCTGATCTGATTGTGGCCTTAACTCCACTTTCCTGTCTGCCCGCCATAACCCTCGACTCTCTTGTAGGTCAAAAATCTGTCTAACTCAGCCTTGAATATATTCAATAACCCAGCCTCCACTGCTCTCTGGGGAAGAGAATTCCAAAGGTTAACAACTTTCTGGGAGAATAAAAAAATCCTCCTCATCTCCATCTTAAATGGGCGACCCCTTATTTTTAAACTATGCCCCCTAGTTCTAGATTGCCCCAGAAGGGGAAACATCCTTTCAGCATCTATCCTGTCAAGCCCCCCTCAGAATCTTATAAGTTTCAATAAGATCACCACTCATTCTTCTAAACTCCAATAGGTATTGGCCCAACCTGGTTGAAACCTGCAATTTAAGTTAAGAGCCCTGTAAAGGCTTTAACTATCATTTCCTCAGCAACAATTGTTCATAAAAAGTTCATGCTAAGCAGTCACATTTAGAATATTAACAGGACAATAGTTGAATGTTGCTTTGGTGTTCCTGGCTTAAGGCTAGGGGCAGCCTTGCAGTTTTCAAACTCCCTGTACGCCAGGAATTACAAAGTCCAGAGTTATTCTGTTAAAGAACTACAGTGTTTTTTTTTAGGTGTAGCCTGATGTTTACACACATGCTGCGCCAATATCGCAAGTTATTCTGTGTTTAGTTTGCTGGACCGAATGGTCCTTTTTTTGTGGCTAAATCAGTTTCCATTGTTAAATATTGCACCCCATATTGGAATACAGAACCTCATCAGCATGTCTCATACCAGCGTCAGAAGAACAAAGGGTTGGAGTGATGAAGACTCAAGATCATTAGAGCATAGATTGGTCCAAACTCCTGAACTGTATTTGTACTAAGTCACATTGGATCCTCAGAGTTGGGTAATGTCGGGCACACAGAAATATCTCTGGTTGCTTCGAAATTTCCACTCGTTGTTGGCCATCTGAAGGATGCTTTTCAGCAGTGCATTAAACAGGTGCATGCAGGCAGTCTTGGGTTAGTCACGCAGACCATAAATGCCAGTTTCTGGTGCCCAGATGATACAAGTGGGCTGTCAGCAAAGGACCTAAAGATTTTCAGATAACAGGAATCTTCCGGTACATAAAAGGGTGACTGGACTTCACGAGTAATCGGACACCCTGCCAATGTGATATGGTGCTATTTATCAAAACATGTTCTTTCTTTTTACTGACGATCTGATCATCCAGTATTCAAAGCCATGTTTAAAAGCCAAGTGCAGAACATTGCCAGCTAGAAGTGGATCAGTCCCGCTAGCTTGATGGATTTATTGAAGTACTGTTGTCGGAAGATTCAGTTATTCTGAACACATTGAAAAAAAGGTGCTCAATTCCTAGTTTCCAGTGCTTCATTACAGGATTGAGGAATCTCATTCCCAACTCTTGATATTACTCAGTGCAGTCTCAGTGGGAATTAACAGAATATTTTGTATCCAGGTGTCTGTGAAGTAAATGGTTTGTACAGCTATGCTGGTTGCATCAGTCTGTCGGCCCCTCATGCATCAGTTGCCAACAGTTCAAGACATTCTGACCACACTCACTGCCCAACTCTTGACATCTGATTCTGCAGTTTCCACACCAGGCATTTTAAATAAACTTGTTGTATATCTGAAGCGTCTAATTAACTTGATTGTTGAGTAAACTCAACGCTAATTTGTTTAAGTGCCTTGGGACATTTTATTACCTTAAAGGTGCTATATAAATAGTAGATGTTGTTGTTTCTGAAAGTGCATTTAAGAAGTAATCTTCCTATGGTCCTTTATTTTTAAACTTATTCTTTGCTTTTATCTGCTCCCAGAAATAAATCAACGTCAGTAATACCAGTTCTAGACTCTGCTCTTCAGCCTACTTTGTAACACAAGCGCATATGGGTAATCTAGAGAAAGAGTAGATAGATGTGCTGTTAATGTGTACCCCAGACAATATAAACTCCCAAAAGACACCAACGTTACAAATAGCCATCCTCACCACTGTTAGTCTTCTAAATTCACATCCTGTCCTCTCTTTATCGACTGCTCTCACTCGCCCCTCTTCCTGTGGCCTAACCAAAACCCTTAGCCCCATCATGTACTCACTGTCGCTCCCCTTTCTAAACTAAATGCACAGGTGCTTGCTCCTTTCAAATTACATCCAAATTGAAGTTAGATTTTCAGCTTCCCCCAAAATTGTAGGAATTACACTTTCTAGTTAGAAAGAGGTGGTTGGGCCCTAAGAAAAGCCAACATTGTTCACATGCTCTAGCCTTTAATATTTTTTTTCTTAAAAAATATATATATAAATAAAAATGATCACATTATTTTGGTGAAGCAACCTAAATCCCCAAGTGTGGACGAAAGGTTGGATCTAGAAAATCACAACAGGAACTGAATGTTAAAGCGAGTGACACTGTTTACAATGAACCAGTGTGCAAAAGAGACTGATTCAGAACAACTGATGAAGATGGGTCAATTTCATCAATAGGGACATTCTACAAAATTGCACTCCAGGTGGGAGTCCTTGTCCACCAGGAACATCAATGGGCAATCCCGGGCACTCGTCCACGATTCTCCCTGACAAGTGGGTGAGGCTCCACAATGTGAGCGCAATTTAACCCTGAAGTATAGAGGTCACTTTGGGAAAGGATACTGACAGATGTGATTTTTAAACGCAAATTTTCAAAGACGCTATTTGCAACTCAGGAACAGCTATAAATTGTGGACAGTTTCAGTGTAAAAATCAAGATAATTAACTTGATTGAATTGATATTGCAACCAACAGAAACTAGTTCACAAAATCAGTACTTCAGTATCAAGATTTGATTTGAATTTGCCAGCATCAGCTGCTTTCAATACTAAGGAACAGGCAAATAATTTAAAATAATTTAGCCTCAAGCACAAAAGAGATGCTAGCTGAAATGTCAGCTGCATAGTGTGCCTAGTTCTCCCTGCATCAAGTCTCATGGAATGGCCCAATGCCAGATCTAACCCTGTGTGGCAGGCAACTCTCCAGGGCACAAACCCTTCCTTACCTGCCCTGCACAAACCTCTTGTTTCAGCTCTCCCCATAAAAGAGGCTTCAGTACTAGAGAGAGTTAGAAACCAGCGACAGCCCATCTACCTGCAGGGATTTTGTGACGAAACTAGGCACCATCCAGATGGGCGGCAGCTAGAAACTGGTCTGACTGCTGTGTAAAGCTTCATTCACATGTGCAACCTCTCATACATCAAGACATCTTCTAGCTGATGCTAAAAACAGTTAAGGACCAGCAAGAAACTGAATTGATCAGCTGGCAGTGAATATATTAGAGGCAAGTGCAGAGAAAGCTTAAACAGAGGTTTGATAGGATGCAGAATCATTCCCTGTACTTTCTCCCAGTTTAAAAAACAAATCACTCGTTGAGCTTGACATTGGGTTGCATCAGCAATGTCAAGGCAAACCAGTAGCAACTGGGACACCGGGACAATCACCTAAATTACTCTGGCACCCGTATGTACAGCATTAGCTATGCAGATTTTTTAAAAAGAAATTGTCAGCGCAAGTGCGATTTCAGGCTGCAGCTGCACTGACAGTCACTCAGCCTCAGCATTTGCCCATGGATGCTGTTACTAAACATTGACAGTCTGCCGTTATCACCCAGTCAGTGAGCCCCCACAGAACTGGCACTGGGCATGCATCATCACAGACCGCATCAAAACAACAAGAAAAAATACCTAAGCAAACTGGTTTGGTATATTCTCAGACTTTCACTGCAAAGAGTAATTCTGCAAGCCTGTCTGATCTGAACCCTTTCCAAAAAGGCTTTAAAAGTCATTGTTTTAAATCAAATAAAGCAGCAGTTTCTCATGCGTTTGAAACACACTAGACTATTGTAATAACACAGGTGCCTGCACACTAATACATCGAGAGTTCACATCAGCTACACTTTCATATTTAATAAATTAGGTAAAATCCTTTGCTTTCCTTGATCACAGTGCATAACCCGGTAATATTTAAACACTATATAAAGTTGCAATTCCTCTGCAGCGTGCATTGACCATCTCTCCTGTAAGGAGAGGTTAATGGGGGAGGACAGAGGTTAACGGCAGCGTGTCAGCTTTTCACAGTAACAATGAGACAAACCCTCAGTCCAAGATGTGGTATGTGACACCTTTCCTCATTTGCTCTCGACTGACGAGAAGTATCTTCAAAGCACAACAACCCACACTCCTGAGTCAATTAAAAAGATCACAACACTGGACAGAAAGACCATGGGTAGGCTATGTACAATTCATCGGTCTCAGGAGCTCTTTGCCTGATGATGTGGGTGTTGGTGGTGACTTGCCGATCCCCCCCCCTCCCCCGCACGTCCATTTGCTGCTCTGCTGGCTACCTGGAGAAGATGGGGAGGTGCTGCTGGCTGAGGATGCTGCTCGACCGTGGGGATTCGGTCTTTGCCATGACTTCTTTAAACCACGAAGCCACGTCCACTTCTAATGTCTCGTAGCGTTTAATGAAATTGTGTTCCTGCAGTAAGAGAAGAGAAAAGTGTTACAGTTGCTCAGCCAAGCACACACAGAGCTTAAGAATTGGATAAAGCCCCAACACCATAAGTCTCTTCATTAATGTAAACCCCCAACCTGGATAACATCCCTGTGAATCTGCACTACAACATTCCCATTGCGTTTCCATTCTTCCTATAGCACAAAACTGCAACCGTGACCCAACTAAGTTTTATGCCAGTTCAACATGAACACCTTCCTCTGTACTCTGTTCCTGTAAATACAAACGCCAAAGATTGAGTTTGCCTTTTAAGGTCTGATCTATTCTCTGTGACACCTTGAATGATCTGCTTATCTACAAGGTCCCTCTTCCCTTTGCAACATTTAACATTTCACCATTTAAGGTTAATTGCTGTTCCTTATTTCTACCTCAAAAAGATTAATGACAATATAAAGCTAGATGGGAATGTAAGCTGTGAGGAAGACACAAATAGGCTGCAAAGCTATTCTTTTTTTTTCTTTTGGGCCTCCTTATCTCGAGAGACAATGGATACGCGCCTGGAGGTGGTCAGTGGTTTGTGAAGCAGCGCCTGGAGTGGCTATAAAGGCCAATTCTGGAGTGACAGGCTCTTCCACAGGTGCTGCAGAGAAATTTGTTTGTTGGGGCTGTTGCACAGTTGGCTCTCCCCTTGCGCCTCTGTCTTTTTTCCTGCCAACTACTAAGTCTCTTCGACTCGCCACAATTTAGCCCTGTCTTTATGGCTGCCCGCCAGCTCTGGCGAATGCTGGCAACTGACTCCCACGACTTGTGATCAATGTCACACGATTTCATGTCGCGTTTGCAGACGTCTTTATAACGGAGACATGGACGGCCGGTGGGTCTGATACCAGTGGCGAGCTCGCTGTACAATGTGTCTTTGGGGATCCTGCCATCTTCCATGCGGCTCACATGGCCAAGCCATGTTTCGGGTCAGTGACCCTTCTTCGGTTCCGAAACGTTAACTCTGCTTCTCTTTCCACGGATGCTGCCAGACCTGCTGAGTGAATCCAGCATTTCTTGTTTTTGTTTCAGATTTCCAGCATCCGCAGTATTTTGCTTTTAAAAAAAGTTAGCACACAGGTACAGCAAGCAATTAGGAAGGCAAATGGCATGTTGGTCTTTTTTGAAAGGGGATTGGGTTACAAGTATAAGGAAGTCTTTCTGCAATTGTATAGGGCTTTGGCAAGACCACACGGAGTACTGTGCACAGATTTGGTCTTCCGAAGAAGGGTCACTGACCCGAAACGTTAACTCTGCTTCTCTTTCCACAGATGCTGCCAGACCTGCTGAGTGATTCCAGCATTTCTTGTTTTTATCTCAGGATAAGGGCTTGATCATTTAGAAAGATGAGGAGAAATGTCTTCACTCAGAGGGCTGTGAATCTTTGAAATTGCCTATCCCTATTGCTCCATTGTTGAGTATATTTAATGCTGAAATTGATAGATTTTTGGTCTCTTGGGGACTCAAAAGATTTGGAGAGCAGGCGGGAAAGTGGAGTTGAGGCAGAGGATCAGCCATGATCGTATTGAATGGCAGAGCAGGCTTGAAGGGCTGTATGGCCTGCTCCTGCTCCTATTTATTATGTTCTTATTTCACGTTTTCCTGCATCTGCCCTAATCCACCCACCCTGCCAGCCAGTCTCACAACCTATGATTCGGCGGACGCGGACACGGGGACTGCTGGGTAAGTGAACTTATATATTCGGGCAGTGGCTAAACCCGAAACACTACACGTGTAGTGTCTCCCACCCATCCTCCTCCTCTAACCAAAAAAAAAGGGACTCGTGTGGAGGGTTTGGTAAGGTAAGGTTTTCCTTTATTCTCTGTTGTCAATTTGGAGCAGAGGGGCTGGAAGCTCGGGCAGTTGCATGCTCCTCTTGCAGAATGTGGGAGGTGAGGGTCACCACTTGTGTCCCTGCTGACTTCACCTGTGAGAAGTGCACCCAACTCCAGCTCCTCACAGACCGCGTTAGGGAACTGGAGCTGGAGGAACTTTGGATCATTCAGGAGGCTGAGGGGGTGATATAGAGCAGTTATAGGTAAGTGACACCTAAGTTACAGGATAAAGGTGACCGTCAGGGGAGGGAAAGGGATTAGGCGCACAGTGTAGGGATCCCCTGTGGCCGTTCCCCTCAATAATAAGTATACCGTTTTGGATACGGTTGGGGGGGGGGGGACCTACCAGGGGAAAGCCACAGCGACCAGGTCTCTGGCACTGAGCCTGGCTCTGTGGCTCAGAAGGGAAGGGGGGAGAATAGGAGAGCGACAGTGATAGGAGATTCAATGGTTAGAGGAACAGACAGGAGATTCTGTGGTCGCGAACGAGGCTCCCGGATGGTATGTTGCCTCCCGGGTGCCAGGGTCAGGGATGTCTCGGATCGAGTCTACAGGATTCTTAAGGGGGAGGGGGAGCAGCCAGAAGTCGTGGTACACATCGGTACCAATGACATAGCTAGGAAAAGGGATGAGGACCTGAAAAGCGAATATAGGGAGTTAGGTTGGAAGCTAAAAGGCAGGACGAGCAGAGTAGTAATCTCAGGATTGTTACCGGTGCCACGTGCCAGTGAGGCTGGAAACAGAGAGCGAGTGCAGCTGAACACGTGGCTACAGAACTGGTGTAGGAGGGAGGGCTTCAGATCTGTGGATCATTGGGATACCTTCTGGGGAAGATGGGACCTGTACAAGAAGGATGGGTTGCTTCTGAACTGGAGGGGCACCAATATCCTGGGCGGGAGGTTTGCATGGGCTCTTCGGGAGGGTTTAAACTAGTTTGGCAGGGGGATGGGAACCGGAGCTACGGATCAGTGGATGGGGTAGCTGTTGAGCATGCAGATACAGAGTGCAGAGAGTCTGTGAGGAAGGTTAGACAGTTGACAGGGCAAAGTTGCAGCCAGTATGATGGGTTGAAGTGTGTCTATTTTAACGCAAGAAGTGTCAGGAATAAGGGTGATGAACTTACAGCATGGATCAGTACTTGGAGCTACGATGTGGTGGCCATTATGGAGACTTGGATATCACAGGGGCAGGAATAGATGTTGGATGTTCCGGGGTTTAGATGTTTCAAAAGGAATAGGGAGGGAGGTAAAAGAGGTGGGGGAGTGGCATTGCTAATCAGGGATAGTATCACAGCTGCAGAAAGGGAGGTCGTCGAGGAGGGTTTGTCTACTGAGTCAGTATGGGTGGAAGTCAGAAACAGGAAAGGAGCAGTCACTTTATTGGGAGTTTTCTATAGACCCCCCAATAGCAACAGAGACACGGAGGAACAGATTGGGAGGCAGATTTTGGAAAGGTGCAGAAGTAACAGGGTTGTTGTCATGGGTGACTTCAACTTCCCTAATATTGATTGGAACCTCCTTAATGCAAATAGTTTGGATGGAGCAGATTTTGTCAGGTGTGTCCAGGAAGGTTTCCTGACTCAATATGTAGATAGGCCGACTAGAGGGGAGACTATGTTGGACTTGGTGCTTGGCAACGAACCAGGCCAGGTGGCAGATCTCTCGGTGGGAGAACATTTTGGTGACAGTGATCACAACTCCCTGACCTTTACTATAGTCATGGAGAGGGATAGGAGCAGACGAGATGGGAAAATATTTAATTGGGGGAGGGGGAATTACAATGCTATTAGGCAGGAACTGGGGAGCTTAAATTGGGAACAGATGTTCTCAGGGAAATGCACGACAGAAATGTGGAGGTTGTTTAGGGAGCACTTGCTGCGACTGCTGGATAGGTTTGTCCCGATGAGGCAAGGAAGGGATGGTAGGGTGAAGGAACCTTGGATGACAAGAGATGTGGAACAGCAAGTCAAGAGGAAGAAGGATCAGACAGTGCTCTAGAGGGTTACAAGGTAGCCAGGAAGGAACTGAAGACTGGACTTAGGAGAGCCAGAAGGGGACATGAAAAAGTCTTGGCAGGTAGGATTAAGGAAAATCCCAAGGCGTTCTACACTTATGTGAGGAACAAGAGGATGGCCAGAGTGAGGGTAGGGCCAATCAGGGATAGTGGAGGAAACTTGTGCCTGGAGTCGAAGGAGGTAGGGGAGGTCCTTAATTAATACTTTGCTTCAGTATTCACTAGTGAGAGGGACCTGGACGTTTGAGAGGACAGCGTGAAACAGGCTGATATGCTCGAACAGGTTGATGTTAAGAAGGAGGATGTGCTGGAAATTTTGAAAGACATGAAGATAGATAAGTCCCCGGGGCCAGACAGGATATACCCAAGGTTATTACGGGAAGCGAAGGAAGAGATTGCCGCGCCTTTGGCGATGATCTTTGCGTCCTCACTGTCCACTGGAGTAGTACCGGATGATTGGAGGGTGGCAAATGTTATTCCCTTGTTCAAGAAAGGGAATAGGGATAACCCTGGGAATTACAGACCAGTCAGTCTTACGTCGGTGGTGGGCAAATTATTGGAGAGGATTCTGAGAGACAGGATTTATGATTATTTGGAAAAGCATAGTTAGATTAGAGATGGTCAGCATGGCTTTGTGAGGGGCAGGTCATGCCTCACAAGCCTTATTGAATTCTTTGAGGATGTAACAAAACACATTGATGAAGGAAGAGCAGTGGATGTGGTGTATATGGATTTTAGCAAGGCGTTTGATAAGGTTTCCCATGGTAGGCTCATTCAGAAAGTAAGGAGGCATGGGATACAGGGAAATTTGGCTGTCTGGATACAGAATTGGCTGGCCCATAGAAGACAGAGGGTGGTAGTAGATGGAAAGTATTCAGCATGGAGCTTGGTGACCAGTGGTGTTCCGCAGGGATCTGTTCTGGGACCTCTGCTCTTTGTGATTTTTATAAATGACTTGGATGAGGAAGTGGAAGGCTGGGTTAGTAAGTTTGCCGATGACACCAAGGTTGCTGGAGTTGTGGATAGTGTGGAAGGCTGTTGTAGGTTGCAACGGGACATTGACAGGATGCAGAGCTGGGCTGAGAAGTGGCAGATGGAGTTCAACCTGGAAAAGTGTGAAGTGATTCATTTTAGAAGGTCGAATTTGAATGCAGAATAGAGGCTTAAAGACAGGATTCTTGGCAGTGTGGAGGAACAGAGGGATCTTGGGGTCCACGTCCATAGATCCCTCAAAGTTGCCACCCAAGTTGATAGGGTTGTTAAGAAGGCGTATGGTGTGTTGGCTTTCATTAACAGGGGGATTGAGTTTAAGAGCCGCGAGGTTATGCTGCAGCTCTATAAAGCCCTGGTTAGACCACACTTGGAATATTGTGTTCAGTTCTGGTCGCCTCATTATAGGAAGGATGTGGAAGCTTTAGAGAGGGTGCAGAGGAGATTTACCAGGAATGCTGCCTGGACTGGAGGGCATGTCTTATGAAGAAAGGTTGAGGGAGCTAGGGCTTTTCTCATTGGAGCGAAGAAGGATGAGAGGTGACTTGATAAAGGTGTACAAGATGATGAGAGGCATAGGTAGAGTGGATAGCCAGAGACTTTACCCCAGGGCGGAAAGGGCTATCACCAGGGGGCATAATTTTAAGGTAATTGGAGGAATTTAGGGGAGATGTCAGAGGTAGGTTCTTTACACAGAGAGTGGTGGGTGCGTGGAATGCACTGCCAGCGGTGGTAGTAGAAGCAGGTACATTAGGGACATTTAAGCGACTCTTGGATAGGTACATGGATGATAGTAGAATGAAGGGTATGTAGGTAGTTTGATCTTCGAGTAGGTTAAAGGGTCGGCACAACAGCGTGGGCCGAAGGGCCTGTCCTGTGCTGTTCTATGTTCTCTCAATTCCCAAGTTCTGATCTTTTATGCGTGTACACCAACAAAGATCCTGGTAAAACATCACTCACATACTTCCAGTCACAGAAACCCCCCTCACCCAACCATTTACTTTCTGCCTCCCAGCTATCTCTATCTAACCTTCCTTTTAGAGGTTCATGTAATTGGCCCTAATTAACTTATGTCTCTCCCATGCTGAGTATTTCAGTTTACCAATGGAAGTGAGAATAACTGGACTGTAATTCCCTGGCTTGTTCCCATCCCATTTCCCCTTTTCCATTCCTCTGGCACAACTCCCCAGTTCACAGAACTTAAAAAAATTATAAACAGATCTTTCATAATTTCTGTCCCTGCTTCCCCAGCGTCATTGATGGTCAATTGGTCCTCAGCTTTCAGTCAGTTCTCTAAGTACCATCTCTTATTGAGTAACAATCTCCACTATCTGTCTTACACTCTCCACTGTGGGGGCGGGGGGGGGGGGGGCGAGGTTAATACAATCCCAAAATCCCCCTTGAAAACTCAGCAAAGTGCTCATTTAGTAAGTCTGCCCCTCCCTTACTCACATTTCTTAGTGACTCAATGCCACACCAACTATCCTCTCCCTGCCAAGGTGCCTAGAAAAAGGCCTCTATGCTTTAGTTATTTTTCTCTTATCCTTCAGTCTTTCTAAGCTCTATTGCAGCAGCTTTCCTCTATTCTCTATATCTAGCACAACTTTCTTCATGATCAGCCCCGAGAATGTTACATTTCTTTTTAGTTCAAATATAATAAAATCTTCCATCCAGGGGTCCCCAGTTGTTGACACACTCCCTTCTTCTAGTTACCAATGTTTCCTTCCATTTAATGTGAAGAGGATCCCTTTTCGTCTTTCTCCCCCAGTCAGGTATCCTGGCTTTCATTTTCTATTCTTACACTGAAACTAGTTACATTGAGATCACTGCACAATCAATGTGGCCTACTTAGACCACACTATTACCCACAACCAGGACAAGTAGTGTTCCTTCCCTTGTTGAAGTAGAAACAAACTTGCTAAGAAAATAGGCTTGGACACGCTGCAATTGGGAAGAGCACAGCAGGCTAACAGAACTGCTCGACCGAAATGTAGACTTGGCACTCGCTGCTCACTATCTATTAAGTGCTTGGACCTAGACCAATCCCAGAACATTTCACAACATGATCAAGTGGTGAGAAAGGGACACTGGAGAAGTGTTTCTTTAAACGCAAGCTATTCATATTAAACCATCATAACAGAATACTTACAAGCAATTTATTGTATTTTGGTCTCTTCCTGTGATCCTTTGTAAGGCTAACGGAACAAGAAAGGAGAGAGATATTAGAAGACAAACTAAAATTAACACAAAAGTACCTGCTGCTGACTTTTCACCACTGGGCCCTAATCCAAATCCAGCCCAGATTGCGATGAGTCTCTGTCTGTTGGAAGGAAGAGTTCTACATGAAATGAATTTGGACAAACTCAACTAGTTCTTGGTGGGCTTGGGTCACAGCACAAAACATTTCTAGGAGCAGAATCTCCCAGGTAACGACCTCCGGACTTCTCCAGGCATGTGCTAGAAGGGCAGGATTAGGTCCAAAGGTCACTGAACTAAAACATGAATTCTCTTTCTCTCTCCACTGACGCTGCCTGGCCAGCTGAGTGCTTCCAGCATTTTCTGTTTTAATTTCAGATTTCAAGCATTCGCAGCATTTTGGTTTTATATTAGGGAAATCAACTCATGGCTGAAAGAGAGATGACAGAAAGAGGGATTTTACTTTGTTGGGCACTGACTACAGTTCTGAGATAGACTGGAGTTATTCTTTAAGGATAGGCTGCATTTGAACAGGGAATGTGAGAATGTACTAGGAAAACTGTTAAGTAGGCATGTGATGAGTATTTAAATTAGGAAGGGGAAGGGCACCCGAGAAAATAAAACCAATCTGAATCAGTTAATAGAGAAAGGAGAAAGAAGAGAATAATATTCATGCAGAAATAATTCAGCAAAAGGCATGTGAACTTGTAGGATTAAATTTAATGGACGTGTTATAAATAGGGAAAAGACTGAAGAGTAGGGGTTACCATAGACAATAAAATCATCAGAAAATGAGCAGTGTTAAAAAAAGCAGAAGGTTAATCTGCAAGCATTGCAATGTGGGAAATTAACTGGGGGAGCTGGAAGCAATTGTTTTACAGGAAGGCAGCATCTGCTGAGAGAGAAACAGAGTTAACCTTCAAGTCTGTGACCTTTCATCAATTCTGGTGAAAGGTCACAGACCTGAAACATTAACTCTGTTTCTCGCTCTACAGAAGCTGCCAGACCTGCTGAGTATTACCACCTTTTTCTGGTTTTATTTCAAATTTACAGCATACACTGTATGTTACTTTCGTTTTACAAGAAAATCTGAATTAATAGCATGAAAAAACGCCTAGCTAGCAACTAGAGAAGAATGGGAAAGAAACAATCAGGATATAATATGTTTAGGGGGGATTAAGAAGATGAGAAGGAGATTGAGTGGCAATATTGGGGAAAGATGGAATACAGGCTGTAGAAAGGAGTGATGTAGACAGGGTAGGGGACAGACAGAATCAATATGGTTGGTGTTCAGAGGTAAAAAGGGCTGGTTCCATTAGTTGGATTGTATTGTAGATCTCCAAATTGTAGGGAGAATATGGAAGATGAGTAGAAACAACATTATTATTGCTCTGGGAGATTTTATCCACTATCAGTTGGAACAGAAGTAATAAATGAAAAAAAGGGAAAGGAATTCCTGCAATGTATATAGGACTCCTTCCTCAGGCATGGTGCCAGGCAGGGGCAGAGGTGTTGCTGGATCTGACTATGAGCAACAAAATAGATCAGGCAGAGTTAAATGTAGTTGAGCATCCGGACAGACATGACCACAAGTCAGTACAAAAACTAGAACAACAGATTTGAGAAGAGATGAGGAGTCAGCTGGGTGAAGGGAGGTGGGAGAAGAAACACAAAAAATTCAATATAAATGGTATACTACATAGTTTTGGTAATATGCAACAGTGGAATATATACAATTCTATACAACTAAAGTGGGGTATTTTAAAAGAAGAGATTGCAAATATACAGAATAAATGTATTGTTACACCAACGTTTTGTTGAATAATAATTTTGGTGAATAATAATTTTCTTTAAACCGCTGGCTTGAGATCTGAATTTTTTATTTTTAAAAGACAAGCTGCCAGCAAAGTCGCCCTTTCAGTTAAAGATGATGACCTAATTTGCAACACTGTATCCTAAACTGCAATGCTTGTGAAGAGAGAGACGAAATGTCTGCATTTCCCAGCAAGAACCAAGGCCCAGAAAGTTTAAAGGAACTACATGTTCTCTCAGCAAGCACAGAAATACTGCTAACTGCTATGTTTGAATCACTGAGTGACTGTCATGTGGCAAGCCCCTCCCCATCTGTGGTTTTAAGCTGGGTGTTTTCTCTGCAGCAGAGGAGAAGCAACTGGACTCTGACATGAGCAGAAACTAAGTGGGAGTCCCTCTCTCTCTCCCCATTCCAGCTTGAAAGCGTTCAAAGGTGGGGATGGGGTAGGAATATGGGATTAATGTAGGATTAGTATAAATGGGTGGTTGATGGTCTGCACAGACTCGGTGGGCCGAAGGGCCTGTTTAAGTGCTGTATCTCTAAATAAATAAATAAATCCTGCTTGTTGACTGACCACCTTTGCATATTCCGGCTACAATCAGAAATCCTGCCGGAGGAAATCATCCATATCGCTGTCTCCAAGAGACTCACCAAACCAGTCATCTACCTCTTCAAACTAAAAGCCTCAGGACCACCAAATTCAGCTAGAAGCCAGCTGAATCACCAAATGCCACAAACTATATACATTTTTTTGGGACTCTAACTCAACCAATCTACCTTTCCCCACTCTAATCTATTTGTGTGCGTGCAAACCTCTGACCTCTTTCTTTGTTAACTCAAGAAAACCTGTCTGATTAGTTCTTGTTATGATCATAGTAAGAAAGAAATGAACACCAGTTCTGATGAAGGGTCACTGACCTGAAACGTCAACTCTGCTTCTCTCTCTACAGATGCTGCCAGACCTATTGAGTATTTCCAGCATTTCTTGTTTTTATTTCAGATTTCCAGCATCTGCAGTATTTTGCTTTTATTAAGTAATTAACACCTACTGAATTGGCCAGCACATCCACTTTAAGAAAGAATTAAACCTGTTGTGATCTAACAAGGAGAGGGAAAAGAGGGAAGTCCTTCAAGCCATCCTCACTTGACTATAACAATATTTTATAAAAAAGGAAACCACTCACAGAAAGGATTAAAGCAAAATACTTTGGATGCTGGAAATCTGAAATCAAAACAGAAAGTGCTGGAAATACTCAGGTCTGGCAGCATCTGTGGAGAGAGAAATAGAGTTGATGTTTTGAGTCTTCTTTAGAAGTTTTAAGATCTTATAAATAAATAAAGAGGTTAGAAACCAAGTAAAGTGGAGGATGAGGCCTACGAGGACTACAGGAATAATGATGGACAATGAGAAAAAAAGAGGTTGTGAGTGGGATAAAGAAAGCCAAGAGGAAAAGACTTCAGAATGGCAACCTTATTTACCGCGCTCCGTGTATGCACAGACATGCACTGTAAACCAAACTTAAACCCTATTGCATTTCCTCGTACACTGACCCCACCTAATACCTTACTATTTCTTATTCTAGTGGTATCTGTCTCTCACAATTCTTTTTGCACCTTGTTTCTACTTTCTAACTTTACATCCTGGTTCTCAACCACCTGCAAGTTAGTTTAAACTGTCCCTAATAGCGGGGGCAAACTGCTCCGCAAGGACGTTGGTCCCGGCCCTGTTGAGGTGCAAATCGTCCGCCTGTACAGGTCCCACCTCCCCCAGAACTGATCCCAATGTTCCAAGAATCTATAGCCCTCCCTCCTGCATCATCTCTCTAGCCACACATTCATCTTTTTGATCTTCCTTTTTTTTGATCACTAGTGCATGGCCCTGGGAGTAATCTGGATATTACTACCTTTGAGATAGGCCAGCCTCCTTCCTAGCTTCCTAAAGTCTGCATGCAGGGCCTCATCCCTCTTTCTACCTATGTTTTTGTTACCGATATAGCCCACGACTGCTGGCTGTTCACCTTCCCCCCTCAGAGTGCTCTGCAGGTGCTCAGTGACATCCTTGACCCTGGTACCATTCTGGATTTACAGAAACGTCTGCCTGGTCACCTAACTATAGAATCCCCTATCGGTATTGCTTTCCCATTTTCCTCCTGCTCCCCACCACCCCTCTGTACAGCTGAGTCACCTGTGGTGTCATGGACTTGACTCTGGCTGCACTCCCCAGATGAATTATCACTTTCATCAGTATTCAGAATTGAATACTGGTTGGAGGACGAGATGCACGCAAGGGACTCTTGCACTAACTGCCTGGTCCTCCTTGACTGCCCAGTGGTCACCCATTCCCTCTGTGCCTGCATACCCTTAAGCTGTGGGGGTGACTATATCCAGAAACACTCCGCCTCATGGATAGAAACATAGAAAATAGGATCAGGAATAGTCCATTCGGCCCTTCGGGCCTGCTCAGCCATTCAAAAAAGATCATGGCTGATTGTTTAATTCAGTATCCTGTTCCCGCTTTCTCCCCATATCCCTTGATTCCTTTTCCATTAATATATCTATCTCCTTCTTGAATATATTTAGTGACTCGGCCTCCACTGCCTTCTGTGGTAGAGAATTCCACAGGTTCACCACCCTCTGAGTGAAGAAATTTCTCCTCATCTCAGTTCTAAATGACACACCCCGTATCCTGAGACTGTGACCCCTGGTTCCGGACTCCCCAGCCCCGGACTCCCCAGCCATAGGGAACATCCTCCCTGCATCTAGCCTGTCTAGTTCTATTTCTGCTGGTTGGGGAGCCTAGGACTGGGGATATAGTCTAAAATTTAGAGGCAGACCTTTCAGGAGTGAAATTAGGAAACAATTCTTCATGCAAAGGTTGGTAGAAGTTTGCAACACTGTTTTGCAAAAGGCAGTTGATGCCAGATCAATTGTTAAATTTTAAAACTGAGATTGAGAGAATTTTGCTAACCAAAGGTATTATGGGATATGGGGCAAAAGCAAGTATATTGGAGTTAGGTCACAGATCAGCCATGATCTCAATGCACCTATGTTTCTATGCCATCAGTGTACATGTGAAAGCTGACCCCATATCTGCTGGTGATGTCACCAAGGTGTAGCATATAGATGAGTGAGAAGAAGGGGGCTAAGGGTTAATCCTTGGAGAGGTCTGGAAGTAACGTTGTGGTGGTGGGAAGAGAAGCCATTACTGGTGATGCTCTGGGAACGATCAGATAGGTAGGTGGAAGCAAGTGAGCCCAGTCCTACTAAGCTGGACAATGGATGAGAGATGTGAAGGAGGATAGTGTGGTTCACCATATTGAAGGTTACAGATAGATTGAGGACAAGGACGAATAAAAGTAACAGTCACAGGGAAATGTCATTGTCGACTGTGGTTAGAGCCATTTCCATGCTGTGGGAAAGACAGAAACCAGGGCCTCAATGTTTATGGGGAGAGAATAAAGGAGCAGTTTAGCAGTTGGGAAACCCTGAAGTACAAGTTTCCTTCAGGTCCATCTTCTGGAATCTGTTCCCCAGCTGCAACTGGCCAGCTTGAGGGGGAAACCCGGCCAGTCAGTGTTAAAACTGGAATACTGCTAAAACTTTAAGAATGCAGCCTCATTCAAATATGTAAATGAAGGACTGAGCTCCTGACAGTGGGTTGGTCACCTGGCCAACCTCCACTAAAACCGAATTCAGTGGGACCGAGGTGAGTTGGGTTTGAAAGTTTTTTCATTTTAACTTCCTAACTGACCCAAAGCTGCCTGTTTTTAGAGGTTAAAATTGCTCTCCACATTACAGGGACTCAAACAGGAATTGTGGGGAAAATGAACATGTTCCAGGGCTTGAAAGAAAAGGGTGGTTAGAAACGGGGCAGAGTAGTTGAGGGCAGCTTTTTGAAGATAGGAGTGATGATCGCAGTTTTGATAGGTAGCAGTACTTTGCCTGAAGAGAGAAAGCAATTCACAACATCAGCAACATGGGTGGTCAACAGTTTAACTGGAATGGGGTCACAGAGACAGGAAGAGGGTCTCATGGAAAAAAATTAGCTTGGAGAGGTCATCTGTGGAATGGGAGCAGCTGAAATTTGGGGAGAGGATGGCCGGGAGGGAGCTGGGGTTGGGGGGTGGGGGGGGGGTGTTGGTGGTGACTTGTGGATCATGGGAAGGGCAGGGTGGGGAAGGTAGTAAAGTCAGCTGAACAAAAGGTCTCTATTTTGGTGAAAAAGAAATCCATGAAGGGGTTTAAAGAGATGGTTGGTAGTGGAGAAAAGAAGCTAAGGGTTATCTTTGATCTCCAAGATAAACCAAGAATTGTGGATGGTTTTGGTAGGTGAGGGTACGGCTTAATGTGTTCCAGTCATACTGGAAGGGGCTGGCATTGGATAGTTAGGCCAATGGTATGCTCAAGTCTGTGCCCCTTGGACTTGAAGGAGTGAAGATGGGGCCACAGCAGGAGGATCAAGAGGGATTGGAGATGGTGAAGTCTTTGCTGAGAACAAAGGCATCGAGGGTGGAGTTCAGGGAGAGACTGAGCAAATCAGCTGCAGAGGTATAAGAGCTAATGGAGGGCCGAAGGATAGACAAATAAGAGCATGAAAGTGCAGTTGTAAGTGACTTTGGAGAATAATTTTCCCAGAGGCAGGGACAAAAGGAAGGGGTTTGAGGCGTGTGGGTGGTAAGGACACAGGAAGTGATTGAGATCAGAGGTGCAGAGAAGGCACAGAAGATGGCAAGGTTAAGGATGCAGTTGTGAATATGGACAAAAGAGTATATGTGGAGGGAGAGGTTTGGGGGAGGACAGGAAGGCTATGAATATAGAGCATAGATGGCAGGGTAAGTTGAGATAGAGATTGAAATTTCCAAGGATGCAGAGCCACTTAGTAAGGAGGCCGAGGGAGGAAAGGGGAGAGGATACCTCAAGGAGAAACTCGGGATGAAGCAGCAGACAAAGTTTTTGAAGTAGAAGCAAATGGGATGGAACAAGGTGAGATTCTCAAAAGGTAAACTTTTCTTAAGCTAGCATTGGCTAAAACAATGGTCACTGCGGTCTTTGCATTGGTCTCTGCCCGGCCACACACCGGTCTCGGCATTGATGATGCAGCTATTCCTTCCAACGCAAAGAACAGTTGGCAGCTGATTATTTGAACATGAGGTTAAGCCTATCCATAAAGCCTCAGTGGTTCAAATCCCCACTGACAAATGATTGACTGCTCCTGCACAACACATGGTTTGCAAAATAACAAAATTCACCATTCAGGGTTCACCCTGAAATCCTTAGATCACTGGTTCAATTCCGGCTTGAAGCAGCAAGTGTCTTCTCTGTGTCAGCTGTGGCTTAGTTGGTAGCACTTTCACCTGAGTCACAAGGTTCGGAATTCAAGTCCCACTCTAGGATCTGAGCACAAAAATTAAGGCGGACACTCCAGTACAGTACCAAGAGAGTACTGCATAGCCGGAGATGCCGTCTTTCAGATGAAATGTTAAACCGAGGCCCTGTCTGCCCTCTCAGGTGGACGCAAAAGATCCCGTGGCACTATTTCGAAGAGGAGCAGGGGAGTTATCCTCGGTATTCCGGCCTGTATTTATCCCTCAATCAACATCACAAAACAGATTATTTGGTCATTATCACATTTCTGGTTGTGGGAGTTTGCTGTGTGCAAATTAGCTGTTGCGTTTCCTACATTACAACAGTGACTACACTTCAAAAGTACTTAATTGGCTGTAAAGTGTTTTGAGACATCCGGTGGTCATGAAAATGCAAGTATTTCTTTTTCTTTCTGTGTTATAAGGACTACCTTGTATAAAGTCCTTATGCCAATTCCAATGGAGACAGGTTTCATTCTTAACAGTTGGGGAAATGTACAGAACTTTTGAATTCTTTCAACAAAAATTAAATTTACAATCCAAGCTTGTTTTTTTGCAATATAGTTGATTGATGAAATATTCCCAGGTTTTACTCACCAATCTTTTACAAATGACTGAAAGTCCATTGAGAAGCCCATACTTTGAGGGAGCAGAGGAGGATCTTCCTGGAGCACCTTTGTTAAAACCTCAAAGTCTGTTTTACAATTTTTGTAAGGAAACTGCCCCGTGGCGAGTTCGACCTGCAGACAGACACACAGCTGGATTAGAGGCACCTACTTCATCTAGAAATGCTCAAAACTCACAACTCCTTCTTCACCTGACTGGATAAAAATGGGACATAAAATGCAAACCACAAATTGGCTTTAAAGTTTAAACTCTACAAAGCTAATTTAATCAATTGGTTACTTTGGGGACAGAGGCAAATTGGCCACTGCACTAGCGCACTGCGGTCAGCGCGAATATTAGCCACTGCGGTCAGCACACTATAGTTACAGTGAGTATCAGTGAGGGTGCAGTACACTATAGATACAGTGAGAATATCAGTCTTGCTGCAGTATATAGGAAGGAGCTGAGTTTCCCGATGAAATAAAGGTGTTTGATTGCTGACGGTTAGTTCCTTACCAGTGAAATGCCAAGGCTCCAAACGTCTGCTCTGATGTCATAATCGGGTTTGGTGGGATCAGGGGGATCTATCCGTTCAGGCTATGGACAGAAAAGGACCAAACAATTCAACAAATGGAGTGGTTACCTTTCTGACACCTTCATACACCCAGCTCTTCACCATGAGTCTGTACAGTCCATGAATGTATATGCGCGCCCTCCCCTCGCCCCGACGCTCTGCTGCCCTCCCCTCGCCCCGACGCTCTGCTGCCCTCCCCTCGCCCCGACGCTCTGCTGCCCTCCCCTCGCCCCGACGCTCTGCTGCCCTCACCTGGACTCTGTGCGTCCTGTCCCACTCTCTCCATCCCACCGCTCAGATGTTGTTTAGACATTTCTGTGTGCCAGTGCATCCCATGCCACCCCCAAAATGCTGGTACTGTGCAGGTGCACTCTAACTATGATGAATCAACAGTAGTTTATCGAATATGCACAGATATCCCTCCTCTCTCTACTGCAAAAGCATAGATTCATAAAAGTTACAGCATAGAAGGCCATTCAGTCTTTCGAGCCCGTGCAGGCCCTCTGCAGGAGCGATTTTGCTTGTCCCACTCACCCCACCCTTTCCCCGTAGTTCTGCAGATTTTTCCCCTTCAAGTGCTTATCCAATTTCCTTTTGAAAGTCACGATTGAATCTGCCTCCACCACACTCTCAGGTAGTGCATTCTAGATCTTAACTCATTGCATAAAAAAAGGTTTTCCTCATGTTGCCTTTGGTTCCTTTGCCAATTACTTTAAATTGGTATGCTCTGGTTCTCAACTTTTCTGCCAATGGGAACAGTTTCTCCCTTTCTACTCTGCTCAGACCCCTCATGATTTTGAACAAATCTATCAAATCTCCTCTTTATCTTCTCTTCTTTAAGAAGAACCCCAACTTCTCTAATCTATCCACTGAAGTTCCTCAGCCCTGGAACCATTCTCATAAATCTTCTCTAACGTCTCCAAAGCCTTAAAGTTTGGTGCCCAGAATTGAACACAATACTCCAGCTGAGGCTGAACCAGTGTCTTATAGAGGCTCATTATAGCATCCTTGCTCTTGTACTCTATACCTTTGCTTTTAAAGTCCATGATCCCATATGCCTTTTTATGCACTGTTTCAATCTGCCCTGCCACCTTTATCAATTTATAGCCATATACACCCAGGTCTAGCTGTTCCTGCACCCCGTTTAGAATTGTACCCTTTAGTTTATATTGCCTCTCCTCAATCTTCCTACCAAAATGTATCACTTTGCATTTCTCTGCATTAAATTCCACCAGCCTGTCTATGTCCTCTTGAAGTCTATCACAATGCTCCTCACAGTTCACAATACTTCCAAGTTTTGTGTCATCTGCAAATTTTAAAATTGTGCCCTGTACTCCCAAGTCTAGGTCATTAATATAGATCAAGAAAAGCAGTGGTCCTAGTACTGACCCCTAGGAGCCCCACTATATACCTTCCTCCCGTCTGCAAAACAACTGCTCACCACTGCTTTCTGTTTCCTGTTCTTTAGCCAACTTTGTATCCATCCTGCCATTGTCCCTTTTATTCCATGGGTTTCAAGTTTGCTGACAAGCCTATCATGTGACACTTTTTGAAAGTCTATATACACCAAGTCAACCACATTACCCTCCATCAACAATCTCTGTTACCTCGCTAAAAAACTCAAATCAAGCTGGTTAAACATGATTTGCCATTAACAAATCTGTGCTGGCTTTCCTTAATTAATCCCCACTTGTCCAAGTGATTGTTAATTTTGTCTCAGATTATCATTTCTAAAAGCTTTCCCACCATCGAGGTTAAATTGACTGGCCTGTGGTTTCTGGATTTATCCTTATATATTTTTTTGAATATATATAAAAACATAATAAAATGTCCCAAGGTGGTTCACAGGAGCATTATAAAACAAAATATGACACCAAGCTCACATAAGGAGATATTAGGTCAGAAGACCAAAAGCTTAGTCAAAGAAAGAGGTCTTAAAGGAGAGGTAGAGGCGAACATTTGCAATTCTCCAGTCCTCTGGCACCACCCCTGTATCTAAGGAGGATTGGAAGATTACAGCAAGTTCCTCAGCAATTTCCACCCTTACTTCCCTCAGCATTCTTGGATGCATCCCATCCAATCCTGGTAACTTACCAACTTTAAGTACAGCCAGCCTTTCTAGTACCTATTCTTGATCAATTTTTAGCCCATCCAGTGTCTCAATTACCTTCTCTTTCACTCCAACTTTTTGGTAAATACAGATGCAAAGCACTCATTTAGTACAGCCATGCCCTCTGTCTTCATACATAGATCTCCTTTTTGGTCCCTCCCTCCTCTTACTACCTTTTTACTATTTATATGCCTATAGAAGACTTCTGGATTTCCTTTTATGCTAGCTGCCAGTCTCTTTGCCTACTCTCTCTTTGCCTTTCTGATATCCTTTTTTCACTTCCTCTCTGAACTTTCTATATGCAGCCTGGTTCCCACTTATATTATCAACCTGACATCCGTCATGCACCTCCTTTTTCTGCTTCATCTTACACTCGAACTCTTTCATCATCCAGGGAGTGCTGGCTTTAGTTGCCCTACCCTTCCCCTTCATGGAAATGGACCTCGACTGTAGCTGAACCATCTCTTCTTTGATTCCAATTTATCTGGGACAGCTCCATTCTCACCCCACTGAAATTGGCCCTCCTGCAGTTAAATATTTTGACCCTACATTGTTCCTAGTCCTTTTTGCTAATCTAAACCTTATGATGCTATGATCACTATTCCATAAATTTTCCCCTATTGATACTTGATCCACTTGACCCACCTCAATGCCTAGAAACAGATCCAGCAATGCCTCCTTCTTCATTGGGCCAGGAAGATACTGACCAAGAAAATTCCCCTAAACATACTTCAGAAACTCTTTCCTCTCTCTGCCCTTTACTTTATTACTAACCCAGTCTATATTAGGATATTTGAAGTCCCCCAATATTACTACGCTTTGGCTTTTGCACCTCTCCATAATTTTCTTGCAAATTTGCTCCTCTTTATCTTTCCCACTAATTGGTGGCCTATAGAATACATCAGTAGTGCAATGGCACCTATATTGTTTCCGAACTTAAACCAAATAGATTCTGTCCTTGACCCCACCAGGACATCCTTTCTCATTCTAGCTCCTTAATAAATACTGCCACCCGTCCTCCTTTCTTTCTTTCCCTATCTTTCCTGAACATCCTGTATCCATGAATATTTAGTACCCAGTCTTGCCCTTTTTTTAAGCCAGGTCTCTTATCATCACAACATCATATTCCCATTGTGATTATTTGCACCTGCAGCTCACTAATCTTATTCACCTCGTGCATTTACATACATGCACTGTAAACCTAATTTACACTTTATTATATTCCCTCTTGGTCTTATCCTATGATATACCTTACTATTTCTTATTGCAGTGCAATGTGTCTCACCCAAATCCTCTGTGCACCTTTTTCTCCTTTTTAATGCTATATCCTGGTTTCCATCCCCTGCCAAATTAATTTAAACCCTCTCCAGCAACACTATCAAACTGCCCCACAATGACATTGGTTGAGGTGCAACCCATCCAACCTGTACAGGACCCATCCCCCAGAACTGGTCCCAATGTGCAAGAAATCTGAAGCCCTCCCTCCTGCACCATGTCTCCAGCCTCGCATTCATCTGCTATATCCTGCTTTTTCTATACTCACCAGTGATGGACAGATATCCCATCCCCGCACTATGATATACACAGATAGCCCCCCTCTCTGCATTGTGAGATACACAGATACCCTCCTCTGTGCACTGCGAGATGCAGATAACACCCTTTCTCTGCTCTGCAATATACATAGGTAATCCCCCCCTCTCCGCATTGCGATATACACAGATATTGCCTATCTCTGCACTGTGATATACAGACCCTCCTCGCTGCACTCAGATGCAGATAACACCCCTTCTCTGTACTGTGATATATACAGATATCCCCCCTCTCTGCACTGTGATATGCAGATAACACCCCCTCTCTGCACTGCGATACACAGGTATTTCCACCCGTTCCCCCCACACTGCAATATACACAGATACTCCCTTCTCCGCACTGATCTATGCCCAGATATTCCTGTCACTGCACCCATGGAACTCACCGCCATATACGCTGCGCATCCAGCGCTCCTCGTTTTTGCTTTCGAATCCACCAGCCTCCCACTGATTCCAAAATCACACAGCTTGATTTGACCCCGCTCATCCAGTAGAATATTTGAGGGCTTGACGTCTCTATGAATGACACCATGCTTCTCCTTCAGGTAGAAGAGAGCTTTGACAATCTGTTCAAATAAAGTAACAGGCATATTATTGAACTGGGTCTATTTACACTGCACCCAGCTTTAAGTCAGCTATGTAGAAACATCACTGCACTCAGCATCACTGCTGTTTATTCTTCCAATGTACCAGATAAGAACATAAAATAGGAGCAAGAGTAGGCCATTTGGCTCCTCGAGTCTGCTCCGCTATTCAATACAATCATGGCTGATCTTCTACCTCAACTCTGCTTTACTGCCCACTCCCCATAGCCCTCGATTCCCTGAGAGATCAAAACTCTATTGAGCTCAGTCTTAAATATACTGAACGATGGAGCATTCACAATCCTCTGGGGTAGACAATTCCAAAGATTCACAACCCTCGGAGTGAAGAAATTTCTCCTCATCTCAATCCTAAATGATAACCCCTTATCTTGAGCCTGTATTCTAACAAATTGATTTTAGCTCCCGAGCACTCCCAAGCTGGTTAACTGAGCACTCTGTATAGTTTGTGAAGATGGAATGCTCTTTATTATCAGATGGAAGCCCAACATGAATTTGTACTGCTGCCCGATGTGACCCCAACTCTACATGGACCCAGAATCTGTGCCCTGCTGTAATTCTGGGCAAGGTGATGAGTGCAATCTGGACATTTCCCCAAAAGCAACAACAAAAATAAAGGATCTGAACATTAATAAAAAGAACTGTGGAGTGTTACCCAACCCCACATCTGACAACAGCATTGTAATATAAACGGGACAATGTTATATTACAGATTAGCACCAGTCACAGTCCTACATCTGGCAGTAATATATACGGGATGGCATTAGTCCTCTATAACAGCATGAATGGCCAACTAAGGAGTGCTTCCCTTCTGTGCCACTGAAATCAGAACAATTCTTGCTAGAATTCCTGGCAAGTCCATGGTTCATGTCGTCCCTCAATTAGAGAGGTAAAGAATTCACATGGAGATAAGATTGGGATTCCAAACTGTCGTTTTCTTAATTTTCTTCCCTGTTGCTTTGGGTATTTTCCCAAAAGTACTCAAGAGAAGCTTCCATACTCCATGTGAGCTCAATGCCAGCTTGGCTCAGTAGGTGGCTATCTCACCCTGATGGGCTCAAGCCACATTATAAACTTGTGCCCATCAGATGCCACTGCAGCACAGTACTGAGGGAGAGACACATAACTTTATGGTCAAGTGTTGAATCCAGACCCTTCTCAGATGGACCTAAGAGATCCCATGGCACTACCTAGAGGGAGAGCAAGGAGATCTCCCAGTGGCCTGACAAACACTCCTCCCTCAAACACCATCAAAAAAAACATTAATTAAAGGTGTTTACTGGATCCTGCTAAGTGCAAACTGACCACCTAACTTACCCCTACATAATAAGAGACTGTGTCTCCAAACATTAGAATATTCCTTTAACTTGTGGTGAGGTAACTAAATGGCCGACTGTTGCCCTTCTCAACCTTACTCACCGCAACGGTCATTTTGCCAAGAATCCTTTCTGGAATAGGCCCCTGAATCCGTTTCTTCAGCTTCTCAGCACAAGTGCCCATCAGTTCCATGGCAATGAACACGTCAGTCTGCACAACACAGAATACAACTCCAGGTCACTGCACAGTATCTCAACACCCTTACACAGTTAAGTTTTATCTTAAATCAAAGCATTATTTTCGAACACATACAGTCGCAGCCTGTGCATTTCTGTTAGGGCTGTTTTTGGGGAGGGGGCCAGTTTGGACAACAGTAGATACAGTAAGCATCCACTCTACAGGTTTTGCTTTTAATAATAGTTCATAACATCTCATAAGCTCCTCCATAGAGGTCTGTTGGTAATCCAACAGCTGTACAGAAAGGTGCAGTGCTCCTGAGACACAATGAAACCACTTTGAAGTACATCCAGCTCCTACAACGCTGCTGCAGTCCGACTGCAGCCCAACCTCCAGTGAGCTTTTTAAATAGTTCAACTCCTGTAACATTATTACATAACTAAAAAAAATAATTACCAAGGGAATAGTGCCAGAGGACTGGCGGACAGGTGAAGTTACACTTACATTTGGTATGGGAGATAGAAGTCGTAACTATAGACCAGTTAGCTTAATATTGGTGGAAGGAAAATAATGGAATCTTTACTGAAAAGGTACAATAGAAAAACATCTAGAAACAGAAAATATGATAAGGAATAGGCAGCACGGATTTCAAAAGGGAAGGTTATGCTTGATCAAACTTAATAAATCTTTGAAGTAACAGAGTAGGTAAGGGTAATGCAGTAGATGTAATATATTTAGATTTCAAAAGCCCTTCGAAAAGGTAGCATGTATTAGACTTAGGATTAAGGTCAGAGCATGTGGAGTCAGGGGACAGGTAACAGAACGGATAGCAAGCTGGCTACAAAACTGAAAACAGAGCAGATGTTAAGAGTAGCTACCCAGACTGTCAAAAAGGTGGGAAATGGTTTTCCACAAGGATTGGTGTTGAGGTCACTGGTGTCATCATTTACATAAACAATTTGGACCCCAAAGTGCAGTTTCAAAATTTGCAGACAACAAATTGGTGGCATAGCTAATACTGAGGAAGACAGCGATAAAGTACAAGGACATAAATTTCAATGGAGACAAGCATGAGGTCTTACAATTTGTCAGAAATAATGAGGGGGCCTTATATTACTTAAATAATAAGCATCGAAATGGTACAGGAGCAAAGGGATCTCGGAATACAGATAACCAAATCACACAAAGCACAGTTTTATTTCTAGAGGGATAGAATTACATTAAGCTTGTATGGACCTTGGGTTAGACCACTCTTGGGAGTACTGTGCACATTTCGAGTCTCAATATAATAAAAAAGGATATAGAGACAATGTGAAGGTGCAAAAAAAAAACAGAACTGAGAGCATATATTTAACAGGACTGATTAGGCTGAGGTTCTTTTCTCTAGAAAGGAGAAGACTGAGAGTGACCTAATAGAGGTCTTTAAAATTATGAAGGGGTTTAATTGGGTGAACATAAAGAAAATGCTTCCTTTTGTGGAGGAGACCAATACTAGGGACCGTAAATATAAGATATTAACCAATAAATCCAATTGGGAATTCAGGAGAAACTTCTTGACCCACAGAGTGTTTAGAACGTGGAATTCGCAATTGACGTGAATAGCACTGATGCGTTTAAGGAGAAGCTAGATAAACACACAAGGGAGCAAGGAATAGAAAAGACTTGCATTCATAAAGCACCTTTCATGACCACCGGACTGCCCAGAGCACTTTACAGCCAATGAAGTACTTTTGAAGTGTAATCACTGTAGGAAATGTGGCAATGTGATAATGACCAGTAACTTTTTTTTTTGTATGATGTTTACTGAGGGATAAATATTGGCTAGGACCCCAGACCCTTGCTCTTTTACGAAATAGTAACATGGAATCTTTTCCACCCACCTGAGAGGGCAGACAGGGCCGCGGTTTAACGTTTCATCTAAAAGTCAACACCTTCGACAATGCAGCACTCCCTCAATACTGCACTAGAGTGTCAGCCTAGATTGTTGCACTGAAGTCCTGGAGTGGGATTTGAACCCACAACCTTTTCACTCAGAGGCGAGAGTGCTACCAACTGAGCCACAGCTGACAGAAGGCTAGATAAAGAGAGGTGGGAGGAGGCTTGTGTGGAACAAGACACTGGCATGGACAAGTTGGGCAAATGGCCTGTTTCTATGCTGTAAATTATGTAATTCCATGTAATTACTGAGGCAAAAATTAAAAAACTGTAGCTCTCTTCCCCCATGACTATAAATATGCACATTTCCATCTCGAAATCTTTGCTGATTCTCTGTCTCCCTCTTTCTTCGGTTAGCGTACATACACTGTGTTTGCCTATGGTTCCTGCTTCTTTTTGTGTACATCTCTCCCTATTAGTATTTCTTCCCTTTGTATGCCAATTATTTTCTACATGCTTCTCATGCACTTTAGCCATCTCTCAGTGTCCATTGATCAGGCATGATCTAGTTGAATGGCAGTGCAGGTCGAGGGGCTGAATGTCCTAATCCTGCTCCTGTTTACTATGTTCCTATGAATGTCATTCCTTCTTTGTGCGTGTCTGTGCCTGGCACACTGCAGGTCTCTCTCGTCATTTCTTTCTGTATTTGTCTCAGTGTCTCAGACACTTTCCCTTTCCTCTTATGGAAACAGCCAGGCAGACTTGAGGCTCCAAATCTGACAACTGGGAAAATATGCTGTTCGCTCCCTGGAAGCAGGGAAATGTGTTATGTGCTTGCTTTTGTGAGAGGGATTGGGCCCAGTTTGGTGGGAATAGAAGTTTGCAATTGAGTTGGAAGCAGTCACATGGCAGATGAAGTTTAATGCAAGTAAGTGTGATGCATATTGTGGTAGGAAGAAAGAGAGGCAATATAAACTAAATGGTACAATTTTAAAAGGGGATGCAGGAACAGACTGTCCTGGGATTGTCTATACACAAATCTTTGAAGGTGACAGGACAAGTTGAGAAAGCTGTTAAAATGCATACAGATCCTTGGCTTTATAAACAGAGGCATACCGTGCAAAAACAAAGATGCCAAATCTTTATAAAATCACTGGTTAGGCCCCAGCTGAAGTACTGTGTCCAATTTTGGGCACCACATTTGAGGAAGGATGTCAAAGCCTTACAGAAGGTTCAGAGGAGACTTACTAGAATGGTACCAAGGATCTGGGATTTTAGTTATATGGAGAGATTAGAAAAGCTGAGGTCGTTCTCTTTACAGCAGAGAATGTTAAAGGGAGACTTAGTAGAGGTATTCAAGACCATGAAGGATTTAGATGGGGTAAATAAGGAGAAACTGTTTTCACTGGCAGAAGGGTTGTAACCAGATGACAGATTTACGGTGATTGGCAAAAGAACCAGAGATGAGATAAGAATTTCTTTTTAATCACAGCATATTATTAAGCTCTGGATCGCTCTGCCTGAAAGGGCGGTGGAAGCAGATTCAATAAAAACTCTCAAAAAGAGAATTGGATAAATATTTGAAGTGGAAACACTTTCAGGACTACGGGGAAAGGACAGGGGAGTCGGGCTAATTGAATAGCTCTTGCAAAGAGACAGCACAGGCACAATGGACTGAATGGCCCTCCTTCTGTGCTGTATCATTCTAGGATTCTGCTTTCTCCATTTTGCACCAAAGCAGTAAAATTTAAGATGGTGGAGTTCTCTGCACAGCATCGTGACAGAAACTCCAAGACTAGTGTCTCAAAGGCCTTTCTCACACGTGCTCAGCAAGTGGTCTCTCTAGATCCATCAAACAGAGTGCATGGAAGGAGTGGTTGCTGATTACCTTGTATGCTTGAAATAATAAAATACCATTTTCCACGTTCAACATCTGCTAATCTTGATGATGCAAACTGGATTCCAATATACCTGACCTACTGATGATACTTAGAAGGTATTTTTGCTGCTGTTGGCCCTCTCTAGGTCTCCCGTACCACATGCCATGCCCAGCATGGAGGTAACCTACTCCCAGGGCTCCACAGTTGTGGAGTACGTGAGTGAGCATGGCCTTAGATGACCCAAGACCTCTAACTTCCTCATCCGAGCAGAAGCTCCTCCACTTCCTGCTGGGAAGTAGAACAGAGATGAAAAAGTTACTGTGAGAGATTTACAAGCACCAGCCCATGTGAGCTGCCCCTCCGTGGTTGCGTTGCCAGGAACTGTGGTTTAATGAGGAAAGGCAAGCTGAGAATGCGCTTACATTGGTGATGAAGGTCCCGTAACACTGCACAATGTAAGGACAGTCATGACTTTTCAGCACCACATCCAGGTCCATGAGGATCCGTTTGTTCTCTTCCTTGTTACCCGAGCGACGCATTTGCTAAAAATAAAACTAAACGTCAAGACCATGTATTTTTCATGCCCCTAAAGAGACTGCTTGACACTAAACTCACCCAGTACCAACAGAACATAATAGAAGAATGCTGAGCATGCCTCCAGCGCAATCCAGGCATGAGACTGTGTCGCGCTTGGTTACAGATGCAAAACATTAGAAAAAGTTACCTAACTAGAGTGCAGCTTTCATTAAATTATCTAAATTATGGTAGGAAAAAAAACCTTGTAAACGTTCATGATATCTGCGAGAAGTGTGCTGGTTCTATATGAATAAGCTGTATACTGATCAGACACTGTTCGAACTGTACACACTCAGTGTTTCGGAATGAAGCGCTACTGTAACACCCAGTCTCCTTCACTGAGAACAGAGAGCACTTGACAAACAAAGTACTTCCTGATCAGCTCCTCAGTTTTAACAGGACACTACTGTTTGATAATATTGCTCCTAATAGTATGGTATTTAACCCTTTGCTAACTCACATTGTGCAATGCTGTCACAACGCAGATTTAATAGATACTGCACGGTCTCCCCCGCCCACCCCGCCAAGTGAGATCTGTACCCACCAGCATTTCCCACCTGGTGCGATACAGCCCAAAATACTCCCTCTCGACAATGAAGTTAGGAAGGTCATATTCATTTTTTTTGATGCAGTGAGTTGTGATGTCCTGGAGCGCACTGCCTAAAAGGGCGATGGAAGCAGATTCAGCAGTAACATACAAAAGATAACTGGATAAATACTTAAAAAGGAAACCATTTACAGGACAATGGGGAAAGATCAGGGGGCTGGGTTGAATTGAATAGCTCTACCGAAGAGCTGGCATAGGGATGATGCGCAGAATGGCCTCGTTCTGTGTTGCACCATTCTTTGATACTGTAACATGGATCAATGAGCTAGGGCACGCTTAAGCTAATAACTGTTTAATATTCTGTGATGCTTGTAACCCATCCTTTCAAATTGTGTCTCCCAGTGAGATTGGTACCTATCACAGTGTGATACAGCCCAAAATGCATTGTCCAGTCAGCCTAGTTGGGAAGGACACTCAGTGATTTGAGAGTTGTAGACAACTTTCTCACACAGTCGTCATTAACAAACAACAAACCTTGTTACAACATCATTCTCCCTCTGGAAATGCTGATGTACTTTTGAAAATAAGTCACATAAAAATGTTTCCTTCAATCCCAGTCGTAACATTAGCCCAGACTAAACACAGAACTACATATGAACGTATCCTGCTTCCCTTCAATCTTTCTGTCTGTGCCTTACTTACCTTCACTGCTATTATGTGTCCCGATTTCTTGAACCTCATTTTCCAGACCTGCCCGCATGTGCCACTGCCAATCTCGCCCAGGTTTTCCAGGTCACTTATCTCAGCCTGATATCTCTGGCACAAATACACATAGCAGAAGTAGTCATGCAATCATTATAATAAGCTCTACCTACATCATAATATTAGAAATGTGTTACATGACATTGCACTGATCCACAGAACTCCAGGTGTACAAAGACAATGTAGAGTTATCACGAGGATAGATCACTAATGCACCAGGATTCAAACCTGCAGCACCGTTCATGCCAACTGGCACCCAGCACTACCAGTCCCGATCTAGTACCAACGACATAGGTAGGACTAAGAAAGAAGTTCTGCTGAGGGACTATGAGCAGTTCGGGGCTAAATTAAAAAGCAGAACCACAAAGGTAATAATCTCCGGAATACTACCTGAGCCACGTGCAAATTGGCATAGGATAAATAAGATTAGAGAGGTAAATGCGTGGCTCAAAGAATGATGTGGGAGAAATGGGTCCCGATTCATTGGGCACTGGCACCAGTACTGGGGAAGGAGAGAGCTGTTCCGTTGGGACGAGCTTCATTTGAACCATGCTGGGATCAATGTCCGTGCGAATCGTATAACTAGGATTATAGATAGGATTTTAAACTAATTAAGGAGGGAGGGTTCAATTGAAGGGAAGTTTAAAAAAATCAAAAAGAAACGAGAGAACAGAGGTGCAGGGTAGCGAAGAGGCGAATGGTAATCAAAGTGTGACAGGAAGGGGCAGAAAATATAAGCAGAAGAGTGCGGCAGAAATTAGAACCAGAATGAGTAATAATGGGAAAAAGTCAATGCTTAAGGCTCTTTATCTGAATGTACGCAGCATTTGCAACAAGATAGATGAGTTGACGGCACAAATAGAAATAAATGAATATGACTTGATAGCTATTACAGAGACATGGTTGCAGGGTGACCAAGACTGGGATACAAAATTGGCTGGCCCATAGAAGACAGAGGGTGGTAGATGGAAAGTATTCAGCATGGAGCTCGGTGGCCAGTGGTGTTCCACAAGGATCTGTTCTGGGACTTCTGCTCTTTGTGATTTTTATAAATGACTTGGATGAGGAAGTGGAAGGCTGGGTTAGCAAGTTTGCCGATGACACGAAGATTGCTGGAGTTGTGGATAGTGTGGAGGGCTGTTGTAGGTTGCAACGGGACATTGACAGGATGCAGAGCTGGGCTGAGAAGTAGCAGATGGAGTTCAACCTGGAAAAGTGTGAAGTGATTCATTTTGGAAGGTCGAATTTGAATGCAGAATACAGGCTTAAAGACAGGATTCTTGGTAGTGTGGAGGAACAGAGGGATCTTGGGGTCCATGTTCATAGATCCCTCAAAGTTGCCACCCAAGTTGATAGGGTTGTTAAGAAGGCGTATGGGGTGTTGGCTTTCATTAACAGGGGGATTGAGTTTAAGAGCCGCGAGGTTATGCTGCAGCTCTATAAAGTCCTGGTTAGACCACACTTGGAATATTGTGTTCAGTTCTGGTCGCCTCATTATAGGAAGGATGTGGAAGCTTTACAGAGGGTGCAGAGGAGTTTTACCAGGATGCTGCCTGGACTGGAGGGAATGTCTTACGAAGAAAGATTGAGGGAGCTAGGGCTTTTCTCATTGGAGCGAAGAAGGATGAGGTGACTTGATAGAGGGGTACAAGATGATGAGAAGCATAGATAGAGTGGATAGCCAGAGACTTTTTCCCCAGGGTGCAAAGGGCTATCACCAGGGGGCATAATTTTAAGGTGATTGGAGGAAGGTTTTGGGGAGATGTCAGAGGTAGGTTCTTTACACAGAGAGTGGTGGGTGCGTAGAATGCACTGCCAGCGGTGGTAGTAGAAGCAGATACATTAGGGACATTTAAGCGACTCTTGGATAGGTACATGGATGATAGTAGAATGAAGGGTAGGTAGGTCAAAGGTTCGGCACAACATCGTGGGCCGAAGGGCCTGTACTGTGCTGTACTGTTCTATGTTCTATGTTCAATAGTCAAGGGTATTCAAAGTCTATAGGCCGCCAAAGAGTTGCCTCACTGTAGGACAAAGTACAAATCAGAAATAATGGAGGCGTGTAAGAAGGGCGCTACAATTGTCATGGGTGATTTTAATCTGCATATTGACTGGACAAATCAGATTAGCAGAGGCAACATGGAAGACGAACTTGTAGAGTGCATCAGGGATTATTACTTACAGAAATATGTTGCAGAACCTGCCCGGGAACAGGCTATTTTAGATCTAGTAATGTGCAATGAGGTAGGATTAATAAGAGATATCGTAGTTAAGGATCCCCTAGGGGGCAGCGATCACAACATGGGTAGAATTTCAAATTCAGTTTGAGGGCGAGCAACTTGGGTCCCAAACCAGTGTCCTCAACTTAAACAAGGGCAATTACAGAGGTATGAAGAAAGAGTTGTCTAAAGCGGGCTGGCAAAATAGACTAAGGGGAAGGTCAGTGGATGAGCAGTGGCAGACATTTAAGCAGATATTTCATAACACTCAGCAAAAATTTATCCTGGTCAAAAAGGAGGACTCGATGAGAAGGATGAACCACCCGTAGTTAACAAAGGCGGTCAAGGAGAGTATCCAATCAAACACTAGGGCCTACAAAGTGGCGAAAACTAATGGTAGGCCAGAGGATTGGGAATTTTTTTTTTTAGGAACCAGCAGCAGATGACTAAAAAGCTAATTAAGAGAGAGAAAATTCATTACGAAAGTAAATTGGCAAGAAATAAAAAAAAACAAACAGCAAGAACTTCTACGGGTATATGAAAAGAGGGTAGCTAAAGTGAGCGTGGGACCCTTGGAAGATGCGACTGGAGAATTGCTAACAGGGAACAGGGAAATGGCAGATAATTTAAACCAATATTTTACATCTGTCTTCACGGTGGAGGACATTCTAAACATTCCACAGATATCAGATAAGCAAGGAGCTAATGGGAAGAAAGATCTTGTAACAATCTCTATCACAAGGGACAAAGTATTTGGCAAACTAATGGGACAAAAGGCAGACAAATCGCCAGGACTTAACGGCCTGCATCCAAGGGTTTTAAAGGAAGTGGCTGCAGAGATAGCGGAGGCATTGGTTGAAATATTCCAGAACTCACTGGATTCCGGGAGGATCCCAGCGGATTAGAAAACTGCTAATGTGATGCCCCTGTTCAAGATGGGAGGGAGACAAAAGGCAGGAAACTATAAGCCAGTCAGCCTAACATCGATCGATGGGAAAATGTTACAGTCCATTATTAAAGGGAGAAATAGCAGGACATTTAGAAAAGCTTCACGCAATCAAACAGAGTCAACATGGTTTTGTGAAAGGGAAATCATGTTTAACAAATTTTCCAGGGTTCTTTGAGGATAGAACAAGCAGAGTTGATAAAGGGGAACCAGTAGATGTAGTGTATTTGGATTTCCAGAAGGCATTCGATAGGGCGTCACATAAAAGATTATTGAACGAGATAGGAGCTCATGGTATTGGGTGATTTTATTAGCCTGGATTGAGGATTGGTTAACACGCAGAAGACAAGAGTCGGGATTAATGGGCCTTTTTCAGGTTGGAAAAACGTAACGAGTGGAATGCCACAAGAATCAATCCTAGGGCCTCAATTATTTACTACCTAAATTAATGACTTGGAAGAGGGGGCAGAGTGTAATATATCCAAATTTGCTGACGATACAAAAATAGATGGGAGGGCATGTTGTGATGAGGACATAAGGAATCTGCAAGGGGATATAGATAGGTTAAGTGGGCAAAAACTTGGCAGATGGAGTTCAATGTAAGAAAGTGTGAGGTCATGCACATTGGGAGGAAGAAACAAAAGGCAGACTATTAACTAAATGGAGAGACTCCCAAAAAGTGCAGCCCAGAGGGATGTGTGTGTTCTTATGCACGAAACACAAAAGGTTAGCATGCAGGTGCAGCAAGTAATTAAGAAGGCAAATGGAATTTTGGCCTTTACTGCTAGGGGGTTGGAGTTTAAAAATAGGGAAGTCTTGTTACAACTCGACAGGGTGTTGGTGAGGCCGCACCTGGAGTACTGTGTACAATTTTGGTCCCCATATTTAAGAAAAGATATACCGGCAGTGGAGGCAGTTCAAAAGAGATTCACTAGGCTGATTCCTGGGATGAAGGGGTTGACTTATCAAGAACGGCTGAACAGGTTAGGCCTTTATTCATTAGAGTTTAGAAGATTAAGGGGTGATTTTATTGAAACATACAAAATTGAGGGGGCTTGACAGGGTAGATGTTGAGAAGATGTTTCTACTCGTGGGGGAATCTCGAACAAGGTGACATAGTTACAGAATAAGGGGACACTTATTTAAAACTGAGATGCGAAGGAATTTCTTCTCAGAATGTAGTGAATGTCTGGAATTCTCTACCCCAGAGAGTTGTGGAGGCTAGATCACTGAATGTATTTAAAGAGGAGGTAGATAGATTTTTGAAATATCGGGGAGTTGAGGACTATGAGGAGCCGGCAGGAAAGAGGAGTTGAGGTCTGGGGCAGATCAGCCATGATCTTACTGAATGGCGGGGCAGGCTTGAAGGGCCGAATGGCCTACTCCAGCTCCTATTTCTTATGTTATGATCCCAGCACTGGCACCCAGCATTCCCACTGCCGATCCCAGCACAGGCACCCAGGACACCTAGTGCCAATCCCAGCACTGGTAACATAGAAAATAGGAGCAATAGGCCATTCGGCCCATTGAGCCTGCTCCACCATTCATTATGATCATGGCTGATCATCCAACTCAGTAGCCTGTTCCCGTTTTTCCCCCATATCCTTTGATCCCTTTAGACCCAAGAGCTATATCTAACTCCTTCTTGAAAATATACAATGTTTTAGCCTCAACTGCTTTCTGTGGTAGCGAATTCCACAGGCTCACCACTCTCTGGGTGAAGAAATTTATCCTCATCTCAGTCCTGAAAGGTTTACCCCGTATCCTTAGACTATGACCCCTGGTTCTGGACTCCCCCACCATCGGGAACATCCTTCCTGCATCTGCCTGGTCAAGTCCTGTTAGAATTTTATAGGCTTCTATGAGGTCCCCCCTCACTCTTCTGAACTCTAACGAATATAATCCTAACCAACTCAATCTCTCCTCATAAGTCAGTCCTGCCATCCCAGGAATCAATCTGGTAAACCTTCGCTGCACTCCCTCCATAGAAAGAACATCCTTCCTCAGATAAGGAGACCAAAACTGCACACAATATTCCAGGTGTGGTCTCACCAAGGCCCTGTATAATTGCAGCAAGACATCCCTGCTCCTGTACTCGAATCCTCTCGCTATGAAGGCCAACATAGCATTTGTCTTTTTTACCGCCTGTTGCACCTGCATGCTTACCTTCAGTGACTGGTATACGAGAACACCCAGGTCTCGCTGCATATTCCCCTCTCTCAGTTTATAGCTGTTCAGATAATAATCTGCCTTCCTGTTTTTGCTACCAAAGTGGATAACCTCACATTTATCCACATTATACTGCATCTGCCATGCATTAGCCCACTCACTCAACTTGTCCAAATCACCTCGAAGCCTCTCTGCATCCTCCTCACAACTCACCCTCCTACCCAGTTTTGTGTCATCTGCAAACTTGGAGATATTACATTTAGTTCCCTCATCTAAATCATTAATATATATTGTGAATAGCTGGGGTCCTAGTCCGATCCCTGCGATACCCCATTAGTCACTGCCTGCCATTCGGAAAAAGACCCATTTATCCCTACTCTTTGTTTCCTGTCTGCCAACCAATTTTCTATCCATCGCAATACAAAGAACAAAGAACAGTACAGCACAGGAACAGGCCATTCGGCCCTTCAAGCCTGTGCCGATCTTGATGCCTGCCTAAATTAAAACATTCTGCACTTCCGGGGTCTGTATCCATCTATTCCCATCCTATTCAGGTATTTGTCAAGATGCCTCTTAAACGTCTCTATGATACCTGCTTCCACCACCTCCCCCGGCAGCAAGTTCCAGGCACTCACCACCCTCTGTGTAAAGACCTTGCCTCGCACATCCCCTCTAAACTTTGCCCCTCTCACCTTAAACCTATGTCCCCTAGTAACTGACTCTTCCACCCTGGGAAAAAGCTTCTGACTATCCATTCTGTCCATGCCGCTCATAACTTTGTAAACCTCTATCATGTCACCCCTCCACCTCCGTCGTTGCAGTGAAAACAATCAGAGTTTATCCAACCTCTCCTCACAGCTAATACTCTCCAGACCAGGTAACATCCTGGTAAACCTCTTCTGTGCCCTCTCCAAAGCCTCCACGTTCTTCTGGTAGTGTGGCGACCAGAATTGCACGCAATATTCTAAGTGTGGCTAAACTAAAGTTCTGTACAGCTGCAGCATGACTTGCCAATTTTTATACTCTATGCCCCGACCGATGAAGGCAAGCATGCCGTATGCCTTCTTGACTACCTTATCCACCTGCGTGGCCACTTTCAGTGACCTGTGGACCTGTACGCCCAGATCTCTCTGCCTGTCAATACTCCTAAGGGTTCTGCCATTTACTGTATACTTCCCACTTGCATTAGACCTTCCAAAATGCATTACCTCACATTTGTCTGGATTAAATTCCATCTGCCATTTCTCCGCCCAAGTCTCCAACCGATCTATATCCTGCTGTATCCTCTGACAATCCTCATCACTGTCCGCAACTCCACCAACCTTTGTGTCGTCCGCAAACTTACTAATCACACCAGCTACATTTTCCTCCAAATCATTTATATATACTAAAAACAGCAAAGGTCCCAGCACCGATCCCTGCGGAACACCACTAGTCACATCCCTCCATTCAGGAAAGCACCCTTCCACTGCTACCCTCTGTCTATGATCTAATACTACCCCCAATCCCATGCGCTTTAATTTTACATGCTAATTTCTTATGTAGGACTTGGTCGAAAGCCTTCTGAAAGTCCAAATAAATCGTATCCACTGGCTCACCCTCATCAACTCTACTAGTTACAAGAATTCTAGTAGATTTGTCAAGCATGATTTCCCTTTCGTAAATCCATGCTGACTCTGCCTGATTCTACCACTGTTCTCCAAGAGCTCTGCTATAAAATCTTTGATAATGGACTCTAATTTTCCCCACTACCGATGTCAGGCTGACTGGTCTATAATTCCCTGCTTTCTCTCTACCTCCCTTTTTAAATAGTGGGGATACATTAGTTACCCTCCAATCTGTAGGAACTGTGCCAGGGTCTATAGAATCTTGGAAGATGACCACCAATGCATCCACTATTTCTAGGGCCACTTCCTTAAGTACTCTGGTATGCATACCATCAGGCCCTGGGGATTTATTGGCCTTCAATCCCATCAATTTCCCCAGCACCATTTCTCTACTAATACTGATTTCTTTCAGTTCCTCTCTCTCACTAAGCCCTGTGTTCCCCAACATTTCTGGTATGATATTTGTGTCCTCCTTTGTGAAGACAGAACTAACGTATGCATTTAGTTGGTCAGCCATTGTTCCCCATAATAAATTCCCCTGTTTCTGACTGTAAGAGATCTACATTTGTCTTCACCAATCTTTTTCTCTTCACATGACTGTATAGAAACTTTTACAGTCAGTTTTTATGTTCCCTGCAAGCTTGCTCTCGTCCTCTATTTTCCCCTTCTTAATCAATCCCATGGTCCTGAATTCTTTGCTGAATTCTAAACTGCTTCCAATCCTCAGGTCTGTTGTTTTTCCTGGCAAATTTATATGCCTCTTCCTTGGATCTAATGCTATCTCTAATTTCCCTTGTTAGCCATGGTTTGGCTACCTTTCCTGTTTTAATTTTGTACCAGACAGGGATAAACAATTGTTACAGCTCATCCATGCGCTCTTTAAATGTTTGCTGTTGCCAAACCACCATCATCCCTTTAAGTAACGCTTCCCGATCGGTCATAACCAACTCGTGCCTCATACCTTCGTAGTTTCCTTTACTAAGATTCAGGACCCTTGTCTCAGAATCAACTACGTCACTCTCCATCCTGATGAAGAATTCTATTATATTCTGGTCTCTTGTCCCCAAGGGGTCTCGCACAACTAGATTGCCAATTATTCCTCTCTTATTACACAATACCCAGTCTAAGATGGCCTGTTCTCTAGTTGGTTCCTCAACGTATTGGCCCAGAAAACCATCCCGTATACACTCCAAGAATTCCTCCTCTATGGTATTGTGACTAATTTGATTTGCCCAATCTATATGCAGATTAAATTCACCCTTAATTACAGATGCTCCTTTAATCGCATGCTTCTCTAATTTCCTGTTTAATGCCATTCCCGACATCACCACTGCAGTTTGGGGGTCTATATCCAACCCCCACTAACGTTTTTTGTCCTTAGTGTTTCTCAGCTCTACCCATACAGATTCCACATCGTCAGAGCTAATATCTTCCCTCACTATTGCGTTGATTTCCTCTTTAACCAGCAATGCAACTCCATCGTCTTTTGCTTTTTGTCTGTGTTTTCCTAAATACTGAATACCCCTGGATGTTCATTTTCCATCCCTGGTCACCTTGCAGCCATGTCTCCGTAATCCCAACTATATCATACCCGTTTACATCTATTTGCATCGATTAATTACATCGATTAATTTATCCACTTTATTGCAAATGCTCCGCACGTTAAGGCACAAACCCTTAAGGCTTGTCTTTTTAACATTACTTGCCCCCTTCCCACTATTTTTCACTGTGGCCCTGCTTGATTCTGGCCCTTGATTTCTCTGCCTATCACTTTTCTTATTCCCCTTGCTGTCTTTTGTTCTTGTCTTTGATCCCCCGCCTCTGACTCCTTGCAAAGGTTCCCATCCCCCTGCCATTTTAGTTTAAACCCTCCCCAACCACTCTAGCAAATACTCCCCCTAGGACATCAGTCCCGGTCCTGCCCAGGTGTAACCCGTCCAGTCTGTACTGGTCCCACCTACCCCAGAACCGGTCCCAATGCCCCAGGAATCTAAAACCCTCCCCCTCACACCATCTCTTCAACCACATATTCATGCGATATATCCTGCTATTTCTACTCTGACACGTGGCACTGGTAGTAATCCTGAGATCACTACCTTTGAGGTCCTACTTTTCAACTTACTTCCTAGCTCCCTATATTCTTTTAGGACCTCATCCCTTTTTTTACCTATGTCGTTTGTACCAATGTGTACCACGACCACTGGCTGTTCACCCTCCCCCTTCAGAATGTCCTGTAACCACTCTGAGACATCCTTGACCCTAGCACCAGGGAGGCAGCATACCATCCTTGAGTCTCTTTTGCAGCCACAGAAACGCCTATCTATTCCCCTTACAATTGAATCCCCTATAACTATTGCATTCCCACACTTTTTACTCCTCCCTTGTGCAGCAAAGCCAACCATGGTGCAACAAATTGGGCTGTTGCTGCTTTCCCGAGAGGCCATTCCCCCCAACAGTATCCAAAGCAATATACCTGTTTTGCAGAGGAATAGCCACAGGAGATTCCTGAACTGCCTGCCTAGTCCTCTTGCTCTGCCTGGTGGTCACCCATTCCCCTCCTGCCTGTGGGGTCTGAGCCTGCGGTGTGACCACCTCTCTATACATGCTATCCACGATACTCTCTGCCTCGTGGATGTTCCACAGTGTCCCCAGCTGCTGCTCCAGCTCCGAAACCCGGGTATCCAGCACTCACAGTGCCAATTCCAGCACTGGTACCCAGCACTCCCAGTGCCAATCCCAGCACTGTCACCTGGCAGTTCCAGTGCCACTTCCAGCACTGGCACCCAGCACCCCCAGCGCCATTCCCACACTGGTAACCCGGAACTCCCAGTGCCATTCCCAGCACTGGTACCCCGTGACACCCACAGGTGAGGTACAGCAAATCTTAAAAGCACAGTATTGCTCCCAGTGCTCATTTACTCCCAACCTCAACAGCAGTGGTGATCTGTCAATTTCTCCATGTCTCACAGTCCTTCAGTTTCTCCCAAGAGCCTCCCATTTTTAATATCTATGAGAAATGAGCTTTATAGAGAGGAGGTGTAGTGGTAATGTCACTGGATGAGCAATCCAGAGTCATAGAGTTATACAGCACAGAAACAGGCCCTTTGGCCCATCGTGTCCATGCCAGCCATCAAGCACCTAACTATTCTAATCCCATTTTCCAGCACTTGGCCCGTAGCCCTGTATGCTATGGTGTTTCAAGTGCTCATCTAAATACTTCTTAAATGTTGTGAGGGTTCCTGCCTCTACCACCTCTTCAGGCAGTGCGTTCCAGGAGCCAACCAACCTCTGGGTGAAATTTTTTTTCCTCAAATCCCCTCCAAATCTCCTGCCCCTTACCTTAAATCTATGCCCCCTGGTTATTGACCCCCCTCCGCTAAGGGAGAAAGTTTCTTCCTATCTAACCTATCAATGTCCTTCATAATTTTGTATATCTCAATCATGTCCACCTCAGCCTTCTCTGCTCTAAGGAAAACAACCCGAGCCTTTTCAGTCTCTCTTCATAGCTGAAATTCTCCAGCCCAGGCAACATCCTGGTGAATCTCCTCTGCACCCTCTCCAGTGCAATCACATCCTTCCTGTAGTGTGGTGCCCAGAACTGTACACAGTACTCCAGCTGTGGCCTAACTAGCGATTTATACAGCTCCATCATAACCTCCCTGCTCTTATAGTCTG
This sequence comes from Heterodontus francisci, assembly GCF_036365525.1. NCBI lineage: Eukaryota > Metazoa > Chordata > Chondrichthyes > Heterodontiformes > Heterodontidae > Heterodontus > Heterodontus francisci. The sequence goes on from NC_090413.1 coordinate 6,886,784, forward strand.
TGCCTCGGCTGATAAAGGCAAGTATCCCATATGCCTTCCTAACCACCTTATCTACCTGTGCTGCTGCCTTCAGTGATCTATGGACAAGTACACCAAGGTCCCTCTGACCATCTGTACTTCTGAGGGTCCTAGCATCCATTGTATATTCCCTTGCCTTGTTAGTCCTCCCAAAATGCATGACCTCACACTTCTCAGAATTAAATTCCATTTGCCACAGCTCATCCCATCTTACCAGTCTATCAATATCGTCCTGTAATCTGAGGCTTTCTTCCTCACTATTTACAACACCACTAACTTTCGTGTCATCTTGTGAACTTACTGATCATACCTCCTATATTCACGTCTAAATCATTAATGTACACTACAAACAGCAAGGGTCCCAACACCGATCCCTATGGTACACCACTGGTCACAGGCTTCCACTCGCAAAAACTACCCTTGACCATCACCCTCTGCCTCCTGCCACTAAGCCAATCTTGGATCCAATTTGCCAAATTGCCCTGGATCCCATTGGTTCTTACCTTCTTAACCAATCTCCCATGCGGGACTTTATCAAAAGCCTTAGTGAAGTCCGTGTAGACTACATCAACTGCTTTACCCTCATCTACACATCCAGTCACCACCTCGAAAAATTCAATCAAGTTAGTTAGACACGATCTCCCCCTGACAAAGCCGTGCTGACTATCCCTGATTAATCCCTGCCTCTCCAAGTGGAGATTAATCCTATCCCTCAGAATTTTTTCCAATTGTTTCCCAACCACTGATGTTAGACTCACCAGCCTGTAATTACCTGGTTTATCCTTGCTACCCTTCTTGAATAACGTCACCATATTCGCTGTCCTCCAGTCCTCTGGTACTTCTCCTGTGGCCAGAGAGGATTTGAAAATGTGTGTCAGAGCCCCTGCTGTCTCCTCCCTTACCTCACATAACAGCCTGGGCTACATCTCATCTGGGCCTGAGGATTTATCCACTTTTGAGCCTGCTAAAACAGCTAATATTTCCTCCCTTTCAATACTAATATGTTCATGTATATCACAATCCCCCTCCCTGATCTCTACACCTACATTGTCCTTCTCCATAGTGAACACAGATGAAAAGCAATCATTTAAAACTGCACCTATGTCCTCCGGCTCCAACACAGATTGACACTTTGGTCCCTAATCGGCCCCACTCTTTCCCTGGTTATCCTCTTGCCCTTAATATGCTTATAAAACGCCTTAGGATTGTTTCCTTCATCTTGCCTGCCAGTGTTTTTTCATGTCCCCTCTTCGCTCTCCTAATTACTTTTTTTTAGTACCCCCCCCCTTACACTTTCTATACTCCTCTAATGCCTCCGATGTTTTCAGCATTCCGAATCTGCCATAAACCTCCCTTTTTTTTCCTGGTCCAATCCTCTCTACCCCTCGACATTCAGGGTTCCCTGGTGTGGGATCGATATTCCACCCCCACCCCGCCCCCCTCCCCCAAGGGACCCCAACCCCCAAGGACACTCGTACTGTGAATATGAGCCAAACCTCAACACAAAGCACACAGAGGCAGGCTGCATTCCGATGAGTCAATTTTCAAACATCCGAACATCACAACAGAACTGATACTGTAAAAGGATTGGAATTTGGGACATTATCATAACAGTGACACAGCATAACTGCCATTATGATTGGGGAGGCCATTGTTGCAACTAACTGGCCCCAGAGCAGAGCATTCACTCCTGTCAAGACAGGAGAGAAACCTCTTTCATGGATATTAGCTTTGGAGCCTGGATTACCTCACCTTGGTGAAGTTCATTGTTCTTGGTCAGGGAAATCACATCAGCACTAAATGGATCTGTCTGGACCAGGCAGATAACAGAGGGAAGGGATTAAAAGATGCTAAGTGCTGACCATCCAGCAGGATGGCTTCAGGAGATGTGTTCATGATATGACAGTAAGGATCATCATAAAAAAGGACAAGATGGAAGGGTTTAGCTCTGCAGTTATGTGGAGGAGGACGGGGACTGGTCATCTCAGGTCCAGGCCTACAATCAACATTGGTAATGACCAGCCGTGTGGGTGATTCTAAGTTTTTCAGTCAAATCTTGAAGGGGTATGTACTGTGGGGACTGCAGTCGAGAAGGAGGGTCAGGAACGGTCAACCAGGCTCGTGGACCTACAATTCTCACCGGAAGGACCAATCGCATGGAGGATTGTAAGTTATCAGCCAAATCCAAGGGGTATTTGAGGCTGTGAGTTTTCAAACAATTTTAAGTGTAGCAACCAAATCCTGGGAGGGTTTGTGTTTTGAATTGAGTGAATTTAGGGCAGAAATGTGGAGTTTTGCCTGTGTTTTTTTTTCCCAAAAAGGTTTATTTTATAAGTCATAGTGACTTGTGTGTTTGGGTAAGCACCAAGGTTGAATCGTGGAGAGATTTAAATCAGACTAACCAATCAAGGTGTCATGTGGTGTCCTTTAAATTAGTTTAGAGGTCTTTCTAACAAGCTGTTAGGAGGGTTTTTGTTTTTTTAAATAAATAAATTTGTGGTTCAGCCTAATCCTGTGTCATGTGCAATTTTGTTCTTGTAATTCCCAAAGTCCAAGAACTGTAGTAAGGGGGTACGGGAACGGAACCTCTCACACTGGACTTGTTGGCCCAAGCTAAAGCTCTGGGGACATAGTTTCGAATCCCACCATGGCAGATTGTGAAATACGAATGAATAAAAATCTGGAGTTAAAAGCTAGTCTAATGGTGATCATGAAACCATTGTCGATTGTTGTAAAACCCATCTGGTTCTCTATTGTCCTTTTGGGAACAAAATATGCTGCCCTGGCCTGGCCTACATGTGACTCCAGACCCACAGCAATGCGGTTGACTCTTAAATGCCCTCTGAAATGGTCTAGCAAGCCACTCAGTTGTTCAAGGGCAGTAAATGCTGGCCTAGCCAGGGACGCCCACATCCCACGAACAAATAAAAAAAAGTGGCGATTCCAACGACTGGGAGAGAGATTAAGAACAGCAAAGGGATACAATTCCTCTATTCTGGAATTGTCTGTTTGGACTGGTACACTGTCAAAGTCACTCCATTATGCAAGTAGGATGGAACAGAGAATGCAGATATGGGGTAGTTATGGGAATTTGTTATTCGGGACAGAGTAACTGAGCATTTGGACAAATATGAGCTGATCAGAGAGCTCATATGAGAGCCGGCATGGATTTGTAAAGGGTACCTATGTCTAATGAAACTAGTCAAATTTTTCGAGGGGGTAACAAATCTGGTAGATAAGGGACAAGGTCTATGGATTTTATCTATATAGAGTTCCAGAAGGCATTTGACAAGTTTCAGTACAAGAGACTTTTAACAAAAATAAAACCACATGAAATGGAGGCAATGTATTTGTTGGCTATGGAATTGGTTATGAGGCAGAAGACAGAAAGTAGGGATAATAGGTATGTACTCAAATTAGCAGGATGTGTCTAGTGGCCTCAGCTTTTCACTATATTTATCAATGACTTAGACAAAGGAATTGACAACTGTATCCAGGTTTGCCGATGACGCCAAGTTAGGGAGCACCGTAAATAGTGTAAATGAGAGCAGAAAGTTGCAAAGGGACAGTGATAGATTAAGTGAGTGGGCAAAACTATGGCAGATGAAGTTCAACATGGCAAGTGACACTTTGGACCCAAGACAGATCACAGCATTATCCTAAATGGTGAGAAGTGAGGGATCGTGGATGAGCAGAGAGATTTAATGCTCTAAGTGCAGAAATCACTAAAAGCTAGTGGATAGTTACAAAAAGTAATTTTAAAAGCTAATGGAATGGTGGCCTTTATCTCAAGAGAGCTACAAAAAAAGCTCTGGTCAGACCTCATCTGGAGTACTACATTCAGTTCTGAACACTGGCCTGGGAGGGGGTACAGTGCAGATTCACCAAAATGATACTGGGATTAAAAAGGGTTAAGCTATGTGGCCAGCTTGGATCGACTAGACTTGTATTTCCTAGAATATCAAAGAATAAGGAATGATCTAAATGAGGTGTTTAAAATGATTAAGGGATTTGATAAGGTAGATAGAAAGAAACTGTTTCCTCTGGTGGGAGAGTCCAGAACAGTCACAATCAGGGCACAATCTTAAAATTAAAGCTAGGCCATTCAGGGGCGATGTCAGGATGCACTTCTTCACAAAGGGTAGCAGAAATCTGGAACTCTCTCCCCTAAAAAGCTTTTGAAGTTGCGTGGTGCTGTTTGATGGGCAAGGGGAGAGTTCGGGGGGGTTGCTGGTGTGGCAGTTAAAAATTTCAAAACTCAAGCCGATAGATTTTTGTTCAGAAAGGGGATTACAGGATACAGAACCAAGGTAGGTAGGTGGAGTTCAGATACCGATCAACTATAATCCAACTGAATGGTGGAACAGACACGAGGAGCAGAATGGCCTACTCCTGTTCCTGCATTCCTAATGCATTCCTAGTGCAATGGTCGTAAGAGAGAAATGGGGAACCACTATTTTGGTAAAATGGAATACTGACAAGTTAACTCTGCTTTGTGGGATGGAGACCAGTTACAGCCCAATCACATCTCAAACAATATACATGAAGCACAAATATCAGCTGGTATGTAACTTACCTGCCCTCCTATCGTTAGGTACCCAGTCTGTTTCATAATCTCCTGCAGCTTCTGCTCAATCTCTATACTGCGAATAGAAACACAATATATGATTACGGACACTGAGGAATTCAGGAAACTAAAATTATTAAACAGCAGCCTCTTTGCCCAAAACGTAGGTACAATCCCTGCCTCCCACATACAACACATTACCCCATCAATGTCCTGCCAAAACAGCTTGTAAGAAATAACTAATTCAGCGTAACTCCACAGAACTCCACTCATCAGCACGCTGCACATCACCCTCAGGACAGGCCTGGTTATCAATTATCTCGCCCTGGGCTATTCTAGAATCTCAGCACTGGAAGAAACCTGCCTTAAGGCCAAACATTGAAGGCTCCCCGCCTATCTACACATTCGATCACCTGGCTTGCCTCAAAAATCACTAACATGGGGGCCTCAGATATGGGATACTAGAATGAAAGCTTTTATGTTGGAGAAAAGAAGAATGGGACATGATTCAGGCCTGTAAATGCTGAGAGACAGAGAAAATATAGTTGTACGAAAGCTGGATTTGTTAAGTACAGACAAAAGAGCCATTTCTGCTCATCTATCTCATTCTTCCATCAATATCCTCAATTTCCCCATCACAGCACATTCCTGCTTTTAGAGTTTTTGTCTCCATTACCGTATCTACAGCCCATTCCAGGAATTGGTGACTTTGTGAGGAAGTGCTTCCTGACTTCAGTTCTGAACTTTCTGTTACCAATGTTTACACATTTCCCATGATTTAACAGAATTAACCCAACGTCCCATAATATCCACCTACTCGCATGATAAATGCTTTTTCTTACCCATCCTCATAACCAAGTGCTCCATCTCTGGAGATCAACCTCACATCCCTTCTCTGCATCGCTTACAGGGCTTGAATATGCTCTTAGTCAGGTCTCAAGGTTGATCAAGCTTTCAACCATCAGCCTCCCATCCTGGCCAAGTGAATATTATGCATTCTTCTATATTCTTTAGAGACAGTAATAATAGATTCTACCTTTGATTTGTGCTCCAGCTGTCCTGGATTTAAAGAGGAATGAAGTACTGCTAGTTTATTTGAAAGAGTGAAACACTGTCTTTTTCTTACCTTTCCATGCTCTTCTGTAGCAGGTACTGAGGCTGTGGGAGGCTGAGCATATGCCGAGGGCGTGAAGGGGGCGGGTGATGTTGTGGTGAGGTTTCTGATGAAGATGATCGGCTGCCAGCATCATTTGCTAATGGAAGCTGAAGAGCTGAAAACAAATAAACGCTACTATTACATTAAACACCAACGCCTTCCCACCACAAACTCTGCTGACAGCGAAACCCCCTACCACTTAGTCACCTCCAGGGTTCCTCCTGGCCACTGGCAAATCCAGGCTACAAACACTGCAGGTTTTTAGCATAAGAGCAAATATAAACAGGGATCAAGAGTCAGGATGTGACCAGAACTAACAAAACACAGACCCACAACTGGCAACTTGGCACATTAATGATCAAGCCCAAGCTGGCAATGAAGGGAGCGAGATGGAGAAATGTGGGTGTACGGAGCATAAAATGCGGGTCTTCCCGCAATAAAGTAACAAACTGGAAGAACACTCAGCCACTCTCTCACACCTCCCAGTGGTCAGCTGCAGAGAGGCACTGTCAGACCTCCAAGCTCACCTGCTTGCCCCTGGGGTGGGAGGGTGGGGGCATAAAGGGGAGAAAAGACATCAAAACTGAAGATGTTGACCACTTACAATAGCTGAAGATTCCAGTTTGCAACTGTCATTTCAAGGTCTGATTACAGCCATGTATGATAGACAATAGATGAACAGGGGATGTTCGATTACAGCCATTGCTTTCCCCTCCAATTTGGAATTGGTTAAATACCTGAAAAGCAGCAATTTGCAGGGCTATGGGGAAAGAGCAGGGCAGTGGATTTCTTTCAAAGAGGCAGCAGGCATGGGCATGATGGGCCAAATGGCCTCCATCTGTGCTGTATGATTCCATTCCCATCACTTATCCCTCCTGACCTGTAGCTGGTGTTAGTGCAGTGTTCCATTCTCAAGGCTGGCCTTGTGCACCCTGACCCAGGTAACCAATCTGTGCATGGGAATAAACAGTACATATGGCTAGCTCCGCTGACTCCACTGCTGTCCTCCCACAGGCTGGGCACACCTGCAACTCTGACAATAGTTACTGAACAGTAACATGGCTTGTAATGCCTTCTAGCCTAAAACTGCAAAGCTCAGCTGGAGGCCCTCACTGCTGAGCAGCAGATCAGGGATTTAGCCCTGGTCAATATCACATCACACAGTTTATTTACTCACCAGTGTACCTGGGTGGGAGGAGGCAAACTTTTACTAAATAGGGCTGAGGAACATAGCTTTAACTCTATTCAATAAAATTGATTCACTGAATTATGGGTTATTGGTGACAACTAGATCGCACAGCTTGGATACCGGATATAAAAACAAGAAATGCTGGAACCACTCAGCAGGTCTGGCAGCATCTGTGGAAAGAGAAGCAGAGTTAACGTTTCGGGTCAGTGACCCTTCATCGGAATTGGATACCGGATCACAGTTTACACCTGGCACGATGTAGAAATATGCCAGAGAGCAGGGTAACAGGGAGCGGGATGGGGGAAAACAGGGAGTGAGGGGGGGGGAAAGAGAGGGAGGGGGTGGAGGAAAAGAGAGTGGGGGGGGGGGGGGAAAAGAGAGGCGGCGGTGGAGAAAAAGGGAGTGGGGGGGGGGGGGAGAAGAGAGGGGGATGGGGGGGACAGAGAGCAAAGGGGAAGGGGGGGGGACAACAGAGAGCCAACAGGGGGGTGGCGGGGGAGAAACAGAGAGCCAAGGGGCGGGGGGGAACAGAGAGCCAAGGGGCGGGGGGGAACAGAGAGCCAAGGGGCGGGGGGGAACAGAGAGCCAAGGGGCGGGGGGGAACAGAGAGCCAAGGGGCGGGGGGGAACAGAGAGCCAAGGGGCGGGGGGGAACAGAGAGCCAAGGGGCGGGGGGGAACAGAGAGCCAAGGGGCGGGGGGGAACAGAGAGCCAAGGGGCGGGGGGGAACAGAGAGCCAAGGGGCGGGGGGGAACAGAGAGCCAAGGGGCGGGGGGGAACAGAGAGCCAAGGGGCGGGGGGGAACAGAGAGCCAAGGGGCGGGGGGGAACAGAGAGTGGGTGGAGAACAGAAACCAAGGGGGTGGGGACAGAGAGGCGGGGTGGATGACACAGAGAGAGTGTGTGCTGCACTACAATCCATCTCAGTGCACACACTAGTGTCTCACATCATCTCTCTCTCAAACAGCTGGTCTCTCACCACTCTCCCGTCTATCACTTCCCTCACTCTCACCCTACTCTACCCTGCCCCACTTTCCACAGCCCCTAACAGAAAACTGTCACTAATCTATAACCTCTTTCTCTATCAGTGGATCTGCTGCTGATCATTACAAAGTGAGCCCTGCTGGGAACACACGCATGTGGTCAGGATTAGGTCCAGCCCCCCAGGTCAATGAGCCCATCAGCACTAACCAGCTAGGCCAGCACATAAAGAACAGCCTCAGGCAGCCAGAATCAGCAAAGATTCAGGATTCAGCTCCTCCAGGAGAGATGGGAAGGATATGGTACAGCGTTGAGTGGTGAGAAAGAGTGAGAAGGAAGCGTAAGCCTCCAAATAGTTTTTAAAAATGGCCAAAATTTGCTAGCATCCATAGCTAATATCCAAAAAGAGCCAGCATTATTAAACTCACAAACTCAAGTCAGATTATTTCTGAACATCTACATACCATTCTGCATCGGGGGCCTCATTCTCCAGCCCATTTCACATGTGTCCCAAGCTGCCAGTCGTTTTGCCAAGGTAATCCATTTTACTGAACAGACTCAGATATTTGATAAATGTTGCAATGCTTGTAATTAACAACTATAAGATGGGGGTGACTATAACAGTAGGGGAAATGAGATCACACAGTCTGCAGGTTTAAAGTAATTTTATAATATACAACACATACAAACCAGGACAAGTCTTCGCCAATATCCTCTGTATTGTAAAATCTGAAAAGAAGATTATTCTGAATTGTAACAAAACTAGGCAAATTTATGATTCATTTTCCTATTTTCTAGTGCTTGTGAATATCTCAACGACTATATAATGATATTAGCAGGATCTCTCTCATTTCAGACTGGGACAACACATACTGATCCTGGCCAGTTAATGGAAGCCCAGGGCCAGGCTTTGACTAATGGAAACCCCTTCACAGTCCAAAGTAACATCATTTGACAAGTGAGATGGTGCAAGATCTTCATAAACAGATACAGTAAGGGATATATTATTGAAGGAAGGAAGATCTTGCATTTCTATGGCCATGACTACAAGATGTCCCAACTCACTTTACAGCCAATTAAGTACTTTTCTTAAGAATCATAGTCACTGTTGCAATGTAGGAAATACAGCACACAGCAAGATCCCATGAACAGCAATGAGATAATGACTAGATTATTTGTTTGAGGGATAAATATTTGCCAGGACACCGGGAAGAACTCCCCTGCTCTTCCAACAGTGCAGTGGGATATTTTACATCTACCTGAGAGGGCAGTTGACGTCTCAGTTTAATGTCTCATCTGAAAGATGGCACTTCTGACAGTGTAGCATTCCCTCAGTACTCCACTGAAAAGTCAGCTTAGAACTTGTGCTCAAGACTCTGAAATGGGAATTGAACCCACAACTTTCTGACTGAGAGGCGAGAAAGTTACCCACTGAGCCACGGCTGACACATATTCATGAAACTCATCTAAATATAGACCGTTTTAAGCAGGGGGAGGGCAAGAATAATTCTGTAATCAATAAATGTACAGTTTAGTTAACAATTTGTTAACAAATTAAATAAAATATTTGGGAGGAAATGACAAAATCAATGGCAACCAATGACTAAGCTAAACAAGGTTTCAAGGTTGAGAAACTGTGTCATGGTGACTGATCCATCCCATGACGCTTTTTCTTCCCTAACTACTGCTTCTAGAAAATAGAACATTCATTCATAAATTTGCACACATGTACATTTCTTTGCATTGTGAGGAGAGAAGGATAACAGTGCCATTCTATCTCTGTCATGCTACAGGATAAATTCCAAGACTGCATGCTGTGGTCATGCACAAGAGCAGCCATTTCAATAACTACAAGTAACATGCATCAGCCAGAGATCAGTCTCTCCAGTGTATGCTTGAGTGGTGAGTAAAACAATACTGTGAGGATAACAAGTAGAGAGGAGGAGATAGGCAAACAGAGAGGCAAAGAGTATTCACAACAGGAGACAGAAACAAGGTGAAGGAGGAGTGAAAGATTGGAAAAATGAAGAACAGAATGACGAGAGATAACGAGACCAACAAAAGTGAATAGAGAGAAAAACGATGAGAAAAAATAGGAAGGAGGAGAAATGTAGAAAAAAAACTGCAGAAAGGAGAGATAATTCCAAGAACATGGAAAGCACAACAGCATGGAGACAAAGTATAAATCAGCAAAAGGGAGGAAAGAAAGAAAGATAGGTGCATATGATAAATAAGAGATTTGGTACCTGCTCGTTGGGATGGGGCAGGAGCAGGGCTTAGAGTGATCACTATAACTGGATCAGGAAAAGGAAAATCGCATAAATCATAATGTATCAAAACTTTGGCATAAACACAAAACAATTATTAACGGGTAAATTAAATCCATTCAGGAATGAAATCAACAATGAAACAAAGGAGCTGAGTGACAGGCAAAAGGCGAATGGGATGGATTCACAGCACTGAAGTCTCTGCACCTCACAGCAGGACCCTGGAACAGTGTAGAAAACTACACAGGAGATCAGGCGCCAGTAACTGAACAATCTGCTCATCGCAAAGTACTATCAATTTCTAACTGGGACACTGCCTCTCACCCCCTCTAATGCTCAGATTGTGAAAAGCACTCCTGAAACTGCTGCTTTAATTGCAGAACATCGTTCCAAGCTCATTTTAAACACAATGCAACATACCAGTTCATTTTAACAAAAGATACCATTTGTAATTCCTTTCCATAACAAAGTTAAATATTTCTCCACAAAACCTGTTTTATTTATTGAGAAGATTTAGAACTTGATTCAGAAGTCAAGAAATTACTACATAATTCTGTTAAAATTAGATTTTTTTAAATTATTAATTTCACACAGATGTCATCCCCTGGTGTTTAAATGCAAAAGTAGATCAAGAACATGTAATAGAAGAGAAACAGAAAGGATGTGTGATGAATCGCATTAGCTGCACTCGAGTGGCTCCTTATAGCTCAATGCCAGTCTACACACCTTTCCATAAGACATGCGCACAGATAAACACACACACACACACACAGCGCTGTGACGCTTAGAATTTACTTCCAGGATCAGTGGCTAAGGTAGAAACTGTGTCAACATTTAAGATTATACTATATAGAGGGTTTAAGAAAAAGGGTTTCAAGGATATGGGAACATAGTGGATAAATGTGCTTTGGAATATTTGCTCGTGTGGAGTTGGGTCAAGGCCAACATAGACTGGTTGTGTGGAATGGCCGGTTTCCATATTCTAACTTCTACCCATCTCCTATATTAACAGTAATACACACATGTTCACACCACCTGCACACTAATACATACACATACGCGAATGGTAGCATAGTGGTAATGTTACTGGACTAGCAATCCAGAGGTGCGGTCTAATGTTCCAGAGAAGCAAGTTCAGATCTCACCATAGCACCTGAAGGAATTTAAATTCAATTAATTAATAAATCTGGAATAAAAAGCTAGTCTCAGCAATGACAATTATGAAACTCCCAAATTGTCCTAAATACCCATCTGGTTCACTAATGCCCTTCAAGGAAGGAAATTCGATGTCTTTACCCAGTCTTGCATACATGTGACTCCAGACCCACAGAATGTGGTTGACTCTTAGCAGCCCTCTGAAATGGCCTAGCCATTCAACTGCAGAACAGATTGCGACAGAAAAGTCCAATATGAATAAAACTGGATGGACCACTCAGTATCGGCCTAGGCACTGGAAACAACAAAAGCACACCCTGCCCAGTCAACCCTTCAAAGTCTTGTTCACCAACATCTGGGGACTTGTGCCAAAGTTGGGAGAGCTGTCCCACAGACTAGTCAAGCAACAGTCTGACATAGTCATACTTACAGCCAATGCCCCAGACTCCTCAATCACCATCCCTGGGTATGTCCTGGCAAGGCAGACCCACCAGAGGTGCCAGCATAGCAGTATACAGTTTGGAGACCTTGGAAGTGCTCAACGTTGGCTCTGAGCCCCATGAAGTGGCAATGGCATCAGAGCGAACATGGGCAAGGAAACCAGATAAATCAGTACTCCTCCATTATGAACACCAACTGGAAGAAGCGCGAAGGGTAGCAAGGGCATAAAATTTACTCTGGATGGGGTACTTCAATGTCCAAGAGTGGCTCAGTCACACCATTACTGATCGAGCTGACAGGGTCCTGAAGGACACATCTGCCAGGCTGGGCCTGCGGCAGGTGGTAACAGAACTAATAAAAGGGAAAAACCTACTTGACCGCGTCCTCAGCAATCTACCGGTCACAGATGCATCTGTTCAAGACAGTATTAGTAGGAGTGACCATTGCTCAGTCCTTGAGATGAAATCCCATCTTCACACTGAGGACACCCTTCAGCGAGTTGTGTGGCACTACCATTGATAAATGGGATAAATTCAAAACAGATCTAGCAGCTCAAAACTGAGCATCCATGAGTTACCGTGGCCCATCAGCAGCAGCACAATCCACAATTTGGCCCACTAAATCCCTCACTCTACCATTACCATCAAGCCAGGAAACCAACCCTAGTTCAAGTGTAGGAGAGCATGCCAGAAGCAGCACCAGTCATACCTAAAAATGAGATACCAGCCTGGTGAAGCTACAACACAGGACTGGATGCATGCTAAATAGCGGAAGCAGCATACTATAAACAAAATTAAGCAATCCCGCAACTAACGGATCAGATCAAAGCCCTGCCACATCAAGTTGTGAATGGTGTTGGACAATTAAACAACTAAGCTGAGGAGGAGGCTCCACAAATATCCCCATCCTCAATGATGGGGGAACCCAGCAAGTCAGTGCAAAAGACAAGGCTTAGTGGATGATCTATCTTGGCCTCCTCCTGAGGTCCTCACCATCATAGATGCCAGTTTTCATCCAATTTGATTTACTTCAAGTGATATCATGAAATGTATGAACACACTGGATACAGCAAAGACTTTGGGCCTTGACAACATCCTGACTGTAGTACTGAAGACTTGTGTTCCAGAACTAGCTGTGCCCCTTGCCAAGCTGTTCAGTACAGCGACAACAGAGGCATCTGCCCGACAAAGTGAAAAATTGCCCAGTCAAGCTCTGTCCACAAAAAGCAGGACAAATCCAATCCGGCCAATTACTTCCCTATTAGTCTACTCTCAATCATCAGCAAAGTCATGGAAGGTGTTGTCAACAGTGCTATCAAGCAGCACTTAACCAGCAATATCCTGCTCACTGATGCTCAGTTGGGGTTCTGCCAGGGCCACACGGCTCCAAACCTCTTTACAGCCTTGGTTCAAACATGGACAAAAAAGGGCTGAATTCCAGAGGTGATGCCTTTGACATCAAGGAAGCATTTGACTGAGTGTGGCATCAAGGAGCCCTAGCAAAACTGGAGTCAATGGGAATCGGGGGAAAACTCTCCACTGGTTGGTGTCATACCTAGCACAAAGGAAGATGGTTGTGTTTCTTGGAGGCCAATCATCTCAGTCCCAGGATATCACTGCAGGAGTTCCTCAGGGTAGTGTCCTATGCCCAACCATCTTCAGCTACTTCATCAATGACCTTCCTTCAATCAGAAGTGGGGATGTTCACTGAAGACTGCACAATGCTCAGTACTATTTGCAACTCCTTTGATACTGAAGAAATCTGTATCTGCATGCAGCAAGACCTGGAGATGTGATTTAGCTAAAGTGGACTGGAAACAGCTATTTGAGGGTAAACCAGTGCCAGATCAGTGGGAGGCATTCAAGAAAGAGATTGTGAGGATTCAGAGCAACAACGTTCCCTTAAAGAAAAAGGATGGATCTAACAAATCCAGAGCCCCCTGGATCTCAAGGGGCTTAAAGGAGAGGATAAAGAAAGGGAAGCTAATGACAGATACCAAGGGCACAATACTGCAGAAAGTCTCGAGCAGTATGAAAATTGTAGGGGTGAAATTATAAAGGAAATCAGGAGAGGGCATGAAAAAATATTGGCAAATAAAAGCAAGGAAAACCCAAAGATTTTTTTATAAATACATAAGGAGCAAGAGGATAACTATAGAAAGAGTAGGGCCTATTCGCAGACATAAGAGTAACCTGTGTGTGGAGGCAGAAGACATGGGTATGGTTCCTAATGAATGCGTTTCGTCTGTTTACACAAAAGAGAGGGACGATACAGACATTGCAATCAGAGAGGAGGAATGTGAAATATTAAATGAAATTAACATGGTAAGAGTAGTAGTATTAAGGAGTTTAACAATTTTGAAAGTGGATAAATCCACAGGCCCAGATGAAATGTATCCTAGACTGTTAAGGCAAGCAACAGAAGAAATAGTGAAGGCTCTGACCATCATTTTCCAATCCTCTTTGGCTAGATATGTGGTGCCAGAGGACTGGAAGACAGCTAACGTTGTAGCATTGTTTAAAAAGGGATACACAAAGTACTCACAGGACAGTTAGCCTAACATCGGTGGTGGGTAAATTACTGAAAAAAATTCTGAGGGACAGGATAAACCTTCATTTAGAAAGACGCGGATTAATCAAAGACAGTCAGCACAGATTTATTAAGGGAAATCCATGTCTGACATGATTGAATTTTTCGAGAAGGTAACAAGGAGGGTTGATTAGGGTAGTTCATTTGACGTATTCTATATGATATACTGGTCACAGAAGTAAAAGCCAAGGTAAAGTGGCAAGTTGGATCCAAAATTGGCTCAAAAGGCAGGAAGCAAAGGGTAATGGTTGAGGAGTGTTTTTGTGACTGGAAGGTTGCTTCCAGTAGGGTTCCACAGGGCTCAGCACTAGATCCCTTGCTTTTTGTGGTATAGATCAACGATTTGGTCTTGAATGTAGTGGATATGATCAAGAAGTTTGCAGACAATACAACAATTGGTCATGTGGTTGATAATGAAGATGACAGCTGCAGACTGCAGGAAGATATCAATGGACCAGTCAGGTGGGCGGAACAGTGGCAAGTGGAGTTCAATCTGGAGTATGTGAGGTAATGCATTTGGAGAAGGCTAACAAGGCCAGGGAATATGCAATAAATGGCAGGATACTAAGAAGTGTAGAGAAACAAAGGGACTTTGGAGTGCAAGCCACAGATCCCTCAACACGCCTCGACAAGTGGATAAGGTGATGAAGGAGGCAGATGCGATACTTACCTTTATTAGTCGAGGCATAGTATTTAGGAGCCGAGAGGTGATGCTGGATGTATAAAGCACTGTTAGGCCACGGCTGGAGTACTGCGTGCAGCTCTGGTTACCACAGTATAGGAAAGATGGGATTCCACTAGAGAGGGTACAGAGGAAATTTACAACGTTGCCTGGACTGGAGAATTTTAATTATGAGGAAAAATTGAATAGGCTAAAGTTGTTTCTTTGGAAGAGAGGAGGCTGAGGGGAAAACTAATTGAAGTATATAAAATTATGAGGGGACTAGATAGAGTGCATAGGAAGGCCCCATTCAACTTGGTTGAGGGGTCCATAACCAAGGGGCATAGATTTAGGGTAAGATGTAGGAGGTTTAGAGAAGATTTGAAGGGAAAGTTTTTCACCCAGAGGGTGGCAGGGATCTGGAATTCACTGCCTGAAAGGCAGAGACCCTCTTAACATTTAAAAAGTACTTGGATATTCACTTGAAGTACTGTAACCTACAAGGCTAAGGACCAAGAGCTGGAAAGAGGGATTAGGCTGGATGACTACTTATTGGCCGGTGCAGATGGGCTGAATGGCCTCCTTTCGTGCTATAGGTTTCTATGATTCTATTCTAATTTCTATGACAACGTTCAGGCTTGGGCTGATAAGTGGCAAGGGTCATCGTGCCACACAAATTTTAGGCAATGACTATCTTCAACAAGACAGAATCTAAGCATCTCCCTTTGACGTTCAGCAGCCTTACTATTGTTGAATCCCCCAGGATGTTGATGCTATTACTATTAACCAGAAACATAACTGAACCAGCCATATAAATACTGTGGGTACAAGAGCATGTCAGAGGCTGGGAATTCTGATGAGAGTAACTCACCTCCTGGCTCCTCAAAGCCTGTCTACCATCTACAAGGCACAAGTCAGAAGAGTGACGGAAACCTCTCCACTTGCCTGGATGAATGCAGCTCAAACAATACTCAAGAAGTTCAACGCCATCCAGGACAAAGCAGCCCGCTTGACTGGCACCCCGTCCACCTTAAATATTTACTCCCTCCACCAGTGGTGTCCAGTGGCAGCAGTATGTGCAATCTACAAGATGCACGGCAGCAACTCACCAAGGCTCCTTCAACAGCACCTTTCAAACTCGTGACCTCTACTACCGAGAAGGATAAGGGCAGCAGATGCCTGGGAACACTACCACCTGCAAGTTCCCTTCCAAGTCACACACCATCCTGACTTGGAAATATATTGGCATTCCTTCACTGTCACTGGGTCAAAATCCTGAAAATCCTTCCCTAACAGCACTATGGGTGTACCTGCACCACATGGACTTCAGAGGTTCAAGAAGACAGCTCACTGCCAGCTTCTCTAGGGCAATTAGGGATGGGCAATAAATGCTGGCCTTTTCCCACATCCCATGAACGAATTTATGAAAGCACCTACATCAAGTCTACAGCACTAAACAGGCCATTCAGTCCACTGGTCTCTGCTGGTGTTTAGCCTCCTCCAACCCCTCTTTGCCCAAGTCCATGAGCATATCCTTCTATTCCTTTCTCCCTCATGTGCTTATCTAGCTTCACCTTAAATCCATCTATGCAATTTGCCTCAACTACTACTTGTGGTAGCAAGTTCCACATTCTAATCACAGCGAGTAAAGGAGTTTCTCCTAAATTCCCAATTGGATTTATTACTATCTTATATTTATGGCCACTAATTTTGGTCACCCCAAAGTGGAAATATTTTCTCCAGATCCACCCCATCAAACTCATTATCTTAAAAAGAGTTCGATTAGGTCACCCTTCAGCTTTCTCTTTCCTAGAGAGAAAAAAAAAGTCCCAGTCTGTTCAGTCTTTCTTAATAGTTATAACCCCTCAGTTACCCTGTGTTGCTACATTTAGTGAATTTCTTTGTTCCCTTTGCTCCTCTACACCATTTAGGCTTTTATTCTTCCTCCCAAATGCATCACCTCGCACTTTGCTATATTGGAATTCATTTGTCAATTAAACACCATTATGCAAGTTTATTAATGTCTTCTTGAATATTGTTGTGTTGCTCCTATGTATTCTGTACACCTCCTCCAATTTGGTGTAGTTTGAAAATTTAGTAATAGTACTTCTGTGCACTACACACTAATATACGCACAAATCTACCTGCACACTAATCATATGCAAATACATACCTATGCGCTGACAAACACACACACGGGTAAATGTACAACGTATATGAACACATAGGAATAGGACTAGGCCATTTAGCCCCTCAAGCCTGTTCCATCATTCAGAGATCATGGCTGATCTGGGATCTAACTCCATATACCCACCTTTGTCCCACATCCCATAATACCTTTGTTAACAAAAATCTATTAACCTCAGTTTTAAATTTGACAATTGATCTAGCATCAACTACTATTTGCGGAAGAGAGTTCCAAACTTCTACCACCATTTGCATTAAGAAATGTTTCTTAACTCCTGAAAGGTCTGGCTCTAATTTTTAGACAATGCTACCTCGTCCTAGACTTCCCAAACAACAAACATAGTTTCTCTCTAACTTACTATCTTGAAAACTTCAATTCAAATCAAGGCCAATATCTCCTTCCTAAGGTGTGGTGCCCAGAACTGCTCACAGTAACTCCAGGTGTGGGCTAACCAAGACTTTGTATAGCTAAAGCATGACTTCTACACCCTTATATTCTCATCTTCTAAATATAAAGGTCAGCATTCCATTAGCCTTTTTGATTATTTTTCATATCTGTTCATGACATTTTAATAATGTGTACCTGGACCCCAAAGTCTTTTTGGACCTCCACTGTTTCTAGCTTTTTACCACTTAGAAAGTACCCTGTTCTATTCCTCTTAGGTCCAAAGTGGATGACCTCACATTTGCCTACAGTGGAATCCATTTCCCACACTTTTGCTCATGAACTCTATCAATATCTTCTTGTAATTTTACACTTCCATCTACATAGGAGGAGTAGGCCATTCAGCCCATCGAGCCTGCTCCATCATTCAATGCGATCATCTACTTCAATGCCTTTTCCCCACACTATCCCGATATCCCTTTATGTTATTGGTATTTAGAAGTCTGTCAATCTCTACTTTAAACATACTCAATGACTGAGCTTCTACAACCCTCTTGGGGTAGACAATTCCAAAGATTCACAACCCTCTGAGTAAAGAAATTTCTCCTCATCCCTGACCGAAAAAGATGACCCCTAATTTTAAAACAGTGCCCCCTAGTTCTGGACTCACCCACAAGATAAACATCCTTTCCACATCCACCTTGTCAAGACAGTTCAGGATCTTATATACTTCAATCAAGTCTCCCCTCACTCTTCTAAACTCCAGTGACAAGAAGTCCAGTATGTCCAACCTTTCCAAGTATCAATCTAGTAAACCTCCTCTGAACTGCCTCCAACGCATTTACATCCTTCCTTAAATAAGGAGATCAAAACTGATATTCAAGATGTCTCACCAATGCCCTGTATAACTGAAGCATAACATACTTACTTTTATTTTCAATTCCTCTTGTAATAAAGGATAGCATTCCATTAGCCTTCTTTATGAGTTGCTGTACCTGCATACTAACTTTTTGTGACTCACACACTAGAATACCTAGATACCTCTGCACCTCGAAATTCTGCAGTCATTCTCCGTTTAAGTCTTCTTCTTTGGCCTCCTTGTCTCGAGATACAATGGGTAAGCGCCTAGAGGTGGTCAGTGGTTTGTGAAGCAGCGCCTGGAGTGGCTATAAAGGCCAATTCTAGAGCGACAGACTCTTCCACTAGTGCTGGGCCTCTAGGCCCAGGCCCTTCCTTTCATGCCCCGCCCTGTGGGCCCAGGCCCTTCCCCTGGTACCCGCCCTGTGGGCCTGGGCCCTTCCCCTGCTACACCATATGATTTGGACTGCAGTGATACAGTTTCCACATTACCAACAGGCATTTTCAAATCAATAATGGCATAGAAGGAAGCCATTCGGCCCATACCAGCTTTGCACGGAGTATTCCGGTCAGTCCCACTCCCCCGCTCGATCTCCGTACCCCTGTAAGTTTATTTCCTTCAAGTGGCCATCCAATTTCCTTATGAAATCATTGATCGTCTCCGCTTCCACCACCCTCGTGGATAGCGTGTTCCAAGTCATTACCACTTGCTGCGTAAAAAAGTTTGTCCTCACATTCCCCCTGCATCTCTTGCCCAAAACCTTCAATCTGTGTCCCCTAGTCCTGGTACCATCAGTTAATGGGAACAGTTTCTCCTTGTCCAACTTATTGAAGCCGGTCATAATCTTGTACACCTCTATTAATTCTCGCTTCAATCTTCTTTCCTCCAAGGAGAACAACCCCAGCTTCTCCAACCTAACCTTGAAACTAAGCCCCCCCATCCCTGGAACCATTTGGGTAAATTTTCTCTCAAGGACCCTCACATCCTTTTAAAAGTGTGGTGACCAGAACTGGATGTAATACTCTAGTTGGGGCCTAACCAGGACTTTAGAAAGGTTCAGCAAAACTTCCCTGCTTTTATACTCTATCCCTCTATTTAGGAAGCCCAACATCCCATAAGCTTTGCTAACCACTCTCTCAAGATGTCCTGCCACTTCAAAGATCAATGCACTTGGACCCCCAAGTTCCTCTGTTCCTGCACACTCTTTAGAACTGCACCATTAAGTCTATATTGCTTCATCCTATCCCTTACCTCACACTTAGCTGTATTAAATTTGATCTATCACGTCTGCCCATTCTGCTAGACTACCTATGTCCCGTTGCAGGCGGTTCATATCATCCTCACTGTTTGCCACTCCTCCAAGTTTGGTATCATGAAAAAATTTTGAAATTCTATTCTGTATTCCAAGATCCAAGTCATTTACATATGCAAAAAAAAGCAGTGGCCCTAGCACTGACCCTTGGGGAACACCACGGTTTACCATCCTTCAATCTAAAAAACAACCATTTACTATACTATGTCTTACAGCATGACTACCTGACCCAAACTAGACGGGACCCAACGACATGTGTCAGGTTCGGGGCGGGTCGGGTCGGGTTGGACGCACTCTATCACCACCTCCGGTAAGTGGCTCCAATGTTAATGTACATTTTGGACTTGAAAGGTGGTTTTGTTACAGTTTTTTTAAGCTTGTGCAGATAAGCAACAAAGTGACAAAAGGAAGGTAGGTTAACTGATGTTCGGGATGGGTCAGGCGTGGGAAAAAATGAAAAGGGCTCGGGCCGGGTCGAGCTCGGGCTCGGGTTGGGTTTCATTTGCAGACCCGAGCCGGCCTTTGCTATGACTCGTTGTTTTCTACCCTTAAGCCTATTTTTTAATCCAATTGGACACTGACTCTCCTATTGTATGAGCCTCAATTTTGTTAACCAGCCTTTTATGTGGTGCTTTATTCCCTTCATCAACCTTCTCTGTTACTTCATCAAAAAATTCAATTAGATAAGTCAAGCATAATCTGCCTTTTACAAATCCATGCTCAAACCTCTCCAAGTGCCTGCTGATTTTTTTCTCCGCTGATTATTGTTTCTAAAAAAACTTTACCGACTACTGATGTTCAACTACTAGCCTGTCGTTGCTCGGACTGTCCTTACACACTTTCTTGAATTACGCCTTTTCTTGCTACTCCCTAATCCTCCTCTTTATCTAGGCAAGATTGGAAGATCATGGCAAGCCCTTCCGCTATCTCCACCCCAACTTCCTTTAGCAACCTTGGATGCAAGCCATCGGACCAGGTGACTAAGCACAGCCAGCCTTTCTCGTACCTTCTCCCTCTCACTTTTTACCTTATTCATTGTCGCTATTCTATCCGCTTCTACTGATATTTTGTCAGATTCCTCCTCCTTAGTAAACACCAATACAGAGTACTCAGTAAGTATTCTAGCCTTGCCCTGTGGCTCTATTATAGTCTGCATGTATTATCTGGCAGTTATACCAATAACATCAAACCTTAAAACCGAAGCTGGAATTGTTCCAGTATTCTTCAAGATGTGCCTGTAATCCCCTCTCCTCAGGGTTAGGATTTATAATATAAATAAAGTTGTATCCCTACAGATATTTCACTCCATTAAATCAGTCCGGCAATTTGTTTTATCTCCTGGATTTGACAGTCGATCCCACCAGGCTCCTCCCACCTACTCCCAGCTTGTAAAGCACTCTATCACACAAACTCAACATCAGTAATTTACAAGTTAGGGTTATTATGTAAAACAATGCACACTTAGTTAACAACCGAGAATGATAACAGGGTGACAATTCAGCATGTCTGGCAGCATTTGTGGAGAGAGAAACGGAGTTAGTATTTCAGGTATTTGGATAAATGCTTTTGTACACGTTGGCTTGCTGTCCACCTGACCCCTGATGTCACACTATGTAAATAAAGGCTTCAATGCACCATATGGAACAAGATTGATGACTGTTCATCTAACCTGTCGTTCTGATGAAAGGTCACTGACCGGAAAGGTTAACGGATTCCTTCTCCACAGATGCTGCCAAACCTGCTGAGTATTTCCAGCATTTTCCGATTTTATGACAATTCAATAGTTGTCCAGAGAACAATCTGCAAACAGTCAGATCACTCCATTTGATTTCAGCCTCTAATTCACTCTGGATATCGAATATTCTGTACATAAACCATCCAAACTTCTGACTAGATGCCAGTCTGTTATTTTCCAAACAAGATATGGGAAACATTTATTTAATTTTAAGTATGTTTTTGCCAATGGGAGCTTCCAGTACAGACAACAACTTTTACTTATATAACTCCCTTAACATTGTAAAGTGTCTCAAAGTGCTTTGCAGGAGCAGGAGCATTATCACACAAAAAATACCTAACCCAAGAGATAGGCAAATGGTATGTCAGTCTTTATTGCAAGAGTACAAGAATAAGGAGGTCTTGCTGCAATTGTAGAGGGCTCTGGTAAGACCACACCTGGAGGCTTCCTCCTCTTCTTTGGCCTCCTTGTCTCGAGAGACAATGGGTAAGCGCCTGGAGGTGGTCAGTGGTTTGTGAAGCAGCGCCTGGAGTGGCTATAAAGGCCAATTTGAGAGTTACAGACTCCTCCACAGGTGCTGCAGATAAAATTGGTTGTCAGGGCTGTTACACAGTTGGCTCTCCCCAGCGCTTCTATCTTTTTTCCTGCCAACTGCTAAGTCTCTTCGACTCGCCACTCTTTAGCCCCGCCTTTATGGCTGCCCGCCAGCTCTGGCAATCACTGGCAACTGACTCCCACGACTTGTGATCAATGTCACAGGACTTCATGTCGCGTTCGCAGACATCTTTAAAGCGGAGACATGGACGGCCGGTGGGTCTGATACCAGTGACGAGCTCGCTGTACAATGTGTCCTTGGGGATCCTGCCATCTTCCATGCGGCTCACATGGCCAAGCCATCTCAAGCGCAGCTGGCTCAGTAGGGTGTATATGCTGGGGATGTTTGCAGCCTCGAGGACTTCTGTGTTGGAGATACGGTCCTGCCACCGGATGCCAAGTACTCTCCGGAGGCAGCAAAGATGGAATGAATTGAGACGTCGCTCTTGGTTGACATGCGTTGTCCAGGCCTCACTGCCATAGGGCAAGGTACTGAGGACACAGGCTTGATACACTCGGACTTTTGTGTTCCGTGTCAGTGCGCCATTTTCCCACACTCTCTTCGCCAACCTGGGCATAGCAGTGGAAACTTTTCCCATGCACTTGTTGATTTCTGCATCGAAAGACAGGTTACTGGTGATAGTTGAGCCTAGGTAGGTGAACTCTTGAACCACTTCCAGAGCGTGGTCACTGATATTGATGGATGGAGCATTTCTGACGTCCTGTCCCATGATGCTCGTTTTCTTGAGGCTGATGGTTAGGCCAAATTCATTGCAGGCAGCCGCAATCCTGTCGATGAGTCTCTGTAGACACTCTTCTGTGTGAGATGTTAATGCAGCATCGTCAGCAAAGCGGAGTTCCCTGATGAGGACTTTCCGTACTTTGGTCTTCGCTCTTAGACGGGCAAGGTTGAACAACCTGCCACCTGATCTTGTGTGGAGGAAAATTCCTTCTTCTGAAGACTTGAACGCATGTGAGAGCAGCAGGGAGAAGATGATCTCAAACAGTGTAGGTGCGGGAACACAGCCCCGTTTCACGCCACTCAGGACTTTAATGTCAGGGTTGGGGCCGACCATGACTCATGGTCCTCCTGCCTTGGGCGCTATGGCATTGGAAGGATGAATGAGAATGGACAGAGACTGCTTGAGTTGTGTACCTATCATAACCGCTGCATCACCAACTCGTTCTTTCACACTAAACCCTGTCACCAGGTTTCTTGGAGGCACCCAAGATCATGTCGTTGGCACCAGCCGGACCTCATCGTCACAAAGCGAGCCTCTATAAACAGCGTTCAAATCACACACAGCTTCCACAGTGCGGACTGTGACACCGACCACTCCCTGGTGTGCAGCAAGGTTAGACTCAAACCAAAGAAGCTGCATCACTCCAAGCAGAAGGGCTGCCCACGCATCAACACTAGCAGAATTTCTTATCCACAGCTGTTACATAAGTTTCTAAATTCACTTGAAAAAGCCCTTCAAAACACTCCTACAGGGGATGCAGAGACCAAGTGGGCCCATATCAGAGATGCCATCTATGACTCAGCAATGACCACCTATGGCAAATGTGTTAAGCAGAATGCAGACTGGTTTCAATCTCACTTTGAAGAGCTGGAACCTGTCATAGCTGCTAAGTGCATTTCACTGTTGAACTACAAGAAAGCCCCCAGCGAGTTAACATCCGCAGCACTTAAAGCAGCCAGAAGCGCTGCACAAAGAACAGACAGGCGCTGCGCAAATGACTACTGGTAACACCTTCTGCAGTCATATTCAGCTGGCCTCTGACACCGGAAACATCAGAGGAATGTATGATGGCATTAAGAGCGCTTTTGGGCCAATCAAGAAGATCGCCCCCCCCCCAATCAAATCTAAATCAGAGGACACAATCACTGACCAACGCAAGCAAATGGACCGCTGGGTGGAGCACTACCTAGAACTGTATTCCAGGGAAAATGTTGTCACTGAGACTGCCCTCAATGCAGCCCAGTCTCTGCCAGTCATGGATGAGCTGGACGTACAGCCAACAAAATTGGAACTCAATGATGCCATTGATTCTCTAGCCAGCGGAAAAGCCCCTGGGAAGGACGGCTTTACCCCTGAAATAATCAAAGAGTGCCAAGCCTGCTATACTCTCAGCACTCCATGAACTGCTTTGCCTGTGCTGGGATGAGGGAGCAGTACCACAGGACATGCGCGATGCCTATATCATCACCCTCTATAAGAACAAGGGTGACCGCGGTGACTGCAACAACTACCGTGGAACCTCCCTGCTCAGCATAGTGGGGAAGTCTTCACTCGAGTCGCTTTAAACAGGCTCCAGAAGCTGGCTGAGCGTGTCTACCCTTAGGCACAGTGTGGCTTTCGAGCAGAGATCCACCATTGACATGCTGTTCTCCCTTCGCCAGCTACAGGAGAAATGCCACAAACAGATGCCCCTCTACATTGCTTTAATTGATCTCACCAAAGCCTTTGACCTCGTCAGCAGATGTGGTCTCTTCAAATTACTGGAAAAGATCGGATGTCCACCAAAGCTACTAAGTATCTTCACCTCATTCCATGACAATATGAAAGGCACAATTCAGCATAGCGGCACCTCATCAGACCCCTTTCCTATCCTGAGTGGCGTGAAACAGGGCTGTGTTCTCGCACCTACACTGTTTGGGATTTTCTTCCCCCTGCTGCTCTCACACCTGGAGTGAGGAGTGTTAATTGTATTCTAACTATACTTAATTGTATGCAGGTGGTGGGCATTAATTGGACATATATTTGCACCCCTGACAAATAGGCACATACCAAAACTGAGGTTGTGGGCTTAAGAGATGTATGCTTGCAATGTGCAACTCTGTAAATAAATCAGTGTAAAGATTAGCTCCAGTTTTGTCCTTTACCAACTGGACTAGAACACTGTGTACAGTTTTGGTCTCCATACCTAATGAAAGATTTATTTGCCTTAGGAGTGCACCAGAGTTTCACTAGATTGATTTCTGGACTGAGAGGGTTGTCCTATGAGGACAGATTGAGTTAAAAAGGGCCTATACTCTGAGGTTTAGAAGAGTGAGAAGTGATCTCATTGATGCATATAAAAGACTGAGGGGGATTGACAGAGTAGAAGCTGAGAGGCCGTTTCCCTTGACTCTAGAGTAGTCATTGTCTCAGGATAAGAGCCGGCCATTTAAGACTGAGATGAGGAGAAATTATTTCATGAAGAAGGTTATGAATCTTTCGAATTCTCTACCCCAGAGTTGTGGATGTTCAGTTGTTGAGTATATTCAGGACTTGAGAATGATACATTTTTGGGTACTAAGCGAATCACGGGATATCGGGAATAGTGCAGGAAAGAGCAGTTGATGTACAAGTTTAGCCATGATCCTATTGAATGGCGGAGCAGGCTTGAGGGTCTGTAAGGCCTACTGTTATTTTCTTAAATCACAGTGCCACCTGGCCAGAGGCCAATGTAGGTCAGCAAGCACAAGGATGATGAATATATATTACACATCAGCTGCAGCTGTACAAATTAAACATTATCCCCTTCCTTTGTATTTTATCCCTTTCGACACAATAACAAGGTCAAATATGTGCCTTTGAAGGCCTGACCTACTTGCAATGCCACCTTTAACGACTGGCGTACCTGCATCCTCTGACCCTCTATGCCATTTAAAACCTTATCATGCACATTTCCTTTCCCCAACTTCTAAAATGCACTGAACTCCATCTGCCTTCTATCTATGTCCGTGACAGTCTACAGCAATCTTCCCAAACTGATATTGTTCCCTCAGTCTAAACCCACATCACTTATGTATATGAGCAGAACAATTAGTGGAGGTTATTACTCAAAGGGAGATAGCACTAAACTTACTCCAACTTAATGGAACAATCATTGGGATCTGTTCCTTTACATCCATGGATCCTAAGGATGATAGAGAGGAGAGGCAGCACAGGGCCCGAATTTCCAAAATTCTGTGGAATTGTGCCAGAGGACTGCAAGGTAGGAAATATGCCACCCCTCTTTAAAAATGGAGACAAACAGATAAACCAGGAAACTATAGGTCAGTTAATCTTCAGTTGGTAAACTACCAGTCTGTTAAAAAGGGTTGAAATTGCGAAGCTCAAGTTAATCAGGGCCAGTTAACATAGGTTTTTAAAAAAGCACCACAATCAGCTTTATAGAATCTGAATAAAAAGAGGATAATTTTTTTTTTGCCAACTCTCTGTTTAATCTCCTCTTAACATTCACTGCTCCAGCAAAAAGAGTCCAAGTATCTCAAGTCTCAAACCCAACCATAGTTTCCCATATAAAAACAAGAAATGCACTCAGCAGGTCTGGCAGCATCTGTGGAGAGAAGCAGAGTTAACGTTTCAGGTCCGTGACCCTTCATCAGAACTAGTTTCATAGTTTCCCATATCTAGCATAATCCCAATGAATCTACACTATAAATTCTTGATGGCTTCAATCTCCTTTCGAGTTTGCAGTAGTGTTCCCCAAGGCTCAGTTTTGGGTCCATTACTCTTGAAAATTTTTATAAATGAACCTAGACTTGGGTATAGGGAGCAGCATTATAAAGTCTGCAGATGAGATGAAACTGAGCAACATTAGATAATGAGGATAGTTGTAGCCTTCAGAATGACAAGTAGGATGGTGAAATGGGCAGTAACATGGCAGACGGAGTTTAATGTGGAGATGGGTGAAGTGATGCACTTTGGGAGGACTAATTTGGAAAGACAGTATACTATAAATGGCAGGATTTTGAAAAGTGATGAGCAGAGAGACTTTGGTGTCCATATACACAAATCCTTAAAAAGTGGCAGGGCAAGCTGATAAGGTGGCAAAAAAAGCCTGTTGGGTTACTTGGGCTTATAAATAGAGGAACATAATATAAAAACAAAGAGATCATGCTAGAACTTTATAAATCACTGGTTAGGCCTCAGCTGGAGTCTTGTGGACAATTCTGGGCACCACCCTTCAGGAAAGATGTAAAGGCCTTAGAAAGGGTAGACAGGAGGTTTACCAGGATGTTACCAGGGATGAGGAACTTCAGTTATAATGAGAGTTTGGAAAAGTTAAGACTGTTCTCCTTGGAATAAAGAAGGTTAAGAGGTGACCTCACAGAGGTTTTCAAGATGATATATTTTGGTAGAGTAGATACTATTCTCTCTGGTGAGTGGGTCAATCACCAGAGGTCACAGATTTAAAATAATTGGCAAAAGATTTAGACGGGAAGAGGAGGAGAAATGTTTTCACTCAGAATTGTTGGGATCAGAGTCCATAAATAATTTTAAAACAGAGTTGGACAGGAACTTGAGAATGAAGAATTTACAGGGTTACGAACAAAAAGCGGGGTGTCTGATTAAGTACGGTTGCTCTTTCAAAGATCCAGCACAGACACAATGGGCTGGATGGCCTCCTCTGTGGATCATTCTTCTATGATTCTATAATGAAGTGCTCAAAAATGTGCCAACTATGGTATAACCAATGCCTTACCATTGTGAATATTCTATGACCCTACCCATAAAACCTCAAATGTCGCTGGTCTTACCAGATATTTCTCATATTTGAAACCCTGCATCTCTGTACTATCACAGCCTTCAGTGTCTTTCCATTGAGTGTACAGTCCCATCCCTTGTTTCTCCCCCTCCTAAACTTGGCTTAAATGTTAGACTCTTGCCTCAGAGTCAGAAGGTTGTGGGTTTATGTCCTATGCCAAAGGCTTGAACACTAGATTGGCATTTCAGTGCAGTACTGAGAGGGTGCTGCACTGCCCGAGGTGCTGCCTTTAAGATCACACATTAAACCCTCTCAGGTGGATGGAAAAAATCCTATAGCACTATCTAAAGAAGAGCGCGGGAGTTCTCCCTACTGTCCTGGTCAACAGTCATTACTCAACTATCACTTAAAAAAAATTATCTGATCATTATCTCATTGCCGTGTTTGGGAGATTGCGATGCACAAATTAACTGCCCTGTTTCCATTACAATAGTAACTACATTTCCAACAAACTACACTGGCTGTAAAGTGCTTTTGGACATCCTGAGGTCACAAAAGGCGCTATATAAATGCAAGTCTTTCTTTTCTTCCTTTCAAAATGAATTACCTCATACGTCATGAATTGTACCTCCAACCTGTCCTCCCAGCTGTTTGTGAAACTCCGTATCTTATTCTGTACTTTGAACAAAACTGCTAGTGCTTTTCATTATTTGCAGCAGCACACTACAACACATGCTCACCAACGAACTGTCTGGAAATCAAATATAAAATTACATCTCAAACCTGCACTATCAAACTGTCCTATTTGAAAGATAGAACATAACATACTATTTTGCTGCTGAGATTGAGTTGTGTTGACTTAATGCCACAGAGTCTAAATTCGAGATAAACACACAAGTCAATTTTCAGCCTACCCACCTGCAGAATCCAGGTGGATGGGCATTTGAAAAGGAACATAGAACAGTACAGCACAGTACAGGCCCTTCGGCCCACGATGTTGTGCCGAACCTTTAACCTACTCGAAGATCAAACTAACTACCTACCCTTCATTCTACTATCATCCATGTACTTATCCAAGAGTCGCTTAAATGTCCCTAATGTATCTGCTTCTAAAAGGAGCCAGTTATTTAACCAGCTCGGACTGACGATTTGTGATGTTGTTCTTCAGGGTTTTGCAGGTGGATGAGGCACCTGCCTAAAGCATGTGGAAGTCTCAAACAAAAGCAAATCAGCATCCGATGACATCAACAGGATCAGATATAAGTATCACCAGAGTCTGAGTGGAGAAATATCGTGGATTTCTTGCTCAGGATAAGTGGGTCTGAAGCTGCTCTGAAAACAGAAGGTGGCTCCTGGCTATTCTCGAACTTTCCTTTGATGAGCCAGGAAGAACAGGAGAGCTTCTCTCCACTCCACAAGGAAAGCTTGAGTCCTCCCCACCACAGACCCCTCTTCCCTCCAGTGAGATACTTCCCATCACTTCTTTTCAGCTGCTGGGAGCTGCTCTGTATCCTCTTGACACCCATTCTGGTGAGGATCTGGAGCGCATAAATGAGGCCCTATGGTTAAAATCACCTTGGCACCGGAGGGTTGGAAATTATCTCGCTGTCAGAAACCCACTCTAAGTTCAAACCTGCTCACACCTTCAGGTCAGAGATTTGTTATTGTTTGGTGAAGGAACTTTGCAGTTTGGACAGTGTTTGAGACCAGAAGAACCCAGAATTAAGTGACTGGCTTTCTTCACACAGTTTGGCCCTTTGAAATGGTACCCAAGGCCACTTCTATGAATCCTTAGGAAGAAACAGCATACACTGAAATTCCAAAATTGCAGTCAATATTTTATTATATCCCATGACTGATGATCATTCTTAAGCTCACAATACACAGATTGTGCTTGTGCCTTGTGATATTTCATCGACTGTTGCTAACAACTAACAGGCAGCAATGAACTCTTGTTCGCCCCTGGTGTGACTCAATCACAACTAGCTGTATAACAAACTGAAAAATTCCATAATTTCTCCCAAAAATAGTAAACAGTGGTGCTGGATCTGTGCCAAAACCAAGAACTGACTGCCTGGACATATAAAACTCCTCCGCAACTTCAAGTTCGTGCAGCATTCAGAAATAAGGAAACCGCTAAGGCATCTTCATAGCACCACCAGTGGCAATCTGTTGACAACAATTCTCAAATGCAATGTTATTCAGCAAGCAAGCCCTTGTGCAAAATTCACACCTCTTGTACAGTATCTAATGGAAGCTATTCTCACTCATCAACTCGCCCCACCAGAGAAAATAGTCTTTCTGTATCGACTCCACTGATTCCATTTATCACTTTAAACAGCTCAATTAGATCATCCCTCAAACTTCTAAACTCAAGGGAATACAAGCCAAGTTTATGCAACCCATGCTAAAAATGCACCCTTTTAGTCCCAGTATTATTCTACCAAATCTGTACTGTATTCCATTCAAGTTCAATATATCCTTCCTGACATGCAGAGCCCTAAACAGAGCACAATACTTCAGGTGTGGGGTTCTGATCAAGGCTCTACATAACTGGAGTATTACTCCCTCCACTTTGTATTAGAACACCTTTGAAATAAATGCCAACTTTTCATTAGGCTTTTTAATTACTTGTGTACCTGGCCATTACTTGTTGTGAACAGTGTACATGGATACCTAAATCCCTTTGTTCTTCCACGGTTCATAGTTACTTACCATTAAGAAAATATTCCACAATAATAAAAGCAAAATACTGCAGATGCTGGAAATCAGAAATAAAAACAAAGTCCTGGAAATACTCAGGTCAGGGAGCACGTGTGGAGAGAGAAGCAGAGTTAACGTTTCAGGTCTGTGTTCTGATGAAAGGTCACAGACCTGAAAAGAAAATATTCCAATTTGTCTTTCACACTCAGTCTTAGCTATGTGACTCCAATCCCATGCTAATGTGGTTGACTCGCAACTGTCCTCTCAAGTGGCCAAGCCCCTCATGTATTCAACTGAGCAGTAGCAATGCCTACATTGCTCGATTTTTAAAATATATATAGAATCCTGGGGAATCACCACTTGTTGCATCCTGACAAGCAGACAAACTTCTTCTTTGTCTCTTACATCCCAAGCAATTAACAACCCATGTCACAAGATTACTTCCAATTCCACGCCCTTTCATTTTTGCTGATTATCTCGTGCGGAACCTTCGCAAATACCTTTTGGAAGTCCAAACAGACCTATCCACCACGATCTCCGAAAAAAAAAAAATCAACTAGTTTGCTAAGACATGATGTAATATTCACAAATACACACTGATTTTGACCAGCTCACACTTGTCCCAGTGCTCAGTCACTCTTTCTCTGATGATAGATAATTGCAATGTGGAACTACGAACCCTAGTTTACTCAAAAAGCACTAAATGGGCAAAACTAAGTAATTTATGCATACTGTCATGCAGACCCCCACCTGCCAAGAATGAGGCATATTTATTTTGTCATATGAACATTGATTTTAAACTGTTGCTGGAGTGAAGAAATGACTTGTTTGAAGATCACCAAACACTGGGCTGGAAGGACATTTGCATGCTAAGGGATGCTGCTTGTGGAGACACAGGGCTATTCCCTGCTCCAATTAACCCAAATGGATTTTGATCACCAGATATTGGAGTTGTAAGGAAGCACATTCCAGACCCTAAAAAGATACAATCCACAGAGCCAGGACTGGTTAAACCAGCTGGTCACATGACTAACAGACTGGTCCAGGATTTTTTGAATTGGCCACAGGTTAGTTTGAATTCAGAAGGCAGTGTGCAACTGAAGCTGAAACATGCAAGTCTCTTGCCTGGCTGTCTCTCTCTCTCGCTTTCTCCCAAGCCACCGGACCCACAGAAGACACGTAAACCTCAAGAGAGAAAAGATTCCTACATCGGAACAAGTTGAAGCATGAACTGGGCCCCAACAAATTGCAAGACTTACCAGCAACCAAAGACTCCACATTGGACTTAAAAGGACTAACTACCAGATATTGCCTCAAGCCTTTCCCCTTTATTCCTTCTACTTTTTCTGTCTCTATCTGCGTGTGTGTTTATCACGTATGCATGCTAGTGTGGTCGTGTCGTATATTAGTAGTCGTTAACTGGATCAGAGTTTAAGATTGATAAACTTCTACCTTTCTTGTTTAAATCTAAGGAAACCTGTTTGATTTCTTTGCCTTACAACTGGAGCAGTGAACAAGGATTCACTAAGGGGGAAGCTAAAAACACAGTATTTTCAAATTAAACCCTATTACGGTTAAATCAGGCAAAGGCTGAGAGGGAACCCCTTAGACCCCTTCTCACCTGGTCGTAACAAGACACTTATTAAAAGTCTTGCATATGGCACACAAGTGGGAAGAACTCAAGATTTTAGAAAAGTCTAAAGTGTTCAGTTAAAACCGTTCAAGGGTAAATGTAATCATATAGTTGAAAAATATTTTTCCATTATTTAACACATTATTTTGGACATTATAAATATCAGTTGCTGTGAAAAAACAATTATTTTCAAAATTCATTCCAAATTTATTTATTTGTTTATTTTATTTATTTAGAGATACAGCACTGAAACAGGCCCTTCGGCCCACCGAGTCTGTGCCGACCATCAACCACCCATTTATACTGATCCTACATTAATCCCATATTCCTACCACATCCCCACTTTCCCTCACTACCTACCTATACTAGGGGCAATTTATAACAGCCAATTTACCTATTAACCTGCAAGTCTTTGGCTGTGGGAGGAAACCGGAGCATCCAGCGAAAACCCACGCGGTCACAGGGAGAACTTGCAAACTCCGCACAGGCAGTACACAGAATTGAACCCAGGTCGCTGGAGCTGTGAGGCTGCGGTGCTAACCACTGCGCCATTAGTTTTGATATTTTCATCAAATCAAACCTCAGCAGCAAAATGTTGACATATTGAGAAAGGATTTTACAATAATATTCACAAGAATTTAATTATGAATTTTGACATAGGCCGTTTCAGTGAAAAGATTGACATAAAAAGTATGAACCAAAATTGTGGACTTATGGACAAGAGATGCAGACCATACACAAGAGTCTTAACACAAATACAGATATACATACAGTCACTCTTTTATAGATTTTATGGAATATTGGCCAAAGAATTTAATCCACAAAGCATGGTAAAAATCCCAGGATACCATGTCATTAAAAACAAAACTTGACTGTTGATCACCATAAATCATACTGTGCATTACAAGAAGCAACACCTAGATTGTTCGAAAGCAGTAAACGCCGTGAATCACTTAACGCTACCGTGAATCTGCTAGTAATGTATTAGACATGATGCATAACCACTCCAGACATGCATCGATTACCCAAATAGAAGAATGGCAGAACGCAGGCTGCTTCTAACTTACCCTCATTGATTAGAGATACAGCACTGAAACAGGCCCTTCGGCCCACCGAGTCTGTGCCGAACATCAACCACCCATTTATACTAATCCTACACTAATCCCATATTCCTACCAAACATCCCCACCTGTCCCTATAATGCCCTACCACCTACCTATACTAGTGACAATTTATAAATGGCCAATTTACCTATCAACCTGCAAGTCTTTTGGCTTGTGGGAGGAAACCGGAGCACCCGGAGAAAACCCACGCAGACACAGGGAGAACTTGCAAACTCCACACAGGCAGTACCCGGAATCGAACCCGGGTCCCTGGAGCTGTGAGGCTGCGGTGCTAACCACTGCGCCACTGTGCTTTTAGTTTCTCATTCATTTCTGTTCATCTTAAAATTCAGTCCTTTTCATTTTAATTTCTTCCTTTTCCAGTTTGTTTTTTCTATCCTCTCACACAGTCTCACTCCATCTGACTTCACATCCCCTTATAGGGTTGACTATCTCTAAGTTCATACCAAAAACATTGCTTTCTGTATTCAAGATTGTTTCAGAGTTCCTGCTGATCTGCCTCTATCAGACAACTAGATTTACATTCATAGGACGTCTCTGCCTTGCTGATGTCCTGCTCTGGTCAATCAAATTCTGTTTCACCTCTTCTGGTCTCTAACATCTGAAGCTGCTCGAAGATGTCACCTCTCCAATGTCTGTGTACTGCAACCTACTGTTTCAGTTTCAGGCCACCATCCTTTGATAACAGGAGTAGTGGCAAGCAGATGCAGGGCAAGAAACAGCATTAACAACAAAGCCTTGCTAAGAAACTGGAAACAAAACAGGGCAAGGCAGTAAGAGTAATAGCTGCACTTCCAGCTTTGTTTTATTATTGTCTTTTGGAGGGTATAAGAGTAGCAATCAGCAAGGGGGTGCCAGCATTTCTAATGTTCCCCCAACACAATAAAGTTGGAAAGTCACAATGAAATCCAGTCTACCACAGTCACTAAGGTGTATACCGATTCCTTAAGACCCAAAAGCAAGAAATGTCAATTGTACCCTGCAGCAGGATAACCCTGTCTGCCAAGAGTACAAAGTTCAAATTTAATACCAACAGCTTTCATCAGCATTCCACTCATCAATATATGGTGCAGAAATTCCCAGTTAAAAATCCTGTCTGTTCCTGAATGATTTTACCAGAGGAAAAGAAACTGAAAATGACAGGGGGCCGCACTAACTTTTTTTTTTATTTAGAGATACAGCACTGAAACAGGCCCTTCGGCCCACCGAGTCTGTGCCGACCATCAACCACCCACAATCCTACACTAATTCCATATTCCTACCACATCCCCACCTGTCCCTATATTTCCCTACCACCTACCTATACTAGGGGCAATTTATAATGGCCAATTTACCTATCAACCTGCAAGTCTTTGGCATGTGGGAGGAAACCGGAGCACCCGGAGGAAACCCACGCAGACAAAGGGAGAACTTGCAAACTCCAGCAAATCAGCTCAATCCAAGCTCCAACACAAACTCTACTGCTCCACAACCATACTTCCTTATGGAAGTTTTACATTAGATATTTTCCTTGGATTCAGGATCAGTGCTCACGCCAGTAAGCTAATCTTGGGTTTCCGAGTGCCTTGCTCTGTCAATGAAGAGAGACCCAAGAGAACCCTTATGCTGTGCTCCCATTTACCAAAATGTGAAAGTGGCACCACATGATCTCACATCTTTTGTAGGGGAGGAACCCACTCTGCATACTCTGTGACTCACAATCAAAGCCAATGGACACATTCAAACTGCAGTAATTAAAAACCTCACGACTCTCCTCTAAACATTCAAACAAGGACACTTCTGTTGTGCTAACCCACAGCATCAAATTGATCCCAGAGACCAGCCACTCTCTTTACACGGCTAAACATCACAAAGCCTCTGATCAGCCTTGTCTGCCTCATGAACTCAGTCACGATTCAGCCACGATATATTACAAATTCCCCTGAACATAGCCCAGAATAAAGGGTTGCAGTGCACTTTTTCCTATTGACATATAGCTGTCAATTACATGTATTACTTTTGACAATTACAGATACATGTTCAGCCCTTTGGTATACATCCTGCAGCTTGCTAGCCCGGAGCCTAGTGGCCTGGCACCTTGCTCTTGCCCAAGTCTCTCATACTGCATGGTACTTGCTGGAGGGATTGCTCAGCTGACTTTTGTCTGCCCTCTTCCACAATAGTGGTTGGACATAGAATTTGCTAATGCTGTCCCTGTTGGTTTGTCTACAGCCCAGGCTGAAGCAGTCATGCCCAATGAGTAATAAAAACAAAAAATGCTGGAAATACTCAGCAGGTCTGGCAGCATCTGTGGAGAGAGAAGCAGAGTTAACGTTTCAGGTCAGTGTCCTTTCATCAGAACTGGCAAAGGTTAGAGTCATAGAGTCATACAGCACTGAAACAGGCCCTTCGGCCCACCGAACCTGTGCCGGCCAACAACCACCCATTTATACTAATCCTACATTAATCCCATATTCCCTTAGGTAATAGGTTTTAAGCAAATAAAGCGGGGGTGGGGCAAGAGATAACAAAAGGGAAGGTGTTGATAGGACAGAGGGTCAGAGAATAACTGACAAGAAAGTCATGGAGCAAAGGCAAAGGGTGTGTTAATGAAAGTGTTAGTGCAGAGAGGGTGCTAATTGACAGAAAAATGAACAGCCCTGACCAAAAGCACAAACATGAAAAAAAGTGGGAAGGCACATGGTAAAAAAAATGAATGAAACAATCTAAAAGAAACAATATAACTAAAAATAAAAAAAGGGGGCCAGTTATGCTCTGAAATTATTGAACTCAATGTTCAACCCAGTAGACTGTGGCGTGCCTAATCGGTAAATGAGATGCTGCTCCTCGAGTTTGCGTTGATGTTCACTGGAACACTGCAGCAAGCCCAGGACAGAGATATGGGCAGGGGGGTGTGTTGAAATGGCAAGCAACTAGAAGTTCGGGGTCACGCTTTCGGACTGAGCAGAGGTGTTCCGCAAAGCGGTCACCCAATCTGCGTTTGGTCTCCCCAATGTAGAGGAGATCGCATTGTGAGCAGAGAATACAGTAAACTAAATTGAAAGTACAAGTAAATTGCTGCTTCACCTGAAAGTAGTTTCTGGGGCCTTGGATAGTGAAGACAAAGGGCAGGTATTACAGCTCCTGTGATTGCATGGGAAGGTACCGTGGGAAGGGGACGAGATGTTGGGGGGTAATGGAGGAGTGGACCAGGGTGTCACAGAGGGAACAATCCCTCCGGAATGCTGACAGGGAAGGGGAAGATGCATTTGGGAGTGGCATCACGCTGGAGATGGCGGAAATGGCAGAGGATCCTTTGGCTGTGGAGGCTGGTGGAGTGGAAAGTGAGGACAAGGGTAACCCTGTCGCAGTTCTGGGAGGGAGGGGAAGGGGTGAGGGTAGAGGTGCGGGAAATGGGCCACTCATGGTTGAGGGACCTGCCAACCACAGTGTGGAGGGGGGGGGGGGGGGGGAAAAAAAAAAAAGAGATCCTCAGTTGAGGAAAAAGGAACATCAGCGCAAGGTCGAGGAACAGCATCTCATTTATGGAGTAGGCACGCTACAGCCTACCGCACTGAACATCAAGTCCAATAATTTCAGAGCATGACGGGCCCCCCTTTTTTATTTTTAGTTATATTTTTAATTTTAATTTTATTTTAAACCAGAGCCTGGAGGAGGCTCTCTAACATCCTCCAATGATTTAAAAAGAAAACTTACTTGAAGCTCACAGTGTAAATGGGGCGGTTCTGCTCTTTTCCACACAATGCCGAAAATCTGTTGGACAACCAGAATTCTACAGGTTCCCAAGGTTCCTGCTGACTCTTTACCTGCCTTAGGGATTGTCCACCTGTCTTACTATTTGCTGCAGTGTTCTTCCACCTCAGTGGTGGCAAACACTTGTAAAGTCTCCTCCAGATGCATTTCCTGCTTAAGTATCATGTGCTATCTGCTTCTGAGATCCCAGTTCATTTCTCGAGGAACTATGTTAGTTGGTACTTGCCCTGAGTACATGTCTTGCCGGTCACGTGCCATAAGCTTAGGGTGAGAAGGGTGCAGGGGTCACCCAATAGGGTGAACAGTGAACTACTCACTGGGCATTAAAATAAAAGCAAAATACTGCAGATACTGGAAATCTGAAATAAAAACAAAAAGTGCTGGAAATACTCAAGCAGGTCTGGCAGCATCTGTGGAGAGAGAAGCAGAGTTAACGTTTCAGGTCAGTGACCTTTCATCAGAATTGGCGAAGGTTAGAAATCCCTGCCTCAGCTCATCTGCTGCGGAAACCCTCAACCAAGCTGCTAGACTTGACTCTTCCAATACACCCCTGGCTGGCCTCCGACTTTTCTCTTCTCCATAAACGTGAGGCCATCCAAAACTCCGCTGTCTGTGTCCTTACTCACACCAAGTCCCGTTCATTCATCACCCTATGCATGCTGACCTACAATGGCTCCCAGATATGAAACGCCACAATTTTAAAATTTTCATCCTTGTTTTCAAATCCCTCCATGGCCTCGCCCCTCCCTATCTCTGTAACCTCTTCCAGCCCCATAATCCTCCAAGTTAACAGCGCTCATCTAATTCTGGCCTTTTGAGCATTCTTGATAATAATTGCTCCACCACTGGTGGACGTGCTTTCAGCTACCTAGGCCCTAAGCATTGGAATTCCCTCCCTAAACTTCTCTACCTTCCATTCTTCCTTAATAGCTAGCCCTCTAATCATGCTTTAGGTCATTTTCCTAATAACTCCTTATGTTGCCCGGTGTCAAATCCTAGACCAGCATATAACCAAGCAAAGCCACAAACCAGGGCCTGTACCAGCATATACCCAATCAGAATCACAAACCAGGCCTGTACCAACACACACCCAATCAGAATCACAAATCAGGGCCTGTACCAACATATACCCATTCAACACCACAAACCAGGGCCTGTACTTGCATATACTCAATTGAACCTACGATGGAGGTTAGCTAATGTAACCCCACTATTTAAAAAGGGAGGTAGAGAGAAAGCAGAAAATTATAGACCAGTCAGCCTGATGCCGGTAGTGGGGAAAATTCTGGAGTCCATTATCAAAGGTTTTATAGCAGAGCACTTGGAGAACAGTGGTAGAATCGGGCAGAGTCAGCATGGATTTACGAAAGGGAAATCATGCTTGACAAATCTACTAGAATTCTTCGAGGATGTAACTAGTGGAGTTGATGAGGGGGGAGTCAGTGGATGTGGTTTATTTGGACTTTCAGAAGGCTTTCGACAAAGTCCCACATAAGAGATTAGCATGTAAAATTAATGCGCATGGGATTGGGGGTAGTGTATTGCGATGGATAGAAAATTGATTGGCGGACAGGAAACATAGAATAGGGATAAATGGGTCTTTTTCCGAATGGCAGGCAGTGTCTAGTGGGTACCGCAGGGTTCGGTGCTAGGACCCCAGCTATTCACAATATGCATTAAGGATTTAGATGAGGGAACTAAATGCAATATCTCCAAATTTGCAGCTAACACAAAATTGGGTGGGAGGGTGAGTTGTGAGGAGGATGCAGAGAGGCTTTGGGGTGATTTGGACAAGTTGAGCGTGTGGGCTAATGCATGGCAGATGCAGTATAATGTGGATAAATGTGAGGTTATCCACTTTGGTAGCAAAAACAGGAAGGCAGATTATCTGAACAGCTATAAACTGAGAGAGGGAAATATGCAGCAAGACCGATGTATTCTCGTACACTGGTCGCTGAAGGTAAGCATGCAGGTCCAAAAGGCAGTAAAAAAAGGCAAATGGTATGTTGGCCTTCATAGCGAGAGGATTAGAGTACATGAGCAGGGATGTCTTGCTGCAATTATACAGGGCCTTGGTGAGGCCACACCTGGAATACTGTGTGTAGTTTTGGTCTCCTTATCTGAGGATGGATGTTCTTGCTATAGAGGGAGTGCAGCAAAGGTTTCCCAGACTGATTCCTGGGATGGCAGGACTGACGTATGAGGAGAGATTGAGTCGGTTAGGATTATATTTGCTGAAGTTCAGAAGAGTGGGGGGGGGTGGGGATTTCATAGAAACCTATAATATTCTAACAGGACTTGACAAGGCAGATGCAGGAAGGATGTTCCCGATGGTGGGGGAGTCCAGAACCAGGGGTCATAGTCTAAGGATATGGGGTAAACCTTTCAGGACTGAGATGAGGAGAAATTTCTTCACCCAGAGAGTGGTGAGCCTGTGGAATTCGCTACCACAGAAAGCAGTTGAGGCCAAAACATTGTATGTTTTCAAGAAGT
This sequence comes from Heterodontus francisci, assembly GCF_036365525.1. NCBI lineage: Eukaryota > Metazoa > Chordata > Chondrichthyes > Heterodontiformes > Heterodontidae > Heterodontus > Heterodontus francisci. The sequence goes on from NC_090413.1 coordinate 6,926,065, forward strand.
AGTTAGATATAGCTCTTGGGGTGAAAGGGATCAAAGGGTATGGGGGGGAAAGCAGGAACAGGTTACTGAGTCGGATGATCAGCCATGATCATAATGAAAGGCGGAGCAGGCTCGAAGGGCTGAATGGCCTACTCCCGCTCCTATCTTCTATGTTTCTATATTGAGCAGGGCATTAAATATATGCTGAAATCTTAAATAGTCTATTCCAAGTATACAAATTGCTTAAAATCTGACACCTCCTGTTTGTTCACTGAAACATCCTCTTACTGCAAGAGTTTGCGACAAGACATAATCCAGGTTCAGCATTCAATTCCTCAAAGAATATTTTAATGGATTGCTGCACTTCTGAAGAGCGGGTTCTGCTAAATACTCATTGTCAGAACCTTCCACATGTGTGCTCTTGCATACATAGCATCATTTGTTTAAACATAAAAACACACAAGTGTGCATTTCCGTATATGTTATCATGCTCAGGTGGAGTGCAGTAATTGATAATACAGCACTCAAACTGAAGCGTTATAAAAATGTACTTTTCCTTTAAAAAGTGAACAATGTGCTGCAAAATGGCTGCCGAACATCAAACAACCTGGCTCTGTATATTCAAACTGTCTTACTGTCTGTTAAGGGCAAAAGGATACATTCCAAGCCAAGAGGTGTCAATTACACCCATCCTGAACCCATCGAGATATTTTTGAATTGAATGGGTTCTTTTGATACAAAGAAGGTGTGAAGTAGCCACATCCTGGGCCACTGTTGGTCACCATAGGGAGGGGGCTCTACATCTCTCAGGCCGTACCTAATCAGCCCGTGCTTGCAAGACTCAAAACACAGTGTCCAACATTAGATGTGATTCCACGATTGGACAACATTTGCTAAGTAATCCTCAGTGTGCCAAGAACTACGTTGACAACCAATTTAAGATCGTCAGTCGGGCTCACAGTGTGGCGCATTTGTGCGTGCTGGAAGCGACATCTATTAATATACAGGGCCCTGTTCTTTACAGAAAGAACATGTACAAACATTGTGCTTGTTTCAGCTAAACAAAATAAGTGACAGCCACTCGCTGGTTCATTCCACAGGGCAATGCCTTGACCAAAGTCAAGCTGCCTGGTTTAAATTTCAAACAAAGCTTGGCAGTTAACTGTCAGTCACCATAAACTGTTGCATTCTCTATGGCAACGCCTCTACCAGAGTTCACTTGACAACCAATAAGCACTCTCTTCTAGTACAGTATAAAGTTGTTGTTTTCCCTCACATTGGTATTCTTTCAGATTATCCTGATGAGTAAAACACAAAAAGCTTCGACGTGTCAGCAATACTCAAATTCTGTACCACCAGATGACTATTTGTTGAACACATCGTGACATTATTAAAAAAAAAACATAAATAGGAGCAGGATTAGACCATATAGCCGTCAAGCCTGCTCCGCCATTCAATACGATCACGGTTGATCTTGAGCTTCAAGTGCACTTTCCCCCTCCCCTCCCCATATCCCTCACTTGCCTGAGACTCCAAAAATCAAGGATAGAGGAAGCACCAACAGGTATACATACAATGCCTCAAGTGCCTACCTTAGAGTGGCACCGGCCTTACAGCAGGTTGCCACTCTCACTGTCAGACAGCAAGTGATGTGGTGAAATGCCAGAAATGGGAAGGCAGGGGGGGGGGGAAAAAAAACATAAAAAAGACAGAGGCTCCCCATAAACAGTTCTTTTCTGTGCTTGTTGAGAATCAGAGTTGAGACGACATCACAGGACACTTTAATTCTCACAGCCCACTGAATACTCGGGTCCAACAACACTGCAGCTGCTACCTCTCCAGTCGGGAAAGCTCATATTACAATGACCCCTTTTACACAGCATCGCTGTGCAGTAGCAAAGCTGTCAATTCATCTTGGCATTTTAATGGCTGGTTCACTTGATTATGCAACCCGACAGCCCAGAAGGAGTGGAATATGGTTAGATGTTATTTAGCTAGTGTGCCTGGGAAATTTCTGTCTGCAAATTTCAAAAACGAGTAGATCATGTTGTGCTTCCACATACTGACAGAAAGCAGCTGCTGCTATTTACTGTGTTGATTCATCACACAGACTGGTTAATAAACTAGGATCGGTGGCCTTGGCTAATGGCAGACATCAGTCTGTAGGTTTTATCTTTATTTTGGTGTAATTCCAAACAGCAGTGGCTACAAAACTATCTTTTAACTAAATAAGGCAAAATAACAGTTGTTCCTATTTATTGAGTTAACAAGAACCCAAACACAATGTCCTCAAACTCTACCACAGTTTACAATCAAAGCAAAGTTTTAAAAGTTAAGAAAATACTAAAAGCATTAGTGTAAGTATTCAAGGGCCACAAGCCAGCAGAAAAAAATTGTGCATATCATCACAAAAATGATGCACAAAATTCAGTTTGCTAATATAAAAGCAAAATACTGCGGATGTGGAAATCTGAAATTAAAACAGAAAGTGCTGGAAATACTCTGCAGAGCTGGCAGCATCTGTGGAGAGAGAAACATTTCAGGTCTGTGACCTTTCATCAGGGTTCTGATGAAAGGTCACAGACCTGAAACCTTAACTCTGTTTCTCTCTCCTCAAATTTAGTTTGCTGTTGGATTCTTGAATTCTGTCATGATCCCCACAGGGTTAAAAATCCAGCTTCACTCAGACATCATGGGCTGAATTTTCAGGCCCTTTGAAGTTGAGAACGGGCCCCAAAAATACCAGCGCCGGGCGGCGTGTCAATTTCAAGGCACCAATCCCAGTAACGGCAATAATTAACAGGGCAGGAATCCCGCTCTCCTCCCCACGAAGGCCAATTAAACTTCTTAAGAAGTTCATTAAGAGCTTGCTGGATTGGGAGAGTGGAATATTCAAAGACGTGCGGCACAGGTTTCAGGAGCTATCAGTTTCTGAACAGCTGAGGGGAGGAGTGTACACAGTGGGGAGTCAGTCATGGCTGCTCCAGAGCATCACGCCAGCCCCATAAGTGGGTCAGCAGGGCAAAGGGGATTGGGCACTTGGTAAACTGATGCTCTTGGCACTGCACAGGTAGCAGGGAGAGTGGGCACTCAGTGCCCAGGCTTCGAAAGGAGTTGGCACCCCCTCAACATCACGGGATCAAAATAGCAGGGGGTAAGGCAGCCAATTACAATTGGGTAGCCACCTATCCAGAAGGAAGGCTCCAGCTGGCAATGAATACATGGCTGTCAGACTTAGGGCCCAGTGAAGATGAGGGGCAACACCCTTCGCAGGAAGGACAGAACCCCAGGCATCAGGAGGGTATAGGACAGCAAAGAAGGGCAGGAAGGCAAATGAGGCCAAACCCTCAACACAGGATCTACCACCGAAGACGGAGCTGCCTGGAGATGACCGAGAACCAGTGTCACAGGAAACTGTGAGTCTCCAGGCAGATGGTCAAAGACATCTGTGTCCTCTTCGCTAAGACCTCACACCTCAGGCCATGCCCTGCCAGTGGCTGTCAAAGTCACTGTGGCCTTGAATTTCTTCACTTACGGCTCCTTCCGAGGATCAGCTATAGACGTTAGTGGCATCTCAAGAACAGCTGCTCACCACCGCAACTCGCTGGTTACTGATGTTGTCTTTGCCAGAGCTGGACAGTACATACATTTAACAACAGACATGACATCAAAAAAAAAAAGAGGGCATTGGGCTTTGCCTTCATTGTTGGATTGCCCCAGGTGCAGGGCATTATCAATTGCACCCATGTGACATCAAGGCATCCAGTGTCCGGCCAGTGAGATTCATTAACAACAAGGGCTTCCACTCCCTCAACATCCAACTAGTCTGGAGACCACAACAAGAGCTTCCTCCATGTGTGTGCTCGCTTTCCAGGCAGCTGCTATGATTTAGTTTTGAGTTTAGTTTAGAGATACAGCACTGAAATAGGTCCTTCGGCCCACCGAGTCTGTGCCGACCATCAACCACCCATTTATACTAATCCCACACTAATCCCATATTCCTACCACATCCCCACCTGTCCCTATATTTCCCTACCACCTACCTATACTAGGGGCAATTTATAATAGCCAATTTACCTATCCACCTGCAAGTCTTTGGCATGTGGGAGGAAACCGGAGCACCCGGAGGAAACCCACGCAGACACAGGGAGAACTTGCAAACTCCACACAGGCAGTACCCAGAATTGAACCCGGGTCCCTGGAGCTGTGAGGCTGCGGTGCTAACCACTGCGCCACTGTGCCGCCCATCCTCTACTAGTCTAACTACCTCAGATCTTCACTACAACCCCCAAAGTGCATGGATGAATCCTCGGGGAGAAGAGAAATCCCTTGAAGAGATGGATCCTGACCCATTTACAGAAACCCCAGACAAAGGCACAGAGGCAATAGAACCAATGCCATCTGCTCAGCAGGACAACCAATGAGAAGGCCATCTGGCTTCTGAGGAAGCGATTCCAGTGCCTGGATCAGTCAAGTGGAACCCTCCAATACCCTTCTGCAAAGTCTCAGTCATTGTGGTGGTTTGCTGCGCTCTTCATAAAATGGTCCTCCAGAGGAATGTGGGCCTTGAGCACCGTGAGGCCTTGGAAGGAGACAGCTCATCAGGGGAGGTACAGCAGCAAGATGTGAGAGAGGAGTAATTGGAGGTAGATGACGCTGAACAGAGAGGTGCTCCTGCTGCACAACGAGATGGCCTTCTCCTGCCAAACTCCGGGAAGAGGACCGCCCTCCTCTCCCTCACAGCTTTCAGCATTAGATCCAGGTCAGCATTGATGAAGCGAGGGTCTGTCCTGCCCCGAGTGCCAGGCCTCAGGCTCCCCTGTGACATCTCACTTCCCTCTGGTTAAGTGGAAGGCTTTGGTACAAACCGCAGATCTCTCCCTCAGGACACCAAGAGCGTCACTGATGGCTGCCGTGGGAGTCTAAATGAGCCCCACACTTCATCTGATCCATCTCCAATCCTGGCCCCATGGGCTCTAAGTGGACAGGAAACCTATCTCCATATCAATTAAGGGCTCACCCCTATGAAAATCTTAACTTTAATCACTTTCCCACCAGAGGTGGGTTTCTGACCCAAAAACACACTAGCTTCTATTTTCTGCCTCTGTGGCAAAAATTCAGTTCCATACCCCTGCTTAACCTGGTCAGTTGGTTGCAAGCAATTTGAAGTAGAAGCCAAGTGACTCAATTCAAATACAAACATGCTGCATGATTTGTTCAGATACATGATGAGTAGCTTTCTGAACTGACCAGGCAGTTATTCATATTCTGCTAGGCTCATTATTGTTTTGGGGGACTAATCAGCTTAGTCTTTTCAAATCACTGAGTTTGATCTGGAGCTCTCTAGTTCTTTGAGAGACTGGCTGAGTTTATTTGTTGAGGTAGAAAGAATCCTAGAATCTTACAGCGCAAATGGAGGTCAGTCAGCCTATTGTGCCTGTGCCAGCTCTTTGAAAGAGCTGCCAATTCGTTCCACTCTCCTGCTCTTTCCCCATAGCCCTGTCATATTATCCCCTTCAAGTATTTATCTAATTCCCTTTGGAAAGTTACATTGAATATTCTTTCACCACCCTTTCAGGCAGTACATTTACAAATTGCTGTGTAAATAAATTCTAGTCATCTTACCTCTAGCTCTTCTGCCAATTACCTTAAATCTGTATTCTCCAGTTACTGACTATCCTGCCAATGAGAAATGTTTCTCCCCATCTACTCTATCAAACTATTTATGATTTTGAACACCTCTATTAACTCTCACCTTAACCTTCTCTGCTCTAAGAACAATCCCAGATCTTCCAGTATCGACGTAACTGAAGTCCCACATCCCTGGTATCATTCTAGTAAATCTCTTCTGGGCCTTCCCCAAGGCTTTGACATCGTTCCTATAGTGTGGTTTCCAGAATTGGGCACATTACTCCAGCTGAGGCCGAACCAGTGATTTATAAAGGTTCAACATAACTTCCTTGCTTTTGTACTCTATGCCTCCGTTCATAAAGCCAAGGACCCTTTTTGCTTTGTAACTGCCTTATCTCCTGTAGTTAATGAAGAATGGGAAAATTAACTATACAAGAAATATGATAGTTAACGGCCTTTGCACTAGATATGCAAATTATTTATTTTCTACAAGGAGCTAGTAAAGATTAATTACTATAGATACATTATTCGCTGGTTCATTCACCAAGTAAAATACTTATTTGGTATTTAAAGACGAATATGTTGTCTAATGTGAGTGTTACTCTGCCGCTTTTAAAGATAAAAAAAGATCTGCAACGACACAGGATAGAACACCAAATAATGAATCTGGTAAAGGATTCTCAGTTTGTTATCCTGCTTAAACTGTGATATTTTGCCTCTGAAAGATGTAGGGAGTGAGGGCTTACTGATCAGAGACTGAAACACTGATTGCAAGTGTAAAGGGATAAGAATTGAAACCACAAGTCATCTCTGAAACCAATTTCAAGGATTGCCCTCATTACACAAACAAACTCTCATTAATCCGGAGAGACGGTGGCGTAGTGGTATTGTCACTGAACTAGTAACTCAGAGGCCCAGGTTAATGTCATGGAGACACAGGTTCAAATCCCACCACAGCAGCTGACGGAATTTAAATTCAATAAAGAATTCATTGAAAGCTAGTCTAAGTAATAGCGCCATGAAGCTATCACTGATTGTTGTAAAAACCCATCTGGTTCACTGATGTCCTTGAGGGAAGGAAATCTGCCATCCGTACCCGGTCTGGCCTACATTTGACGCCAGACCCACAACAATGCAGTTGACTCTTAACTGCCTTCTGAAATGGTCCAGCAAGCCACTCAGTTCAAGGGCAATTAGGGATGGGCAACAAATGCTGGCCTTGCTAGTGATGCCCACATCCCATGAAAGAATAAAATAATTGTACTTCAAGGTATTTTTAACAAATGTTTAAAACAAAGTCTTACCTTTTTTTTAAAAAAAAAAGTTAAAAATGATTGCGATGCAGATTAATTTCCAGGGTACTTCTGCAGATATTTTGAATGGTCAGTGCTAAAGAAGCTGGCAGCTCAAGAAAGTGAATTATTATTTCAGGTCAGTAACTGAAGGAGCTTCAGTCAGCTGGTTATTTCAGCTGTGTATTCATTCAATGAACTGACTACCCCCATCCAAAATCGCCAGAGATGACAATGCACTTTTTCAAATCTTGTTAAAACAGGAAATTGATGATTTGAAAGACTAGTTCCATTTAAATCCTATTTCCCACTTCCCCTTTAAACTTGCAATGGAAATGTTTCTCGCCTTGGTCCCAGGTGCAAATTATTGCCGCGTAAAGGAATCCTTTGCTACCCGATAGGTTCCTTACCCAACAATAACCAACAGGAACAGATAGTGTTTCATCTGGGACACTGGCATCAGTAACTAGGACAGGAAGGAGCTGTACTGCTGAGGTGGGCTACACCTGAATCGAGCTGGGACCAAGGTCCTAATACAGGGGCTGCAACCCCTGTATGATTCATAGAATAATCATAGAATAATACAGTGCAGAAGAGGCCCTTCGGCCCATCGAGTCTGCACCGATGCATTAAAACACCTGACCTGTCGACCTAATCCCATTTGCCAGCACTTGGCCCATAGCGTTGAATGCTATGACGTGCCAAGTGCTCATCCAGTACTTTTTAAAAGGATGTGAGGCAACCTGCCTCTACCACCCTCCCAGGCAGGGCACTCCAGACCGTCACCACCCTCTGGGTAAAAAAGTTCTTCCTCAAGTCCCCCTTAAACCTCCCGCCCCTCACCTTAAACTTGTGACCCCTCGTAACTGACCCTTCAACTAAGGGGAACAGCTGCTCCCTATCCACCCTGTCCATGCCCCTCAATCTTGTACACCTCGATCAGGTCACCCCTCAGTCTTCTCTGCTCCAGTGAAAACAACCCAAGCCTATCCAACCTCTCTTCATAGCTTAAATGTTCCATCCCAGACAACATCCTGGTGAATCGCCTCTGCACCCCGTCCAATGCAATCACATCCTTCCTATAATGTGGCGACCAGAATTGCACACAGTACTCCAGCTGTGGCCTTACCAAAGTTTTGTACAACTCCAACATGACCTCCCTGCTTTTGTAATCTATGCCTCGATTGATAAAGGCAAGTGTCCCATATGCCTTTTTCACCACCCTATTAACCTGCCCTTTTGCCTTCAGAGTTCTATGGACAAACACGTCAAGGTCCCTTTGTTCCTCGGAACTTCCCAGTGTCAGGCCATTCATTGAATACTTCCATATCACATTACTCCTTCCAAAGTGTATCACCTCACACTTATCAGCGTTAAGTTCCATCTGCAACTTTTCTGCCCATTTGATCATCCCGTCTACATCTTCCTATAACCTAAGACACTCCGCCTCACTGTTAACCACTCGGCCAATCTTTGTGTCATCCGCGAACTTACTGATCCTACCCCCCACATAGTCATGTTGGGCGGCACAGTGGCGCAGTGGTTAGCACCGCAGCCTCACAGCTCCAGCGACCCGGATTCATTTCTGGGTACTGCCTGTGTGGAGTTTGCAAGTTCTCCCTGTGTCTGCGTGGGTTTCCTCCAGGTGCTCCGGTTTCCTCCCACATGCCAAAGACTTGCAGGTTGATAGGTTAATTGACCATTATAAATTGGCCCTAGTATAGGTAGGTGGTAGGGAAATATAGGGATAGGTGGGGATGTGGTAGGAATATGGGATTAGTGTAGGATTAGTATAAATGGTGATGGTCGGCACAGACTCGGTGGGCCGAAGGGCCTGTTTCAGTGCTGTATCTCAAACTAAAAAAACTAAAACTATCTTTGTCGTTTATATAAATGGCAAACAATAGGGGACCCAGCACAGATCCCTGTGGTATGCCACTGGACACTGGCTTCCAGTCACGAAAACAGCCGTCTGTCATCACTCTCTGTCTCCTACAGCCCTTTCCTATCCTGAGTGGTGTGAAACAGGGCTGTGTTCTCGCACCCACACTTTTTGGGATTTTCTTCTCCCTGCTGCTTTCACATGCGTTCAAATCCTCTGAAGAAGGAATTTTCCTCCACACAAGATCAGGGGGCAGGTTGTTCAACCTTGCCCGTCTAAGAGCGAAGTCCAAAGTACGGAAAGTCCTCATCAGAGAACTCCTCTTTGCTGACGATGCTGCTTTAACATCTCACACTGAAGAATGCCTGCAGAGTCTCATCGACAGGTTTGCGTCTGCCTGCAATGAATTTGGCCTAACCATCAGCCTCAAGAAAACGAACATCATGGGGCAGGATGTCAGAAATGCTCCATCCATCAATATTGGCGACCACGCTCTGGAAGTGGTTCAAGAGTTCACCTACCTAGGCTCAACTATCACCAGTAACCTGTCTCTAGATGCAGAAATCAACAAGCGCATGGGTAAGGCTTCCACTGCTATGTCCAGACTGGCCAAGAGAGTGTGGGAAAATGGCGCACTGACACGGAACACAAAAGTCCGAGTGTATCAGGCCTGTGTCCTCAGTACCTTGCTCTACGGCAGCGAGGCCTGGACAACGTATGCCAGCCAAGAGCGACGTCTCAATTCATTCCATCTTCGCTGCCTTCGGAGAATACTTGGCATCAGGTGGCAGGACTATATCTCCAACACAGAAGTCCTTGAAGCGGCCAACATCCCCAGCTTATACACACTACTGAGTCAGCGGCGCTTGAGATGGCTTGGCCATGTGAGCCGCATGGAAGATGGCAGGATCCCCAAAGACACATTGTACAGCGAGCTCGCCACTGGTATCAGACCCACCGGCCGTCCATGTCTCCGTTATAAAGACGTCTGCAAACGCGACATGAAATCGTGTGACATTGATCACAAGTCGTGGGAGTCAGTTGCCAGCATTCGCCAGAGCTGGCGGGCAGCCATAAAGACAGGGCTAAATTGTGGCGAGTCGAAGAGACTTAGTAGTTGGCAGGAAAAAAGACAGAGGCGCAAGGGGAGAGCCAACTGTGCAACAGCCCCAACAAACAAATTTCTCTGCAGCACCTGTGGAAGAGCCTGTTACTCCAGAATTGGCCTTTATAGCCACTCCAGGCGCTGCTTCACAAACCACTGACCACCTCCAGGCGCGTATTCATTGTCTCTCGAGATAAGGAGGCCCAAAAGAAGTATAAATGGGTGGTTGATGGTCGGCACAGACTCGGTGGGCCGAAGGGCCTGTTTCAGTGCTGTATCTCAAACTAAAAAAACTAAAACTATCTTTGTCGTTTATATAAATGGCAAACAATAGGGGACCCAGCACAGATCCCTGTGGTATGCCACTGGACACTGGCTTCCAGTCACGAAAACAGCCGTCTGTCATCACTCTCTGTCTCCTACAGCTAAGCCAATTTTGAATCCACCTTACCAAGTTACCCTGTATCCCATGTGCATTTGCTTCCTTGATAAGTCTCCCATGTGGGACCCTGTCAAAAACTTTGCTGAAACCCATGTAAACTGCATCAACTACCTCATCCACACCTGGTCACATGCTCAAAAAATGCAATCAAATTTGTTAGGCATGACCTCCCTCTGACAAAGCCATGCTGACTATTCCTAATCATATTTTGCCTCTCCAAGTGGAGATAGATTCTCTCCTTCAGAATTTTCTCCAATAGCTTCCCTACCAGACGTGAGACTCACTGGTCTGTAGTTCCCTGGCTTATCGCTACAACCTTTCTTAAATAGTGGGACCACATTAGCTGTTCTCCAGTCCTCTGGCACCTCCCCTGTGGCCAGAGAGGAATTAAAAATTAGGGTCAGAGCCCCTGCAATCTCCACCCTCGCCTCCCAAGGCATCCTGGGACACAAATCGTCCAGACCTGGAGATTTGTCCACTTTTAAGCTTCCAAAACCTCCAATACCTTGTCACTCCCAGTGACAAATTGCTCAAGAACCTCACAGTCCCCCTCTCTAAGTTCCATATCTACATCCTCATTCTCTTGGGTGAAGACAGATGTGAAGTATTCATTCAACACCCTACCAATGTCCTCTGGCTCCACCCACAGATTTCCCCCTTGGTCCCTAATGGGTCCTACTCTTTCCCTGGTTATCCTCTTCCCATTGATATACATAGAATATCTTGGGATCTTCCCTACTTTTACCAGCCAGAGCTTTCTCATATCCCCTCTTTGCTCTCTTAATTGCTTTCTTAAGCTCCATCCTACACTTTCTACGTCCATCGTGTTGTGTGGCACAATCACCGTGCTAAATGGGGTAGATTTCAAACAGATCTGGCAATGCAAAACTGGGCATTTATGAGGCACTGTGGGCAGCAGAATTGTACTCATCCACAATCTGTAACCTCATGGCCCGGCATATCCCCCACTCTACCATTACCATCAAGCCAGGAGACCAACCCTGGTTCAATGAAGAGTGCACCAGGAGCAGCACCAGGCATACCTCAAAATGAGGTGTTAACCAGCTACAACCCGGGATGACTTGCGTAAGCAGCATGTGATAGACAGAGCTAAGCGATCCCATAACCAACGGATCAGATCTAAGCTCTGCAGTCCTGCCACATCCAGCCGTGAATGGTGGTGGACAATTAAACAACTAACTGGAGGAGGTGGCTCCACAAATATCCCCATCCTCAATGATGGGGGAGCCCAGCACATCAGTGCGAAAGATAAGGCTGAAGCATTTGCAACAATCTTCAGCCAGAAGTGCCGAGTTGATGATCCATCTCGGCCTCCTCCTGAAGTCCCCAGCATCACAGATGCCAGACTTCAGCCAATTCGATTCACTCCGCGTGATATCAAGAAACGACTGAAGGCACTGGATACCGCAAAAGCTATGGGCCCTGACAATATTCCGGCAATAGTACTGAAGATCTGTGCTCCAGAACTTGCCGCTCCCCTAGCCAAACTGTTCCAGTACAGCTACAACACTGGCATCTACCCTGCAATGTGGAAAATTGCCCAGGTACGTACTGTACACAAAAAGCAGGACAAGTCCAACCCGGCCAATTACCACCCCATCAGCCTACTCTCAATCATCAGTAAAGTGATGGAAGGTGTCATCAACAGTGCCATCAAGCGGCACTTGCTTAGCAATAACCTGCTCAGTGACGCTCAGTTTGGGTTCCGCCAGGGCCACTCAGCTCCTGACCTCATTACAGCCTTGGTTCAAACATGGACAAAAGAGCTGAACTCAAGAGGTGAGGTGAGAGTGACTGCCCTTGACATCAAGGCAGCATTTGACCGAGTATGGCATCAAGGAGCCCTAGCAAAACTGAGGTCAATGGGAATCAGGGGGAAAACCCTCCACTGGCTGGAGTCATACCTAGCACAAAGGAAGATGGTTGTGGTTGTTGGAGGTCAATCATCTGACCTTCAAGACATCACTGCAGGAGTTCCTCAGGATAGTGTCCTAGGCCCAAACATCTTCAGCTGCTTCATCAATGACCTTTATTCAATCATAAGGTCAGAAGTGGGGATGTTCGCTGATGATTGCACAATGTTCAGCACCATTCGCGACTCCTCAGATACTGAAGCAGTCAGTGTAGAAATGCAGTAAGACTTGGACAATATCTAAGCTTGGGCTGATAAGTGGCAAGTAACATTCGCGCCACACAAGTGCCAGGCAATGACCATCTCCAACAAGAGAGAATCTAACCATCTCCCCTTGACATTCAATGGCATTACCATCGCTGAATCCCCCACTATCAACAGCCTAGGGGCTACCATTGACCAGAAACTGAACTGGAGTAGCCATATAAATACCGTGGCTACAAGAGCAGGACAGAGGCTAGGAATCCTTAGGCGAGTAACTCACCTCCTGACTCCCCAAAGCCTGTCCACCATCTACAAGGCACAAGTCAGGAGTGTGATGGAATACTCTCCACTTGCCTGATGGGTGCAGCTCCAACAACATTCAAGAAGCTCGACACCATCCAGGACAAAGCAGCCTGCTTGATTGGCACCCCATCCAGAAACATTCACTCCCTCCACCACTGACGCACAGTGGCAGCAGTGTGTACCATCTACAAGATGCACTGCAGCAATGCACCAAGGCTCCTTCGACAGCACCTTCCAAACCCGCGACCTCTACCAACTAGAAGGACAAGGGCAGCAAATACATGCGAACACCACCACCTGCATGTTCCCATCCAAGTCACACACCATCCTGACTTGGAGCTATAATCGCCGTTCCTTCACTGTCGCTGGGTCAAAATCCTGGAACTCCCTTCCTAACAGCACTGTGGGTATACCTACCCCAAATGGACTGCAGCGGTTCAAGAAGGCAGCTCACCAGCACCTTCTCAAGAGCAATTAGGGATGGGCAATAAATGCTGGCCTGGCCAGCGTCGCCACATCCCATGAATGAATAAAAAAATAAAAAACTTTCTGTATTCCACTAATGCTTCCATTGTTTTGCTCTCCTTGTATTTGCTAAAAGCCTCTCTTTTCCTTCTCATCATACCCTGAATGTTTCTGGTCATCCATGGTTCTCTGGGCTTGTTGCTCCTTCCTATTACCCTTGAGGGAACATGTTGGGCCTGTACCCTCCTCATTTCTTTTTTGAATGCCCCCCACTTCTCTTCTGTAGATTTCCCAACAAGGAACTCTTTCCAGTCTACCTTGGCCTGATCCTGCCTTATTTTACTAAAATTCGCTCTCCCCCAATCCAAAACCTTTTTTTGCAACTTGTCTTTTTCTTTCTCCATAACAAGCTTAAATTGTAGCATTTTATGATCGCTATCACCAAAATGCTCCCCCACCAACACATCAACCACCTGTCCAGCTTCATTCCCCAGAATTAGGTCCAGCACTGCACCCTCCCTTGTTGGATCCTCTACATATTGAGCTAAAAAGTTCTCCTGTATACATTTTAAGAACTCCACTCCATCTACAACCTGCGGCTCTTTAACATCTCATTTGTGGCTTTTCCAGTTGGATCACATGAATATGAAAATAGCCTAAAAATAATTTTGTCAAAAAAAGTAAGCCTTGTTTTTATTGTGGGGATAAATAGCTAATTATGCTGCTGCACTTTATGGTTTCAAATGATTATTTTAATTAAAGACATTATTGTGCTCTAAATAAATCTGTTCGAGTGGTATAGCTACACATCATGGTTATAGATAATGCCTTTGGTTCAAGGAACAGGTTTAATAGTTCTGACTATTAAGGTTTCTAATATAGCTGAGACAATAGATTATTCTGAATATGCTATTAGAAGGTTTTTATCACAAGAATCAGTAGCCAAAAAATTGTCTTCATTCCACACATCTTAAGTTAAGGTTTGTATTAAAGATGACTTTACTGACAAAATTATTGCAAAAAAGTCAACAAAACGCAATAATTCAGAGTTAGGTCTATTTTTCCCCCCATTGATATAATAAAATGTGTATTTTACTTATCATATTTGCAAATTATGCATTCTAGCAGAAACACTCGATAATTTGCCAAGTATTTCGTTTAGAAATGTTGAATTTTCATCTTGCAGCTCCCAATAGATTTTATTTTGGGCAAATATTTTTTAAAAGGCTCTTCAGGTAAAAAAGGGTGCCGATCCCTGCCATCGGGTAGAAAAATAAAATAAAATCAAGAGTCAATAACAGCAAAGGTCAGAGTACAAAATAAGATACAGGCAAAGATAAAAGGAAAAGAAAAGGTTTTAGGAAGTCATAATAAAAATCCTAGCAAAAATAAAGCAGAAATAATGAAAAATAAGGTATCAAATTGATTGTGAAGCAATGTGAAGAGCAACAAAGTGTGAGAAACAGATAAACAGGGTAGATGGGTGGTGACAGTTACCCAAATAAATGTTCTATACCCATTAATGGATAAGGAATAAAACAAATGAGTTAGAGGCACAATTTCAGCTCATCATGGAATAGTGCAGCACAGGAGGCAGCCATTCGGCCCATCAAGTCTGCACCAGCTCTTTTGATGAGCAATCCAGTTAGTCTCACTCGCTCCATTCTATCTCCAAATACCTGCAATTTTTCCTCGTTCAAGTCTTTAGCCAATTAAAGGATATGATGTGATAGCCATTACAGAAACCTCGCTATGAACTGGTCATGACTGGAAGCTAAATATTCCAGGTTATACAATCTTCAGAAAGGATAGGGAAATTGGGAAATGAGGGGGAGGGGCAATATTGATAAAAGATATTATTCCAGAAATGGAAAAGAAGGATTTCAGTGAGGGTGAGCAGGCAGTGGAAACACTAAGAACTAAGGAACAGCAAAGGATTCAAAGCTGGTGGGAAATGTCGACAGACTTCCTGACAGCAGTGATATACTGGTGGAGATGTATAAATAAGGAAATCAGGGAAGCATGTAACAGAAAAAAAATGTGCTTATTACAAAAGGTTTTAATTTTCACACAGGTTGGGAGCTTAAGCAGTAAAGGGAATACATTTTTAGAATGTATTTGGCACCGTTTTCTGGATCAATATGTTTTAGAATCAACCATAAGGCCATACTAGATTTAGCAATATGTAATGAACCAGGATTAGTTAACAATCTGACTGTACGGCCCATCTTGTAAATATTGACCACATAAACAAATCTGACACCAGGCTTGTCATAGAGTCGTACAGTATAGAAACAGGCCCTTCAGCCCACGGGTCCATACCGACCATAATGCCTATCTATACTAATCCCACCTGCCTGCATTAATTCCATATCCCTCTATGCCTTGCTCATTCAAGTACCTGTCCAGATGCCTCTTAAATGTCGCTGCTGTTCCTGCCTCCACCACCTCCTCAGGCAGCTCATTCCAGATACCCACTATTCTTTGTGTGAAAAATTTACCCCTTTGATCCCCTTTAAACCTCCTCCCTCTCACCTTAAATCTTGTGAGGAAGAAATAAATCACAAACCAAGATTTGAAATTTAAGTGAAGCAAGCTTGGAAAGGATGAAAAATAAATTGCACTAGGTAGGCTTGGCTGAACGGGTTAATTGATTCTGTATAACCATTTGTTTTAAATGCAATAAATCCAGTTCCTCTCCTTGATTTATTTTTAAATGCCCTTCTAATGTTTTGTATTACCTTCTGGTGTTTGGTCATCTTCCTCCACTGAGAAAATGGGTAAAAGTATTCATGTAACAAATGTGTAATTTCCTTATATCTATTATTGTCTCACCGACAACTACATTTAACGTGATAAATAGATTCAAAAAGGGCAAAAAACATTAGTGAGGGTCGTATATAGATCCCCAAACTGTAGTGGTGATGTTGGAATGGCATTAAACAGGAAATTAGAGACGCATGCGATAAAGGAACATCTGTAATTATGGGTGAATTTAATCTGCATATAGATTGGACAAATCAAATTAGTCACAATACCGTAGTGGAGGAATTCTTGGAGTGAATATGGGATGGTTTTCTGGACCAATACGTCGAGGAACCAACTAGAGAACAGGCCATCCTAGACTGGGTACTGTGTAATGAGAGAAGAATAATCGACAATCTAGTCGTGCGAGACCCCTTGGGGATCATCGACCATAATACGATAGAATTCTTCATCAAGGTAGAGAGTGACGTAGTTGATTCTGAGACTAGGGTGCTAAAGTCATTGGCAAACAGGATTAAGGAGAATCCCAAGGCTTTTATAAAGAGCAAAAAGGTAGCCAGGCAAAGGGTTGGCCAACTCAAGGACAGAGGAGGGAATCTGTGCATGGAGTCAGAGGAAATGGGTAAGGAACTAAATGAGTACTTTGCATCAATATTCACCAAAGAGAAGGACTTGGTGGATGATGAGTCTAGGGAAGGGAGTGTAGATAGTCTGGGTCATGTCGATATCAAAAAAGAGGTGGTGTTGGGCGTCTTGAAAAACATTAAGGTAGAAACATTAGGGCCTGTTGGGATCTACCCCAGAATACTGAGGGAGGCAAGGGAGGAAATTGCTGGGGCCTTGACAGAAATCTTTGTATCCTCATTGGCGACAGGTGAGGTCCCAGAGGACTGGAGAATAGCCAATGTTGTTCCTTTGTTTAAGAAGGGTAGCAAGGATAATCCAGAAAATTACAGGCATTACGTCAGTGGTAGGGTAATTATTGGTGAGGATTCTTCGAGACAGGATTTACTCCCATTTGGAAACAAACTGACTTATTAGCGACAGGCAGCATTGTTTTGTGAAGGGGAAGTCGTGTCTCACTAACTTGATCGAGTTTTTTGAGGAAGTGACGAAGATGATTGATGAAGGAAGGGCAATGGATGTTGTCTACATGGACTTCAGTAAAGCCTTTGACAAGGTCCCTCATGGCAGACTGGTACTAAAGTTGAAGTCACACGGGATCAGAAGTGAGCTGGCAAGATGGATACTAGTTCCGAAGAAGGGTCACTGACCCGAAATGTTAACTTTGCTTCTCTTTCCACAGATGCTGCCAGACCTGCTGAGTGGTTCCAGCATTTCTTGCTTTTATTTCAGATTTCCAGAATCCGCAGTATTTTGCTTTTATTATATAAGATGGATACAGAACTGGCTCGGTCATAGAAGACAGAGGGTAGCAGTGGAAGGGTGCTTTTCTGAATGGAGGGCTGTGACTAGTGGTGTTCCGCAGGGATTAGTGCTGGGACCTTTGCTGTTTGTAGTATATAGAAAGGGTTTGGAGGAAAACGTAGCTGGTCTGATTAGTAAGTTTGCGGATGACACAAAGGTTGGTGGAGTTGCGGATAGTGACGAGGATTGCCAGAGGATACAGCAGGATGTAGATCGGCTGGAGACTTGGGCGGAGAAATGGCAGATGGGGTTTAATCCGGACAAATGTGAGGTAATGCATTTTGGAAGGTCTAATACAGGTGGGAAGTATACAGTAAATGGCAGAACCCTTAGGAGTATTGACAGGCAGAGAGATCTGGGCGTGCAGGTCCACAGGTCACTGAAAGTGGCAACGCAGGTGGATAAGGTAGTCAAGAAGGCATATGGCATGCTTGCCTTCATCGGTCGGGGCATAGAGTATAAAAATTGGCAAGTCATGCTGCAGCTGTACAGAACCTTAGTTAGGCCAAACTTGGAATATTGCGTACAATTCTGGTCGCCACACTACCAGAAGGATGTGGAGGCTTTGGAGAGGGTACAGAGGAGGTTTAACAGGATGTTGCCTGGTCTGGAGGGTATTAGCTGTGAGGAGAGGTTGGATAAACTCGGATTGTTTTCACTGGAACGACGGAGGTGGAGGGGCGACCTGATAGAGGTTTACAAAGTTATGAGTGGCATGGACAGAGTGGATAGTCAGAAGCTTTTTCCCGGGGGAAAGAGTCAGTTACTAGGGGACATAGTTGTAAGGTACAAGGGGCAAAGTTTAGAGGGGATGTGCGGGGCAAGTTTTTTTTTTTTTACACAGAGGGTGGTGAGTGACTGGAACTTGCTGCCGGGGGAGGTGGTGGAAGCAGGTACGATAGCGACGTTAAAGAAGCATCTTGACAAATACATGAATAGGATGGGAATAGAGGGATACGGACCCCGGAAGTGGAGAAGGTTTTAGTTTAGACAGGCGTCATGATTGGCACAGGCTTGAAGGGCCAAATGGCCTGTTCCTGTGCTCTACTGTTCTTTGTTCTTTGAATCTTAGTAAAGGAAACTACAAAGGTTCGAGGCGCAAGTTGGCTATGATGGATTAGGAAACGTTTAAAAGATGATGGCGGACAGGAAATGGCAAACATTTAGAGAGCGCATGGATGAACTGCAACAATTGTTTATTCCTGTCTGGCGCAAAAGTAAAACGGGGAAGGTAGCCAAACCATAGCTTACAAGGGAAATTACAGATAGCATTAGATCCAAGGAAGAGGCATATAAACCTGCCAGAAAAAAAACTACCTGAGGAATGGGAGTTTAGAATTCAGCAAAGGAGGGCCAAGGGATTGATTAAGAAGGGAAAATAGAGTACAAGAGCAAGCTTGCAGGGAACATAAAAACTGACTGTAAACCTATAGAAATATAGGTATGTGAGGAGAAAAAGATTGGCGAAGGCAAATATATGTCCCTTACAGTCAGAAACAGGGGAATTTATTATGGAGAACAAACAAATGGCTGACCAACTAAATGCATACTTTGGTTCTGTCTTCACAAAGGAGGACACAAATATCACACCAGAAATGTTGGGGAACACAGGGCTTAGTGAGAGAGAGGAACTGAAGGAAATCAGTATTAGTAGACAAATGGTGTTGGGGAAATTGATGGGATTGAAGGCCGATAAATCCCCAGGGCCTGATGGTATGCATCCCAGAGTACTTAAGGAAGTGGCCCTAGAAATAGTGGATGCATTGGTGGTCATCTTCCAAGATTCTGCAGACTCTGGCACAGTTCCTACAGATTGGAGGTCAGCTAATGTAACCCCACTATTTAAAAAGGGAGGTAGAGAAAAAGCAGAAAATTATAGACCAGTCAGCCTGACGTCGGTAGTGGGGAAAATTCTAGAATCCATTGTCAAACATTTTATAGCAAAGCACTTGGAGAACAGTGGTAGAATCGGACAGAGTCAACATGGATTTACAAAAGGGAAATCATGCTTGACAAATCTACTAGAATTCTTTGAGGATGTAACTATTAGAGTTGATGAGGGGGAGCCAGTGGATGTGGTTTATTTGGACTTTCAGAAGGCTTTCGACAAAGTCCCACATAAGAGATTAGCATGTAAAATAAAAGCGCATGGGATTAGGGGTAGTGTATTGCGATGGACAAAAAATTGGTTGGCAGACAAGAAACAAAGAGTAGAGATAAATGGGTCTTTTTCCGAATGGCAGGCAGTGACTAGTGGGGTACTGGAGGGATCGGTGCTCGGACCCCCGCTATTCACAATATATGTTAATGATTTAGATGAGGGAACTAAATGCAATATATCCAAATTTGCAGATGACGCAAAACTGGGCGGCACAGTGGCTAGCACCGCAGCCTCACTGCTCCAGCGACCCGGGTTCAATTCTGGGTCCTGCCTGTGCAGAGTTTGCAAGTTCTCCCTGTGACTGTGTGGGTTTCCGCCGGGTGCTCCGGTTTCCTCCCACAGCCAAAGACTTTCAGGTTGATAGGTAAATTGGCCTTTGTAAATTGCCACTCGTGTAGGTAGGGGAATTGAGGGAAGGTGGGGATGTGGTAGGGAATATGGGATTAATGTAGGATTAGTATAAATGGGTGGTTGATGGTCGGCACAGACTCGGTTGGTCGAAGGAGCTGTTTCAGAGCTGTATCTCTCTATGGGTGGGAGGGTGAGTTGTGAGGAGGATGCAGAGAGGCTTCAGGACGGTTTGGACAAGTTGAGTGAGTGGGCTAATTCATGGCAGATGCAGTATAATGTGGATAAATGTGAGGTTATCCACTTTGGTAGCAAAAACAGGAAGGCAGATTATCTGAACGGCTATAAACTGAGAGAGGGGAATATGCAGCGAGACCTGGGTGTTCTCATGCACTGGTCGCTGAAGATAAGCATGCAGGTCAAACAGGTAGTAAAAAAGACAAATGGTATGTTGGCCTTCATAGCGAGAGGATTCGAGTACAGAAGCAGGGATGTCTTGCTGCAGTTATACAGGGCCTTGGTGAGGCCACACCTGGAATATTGTGTGCAGTTTTGGTCTCCTTACCTGAGGAAGGATGTTCTTGCTATAGAGGGAGTGCAGCAAAGGTTTACCAGACTGATTCCTGAGATGGCGGGACTGACGTTAGGATTATATTTGCTGGAGTTCAGAAGAGTGAGGGGGATCTCAAAAACCTATAAATTTCTAACAGGACTCGACAGGGTAGATGCAGGAAGGATGTTCCCGATGGTGGGGGAGTCCAGAACCAGGGGTCATAGTCTAAGGATACGGGGTAAACCTTTCAGGACTGAGATGAGGAGAAATTTCTTCACCCAGAGAGTTGTGAGCCTGTGGAATTCGCTACCACAGAAAGCAGTTGAGGCCAAAACATTGTATGTTTGCAAGAAGGAGTTAGATATAGCCCTTGGGTCTAAAGGGATCAAAGCGTATGGGGAGAAAGCGGGAACAGGTTACTGAGTTGGATGATCAGCCATGATCATTATGAATGGCAGAGCAGGCTCGAAGGGCCTACTCCTGCTCCTACTTTCTATGTTTCTATATGTTTAGATAGAGAGAATTATTTCCTCTGGTGGAGGAATCTGGAACAAGGAGGCACAATCTTTAAATTAGGACAGGCCATTCAGAAGTGAAGTCAGGAAGCTTTTTTTTAAGACACAAAATGTAGTGGAAATCTGGAACCCTCCACCACCACGCCGCTGTCAATGCTGGGGTCAATTTAACTTTAAGACCGAGATGGATAGATTTGGGGGGGGGGGGAGGGGCAGGGGTAAGAGCATCAAGGAACATGGAACAAAGGCAGCTAAATGGAGTTGTGGTACAGATCAGTTTCGCTGAACATCTAATCCATTCTGTACCCAACCCAGGAGTGCTTGATCCTGACACTGGATGACTGCAATGGGAGTGTTCCAGTCCCACTATCAACACCGTGACCAGCGCAAAACTACACAAAAGTAGCTGGGGAGGAGGGAATTAGTATACGAGACAAGAAGTGGATTTTAAGGGTTTTTTTTAAATGATACTACAATTTCCTTGTTTTCTGAAAGCACTTTTTGCTCTTCAAAGCAGATTGCTTGATTGTAATTAATACAAAAAGGTTGTAATTAATGTAGAAAACTCGAACAGTTTGACTTGAATAAAACATGGCCAGGTTTCAACAGAATACAGAAGTGCAGAGTGTTAAATTGGAGTGGGGAAAGATTCCTTTTGATCACTACTTGTGGTTAAAATTATAAGAGCTTTTTTGCCACATTAATGTCGTCATGATGTTACTTAATAATAATCCCAAGAAAACAAGTTCAAATCCCACCATGGCAGTTCGAGAATTTGAATTCAGGTTTTTTGAAAATCTGAAATTAAACAGCTGGTGTCAGCAGAAGTCACCAAGGAGGTCAGATTGCATTAAAAACCCACCTTGTTCACTAATGTCCTTCAGGAGAAAGCACAGGCCATCCTTACACAGTCTGGCTTGCACGTCACTCTTGCCCCACACCAACGTGGTTGATTCTTAACTGTCTCTGAAGTGGCCGAGCAAGCCACTACAACTCAAAGTTCCACCAACACCTTCTCAGAGCAAGTAGGCATGGGTAATAAATGTGGCCTTGCCAGCAACGCCCACATCGTGAGAATGAATTTTAAAATGCATTTCTAAAGAACATGGCACAACGAATAGCGAAGCAAAAATTTACTTCCATTGAACAGTTAGACATTAACTCCTAAAATGCAATCTGAATGGCATGAGCTCCCAGTACTCAGACAGCAGGTTGCTATACTGTATGTTGTTTCGGGATGGAAAGGTAATAGGCTTAGAACTGAGACTAGTTCAGACCTTTGACCATCTGCCCAAGACCCCAAAGCAGACTGCAGCATCATGCTGAGCTTTTTGGACTATGTATGTTACCAAAAAAGACAAAAGTAGTTTACTGCCATGTATCACCATCACCGGCTTCATATACAACTATTACAATTAGCAGGACTACGACAGATGCCAAAAGCAATACTCATACATATGCCTTTAGAAGAAAAATGACTTAAATCTGTTGTCAAGCAGAACATTAGTGTTTCAGGGTTATGATCTATGATAACGATAACCATTCCACACATCCCTCCCAACTATCTGTCTTTTCCATAAGGTCTGATCACTATATAAACATGTCAAGGCCCATAATTCACAAGGAAAATCATCAGCCTATTTTAATTCATCCATCTAGAAAGACCCCAGTTGCCCCCATTGCTGCTCTATCTGAAAGTCTATTCCTCTGTTAATCACTCTGTGAAGAGTCTCCTGTTACTCGTCCGAAACTTCCCTTTTACTGGTTTGAACCTGTGTCCCCTTGTTCGACTCCAACACTTACCTTTTCCATTCCAACATGCACCATTTTTAGAAGACAATTTTTTCCTAAAACTAGGGCTCCATGTAAGTAACCAGATTGAGTCTGCTGGCTGACAGCGGGTGTAGATGCTCTTATGATAGGAGTGCACACGTGAAAGTTATTTTGCCTGAGGCAAGGTTTTTTCTTGCCCAGCTATGTTCATTCAGGCAGCAATGTGCTTCAAATACATTACAAGCACTTGCGTGCATATAAATTCATTGCAAAGCACTATGAAGCATTTCTGAGAGATAAAATGTACATAAATACAAGTCTGACTTAAACATATGACAGACCTCATGCCATCTCAACAACAAAGAACCACAGAGCCCAAAAACCTACGTCTCCAATTCTGTCCCTGAAACAAGAGCCAGACCTAGTGTGGACACTGGAGCTAGCTGACAGACTCACAGAATCCAGACTCCAAACAGCAACATTATAGCATATTCACTGAAATTTGGACAATTTGTTTTGGTAAACAATTTAAATATTAAAATTTTTGAACTACATTAAAGACACTGTTTCATAAACCATTACACACATTAACACCTACAGTCATCCCCAAAAATCTGACCCTATGTCAGAAGACCTCCTAAAGTCAGCCCCATCTAACAGCATTCACAAACTGTTAATCCAACTTTCTATGCGAAGAAACTGTGTTTTACTACTCTTCTTAACCAATGACATTGCTGAATTATCACACATTGCAAGCAAAGGGAATAGACTGGCTCTCCCTGCTGAACCTGTAAGTACCAGAACGCCTATAACGTACTTCAGTACGTTAAACTTAAACCAAATTGACAACCAACACAATATAACGAGTGGATTTGCAAACAAAGTCTGCAAGGGGGGGATCACAGTATTGTTCTGATGCTAGAAGAATCCCAACTATTAGCACTGTGGAGTTAATTGCTATTTTCCAAGACACTTGTAAAGAGACTTGGTTAGAGCATTTAATTATTAACTTTGTTAAATAGATACACTGAAAAAAAGGCATTACCCAGCTTCCCTCCATCCCTAGATTATTACTGTTTCAGTAAAACGTGGTATAGTACTGTAGGAACATGGTGTCTGAAAGCTGACTGAAGGGACCGACCTGTTGCAGGTTCAAACGTAAATTGGTCAGTTATTGTTGGAGTTGACCACAGGTCGTCAATAATCAAAAGCATTTATTCCACCACAAGGCAGAAACATACTAGATGAACTACTACAGCACTGGCATTATCAAGCAGCAATGCCAACTGGAGGCACTTTTAATACAAGTTACTACACAGTAATGCATTTATCTAGGTTAGACAATGCATTAGTACTCAGGTATCACCTTACATCAATGAACAAGGAATCTACCTGAGAGAATCCACATTTTACATTTGTTGGGGGATATCTGATTCAGCAATCACCTGCGCATCTTCCCTCTGCAAGTAATGGACACTTACAGATAATTTTACCACAATGTTAAGAGTTAGGTCACAACTATTTGCAAACCCAGAAACAGAGGTGGACCCCAGGATTTGACTTATGTTCCCAGCTCAACCCCTGTGCCTTTCTTCCTTTAAGACACACCTTAATCAACATCTTCAATACTGTGGCCACCTCCCACACCACCACCACACCCCACCCCCACCCCACAAACCCCAACTATTTTCTGCAGCTGGAGTTTCCAGTTTTCTGTTGGAAGTGCCTTGGGATATTTGTTGCTCCTGGTGGGCACAGTAATGAAAAATGATCACCCCTTGAAGTGTGCATACAGTATTGGTCTCTTTCCATGAGGAGGGATATAGTTGCATTGGAAGCAGTTCAGAAAAGGTTCACTAGGCTCATTTCTAGGATGATGGGTTTGCCTCATGAAGAAAGGCTGAGCCCATACTCATTGGAGTTTAGAAAAATGAGAGGTGATCTTATTGAGATATGTAGGATTTTCAGGGGGCTTGATAAAGGTAGATGCTGAAGTTTCCCATCTTAGAGAAATCTAGAATTAGGGGGCACAGTTTCAGAACAAGGGGACAACAAATTAAGACCAAGGAGGAATTTCTTCTCTCAGAGGGTCGTTATTCTTGGGAATTCTCTTCCCCAGAGAGCAGTGAAAGCTGGGTCATTAAATACATTCAAGGATGAGTTAGACAGATTTTTGATCTACAAGGGAGTCACAAAATCATATCTTAGTGAATGGCAGATCTGGCTTGAAAGGCCGACTCCTGTTTATTTTAATCTTACTTGCAGAGAATGAACAAGTGAAATTTAATTATTAATGGCTGGCAGGGGCCAGGTGGCACTGAGGTTGAAAGATGCCATTCTCCCCACAGGCCCAGTTACTAAGCAAGTCCGGCTGAGCCCTCACTGACACGGGCTGTTCCACATTCTGCAGCAACTGTTTATAAATAAACAGACCACAGCCCGAACGTAACTTCCGCTCACCCGAACTGCCCGATAGCGCCCGCCCCCGCCCCGACTCGATTGGCCGAGCACTTTAATTGAAGGGTGGTTCTGCAAATCAAGAGGCCGCAACGGCCGCGAGTCAGAGGCAAAAGCCTCCCCAGGGAACTGGGAGTGCGGCCCCGCTCGGGCTGTCAGCAGCCTCTGGCTCGGGGGAAGGCGGCTGCCAAAAGAATCCGCGCGGCGACATTCCAATCTAACGGCCGGGCTCGCTCGGAACAAAGATCCGCCTCTGCCTCGCTGTGAAAGGGCAGAGCCGGTGATTGACACTTGCCCAAGGGCAGGTTCCCCATTCTGGTTGGCCGGGCCCGCTGTCAGTCAGCACCAGCCCCGCCCTTTCTGGTGACGCGACCTTGTTTCCGTTGTCAGGCAGTGAGGGGCCGGATCCGGAGCCTGGGCCGCGGGCCCCTATCGACACAAACCCACCTCCGGAGCACGGAGCCACTCGCTTACTTGGTCGGGGTCTCCTCGGGCTGGAAGGCGAGCTCATGTCGAGCGAGAGGTCGATCCGACGCCGCGCCTCCCGGTTCTCCTGTTTCAGCTTGGCTTCCAGGCGCGACAGCTTCTGCTCCAGGGAGGACGCCGCCATTTTAACGCGATCGAGGGAGCTGACGGTGCGCAGGCGCCGTCATTCCGTCCGCCCCACCTCCGGGCAGCACAGGGCTGCAGACTATAATCCAACACAACAAAATATAATCCAATACAACAGACTATAATCCAACACAAGTCGAAAATTCAACACAACAAAATATAATCCAACACAAGACTATAATCCAATACAACAAAATATAATTTTTATTTCTTTTTATTTAGAGAGACAGCACTGAAACAGGCCCTTCGGCCCACCGAGTCTGTGCCGACCAACAACCACCCATTTATACTAACCCTACAGTAATCCCATATTCCCTATCACCTACCTACACTAGGGGCAATTTACAATGGCCAATTTACCTATCAACCTGCAAGTCTCTGGCTGTGGGAGGAAACCGGAGCACCCGGAGGAAACCCACGCAGACACAGGGAGAACTTGCAAACTCCGCACAGGCAGTACCCAGAATGAAATCCGGGTCCCTGGAGCTGTGAGGCTGCGGTGCTAACCACTGTGCCGCCCGTGCAATAATGCAATACAACGAAATATAATCGAATACAACAAAATATAATCCAATACACCAGACGATAACCCAATACAACAGTCTATAATCCAATACAACAAATCTAACAGAACCTAACCAGACATAATCCAATATAATAAAATATAATTCAATACAACAAAATATAATCCGACACAACAGACTATAATCCAATGCAACAAAATATAATCCAATACAACAGACGATAACCCAATACAACAGACTATAATCCAAAACGACAAAATATAATCCAATACAACAGACTATAATCCAATACAACAAAATATAATCCAATACAACACTCTATAATCCAATACAACAAATCTAACAAAACCTAACCAAACATAATCCAATATAATAAAATATAATTCAATACAACAAAATATAATCCGACACAACAGACTATAATCCAATGCAACAAAATATAATCCAATACAACAAAATATAATCCAATACAACAGACTATAATCCAATGCAACAAATTATAATCCAATACAACAGACTATAATCCAATACAACAAAATATAATCCAATACAAGAAACTATAATCCAATGCAACAAATTATAATCCAATACAGCAGACTATAATCCAATAGAAAAGACGAGAATACAACAGAACAAAGTTGAATCAAATACAACAAAATATATTCCAATACACGAAATTTTAATCCAATACAAAAGACTATAATCTAATACAAGAAAATATAATCCAATACAACAGACTATAATCAAATACAACAAAATATAATCCAATACACGAAATTTTAATCCAATACAAAAGACTATAATCTAATAAAACAGAATATAATCTAATACAACAAAATATAAACCAAAACAAGAGACGATAATCAAATACAACAAAATATAATCCAATACAACAGACGATAATCCAATACAACAGACTATAATCCAATACAACAAAATATAATCCAATACAACAGACAATAATCCAATACAACAGACTATAATCCAATACAACAAAATATAATCCAATACAACAGACTATAATACAATACAACAAAATATAATCCAATACAACAGACTATAATCCAATACAGCACAATATAATCCAACACAACAAACTGTAATCCAATACAAAAGACTGTAATCCAATACAAAAGACTATAATCCAATACAACACAATATAATCCAATACAACAAAATATAATCCAATACAACAGACTATAATAAAATACAACAGAATTTAATCCAATACAAAAGACTAAAATCCAAAACAAGACTATAATCCAATACAACAAAATATAATCCGATACAACAGACGATAACCCAATACAACAAATTTAACATAAAATAACCAAACATAATCCAATATAATAAGATATAATTCAATACAACAAAATATAATCCAATACAACAGACTATAATCCAATGCAACAAAATATAATCCAATACAACAAACTATAATCCAATACAACAGACTAAAATCCAATACAACAAACTATAATCCAATACAACAGACTATAATCCAATACAACAAAATATAATCTAATACAACAAACTATAATCCAATACAACAGACTATAATCCAATACAACAAAATATAATCCAATACAACAGATTATAATCCAAAACGACAAAATATAATCCAATACAACAGACTATAATCCAATACAACAAACTATAATCCAATACAACAAAATATAATCCAATACAACAGATTATAATCCAAAACGACAAAATATAATCCAATACAACATACTATAATCCAATACAACAAAATATAATCCAATACAACAAACTATAATCCAATACAACAGACTAAAATCCAATACAACAGACTAAAATCCAATACAACAAAATACAATCCAATACAACAGACTAAAATCCAATACAACAAACTATAATCCAATACAACAGACTAAAATCCAATACAACAAAATATAATCCAATACAACAGACTAAAATCCAATACAACAAACTATAATCCAATACAACAGACTATAATCCAATACAACAAAATATAATCTAATACAACAAACTATAATCCAATACAACAGACTAAAATCCAATACAACAAAATATAATCCAATACAACAGACTAAAATCCAATACAACAAAATACAATCCAATACAACATACTATAATCCAATACAACAAACTATAATCCAATACAACAGACTAAAATCCAATACAACAAAATATAATCCAATACAACAGACTAAAATCCAATACAACAAACTATAATCCAATACAACAGACTATAATCCAATACAACAAAATATAATCTAATACAACAAACTATAATCCAATACAACAGACTAAAATCCAATACAACAAAATATAATCCAATACAACAGACTAAAATCCAATACAACAAAATACAATCCAATACAACATACTATAATCCAATACAACAAACTATAATCCAATACAACAGACTAAAATCCAATACAACAAAATACAATCCAATACAACAGACTAAAATCCAATACAACAAACTATAATCCAATACAACAGACTAAAATCCAATACAACAAAATATAATCCAATACAACAGACTAAAATCCAATACAACAAACTATAATCCAATACAACAGACTATAATCCAATACAACAAAATATAATCTAATACAACAAACCATAATCCAATACAACTAACTATAATCCAATACAACAGACTAAAATCCAATACAACAAACTATAATCCAATACAACAAAATATAATCCAATACAACAGACTATAATCCAAAGCAACAAAATATAATCCAATACAATAAAATATAATCCAATACAACAGACTATAATCCAATACAACAAAATATAATCCAATACAACAGACTATAATCCAAAGCAACAAAATATAATCCAATACAACAAAATATAATCCAATACAACAGACTATAATCCAATACAACAAAATATAATCCAATACAACAGACTAAAATCCAATACAACAAAATATAATCCAATACAACAGACTAAAATCCAATACAACAAACTATAATCCAATACAACAGACTATAATCCAATACAACAAAATATAATCTAATACAACAAACCATAATCCAATACAACTAACTATAATCCAATACAACAGACTAAAATCCAATACAACAAACTATAATCCAATACAACAAAATATAATCCAATACAACAGACTATAATCCAAAGCAACAAAATATAATCCAATACAACAAAATATAATCCAATACAACAGACTATAATCCAATACAACAAAATATAATCCAATACAACAGACTATAATCCAAAGCAACAAAATATAATCCAATACAACAAAATATAATCCAATACAACAGACTATAATCCAATACAACAAAATATAATCCAATACAACAAAATATAATCCAATACAACAAACTATAATCCAATACAACAAAATATAATCTAATACAACAAACTATAATCCAATACAACAGACTATAATCCAATACAACAAACTATAATCCAATACAACAGACTATAATCCAATACAACAAAATATAATCTAATACAACAAACTATAATCCAATACAACAGACTATAATCCAATACAACAAACTATAATCCAATACAACAAACTATAATCCAATACAACAGACGATAATCCAATACAACAAAATATAATCCAATACAACAAACTATAATCCAATACAACAGACTATAATCCAATACAACAAACTATAATCCAATACAACAAAATATAATCCAATACAACAAACTATAATCCAATACAACAGACTATAATCCAATACAACAGACGATAATCCAATACAACAGAATATAATTCAATACAACAGACTATAATCCAATACAACAAAATATAATCCAATACAACAGATTATAATCCAAAACGACAAAATATAATCCAATACAACAAACTATAATCCAATACAACAAACTATAATCCAATACAACAAAATATAATCCAATACAACAAACTATAATCCAATACAACAGACTATAATCCAATACAACAAACTATAATCCAATACAACAAACTATAATCCGATACAACAGACTATAATCCAATACAACAAACTATAATCCAATACAACAAAATATAATCCAATACAACAGACTATAATCCAATACAACAAACTATAATCCAATACAACAGACTATAATCCAATACAACAGACTATAATCCAATACAACAGAATATAATCCAATACAACAGACTATAATCCAATACAACAAAATATAATCCAATACAACAGACTATAATCCAATACAACAAACTATAATCCAATACAACAGACTATGATCCAATACAACAAACTATAATCCAATACAACAAACTATAATCCAATACAACAGACTATAATCCAATACAACAAAATATAATCCAATACAACAAACTATAATCCAATACAACAGACTATAATCCAATACAACAAACTATAATCCAATACAACAGACTATAATCCAATACAACAAACTATAATCCAATACAACAGACTATAATCCAATACAACAAACTATAATCCAATACAACAAACTATAATCCAATACAACAGACTATAATCCAATACAACAGACTATAATCCAATACAACAGAATATAATCCAATACAACAGACTATAATCCAATACAACAAAATATAATCCAATACAACAGACTATAATCCAATACAACAAAATATAATCCAATACAACAGATTATAATCCAAAACGACAAAATATAATCCAATACAACAGACGAGAATCCAATACAACAAAGTTGAATCCAATACAACAAAATATAATCCAATACAACAGACTATAATCCAATGCAACAAAATATAATCCAATACAACAAACTATAACCCAATACAACAGACTATAATCCAATACAACAGACTATAATCCAATGCAACAAAATATAATCTTATACAACAAACTATAATCCAATACAACAAATTATAATCCAATACAACAAACTATAATCCAATACAACAAACTATAATCCAATACAACAGACTATAATCCAATACAACAGACTATAATCCAATGCAACAAAATATAATCCAATACAACGAACTATAATCCAATACAACAGACTATAATCCAATACAACAAAATATAATCTAATACAACAAACTATAATCCAATACAACAAACTATAATCCAATACAACAGACTATAATCCAATACAACAAACTATAATCCAATACAACAGACTATAATCCAATGCAACAAAATATAGTCCAATACAACAAACTATAATCCAATACATGAGACTATAATCCAATACAACAGACTATAATCCAATGCAACAAAATATAATCTAATACAACAAACTATAATCCAATACAACAAACTATAACCCAATACAACAGACTATAATCCAATACAACAAACTATAATCCAATACAACAGACTATAATCCAATGCAACAAAATATAATCCAATACAACAAACTATAATCCAATACAACAGACTATAATCCAATACAACAGACTATAATCCAATGCAACAAAATATAATCCAATACAACAAACTATAATCCAATACAACAGACTATGATCCAATACAACAAAATATAATCTAATACAACAAACTATAATCCAATACAACAGACTATAATCCAATACAACAGACTATAATCCAATGCAACAAAATATAATCCAATACAACAAACTATAATCCAATACAACAGACTATAATCCAATACAACAAACTATAATCCAATACAACAAACTATAATCCAATACAACAGACTATAATCCAATACAACAAACTATAATCCAATACAACAGACTATAATCCAATGCAACAAAATATAATCCAATACAACAAACTATAATCCAATACAACAGACTATAATCCAATGCCATTGATTCCCTAGCCAGCGGAAAAGCCCCTGGGAAGGACAGCATTACCCCTGAAATAATCAAGAGTGCCAAGCCTGCTATACTCTCAGCACTACATGAACTGCTATGCCTGTGCTGGGACGAGGGAGCAGTACCCCAGGACATGCGCGATGCCAACATCATCACCCTCTATAAAAACAAAGGTGACCGCGGTGACTGCAACAACTACCGTGGAATCTCCCTGCTCAGCATAGTGGGGAAAGTCTTTGCTCGAGTCGCTCTGAACAGGCTCCAGAAGCTGGCCGAGCGCGTCTACCCTGAGGCACAGTGTGGCTTTCGTGCAGAGAGATCGACTATTGACATGCTGTTCTCCCTTCGTCAGATACAGGAGAAATGCCGTGAACAACAGATGCCCCTCTACATTGCTTTCATTGATCTCACCAAAGCCTTTGACCTCGTCAGCAGACGTGGTCTCTTCAGACTACTAGAAAAGATCGGATGTCCACCAAAGCTACTAAGTATCATCACCTCATTCCATGACAATATGAAAGGCACAATTCAACCTGGTGGCTCCTCATCAGAGCCCTTTCCTATCCTGAGTGGTGTGAAACAGGGCTGTGTTCTCGCACCCACACTTTTTGGGATTTTCTTCTCCCTGCTGCTTTCACATGCGTTCAAATCCTCTGAAGAAGGAATTTTCCTCCACACAAGATCAGGGGGCAGGTTGTTCAACCTTGCCCGTCTAAGAGCGAAGTCCAAAGCACGGAAAGTCCTCATCAGAGAACTCCTCTTTGCTGACGATGCTGCTTTAACATCTCACACTGAAGAATGCCTGCAGAGTCTCATCGACAGGTTTGCGTCTGCCTGCAATGAATTTGGCCTAACCATCAGCCTCAAGAAAACGAACATCATGGGGCAGGATGTCAGAAATGCTCCATCCATCAATATTGGCGACCACGCTCTGGAAGTGGTTCAAGAGTTCACCTACCTAGGCTCAACTATCACCAGTAACCTGTCTCTAGATGCAGAAATCAACAAGCGCATGGGTAAGGCTTCCACTGCTATGTCCAGACTGGCCAAGAGAGTGTGGGAAAATGGCGCACTGACACGGAACACAAAAGTCCGAGTGTATCAGGCCTGTGTCCTCAGTACCTTGCTCTACGGCAGCGAGGCCTGGACAACGTATGCCAGCCAAGAGCGACGTCTCAATTCATTCCATCTTCGCTGCCTTCGGAGAATACTTGGCATCAGGTGGCAGGACTATATCTCCAACACAGAAGTCCTTGAAGCAGCCAACACCCCCAGCTTATACACACTACTGAGTCAGCGGCGCTTGAGATGGCTTGGCCATGTGAGCCGCATGGAAGATGGCAGGATCCCCAAAGACACATTGTACAGCGAGCTCGCCACTGGTAACAGACCCACCGGCCGTCCATGTCTCCGTTATAAAGACGTCTGCAAACGCGACATGAAATCGTGTGACATTGATCACAAGTCGTGGGAGTCAGTTGCCAGCATTCGCCAGAGCTGGCGGGCAGCCATAAAGACAGGGCTAAATTGTGGCGAGTCGAAGAGACTTAGTAGTTGGCTGGAAAAAAGACAGAGGCGCAAGGGGAGAGCCAACTGTGCAACAGCCCCAACAAACAAATTTCTCTGCAGCACCTGTGGAAGAGCCTGTCACTCCAGAATTGGCCTTTATAGCCACTCCAGGCGCTGCTTCACAAACCACTGACCACCTCCAGGCGCGTATCCATTGTCTCTCGAGATAAGGAGGCCCAAAAGAAAGAAAAATAATCCAATACAACAGACTATAATCCAATACAACAGACTATAATCCAATGCAACAAAATATAATCCAATACAACAAACTATAATCCAATACAACAAAATATAATCTAATACAACAAACTATAATCCAATACAACAAACTATAATCCAATACAACAGACTATAATCCAATACAACTGACTATAATCCAAAGCAACAAAATATAATCCAATACAACAAACTATAATCCAATACAACAGACTATAATCCAATACAACTGACTATAATCAAAAGCAACAAAATATAATCCAATACAACAAACTATAATCCAATACAACAGACTATAATCCAATACAACAAAATATAATCCAATACAACAGACTATAATCCAAAGCAACAAAATATAATCCAATACAACTGACTATAATCCAAAGCAACAAAATATAATCCAATACAACAAACTATAATCCAATACAACAAAATATAATCCAATACAACAGACTATAATCCAATACAACAAAATATAATCCAATACAACAGACTATAATCCAATACAACAAAATATAATCCAATACAACAGACTATAATCCAAAGCAACAAAATATAATCCAATACAACTGACTATAATCCAAAGCAACAAAATATAATCCAATACAACAGACTATAATCCAAAGCAACAAAATATAATCCAATACAACTGACTATAATCCAATACAACAAAATATAATCCAATACAACAGACTATAATCCAAAGCAACAAAATATAATCCAATACAACTGACTATAATCCAAAGCAACAAAATATAATCCAATACAACAGACTATAATCCAAAGCAACAAAATATAATCCAATACAACAAACTATAATCCAATACAAAAGACTATAATCCAATACAACAAACTATAATCCAATACAACAGACTATAATCCAATAGAAAAGAGTATAGTCCAATACAACAGACTATAATCCAATACAACAAAATATAATCGAATACAACAGACTATAATCCAATACAACAAACTATAATCCAATACAACAAAATATAATCCAATACAACAGATTATAATCCAAAACGACAAAATATAATCCAATACAACATACTATAATCCAATACAACAAAATATAATCCAATACAACAGACTATAATCCAATGCAACAAAATATAATCCAATACAACAAACTATAATCCAATACAACAGACTAAAATCCAATACAACAAAATATAATCCAATATAACAAAACTATAATCCAATACAACAGACTATAATCCAATACAACAAAATATAATCTAATACAACAAACTATAATCCAATACAACAGACTAAAATCCAATACAACAAAATATAATCCAATACAACAAACTATAATCCAATACAACAGACTATAATCAGACTGGCCAAGAGAGTGTGGGAAAATGGCGCACTGACACGGAACACAAAAGTCCGAGTGTATCAGGCCTGTGTCCTCAGTACCTTGCTCTACGGCAGCGAGGCCTGGACAACGTATGCCAGCCAAGAGCGACGTCTCAATTCATTCCATCTTCGCTGCCTTCGGAGAATACTTGGCATCAGGTGGCAGGACTATATCTCCAACACAGAAGTCCTTGAAGCGGCCAACACCCCCAGCTTATACACACTACTGAGTCAGCGGCGCTTGAGATGGCTTGGCCATGTGAGCCGCATGGAAGATGGCAGGATCCCCAAAGACATATTGTACAGCGAGCTCGCCACTGGTATCAGACCCACCGGCCGTCCATGTCTCCGTTATAAAGACGTCTGCAAACGCGACATGAAATCGTGTGACATTGATCACAAGTCGTGGGAGTCAGTTGCCAGCATTCGCCAGAGCTGGCGGGCAGCCATAAAGACAGGGCTAAATTGTGGCGAGTCAAAGAGACTTAGTAGTTGGCAGGAAAAAAGACAGAGGCGCAAGGGGAGAGCCAACTGTGCAACAGCCCCAACAAACAAATTTCTCTGCAGCACCTGTGGAAGAGCCTGTCACTCCAGAATTGGCCTTTATAGCCACTCCAGGCGCTGCTTCACAAACCACTGACCACCTCCAGGCGCGTATCCATTGTCTCTCGAGATAAGGAGGCCCAAAAGAATAATCCAATACAACAGACTATAATCCAAAGCAACAAACTATAATCCAATACAACAAACTATAATCCAATACAACAAACTATAATCCAATACAACAGACTATAATCCAATACAACAAAATATAATCCAATACAACAGACTATAATCCAAAGCAACAAAATATAATCCAATACAACTGACTATAATCCAAAGCAACAAAATATAATCCAATACAACAAACTATAATCCAATACAACAAAATATAATCCAATACAACAGACTATAATCCAATACAACAAAATATAATCCAATACAACAGACTATAATCCAATACAACAAAATATAATCCAATACAACAGACTATAATCCAAAGCAACAAAATATAATCCAATACAACTGACTATAATCCAAAGCAACAAAATATAATCCAATACAACAGACTATAATCCAAAGCAACAAAATATAATCCAATACAACTGACTATAATCCAATACAACAAAATATAATCCAATACAACAGACTATAATCCAAAGCAACAAAATATAATCCAATACAACTGACTATAATCCAAAGCAACAAAATATAATCCAATACAACAGACTATAATCCAAAGCAACAAAATATAATCCAATACAACAAACTATAATCCAATACAAAAGACTATAATCCAATACAACAAACTATAATCCAATACAACAGACTATAATCCAATAGAAAAGAGTATAGTCCAATACAACAGACTATAATCCAATACAACAAAATATAATCGAATACAACAGACTATAATCCAATACAACAAACTATAATCCAATACAACAAAATATAATCCAATACAACAGATTATAATCCAAAACGACAAAATATAATCCAATACAACATACTATAATCCAATACAACAAAATATAATCCAATACAACAGACTATAATCCAATGCAACAAAATATAATCCAATACAACAAACTATAATCCAATACAACAGACTAAAATCCAATACAACAAAATATAATCCAATATAACAAAACTATAATCCAATACAACAGACTATAATCCAATACAACAAAATATAATCTAATACAACAAACTATAATCCAATACAACAGACTAAAATCCAATACAACAAAATATAATCCAATACAACAAACTATAATCCAATACAACAGACTATAATCAGACTGGCCAAGAGAGTGTGGGAAAATGGCGCACTGACACGGAACACAAAAGTCCGAGTGTATCAGGCCTGTGTCCTCAGTACCTTGCTCTACGGCAGCGAGGCCTGGACAACGTATGCCAGCCAAGAGCGACGTCTCAATTCATTCCATCTTCGCTGCCTTCGGAGAATACTTGGCATCAGGTGGCAGGACTATATCTCCAACACAGAAGTCCTTGAAGCGGCCAACACCCCCAGCTTATACACACTACTGAGTCAGCGGCGCTTGAGATGGCTTGGCCATGTGAGCCGCATGGAAGATGGCAGGATCCCCAAAGACATATTGTACAGCGAGCTCGCCACTGGTATCAGACCCACCGGCCGTCCATGTCTCCGTTATAAAGACGTCTGCAAACGCGACATGAAATCGTGTGACATTGATCACAAGTCGTGGGAGTCAGTTGCCAGCATTCGCCAGAGCTGGCGGGCAGCCATAAAGACAGGGCTAAATTGTGGCGAGTCAAAGAGACTTAGTAGTTGGCAGGAAAAAAGACAGAGGCGCAAGGGGAGAGCCAACTGTGCAACAGCCCCAACAAACAAATTTCTCTGCAGCACCTGTGGAAGAGCCTGTCACTCCAGAATTGGCCTTTATAGCCACTCCAGGCGCTGCTTCACAAACCACTGACCACCTCCAGGCGCGTATCCATTGTCTCTCGAGATAAGGAGGCCCAAAAGAATAATCCAATACAACAGACTATAATCCAAAGCAACAAACTATAATCCAATACAACAAACTATAATCCAATACAACAAACTATAATCCAATACAACAGACTATAATCCAATACAACAAAATATAATCCAATACAACAGATTATAATCCAAAACGACAAAATATAATCCAATACAACATACTATAATCCAATACAACAAAGTTGAATCCAATACAACAAAACATAATCCAATACAACAGACTATAATCAAATACAACAAAATATAATCCAATACAACAGACTATAATCCAATACAACAGACTATAATCCAATACAACACAATACAATCCAATACAAAAGACTATAATCCAATACAACAGACTATAATCAAATACAACAAAATATAATCCAATACAACAGACTATAATCAAATACAACAAAATATAATCCAATACAACAGACTATAATCCAATACAACAGACT
Source organism: Heterodontus francisci (assembly GCF_036365525.1). Classification (NCBI taxonomy): domain Eukaryota; kingdom Metazoa; phylum Chordata; class Chondrichthyes; order Heterodontiformes; family Heterodontidae; genus Heterodontus; species Heterodontus francisci. The sequence goes on from NC_090413.1 coordinate 6,964,397, forward strand.
ATAATCCAATACAACACAATACAATCCAATACAAAAGACTATAATCCAATACAACAGACTATAATCAAATACAACAAAATATAATCCAATACAAAAGACTATAATCCAATACAACACAATACAATCCAATACAACAAAATATAAACCAATACAACAAAATATAATCCAATACAAAAGACTATAATCCAATACAACAGACTATAATCAAATACAACAAAATATAATCCAATACAACAGACTATAATCCAATACAACACAATACAATCCAATACAACAAAATATAAACCAATACAACAAAATATAATCCAATATAACAGACCATAATCTAATACAACAGACCATAATCCAATACAACAAAATATAAACCAATACAACAAAATATAATCCAATATAACAGACCATAATCTAATACAACAGACCATAATCCAATACAACAATCTATAATCCAATACAACAAAATATAAACCAATACAACAGACTATAATCCAATACAACAAAATATAATCTAATACAACAGACTATAATACAATACAACAAAATATAAACCAACACAACAGACTATAATCCAATACAACAGACTACAATCCAATACAACAGACCATAATCCAATAGAAAAGAGTATAGTCCAATACAACAGACTATAATCCAATACAACAGACTATAATCCAATACAACAGACTATAATCCAATCCAACAAAATATAATCCAATACAATAAAATATAATCCAATACAAAAAAATATAATCCAATACAACAGACTATAATCCAATACAACAAAATATAATCCAATACAACAGACTATAATCCAATACAACAAAATATAATCCAATACAACAAAATATAATCCAATACAACAAAATATAATCCAATACAACAGACTATAATCCAATACAACAAAATATAATCCAATACAACAGACCATAATCAAATACAACAAAATATAATCCAATACAACAAAATATAATCCAATACAACAGACTACAATCCAATACAACAGACTACAATCCAATACAACAGACTATAATGCAATACAACAAAATATTATCCAACGCAACAAAATATAATCCAATACAACAGACGATAACCCAATACAACAAAATATAATCCAATACAGCAGACTATAATCCAATACAAAAATTTAACATAACCTAACCAAACATCATCCAATATAACAGACTGTAATCCAATGCAACAGACTATAATCCAATAGAAAATACAAAGAACAGTACAGCACAGGAACAGACCATTCGGCCCTCCAAGAGTGCGCCGATCTTGATGCCTGCCTAAACTAACACCTTCTGCACTTCCGGGGCCCATATCCCTCTTTTCCCATCCTATTCATGTATTTGTCAAGATGTCTCTTAAACGTTGCTATCGTATCTGCTTCCACCACCTCCCCCGGCAGCAAGTTCCAGTCACTCACCACCCTCTGTGTAAAAAACTTGCCTCGCACATCCCCTCTAAACTTTGCCCCTCGCACCTTAAACCTATGTCCTCTAGTAACTGACTCTTCCACCCTGGGAAAAAGCTTCTGACTATCCACTCTGTCCATGCCGCTCATAACTTTGTAAACCTCTATCATGTCGCCCCTCCACCTCCGTCGTTCCAGTGAAAACAATCCGAGTTGTTCCATCCTCTCCTCATAGCTAATGCCCTCCAGACCAGGCAACATCCCGGTAAACCTCCACTGTACCCTCTCCAAAGCCTCCACATCCTTCTGGTAGTGTGGCGACCAGAATTGCACGCAATATTCTAAGTGGGGCCTAACTAAGGTTCTGTACAGCTGCAACATGACTTGCCAATTTTTATACTCTATGCCCCGACCGATGAAGGCAAGCATGCCGTATGCCTTCTTGACTACCTTATCCACCTGTGTTGCCACTTTCAGTGACCTGTGGACCTGTACGCCCAGATCTCTCTGCCTGTCAATACTCCTAAGGGTTCTGCCATTTACTGTATACCTCCCACCTGCATTAGACCTTCCAAAATGCATTACCTCACATTTGTCCGGATTAAACTCCATCTGCCATTTCTCCGCCCAAGTCTCCAACCGATCTATATCCTGCTGTATCCTCTGACAATCCTCATCATTATCCGCAACTTCACCAACCTTTGTGTCGTCCGCAAACTTACTAATCAGACCAGCTACATTTTCCTCCAAATCATTTATATATACGACAAAGAGTAAAGGTCCCAGCACTGATCCCTGCGGAACACCACTAGTCACATCCCTCCATTCAGAAAAACACCCATCCACTGATACCCTCTGTCTTCTATGACCGAGCCAGTTCTGTATCCTTCTTGCCAGCACACCTCTGATGCCGTGTGACGTCACCTTTTGCACCAGTCTGCCATGCGGGACCTTGTCAAAGGCTTTACTGAAGTCCAGATAGACAACATCCACTGCCCTTCCTTCATCAATCATCTTCGTCACTTCCTCAAAAAATTCAATCAAATTAGTAAGACACGACCACCCCTTCACAAAACCATGCTGTCTCTCGTTAATAAGTTCATTTGTTTCCAAATGGGAGTAAATCCTGTCCCGAATAATCCTCTCTAATAGTTTCCCTACCACTGATGTAAGGCTCACCGGCCTATAATTTCCTGGATTATCCTTGCCACCCTTCTTAAACAAAGGAACAACATTGGCTATTCTCCAGTCCTCTGGGACCTCATCTGTAGCCAATGAGGATGCAAAGATTTCTGTCAAGGCCCCAGCAATTTCCTCCCTTGCCTCCCTCAGTATTCTGGGGTAGATCCCATCAGGCCCTGGGGACTTATCTACCTTAATGCTTTGCAAGACACCCAACACCTCCTCCTTTTTGATAATGAGATGACTGAGACTATCTGCACTCCCTTCCCTAGGCTCATCATCCACCAAGTCCTTCTCTTTGGTGAATACAACAAAATATAATCCAATACAAGGTAGGCTGGTCCGGAAGGTTCAAACACATGGGATCCAGAGTGAGCTAGCTAATTGGATAGAAAATTGGCTTGGTGACAGGAGGCAGAGGGTGGTAGTGGAGGGTTGTTTTTCAGATTGGAGGCCGGTGACCAGTGGTGTGCCGGAGGGATCGGTGCTGGGCCCTCTGTTGTTTGTCATATGTATTAATGACTTGGATGAGAATGTAGGGGGCATGATTAGTAAGTTTGCCGATTACACCAAAATTGGTGGTATAGTGGACAGTGAATAAGGTTATCTTAGATTAAAACAGGATATAGATCAACTGGGAAAGTGGGCAAGGGATTGGCAAATGGAATTTAATGCAGAGAAGTGCGAAGTGATGCATTTTCGGAAGTTATACCAGGGCAGGACATATACAGTGAATGCCTGGGAGTGTTGTTGAGCAGAGAGACCTTGGGGTGCTAGTACATAGTTCCCTGAAAGTGGAAACACAGGTAGACAGGGTGGTGCAAAGGGCATATGGCATGCTTGCCTTCATCGGCCGAGGCATTGAGTACAAGAGTTGGGACGTCATGTTACAGTTGTACATAACGTTGGTTAGGCCGCACTTGGAGTACTGTGTGTAGTTCTGGTCGCCGCACTACAGGAAAGATGTGATTAAGCTAGAGAGGGTGCAGAAAAGATTCACAAGGATGTTCCCTGGTTTGGAGGGCTTGAGTTATAAAGAGAGATTGGGTAGGCTGGGTCTGTTTTCCCTGGAGCGAAGGAAGCTGAGAGGGGACATGAAAGAGGTATATAAAATTATGAGAGTCATAGATAGGGTAGATAGCCAGAGTCTGTTTCCCATGATAGGGGTGACTAAAACTAGAGGGCATAGATTTAAGGTGAGAGGGAGGAGGTTTAAAAGGGATCAAAGGGATACATTTTTCACACAAGGAAGAGTGGGTATCTGGAATGAACTGCCAGAGGAAGTGGTGGAGGCAGGAACAGTAGCGACATTTAAGAGGCATCACGACAGGTACTTGAATGAGCAAGGCATAGAGGGATATGGAATTAATGCAGGCAGGTGGGAGTAGTATAGATAGGCAATCTGGTTGGCATGGACACGGTGGGCCGAAGGGCCTGTTTCTATGCTGTACGACTCGATGACTCCAAATGACTATAATCAAATACAACTGACTATTTTAGTTTAGTTTAGAGATACAGCACTGAAACAGACCCTTCGGCCCACCGAGTCTGTGCCGAACATCAACCACCCATTTATACTAATCCCACACTAATCCCATATTCCTACCACATCCCCACCTGTCCCTATATTTCCCTTCCACCTACCTATACTAGGGGCAATTTATAATGGCCAATTTACCTACCAACCTGCAAGTCTTTTGGCTTGTGGGAGGAAACCGGAGCACCCGGAGAAAACCCACGCAGACACAGGGAGAACTTGCAAACTCCACACATGCAATACCCAGAATTGAACCCGGGTCGCTGGAGCTGTGAGGCTGCGGTGCTAACAACTGCGCCACTGTGCCGCCCAAATTATAATCCCCTACAACAGACAATAATCCAATACAACAAAATATAATCCAATACAACAGACAATAATCCAATACAACAAAATATAATCCAATACAACAGACAATAATCCAATGCAACAGACGAAAATCCAACACAACAAAATATAATCCAATACAATGAAATATAATCCAATACAGCAAAATATAATCCAATACAGCAAAATATAATCCAATACAGCAAAATATAATCCAATACAACAAAATATAATCAATACAACAGAATATAATCAAATACAACAAAATATAATCCAATACAACAGACTATAATCCAATACAACAAAATATAAACCAATACAACAGACAATAATCCAATACAACAAAATATAATCCAATACAACAGACGAAAATCCAACACAACAAAATATAATCCAATACAATGAAATATAATCCAATACAGCAAAATATAATCCAATACAGCAAAATATAATCCAATACAACAAAATATAATCAATACAACAGAATATAATCCGATACAACAGACTATAATCCAATACAACAAAATATAATCCAATACAACAGACAATAATCCAATGCAACAGACGAAAATCCAACACAACAAAATATAATCCAATACAATGAAATATAATCCAATACAGCAAAATATAATCCAATACAGCAAAATATAATCCAATACAACAAAATATAATCAATACAACAGAATATAATCCAATACAACAGACTATAATCCAATACAACAAAATATAATCCAATACAATGAAATATAATCCAATACAGCAAAATATAATCCAATACAGCAAAATATAATCCAATACAACAAAATATAATCAATACAACAGAATATAATCAAATACAACAAAATATAATCCAATACAACAGACAATAATCCAATACAACAAAATATAATCCAATACAACAGACGAAAATCCAACACAACAAAATATAATCCAATACAATGAAATATAATCCAATACAGCAAAATATAATCCAATACAGCAAAATATAATCCAATACAACAAAATATAATCAATACAACAGAATATTATCCAATACAACAGACTATAATCCAATACAACAGAATATAATCCAATACAACAACATATAATCCAATACAAGAGACTATAATCCAGTACGACAAAATATAATGCAATACAACATTATATAATCCAATACAACAGAATATAATCCAATACAACATAAAATAATCCAATACAACAAAATTTAATCCAATACAACAACATATAATCCAATACAACAGAATATAATCCGATACAACATAATATAATCCAATACGACAAAACATAATCCTATACAACATAATATAATCCAATACAACAAAATATAATCCAATACAACAGACTATAATCCAATACGACAAAATATAATCCAATTCTTTTGGGCCTCCTTATCTCGAGAGACAATGGATACGCGCCTGGAGGTGGTCAGTGGTTTGTGAAGCAGCGCCTGGAGTGGCTATAAAGGCCAATTCTGGAGTGACAGGCTCTTCCACAGGTGCTGCAGAGAAATTTGTTTGTTGGGGCTGTTGCACAGTTGGCTCTCCCCTTGCGCCTCTGTCTTTTTTCCTGCCAACTACTAAGTCTCTTCGACTCGCCACAATTTAGCCCTGTCTTTATGGCTGCCCGCCAGCTCTGGCGAATGCTGGCAACTGACTCCCACGACTTGTGATCAATGTCACACGATTTCATGTCGCGTTTGCAGACGTCTTTATAACGGAGACATGGACGGCCGGTGGGTCTGATACCAGTGGCGAGCTCGCTGTACAATGTGTCTTTGGGGATCCTGCCATCTTCCATGCGGCTCACATGGCCAAGCCATCTCAAGCGCCGCTGACTCAGTAGTGTGTATAAGCTGGGGGTGTTGGCCGCTTCAAGGACTTCTGTGTTGGAGATATAGTCCTGCCACCTGATGCCAAGTATTCTCCAAAGGCAGCGAAGATGGAATGAATTGAGACGTCGCTCTTGGCTGGCATACGTTGTCCAGGCCTCGCTGCCGTAGAGCAAGGTACTGAGGACACAGGCCTGATACACTCGGACTTTTGTGTTCCGTGTCAGTGCGCCATTTTCCCACACTCTCTTGGCCAGTCTGGACATAGCAGTGGAAGCCTTACCCATGCGCTTGTTGATTTCTGCATCTAGAGACAGGTTACTGGTGATAGTTGAGCCTAGGTAGGTGAACTCTTGAACCACTTCCAGAGCGTGGTCGCCAATATTGATGGATGGAGCATTTCTGACATCCTGCCCCATGATGTTCGTTTTCTTGAGGCTGATGGTTAGGCCAAATTCATTGCAGGCAGACGCAAACCTGTCGATGAGACTCTGCAGGCATTCTTCAGTGTGAGATGTTAAAGCAGCATCGTCAGCAAAGAGGAGTTCTCTGATGAGGACTTTCCGTACTTTGGACTTCGATCTTAGACGGGCAAGGTTGAACAACCTGCCCCCTGATCTTGTGTGGAGGAAAATTCCTTCTTCAGAGGATTTGATAATCCAATACAACATAATATAATCCAATGCAACAAAATATAATCCAATACAACAGACTATAATCCAATACGACAAAATATAATCCAATACAACAGACTATAATCCAATACGACAAAATATAATCCAATACAACAGACTATAATCCAATACAACAGAATATAATCCTATACAACATAATATAATCCAATACGACAAAACATAATCCTATACAACATAATATAATCCAATACAACAAAATATAATCCAATACAACAGACTATAATCCAATACGACAAAATATAATCCAATACAACATAATATAATCCAATGCAACAAAATATAATCCAATACAACAGACTATAATCCAATACGACAAAATATAATCCAATACAACATAATATAATCCAATACGACAAAACATAATCCAATACAACAGAATATAATCCAATACGACAAAATATAATCCTATACAACATAATATAATCCAATACGACAAAACATAATCCAATACAACAGAATATAATCCAATACAACAAATTATGATCAAAAACAACAAATTTAACATAACCTGACCAAACATAATCCAATAAACCAGACTATAATCCAATACAACAAATTTAACATAACTAACCAAACATAATTTAATACAACAAAATATAATCCAATACAACAAACTATAATCCAATACAACAGACTATAATCCAATACAACAGACTATAGTCCAATACAACAGAATATAATCCAATACAACAACATATAATCCAATACAAGAGACTATAATCCAGTACGACAAAATATAATGCAATACAACATTCTATAATCCAATACAACAGAATATAATCCAATACAACATAAAATAATCCAATACAACAAAATTTAATCCAATACAACAAAATATAATCCAATACAACAGACTATAATCCAATACGACAAAATATAATCCAATACAACAGAATATAATCCAATACAACATAAAATAATCCAATACAACAGAATATAATCCAATACAACATAAAATAATCCAATACGACAAAACATAATCCAATACAACAGAATATAATCCTATACAACATAAAATAATCCAATACAACAGAATATAATCCAATACAACATAATATAATCCAATACAACAAAATATAATCCAATACAACAGAATATAATCCAATACGACAAAACATAATCCTATACAACATAATATAATCCAATACAACAAAATATAATCCAATACAACAGACTATAATCCAATACGACAAAATATGATCCAATACAACAGAATATAATCCAATACAACAACATATAATATAATACAACAAATTATGATCAAAAACAACAAATTTAACATAACCTGACAAAACATAATCCAATAAACCAGACTATAATCCAATACAACAAATTTAACATAACTAACCAAACATAATTTCATACAACAAAATATCATCCAATACAACAAACTATAATCCAATACAGCGGACTGTAATCCCATGCAACAAAACATGATCCAATACAACAGACTATAATCCAATACAACTAAATATAATCCAAACAACAAATTTAACATAACCTAACCAAACGTAATCCAATACAACAAACGTAACCTAACCAAACATAATTCATTGCCATATAATATAATCCAATACTACAAATTTAACAAAACCTAGCCAAACATAATCCAATACAACAAAATATAATCCAAGACAACAAAGTTAACATAACCTGACCAAACATAATCTAATGCAGCAAAATACAATCCAATACAACAAAATACAACAAAATACAACAAATTTAACATAACCTGACATGAAGTAATACAACAGACTATAATAAAATACAACAAAATATAATCCAATACTACAAATTTAACATAACCTAACTAAACATAATCCAATGCAACAAAATATCATCCAATACAACAATATATAATCCAATACAACAAATTTAACGTAACCTAACCAAACATAATCCAATACAACATTAAGTAATACAACAAACTATAATCCAATACAACAAAATATAATCCAATACAACAAAATATAATCCAGTACAGCAGGCTAGATGGCTCCTGGGCTATAAGCTCCCGAGGAAGCTCCCTTGCTGTTCAACTCTATCCTTTGCCATCTGCTCCCATTCTTAGTGTTTTCTCCCCCAATCTACCCTCTTAAACTGTTTAAGCTCCCCTGGCTCTTTAATCAGTTCATTTTAGCCCTAACTACACGCTAACAGCTAGTTTAATGTTATCTGGGCCCACTGCCCTCCCCCAGCCATACCTGCTCTTTCTTTTCCTCATTGAGCACTCAATGAAATTGAACGTAATCCGGACGAAATTGCAAAGTACAGCTGGTGATACTTTGATCTCCGATCCTGCTGTCTTCACCGTCCAGAGTGACCACGGCCACGGCGTGCGGTAAGTCCATTGTAGAGAAGAAGGATCAGCGGGACCCTAGGGCAATAAGACTATCACAGAGGGGAAGCCTTGAGAAAAGGTGCCCCGAACGGCTGCTCGGCCACAACTTCAAAGCGCCTGCGGGAGTTGGCTCGTAGTGCATCTGCAGCGCAATGTCGGCGTATTCCTGCTGGTACCGGCACCCGAGGATCTCGCTCACCTCCCGGAGGACGCGGATGAGCTTTCCAGGCATTGATGGTGGGAACTGATGTAATGGTTTATTACCTGCACCCCCTTTCCTCCCCTTCCCCTTCCCCCCCTTCCCCTTCCCAGCTCCACTCTCTCAGCTCACCGCCCCCCGCAACCCCTCCCCCACCCCCTCCCCCCTCGCAACCCCTTCCCACCTCTCCACTCGCACCATCTTCCCCCCGCACCCCCTTCCCCTGCACCCCCCCTACCCCCTTACAAATCCCTTCCCAGCTCCCCCTTGCAACCCCTTCCCTCCAACCCTCCCCCTCGCACCCCTTCCTCCCACCGGCATCCTCCTACCCCTGTGTAGGGGCCCTAATAACCCCACTGCCTTGTGGGCATCTCGGGAGAGACCAAGGCTACGGGAGTAAACCCTAACAGAAAATCCAGAGCGGAACCCCGTAGGCGGTCATGTGTCACCTTTGGCATGTTTCCGGCAGTTCGTGCAGCCATACCGGTGCCAAACGTCGTGCTCTGCACTCCTTTGGACCCCACCAGAAAGGCCGAGAGGGGGGTTTTGACACTTGGGCAACTCTCAACCTCCATACATTCGCCCGGGCATGAGCCATGGAGAGGTCACTCCATAGTCGCCTCACAGCGACTGAAACAACACGGAAGGCAGCAGTTACGGGTTATAAGTCCAGCTCAATTGGCGTAGAGAATGGGCACCACGGGTTGCCTTTGTCGGTGGGAGAGGTCATCGCACCTCACTGGGCAGCTACCGCCTGCCTCAAACCGGGCAGCCCCCGATCAATAAGGTTCTGTCCCGCCACAGTCCACCTGCTTCAATGGGTGCTTGGAGCTCAGGGTCATTGCCCGAAAAGTGGACTACAACACCGCACCAAACAACATGAAAAAAGGAAAGAAGGTACCAGCCCTTCGCTTTGCAAGCTGGAACGTCAGAACTATGTGTCCTGGCCTGTCGGAAGACCTTACACAAATCAACGATTCTCGGAAGACCGTCATCATTAACAACGAGCTCAGTAGACTAAATGTAGACATTGCAGCACTTCAGGAGACACGCCTCCCTGCGAGTGGATCTCTAACCGCAGCCTCACAGCTCCAGTGACCCGGGTTCAATTCTGGGGACTGCCTGTGTGGAGTTTGCAAGTTCTCCCTGTGTCTGCGTGGGTTTCCTCCGGGTGCTCCGGTTTCCTTCCACAAGCCAAAAAGACTTGCAGGTTGGTAGGTAAATTGGCCATTATAAATTGCCACTAGTATAGGTAGGTGGTAGGGAAATATAGGGACAGGTGGGGATGTTTGGTAGGAATATGGGATTAGTGTAGGATTAGAATAAATGGGTGGTTGATGGTCGGCACAGACTCGGTGGGCCGAAGGGCCTGTTTCAGTGCTGTATCTCTAAAAAAAAAAGACTACACCTTCTTCTGGCAGGGTAGGGATCCTGAAGAACCAAGACAGCATGGAGTGGGCTTCGCCATCAGAAACTCCTTGCTCAGCATGATAGAGCCAACTTTAAATGGCTCGGAACGCATACTGTCCATCCGACTGCTCACCACCTCTGGTCCAGTACACCTACTCAACATCTATGCTCCAACACTCTGCTCCCCACCTGAAGCTAAAGATCAGTTCTACGAGGAACTCCATAATATCATTAGTAGCATCCCCAACACCGAACACCTGTTCCTGCTGGGGGACTTTAATGCCGACCATGACTAATGGCCCTGCTGCCTTGGGCGCTATGGCATTGGAAGGATAAATGAGAATGGACAGAGACTGCTTGAGTTGTGTAACTATCATAACCTCTGCATCACCAACTCGTTCTTTCACACTAAACCCTGTCACCAGGTTTCATGGAGGCACCCAAGATCACGTCGTTGGCACCAGCTAGACCTCATTGTCACAAGGCGAGCCGCCTTAAACAGTGTTCAAATCACACGCAGCTTCCACAGTGCGGACTGCGACACCGACCACTCCCTGATGTGCAGCAAGGTTAGACTCAGACCAAAGAAGTTGCATCATTCCAAGCAGAAGGGCCACCCGCGCAGTCACACGAGCAGAATTTCTCATCTACAGCTGTTACAAAAATTTCTAAATTCACTTGTAAAAGCCCTTCAAAACACTCCCACAGGGGATGCTGAGACTAAGTGGGCCCACATCAGAGACGCCATCTATGAGTCAGCTTTGACCAGTTACGGCAAACGTGCGAAGAGGAATGCAGACTGGTTTCAATCTCATACTGAAGAGCTGGAACCTGTCATAGCCGCTAAGCGCATTGCACTGTTGAACTACAAGAAAGCCCCCAGCGAGTTAACATCCATAGCACTTAAAGCAGCCATAGGCACTGCACAAAGAACAGCCAGGCGCTGCACACATGACTACTGGCAACACCTACAGTCATATTCAGCTGGCCTCAGACACCGGAAACATCAGAGGAATGTATGATGGCATGAAGAGAGCTTTTGGGCCAACCATCAAGATGATCGCCCCCCTGAAATATAAATCAGGGGACATAATCACTGACCAACACAAACAAATGGACCACTGGGTTGAGCACTACCTAGAACTGTACTCCAGGGAGAATGTTGTCACTGAGACTGCCCTCAATACAGCCCAGCCTCTACCAGTCATGGATGAGCTGGACGAACAGCCAACAAAATCGGAACTCAGTGATGCCATTGATTCTCTAGCCAGTGGAAAAGCCCCTGGGAAGGACAGCATTACCCCTGAAATAATCAAGTGTGCCAAGCCTGCTATGCTCTCAGCACTACATGAACTGCTATGCCTGTGCTGGGGCGAGGGAGCAGTACCCCAGGACATGCGCGATGCCAATATCATCACCCTCTATAAAAACAAAGGTGACCGCGGTGACTGCAACAACTACCGTGGAATCTCCCTGCTCAGCATAATGGGGAAAGTCTTTGCTCGAGTCGCTTTAAACAGGCTGCAGAAGCTGGCCGAGCGCGTCTACCCTGAGGCACAGTCTGGCTTTCGTGCAGAGATCGACCATTGACATGCTGTTCTCCCTTCGTCAGATACAGGAGAAATGCTGCGAACAACAGATGCCCCTCTACATTGCTTTCATTGATTTCACCAAAGCCTTTGACCTCATCAGCAGACGTGGTCTCTTCAGACTATTAGAAAAGATCAGATGTCCACCAAAGCTGCTAAGTATCATCACCTCATTCCATGACAATATGAAAGGCACAATTCAGCATAACGGCTCCTCATCAGAGCCCTTTCCTATCCTGAGTGGCGTGAAACAGGGCTGTGTTCTCGCACCCACACTTTTTGGGATTTTCTTATCCCTGCTGCTCTCACATGCGTTCAAGTCTTCAGAAGAAGGAATTTTCCTCCACACAAGATCAGGGGGCAGATTGTTCAACATTGCCCATCTAAGAGCGAAGACCTAAGTACGGAAAGTCCTCATCAGGGAACTCTTCTTTGCTGACGATGCTGCATTAACATCTCACACTGAAGAGTGTCTGCAGAGTCACATCGACAGGTTTGCGGCTGCCTGCAATGAATTTGGCCTAACCATCAGCCTCAAGAAAATGAACATCATGGGACAGGACGTCAGAAATTCTCCATCCATCAATATCAGCGACCACGCTCTGGAAGTGGTTCAAGAGTTCACCTACCTAGGCTCAGCTATCACCAGTAACCTGTCTCTAGATGCAGAAATCAACAAGCGCATAGGAAAGGCTTCCACTGCTATGTCCAGACTGGCCAAGAGAGTGTGGGAAAATGGCGAACTGACACGGAACACAAAAGTCCGAGTGTAACAAGCCTATGTCCTCAGTACCTTGCTCTAAGGCAGCGAGGCCTGGACAACGTATGTCAGCCAAGAGCGACGTCTCAATTCATTCCATCTTCGCTGCCTCCGGAGAGTACTTGGCATCAGGTGGCAGGACCGTATCTCCAACACAGAAGTCCTCGAGGCGGCCAACATCCCCAGCTTATACACACTATTGAGTCAGCGGTGCTTGAGATGGCTTGGCCATGTGAGCTGCATAGAAGATGGCAGGATCCCCAAAGACACATTGTACAGCGAGCTCGCCACTGGTATCAGACCCACCAGCTGTCCATGTCTCCGCTTTAAAAACGTCTGCAAACGCGACATGAAGTCCTGTGACGTTGATCACAAGTCGTGGGAGTCAGTTGCCAGCGATTGCCAGAACTGGCGGGCAGCCATAAAGGCGGGGTTAAAGTGTGGCGAGTCGAAGATACTTCGCAGTTGGCAAGAAAAAAGACAGAAGTGCAATGGGAGAGCCAACTGTGTAACAGCCCCGACAAACAAATTTTTCTGCAGCACCTGTGGAAGAGCCTGTCACTCTAGAATTGGCCTTTATAGCCACTCCAGGTGCTGCTCCACAAACCACTGACCACCTCCAGGCGCTTACCCATTGTCTCTCGAGATAAGGAGGCTAAAGAAAAATATCCAATACAACAAAATATAATCCATTACAACAGACTATAATCCAAATCAACAGACCATGATCCAATACAACAGACTATAATCCAATAGAACAAAATATAATCCATTACAACAGACTATAATCCAAATCAACAGACCATGATCCAATACAACAATCTATAATCCAATACAACAAAATATAATCCAATACAACAGACTATAATCCAATAGAACAAACGATAATCCAATACGACAAAATATAATCCAATACAACAGACGAGATTCCATAACAACAGACTATAATCCAATACAACAAAATATAACACAATACAACAGACTATAATCCAATACAACAGACCATGATCCAATACAACAATCTATAATCCAATACAACAATCTATAATCCAATACAACAAAATATAAACCAATAGAACAAACGATAATCCAATACGACAAAATAAAATCCAATACAACAGACTATAATCCAATACAACAGACTATAATCCAATAGAACAAACGATAATCCAATACGACAAAATATAATCCAATACAACAGACTATAATCCAATACAACAATCTATAATCCAATACAACAAACTATAATCCAATACAACAAAATATAATCCAATACAAAAAAATATAATCCAATACAACAGACTATAATCCAATGCAACAGACCATGATCCAATACAACAGACCATAATCCAATACAACAGACTATAATCCAATGCAACAGACCATGATCCAATACGACAAAATATAATCCAATACAGCAGACTATAATCCAATACAACAGACTATAATCCAATACAACAAAATATAATAATGAGAACGGGCAGAGACTGCTTGAGTTGTGTACCTATCATAACCTTTGCATCACCAACTCGTTCTTTCACACTAAACCCTGTCACCAGGTTTCATGGAGGCACCCAAGATAGCGTCGTTGGCACCAGCTAGACCTCATTGTCACAAGGCGAGCCGCCTTAAACAGTGTTGAAATCACACGCAGCTTCCACAGTGTGGACTGCGACACCGACCACTCCCTGGTGTGCAGCAAGGTTAGACTCAGACCAAAGAAGTTGCATCACTCCAAGCAGAAGGGCCACCCGCGCATCAACACTAGCAGGATTTCTCACCCACAGCTGTTACAAAAATTTCTAAACTCACTTGTAACAGCCCTTCAAAACACTGCCACAGGGGATGCTGAGACCAAGTGGGCCCACATCAGAGACGCCATCTATGAGTCAGCTTTGACCACCTACGGCAAAAGTGCGAAGAGAAATGCAGACTGGTTTCAATCTCATAATGAAGAGCTGGAACCTGTCATAGCCGCTAAGCGCATTGCACTGTTGAACTACAAGAAAGCCCCCAGCGATTTAACATCCATAGCACTTAAAGCAGCCAGAAGCACTGCACAAAGAACAGCCAGGCGCTGCGCAAACGACTACTGGCAACACCTATGCAGTCATATTCAGCTGGCCTCAGACACCGGAAACATCAGAGGAATGTATGATGGCATGAAGAGAGCTCTTGGGCCAACCATCAAGAAGATCTCCCCCCTCAAATCTAAATCAGGGGACATAATCACTGACCAACACAAACAAATGGACTGCTGGGTTGAGCACTACCTAGAACTGTACTCCAGGGAGAATGTTGTCACTGAGACTGCCCTCAATGCTGCACAGCCTCTACCAGTCATGGATGAGCTGGACATACAGCCAACCAAATCAGTACTCAATGATGCCATTGATTCTCTAGCCAGCGGAAAAGCCCCTGGGAAGGACAGCATTACCCCTGAAATAACCAAGAGTGCCAAGCCTGCTATACTCTCAGCACTACATGAACTGCTATGCCTGTGCTGGGATGAGGGAGCAGTACCCCAGGACATGCGCGATGCCAATATCATCACCCTCGATAAAAACAAAGGTGACCGCGGTGACTGCAACAACTACCGTGGAATCTCCCTGCTCAGCATAGTGGGGAAAGTCTTTGCTCGAGTCGCTCTGAACAGGCTCCAGAAGCTGGCCGAGTGCGTCTACCCTGAGGCACAGTCTGGCTTTCGTGCAGAGAGATCGACCGTTGACATGCTGTTCTCCCTTCGTCAGATACAGGAGAAATGCCGTGAACAACAGATGCCCCTCTACATTGCTTTCATTGATCTCACCAAAGCCTTTGACCTCATCAGCAGACGTGGTCTCTTCAGACTACTAGAAAAGATTGGATGCCCACCAAAGCTACTAAGTATCATCACCTCATTCCATGACAATATGAAAGGCACAATTCAACATGGTGGCTCCTCCTCAGAGCCCTTTCCTATCCTGAGTGGCGTGAAACAGGGCTGTGTTCTCGCACCCACACTTTTTGGAATTTTCTTCTCCCTGCTGCTTTCACATGCGTTCAAGTCCTCTGAAGAAGGAATTTTCCTCCACACAAGATCAGGGGGCAGGTTGTTCAACCTTGCCCGTCTAAGAGCGAAGTCCAAAGTACGGAAAGTCCTCATCAGGGAACTCCTCTTTGCTGACGATGCTGCTTTAACATCTCACACTGAAGAGTGCCAGCAGAGTCTCATCGACAGGTTTGCGGCTGCCTGCAATGAATTTGGCCGAACCATCAGCCTCAAGAAAACAAACATCATGGGACAGGACGTCAGAAATGCTCCATCCATCAATATTGGCGACCACGCTCTGGAAGTGATTCAAGAGTTCACCTACCTAGGCTCAACTATCACCAGTAACCTGTCTCTAGATGCAGAAATCAACAAGCGCATGGGAAAGGTTGCCACTGCTATGTCCAGACTGGCCAAGAGAGTGTGGGAAAATGGCGCACTGACACGGAACACAAAAGTCCGAGTGTATCAGGCCTGTGTCCTCAGTACCTTGCTCTATGGCAGCGAGGCCTGGACAACGTATGTCAGCCAAGAGTGACGTCTCAATTCATTCCATCTTCGCTGCCTCCGGAGAATACTTGGCATCAGGTGGCAGGACCGTATCTCCAACACAGAAGTCCTCGAGGCGGCCAACATCCCCAGCTTGTACACACTACTGAGTCAGCGGCGCTTGAGATGGCTTGGCCATGTGAGCCGCATGGAAGATGGCAGGATCCCCAAAGACACATTGTACAGCGAGCTCGCCACTGGTATCAGACCCATCGGCCGTCCATGTCTCCGCTATAAAGACGTCTGCAAAGGCAACATGAAATCCTGTGACATTGATCACAAGTCGTGGGAGTCAGTTGCCAGCGTTAGCCAGAGATGGCGGGCAGCCATAAAGACGGGGCTTAAATGTGGCGAGTCGAAGAGACTTCGTAGTTGGCAGGAAAAAAGTCAGAGGCGCAAGGGGAGAACCAACTGTGCAACAGCCCCGACAAACAAATTTCTCTGCAGCACCTGTGGAAGAGCCTGTAACTCGTAAATTGGCATTTATAGCCACTCCAGGCACTGCTTCACAAACCACTGACCACCTCCAGGCGCTTATCCATTGCCTCTCGAGATAAGGAGGCCCAAAAGAATAATACAATACAACAAACTATAATCCAATACAAAAAAATATAATCCAAGAAAATAAAATATAATCCAATGCAGCAGACAATAATCCAATACAACAAAATATAATCCAATACAACACTCTATAATCCAATACGACAAAATATAATCCAATACAACAGACTATAATCCAATACGACAAAATATAATCTAAAACAACAGACTATAATCCAATGCAACAGACTATGATCCAATACAACAAAATATAATCCAATACAGCAAACTATGATCCAATACGACAAAATATAATCCAATACAACAGACTATAATCCAAAACAACAAAATATAATCCAATACAACAAAATATAATCCAATGCAGCAGACAATAATCCAATACAACAAAATATAATCCAATACAACAAAATATAATCCAATGCAGCAGACAATAATCCAATACAACAAAATATAATCCAATACAACAGACAATAATCCAATACAACAGACTATAATCCAAAACAACAAAATATAATCCAATACAACAAAATATAATCCAATGCAGCAGACAATAATCCAATACACCAAAATATAATCCAATACAACAGACTATGATCCAATACGACAAAATATAATCCAATACAACAAAATATAATCCAAGACAATAAAATATAATCCAATACAACAGACTATAATCCAATACAACAAAATATAATCCAATACAACACTCTATAATCCAATACGACAAAATATAATCCAATACAACAAAATATAATCCAAGACAACACTCTATAATCCAATACGACAAAATATAATCCAATACAACAGACTATAATCCAATACAACAAAATATAATCCAATACAACACTCTATAATCCAATACGACAAAATATAATCCAATACAACAGACTATAATCCAATACAACAAAATATAATCCAATACAACACTCTATAATCCAATACGACAAAATATAATCCAATACAACAAAATATAATCCAAGACAACACTCTATAATCCAATACGACAAAATATAATCCAATACAACAGACTATAATCCAATACAACAAAATATAATCCAATACAACACTCTATAATCCAATACGACAAAATATAATCCAATACAACAAAATATAATCCAAGACAATAAAATATAATCCAATACAACAGACTATAATCCAATACAACAAAATATAATCCAATACAACACTCTATAATCCAATACGACAAAATATAATCCAATACAACAAAATATAATCCAAGACAATAAAATATAATCCAATACAACAGACTATAATCCAATACAACAAAATATAATCCAATACAACAAAATATAATCCAATACAACGGACTATAATCCAATACAACAAAATATAATCCAATACAACAAACTATAATCCAATACAACAAAATATAATCCAATACAACAAAATATAATCCAATACAACAGACTATAATCCAATACAACAAAATATAATCCAATACAACAGACAATAATCCAATGCAACAGACTATGATCCAATACAACAAAATATAATCCAATACAGCAAACTATAATTCAATACAACAAAATATAATCCAATACAACAATCTATAATTGAATACGACAAAATATAATCCAAAACAACAGACTAAAATCCAATACAACAAAATTTCATCCAAAACAACAGACTATAATCCAATACAACAAACTATAATCCAATGCAACAGACTGAGATCCTATACGACAAAATATAATCCAATACAATAAAATATAATCCAATGCAACAAAATATAATCCAATACAATAAAATATAATCCAATACAATAAAATATAATCCAATACAATAAAATATAATCCAATGCAACAGACTGTGATTCAATACGACAAAATATAATCCAATGCAACAGAATATATTCCAATACAACAAAATATAATCCAATACAATAAAATATAATCCAATGCAACAGACTGTGATTCAATACGACAAAATATAATCCAATGCAACAGAATATAATCCAATACAACAAAATATAATCCAATACAACAGACTATAAACCAATGCAACAGACTATGATCCAATACGACAAAATATAATCCAATACAACACTCTATAATCCATTACAACAAAATATAATCCAATAAAACAAAATATAATACAACACAACAAACTATAATCCAATACAACAAAATATAATCCAATACAATAAAATATAATCCAATGCAGCAGACTACGATTCAATACGACAAAATATAATCCAATACAACAGACTAAAATCCAATACAACAAAATATAACCCAATACAATAGACTATAATCCAATGCAGCAGACTATGATCCAATACGACAAAATATAATCCAATACAACAGAATATAATCCAATACGACAAAGTGTAATCCAAATCGACACAATATAATCCAATACAACAGACTGCCATCTCATGCAACAGACTATAAGGCAATACAACAAAAGATAATCCAATACAACGGACTATAATCCAATACAAAATATAATCCAATGCAATAGACTACAATACAATGCAACAGACTATGATCCAATACGACAAAATATAATCCAATACAATAGACTTTAATCCAATACGACAAAATATAATCCAATACAACAAACTATAATCCAATGCAACAGACTATGATCCAATACGACAAAATATAATCCAATACAACAGACTATGATTCAATAAGACAAAATATAATCCAATACAACAGACTATGATCCAATACAACAAAATATAATCCAATACAACACTCTATAATCCAATACGACAAAATATAATCCAATACAACAAAATATAATCCAAGACAACACTCTATAATCCAATACGACAAAATATAATCCAATACAACAGACTATAATCCAATACAACAAAATATAATCCAATACAACACTCTACAATCCAAAACGACAAAATATAATCCAATACAACAGACTATAATCCAATACAACAAAATATAATCCAATACAACACTCTATAATCCAATACGACAAAATATAATCCAATACAACAAAATATAATCCAAGACAATAAAATATAATCCAATACAACAGACTATAATCCAATACAACAAAATATAATCCAATACAACACTCTATAATCCAATACGACAAAATATAATCCAATACAACAAAATATAATCCAAGACAATAAAATATAATCCAATACAACAGACTATAATCCAATACAACAAAATATAATCCAATACAACAAAATATAATCCAATACAACGGACTATAATCCAATACAACAAAATATAATCCAATACAACAAACTATAATCCAATACAACAAAATATAATCCAATACAACAAAATATAATCCAATACAACAGACTATAATCCAATACAACAAAATATAATCCAATACAACAGACAATAATCCAATGCAACAGACTATGATCCAATACAACAAAATATAATCCAATACAGCAAACTATAATTCAATACAACAAAATATAATCCAATACAACAATCTATAATTGAATACGACAAAATATAATCCAAAACAACAGACTAAAATCCAATACAACAAAATTTCATCCAAAACAACAGACTATAATCCAATACAACAAACTATAATCCAATGCAACAGACTGAGATCCTATACGACAAAATATAATCCAATACAATAAAATATAATCCAATGCAACAAAATATAATCCAATACAATAAAATATAATCCAATACAATAAAATATAATCCAATACAATAAAATATAATCCAATGCAACAGACTGTGATTCAATACGACAAAATATAATCCAATGCAACAGAATATATTCCAATACAACAAAATATAATCCAATACAATAAAATATAATCCAATGCAACAGACTGTGATTCAATACGACAAAATATAATCCAATGCAACAGAATATAATCCAATACAACAAAATATAATCCAATACAACAGACTATAATCCAATGCAACAGACTATGATCCAATACGACAAAATATAATCCAATACAACACTCTATAATCCATTACAACAAAATATAATCCAATAAAACAAAATATAATACAACACAACAAACTATAATCCAATACAACAAAATATAATCCAATACAATAAAATATAATCCAATGCAGCAGACTACGATTCAATACGACAAAATATAATCCAATAAAACAGACTAAAATCCAATACAACAAAATATAACCCAATACAATAGACTATAATCCAATGCAGCAGACTATGATCCAATACGACAAAATATAATCCAATACAACAGAATATAATCCAATACGACAAAGTGTAATCCAAATCGACACAATATAATCCAATACAACAGACTGCCATCTCATGCAACAGACTATAAGGCAATACAACAAAAGATAATCCAATACAACGGACTATAATCCAATACAAAATATAATCCAATGCAATAGACTACAATACAATGCAACAGACTATGATCCAATACGACAAAATATAATCCAATACGATAGACTTTAATCCAATACGACAAAATATAATCCAATACAACAAACTATAATCCAATGCAACAGACTATGATCCAATACGACAAAATATAATCCAATACAACAGACTATGATTCAATAAGACAAAATATAATCCAATACAACAGACTATGATCCAATACAACAAAATATAATCCAATACAACAGACGATGATCCAACACGACAAACTATAATCCAAGACAACAGACTATGATTCAATAAGACAAAATATAATCCAATACAACAGACTATAATCCAATACAACAAAATATAATCCAATACAACAAACGATAATCCAATGCAACCGACTATGATCCAATGCAACAGACTATGATCCAATATGACAAAATATAATCCAATACAACAGACTATAATCCAATACAACAGACTATGATCCAATACGACAAAATATTATCCAATACAACAGACTATAATCCAATGCAACAAAATATAATCCAATACAATAGACTATAATCCAATGCAGCAGACTATGATCCAATACGACAAAATATAATCCAATACAACAGATTATAATCCAATGCAACAGACTATGATCCAATATGACAAAATATAATCCAATACAACAGACTATAATCCAATGCAACAAAATATAATCCAATACAATAGACTATAATCCAATGCAGCAGACTATGATCCAATACGACAAAATATAATCCAATACAACAGACTATAATCCAATGCAACAAAATATAATCCAATACAACAGACTATGATCCAATATGACAAAATATAATCCAATACAACAGTCGATAATCCAATACGACAAAATATAATCCAATACAACAGACTGTGATCCAATATGACAAAATATAATCCAATACAACAGACTATGATACAATACGACAAAAGATAATCCAATACAACAGACTATGATCCAACACGACAAACTATAATCCAATACAACAGACGATGATCCAACACGACAAACTATAATCCAAGACAACAGACTATGATTCAATAAGACAAAATATAATCCAATACAACAGACTATAATCCAATACAACAAAATATAATCCAATACAACAAACGATAATCCAATGCAACCGACTATGATCCAATGCAACAGACTATGATCCAATATGACAAAATATAATCCAATACAACAGACTATAATCCAATACAACAGACTATGATCCAATACGACAAAATATTATCCAATACAACAGACTATAATCCAATGCAACAAAATATAATCCAATACAATAGACTATAATCCAATGCAGCAGACTATGATCCAATACGACAAAATATAATCCAATACAACAGATTATAATCCAATGCAACAGACTATGATCCAATATGACAAAATATAATCCAATACAACAGACTATAATCCAATGCAACAAAATATAATCCAATACAATAGACTATAATCCAATGCAGCAGACTATGATCCAATACGACAAAATATAATCCAATACAACAGACTATAATCCAATGCAACAAAATATAATCCAATACAACAGACTATGATCCAATATGACAAAATATAATCCAATACAACAGTCGATAATCCAATACGACAAAATATAATCCAATACAACAGACTGTGATCCAATATGACAAAATATAATCCAATACAACAGACTATGATACAATACGACAAAAGATAATCCAATACAACAGACTATGATCCAACACGACAAACTATAATCCAATACAACAGACTATAATCCAATACAACAGACTATGATCCAATATGACAAAATATAATCCAATACAACAGACTATGATCCAATACGACAAAATATAATCCAATACAACAGACTATGATTCAATAAGACAAAATATAATCCAATACAACAGACTATAATCCAATACAACAAAATATAATCCAATACAACAGACTATAATCCAATACAACAAAATATAATCCAATACAACAAACGATAATCCAATGCAACAGACTATAATCCAATACAACAGACGATGATCCAATATGACAAACTATAATCCAATACAACAGACTATAATCCAATACAACAAAATATAATCCAATACAACAAACGATAATCCAATGCAACAAAATATAATCCAATACAACAAACCATAATCCAATGCTGCAGACTATGATCCAATGCGACAAAATATAATCCAATACAACAAACAATAATCCAATGCAACAGACTATAATCCAGTAATACAAAATATAATCCAATACAACAGACTATAATCCAATGCACCAAAATATAATCCAATACAACAAACAATAATCCAATGCAACAGACTATAATCCAGTAATACAAAATATAATCCAATACAACAGACTATAATCCAATGCACCAAAATATAATCCAATGCAACAAACTATAATCCAATGCAACAGACTATAATCCAATGCACCAAAATATAATCCAATACAACAAACTATAATACAATACAACGGACTATAATCCAATACAACAAAATATAATCCAATACAACAAACTATAATCCAATACAACAAAATATAATCCAATACAACAAAATATAATCCAATACAACAGACTATAATCCAATACAACAAAATATAATCCAATACAACAGACAATAATCCAATGCAACAGACTATGATCCAATACAACAAAATATAATCCAATACAGCAAACTATAATTCAATACAACAAAATATAATCCAATACAACAATCTATAATTGAATACGACAAAATATAATCCAAAACAACAGACTAAAATCCAATACAACAAAATTTCATCCAAAACAACAGACTATAATCCAATACAACAAACTATAATCCAATGCAACAGACTGAGATCCTATACGACAAAATATAATCCAATACAATAAAATATAATCCAATGCAACAAAATATAATCCAATACAATAAAATATAATCCAATACAATAAAATATAATCCAATACAATAAAATATAATCCAATGCAACAGACTGTGATTCAATACGACAAAATATAATCCAATGCAACAGAATATATTCCAATACAACAAAATATAATCCAATACAATAAAATATAATCCAATGCAACAGACTGTGATTCAATACGACAAAATATAATCCAATGCAACAGAATATAATCCAATACAACAAAATATAATCCAATACAACAGACTATAATCCAATGCAACAGACTATGATCCAATACGACAAAATATAATCCAATACAACACTCTATAATCCATTACAACAAAATATAATCCAATAAAACAAAATATAATACAACACAACAAACTATAATCCAATACAACAAAATATAATCCAATACAATAAAATATAATCCAATGCAGCAGACTACGATTCAATACGACAAAATATAATCCAATACAACAGACTAAAATCCAATACAACAAAATATAACCCAATACAATAGACTATAATCCAATGCAGCAGACTATGATCCAATACGACAAAATATAATCCAATACAACAGAATATAATCCAATACGACAAAGTGTAATCCAAATCGACACAATATAATCCAATACAACAGACTGCCATCTCATGCAACAGACTATAAGGCAATACAACAAAAGATAATCCAATACAACGGACTATAATCCAATACAAAATATAATCCAATGCAATAGACTACAATACAATGCAACAGACTATGATCCAATACGACAAAATATAATCCAATACGATAGACTTTAATCCAATACGACAAAATATAATCCAATACAACAAACTATAATCCAATGCAACAGACTATGATCCAATACGACAAAATATAATCCAATACAACAGACTATGATTCAATAAGACAAAATATAATCCAATACAACAGACTATGATCCAATACAACAAAATATAATCCAATACAACAGACGATGATCCAACACGACAAACTATAATCCAAGACAACAGACTATGATTCAATAAGACAAAATATAATCCAATACAACAGACTATAATCCAATACAACAAAATATAATCCAATACAACAAACGATAATCCAATGCAACCGACTATGATCCAATGCAACAGACTATGATCCAATATGACAAAATATAATCCAATACAACAGACTATAATCCAATACAACAGACTATGATCCAATACGACAAAATATTATCCAATACAACAGACTATAATCCAATGCAACAAAATATAATCCAATACAATAGACTATAATCCAATGCAGCAGACTATGATCCAATACGACAAAATATAATCCAATACAACAGATTATAATCCAATGCAACAGACTATGATCCAATATGACAAAATATAATCCAATACAACAGACTATAATCCAATGCAACAAAATATAATCCAATACAATAGACTATAATCCAATGCAGCAGACTATGATCCAATACGACAAAATATAATCCAATACAACAGACTATAATCCAATGCAACAAAATATAATCCAATACAACAGACTATGATCCAATATGACAAAATATAATCCAATACAACAGTCGATAATCCAATACGACAAAATATAATCCAATACAACAGACTGTGATCCAATATGACAAAATATAATCCAATACAACAGACTATGATACAATACGACAAAAGATAATCCAATACAACAGACTATGATCCAACACGACAAACTATAATCCAATACAACAGACTATAATCCAATACAACAGACTATGATCCAATATGACAAAATATAATCCAATACAACAGACTATGATCCAATACGACAAAATATAATCCAATACAACAGACTATGATTCAATAAGACAAAATATAATCCAAT
The DNA here is from genome assembly GCF_036365525.1 of Heterodontus francisci. NCBI lineage: Eukaryota > Metazoa > Chordata > Chondrichthyes > Heterodontiformes > Heterodontidae > Heterodontus > Heterodontus francisci. Next base: position 6,990,948 of record NC_090413.1, read on the forward strand.
ACAACAGACTATAATCCAATACAACAAAATATAATCCAATACAACAGACTATAATCCAATACAACAAAATATAATCCAATACAACAAACGATAATCCAATGCAACAGACTATAATCCAATACAACAGACGATGATCCAATATGACAAACTATAATCCAATACAACAGACTATAATCCAATACAACAAAATATAATCCAATACAACAAACGATAATCCAATGCAACAAAATATAATCCAATACAACAAACCATAATCCAATGCTGCAGACTATGATCCAATGCGACAAAATATAATCCAATACAACAAACAATAATCCAATGCAACAGACTATAATCCAGTAATACAAAATATAATCCAATACAACAGACTATAATCCAATGCACCAAAATATAATCCAATACAACAAACAATAATCCAATGCAACAGACTATAATCCAGTAATACAAAATATAATCCAATACAACAGACTATAATCCAATGCACCAAAATATAATCCAATGCAACAAACTATAATCCAATGCAACAGACTATAATCCAATGCACCAAAATATAATCCAATACAACAAACTATAATCCAATGCAACAAACTATAATCCAATGCAACAGACTATAATCCAATGCACCAAAATATAATCCAATACAACAAACTATAATCCAATGCAACAGACTATAATCCAATAATACAAAATATAATCCAATACAACAGACTATAATCCAATACGACAAAATATAATCCAATACAACAGACTATGATCCAATACGACAAACTACAATCCAATACAACAGACTATAATCCAATAATACAAAATATAATCCAATACAACAAACTATAATCCAATGCAACAGACTATGATCCAATTCGACAAAATATAATCCAATACAACAGACTATAATCCAATGCAACAGACTATGATCCAATACGACAAAATATAATCCAATACAACAGACTAAAATCCAAAACTACAAAATGTAATCTAATGCAACAGATGATAATCTAATACGACAAAATATAATCCAATACAACAGACTGTAATCCAATACAACAGACTATAATCCAATACAGCAGACTATAATCCAATACGACAAATTTATAATCCAATAATACAAAATATAATCCAATGCAACAGACTATAATCCAATGCAACAGACTTTGATCCAATATGACAAAATATAATCCAATACTACAGACTATAATCCAATGCACCAAAATAAAATCCAATACAACAAACTATAATCCAATGCAACAGACTATAATCCAATGCAACAAAATATAATCCAATACAATAGACTATAATCCAATTCGACAAAATATAATCCAATGCAACAGACTATGATCCAATGCAACAGACTATAATCCAATTCGACAAAATATAATCCAATACTACAGACTATAATCCAATTCGACAAAATATAATCCAATACTACAGACTATAATCCAATGCACCAAAATATAATCCAATACAACAAACTATAATCCAATGCAACAGACTAAAATCCAAAACTACAAAATGTAATCTAATGCAACAGACTATAATCCAATGCAACAGACTTTGATCCAATATGACAAAATATAATCCAATACTACAGACTATAATCCAATGCACCAAAATATAATCCAATACAACAAACTATAATCCAATGCAACAGACTAAAATCCAAAACTACAAAATGTAATCTAATGCAACAGACTATAATCTAATACGACAAAATATAATCCAATACAACAGACTAAAATCCAAAACTACAAAATGTAATCTAATGCAACAGACTATAATCTAATACGACAAAATATAACCCAATACAACAGACTAAAATCCAAAACTACAAAATGTAATCTAATGCAACAGACTATAATCTAATACGACAAAATATAATCCAATACAACAGACTGTAATCCAATACAACAGACTGTAATCCAATACAACAGACTATAATCTAATACGACAAAATATAAACCAATACAACAGACTGTAATCCAATACAGCAGACTATAATCCAATACGACAAATTTATAATCCAATACAACAAAATATAATCCAATAAAACACTCTATAATGCAATACAATAAAATATTATCCAATACAACAGACTGTAATCCATTACAACAGACTGTAATCCAATACAACAGACCATAATCCAATGCAACAGAATGTAATCCAATACGACAAAATATAATCCAATACAACAGACTATAATCCTATACAACAAAATATAATCCAATACAACAAAATATAATCCAATACAACAGACTATAATCCTATACAACAAAATATAATCCAATACAACAAAATATAATCCAATACAACAGACTATAATCCTATACAACAAAATATAATCTAATACAATAAAATATAATCCAATACAACAGACTATAATCAAATACAACAGACTATAATCCAATACAACAAAATATAATCCAATACAACAGACGATAATCCATTACAACAAAATATAATCCAATACAACAAAATATAATACAACACAACAAACTATAATCCAATACAACAAAATATAATCCGATACAATAAAATATAATCCAATGCAGCAGACTGTGATTCAATACGACAAAATATAATCCAATACAACAGACTATAATCCAATACAACAGAATATAATCCAATACAACAAAATATAATCCATTACAACAGACTATAATCCAAAACAACAAAATATAATCTAAAACAACAGACTATAATCCAATGCAACAGACTATGATCCAATACAACAAAATATAATCCAATACAACAGATTATAATCCAATACAACAAAATATAATCCAATACAACAGACAATAATCCAATACAGCAGACTATAATCCAATACAACAAAATATAATCCAATACAACACTCTATATTCCAATACGACAAAATATAATCCAATGCAACAGACATATAATCCAATACAACAAAATATAATCCAATACAACAGATTATAATCCAATACAACAAAATATAATCCAATACAACAGACAATAATCCAATACAGCAGACTATAATCCAATACAACAAAATATAATCCAATACAACACTCTATATTCCAATACGACAAAATATAATCCAATGCAACAGACTATAATCCAATACAACAAAATATAATACAATACAACAGACTATAATCCAATACGACAAAATATAATCCAATACAACAGATTATAATCCAATACAACAAAATATAATCCAATACAACAGACAATAATCCAATACAGCAGACTATAATCCAATACAACAAAATATAATCCAATACAACACTCTATATTCCAATACGACAAAATATAATCCAATGCAACAGACTATAATCCAATACAACAAAATATAATCCAATACAACAGACTATAATCCAATACAACAAAATATAATCCAATACAACAGACAATAATCCAATACAGCAGACTATGATCCAATACAACAGACAATAATCCAATACAGCAGACTATGATCCAATGCAACAGACTATGATCCAATATGACAAAATTTAATCCAATACAACAGACTATAATCCAATACAACAAAATATAATCCTATACAACAAACGATAATCCAATGCAACAGACTATGATCCAATGCAACAGACTATGATCCAATACGACAAAATATTATCAAATACAACAGACTATAATCCAATGCAACAAAATATAATCCAATACAATAGACTATAATCCAATGCAACAAAATATAATCCAATACAACAAACTGTAATCCAATGCAACAGACTATGATCCAATACGACAAACTATAATCCAATACAACAGACTATAATCCAATGCAACAGACTATGATCCAATATGACAAAATATAATCCAATACAACAAACTATAATCCAATGCAACAGACTATGATCCAATACGACAAAATGTAATCCAATACAACAGACTATAATCCAATAATACAAAATATAATCCAATACAACAGACTATAATCCAATGCAACAAAATATAATCCAATACAATAGACTATAATCCAATGCAACAGACTATGATCCAATTCGACAAAATATAATCCAATACAACAAAATATAATCCAATACAACAGACTATAATCCAATGCAACAAAATATAATCCAATACAATAGACTATAATCCAATAATACAAAATATAATCCAATACAACAGACTATAATCCAATGCAACAAAATATAATCCAATACAACAAAATATAATCCAATACAACAGACTAAATCCAATGCAACAAAATATAATCCAATACAATAGACTATAATCCAATAATACAAAATATAATCCAATACAACAGACTATAATCCAATGCAACAAAATATAATCCAATACAATAGACTATAATCCAATAATACAAAATATAATCCAATACAACAGACTATAATCCAATGCAACAAAATATAATCCAATACGACAAACTACAATCCAATACAACAGACTATGATCCAATACGACAAAATATAATCCAATACAACAGACTAAATTCCAAAACTACAAAATGTAATCTAATGCAACAGACTATAATCTAATACGACAAAATATAATCCAATACAACAGACTGTAATCCAATACAACAGACTGTAATCCAATACAACAGACTATGATCCAATACGACAAATTTATAATCCAATACAACAAAATATAATCCAATACAGCAGACTATAATCCAATACAACAAAATATAATCCAATAGAACAGACTATAATCCAATAGAATTTAGTATGATCCAATACGACACAATATAATCCAATACAACAGACTATAATCCAATGCAACAAAATATAATCCAATACAACAAAATATAATCCAATACAACACTCCATAATCTAATACAACAAAATTTAATCCATTTCAACAAAATTAATCCAATACAACACTCTATAATCCAATACAACACTCTATAATCCAATACAACAAAATATAATCGAATACAACACTCTATATTCCAATACGACAAAATATAATCCAATACAACAGACTATAATCCAATACAACAAAATATAATCCAATACATCAGTCAATAAACCAATACAACAGACTATGATCCAATATGACACAATATAATCCAATACTACATACTATAATCCAATGCAACAGACCATGATCCAATACGACAAAATATAATCCAATACGACAAACTATAATCCAATGCAACAGACCATGATCCAATACGACAAAATATAATCCAATACGACAAACTATAATCCAATGCAACAGACCATGATCCAATACGACAAAATATAATCCAATACGACAAAATATAATCCAATACAACAGACTATGATCCAATATGACAAAATATATACAATACAACAGACTATGATCCAATACAACAAAATATAATCCAATACAACAGACTATGATCCAATACGACAACATATAATCCAATACAATAGACTATGATCCAATACAACAAAATATAATCCTATACAACAAACGATAATCCAATGCAACAGACTATGATCCAATGCAACAGACTATGATCCAATATGACAAACTATAATCCAATACAACAGACTATAATCCAATACAACAAAATATAATCCTATACAACAAACTATAATCCAATGCAACAGACTATGATCCAATACGACAAAATATTATCCAATACAACAAAATATAATCCAATACAACAAACGATAATCCAATGCAACAGACTATGATCCAATGCAACAGACTATAATCCAATGCAACAAACAATAATCCAATGCAACAGACTATGATCCAATATGACAAAATATAATCCAATACAACAAACTATAATCCAATGCAACAGACTATAATCCAATACAACAAACTATAATCCAATGCAACAGACTATAATCCAATAATACAAAATATAATCCAATACAACAAACTATAATCCAATGCAACAGACTATAATCCAATAATACAAAATATAATCCAATACAACAAACTATAATCCAATGCAACAAAATATAATCCAATGCACCAAAATATAATCCAATGCAACAGACTATAATCCAATGCACCAAAATATAATCCAATGCAACAAAATATAATCCAATGCAACAGACTATAATCTAATGCACCAAAATATAATCCAATGCAACAGACTATAATCCAATGCAACAAAATATAATCCAATGCAACAGACTATAATCCAATGCAACAAAATATAATCCAATGCAACAGACTATGATCCAATTCGACAAAATATAATCCAATGCAACAGACTATAATCCAATGCAACAAAATATAATCCAATGCAACAGACTATGATCCAATACGTCAAAATATAATCCAATACAACAGACTAAAATCCAAAACTACAAAATGTAATCTAATGCAACAGACTATAATCTAATACGACAAAATATAAACCAATACAACAGACTGTAATCCAATACAACAGACTGTAATCCAATACAACAGACTATAATCCAATACAGCAGACTATAATCCAATATGACAAATTTATAATCCAATACAACAAAATATAATCCAATACAACAGACTATAATCCAATACAACAAAATATAATCCAATACAACAGAGTATAATCCAATACAACAAAATATAATCCAATACAACAGACTATAATCCAATACAACAAAATATAATCCAATACAACAGAGTATAATCCAATACAACAAAATATAATCCAATACAACACTCCATAATCTAATGCAACAAAATTTAATCCATTTCAACAAAATTAATCCAATACAACACTCTATAATCCAATACAACAAAATATAATCCACTGCAACAAAATATAATCCAATACAACAAAATATAATCCAATACAACACTCTATAATCTAATACAACAAAATTTAATCCATTTCAACAAAATATAATCCACTGCAACAAAATATAATCCAATACAACAAAATATAATCCAATACAACAGACTATGATCCAATACAACAAAATATAATCCAATACAACAAAATATAATCCAATACAACAAAATATAATCCAATACAACACTCCATAATCTAATACAACAAAATTTAATCCATTTCAACAAAATTAATCCAATACAACACTCTATAATCCAATACAACAAAATATAATCCAATACAACAAAATATAATCCACTGCAACAAAATATAATCCAATACAACAAAATATAATCCAATACAACAGACTAAAATCCAAAACTACAAAATGTAATCTAATGCAACAGACTATAATCTAATACGACAAAATATAATCCAATGCAACAGACTGTAATCCAATACAACAGACTATGATCCAATAGAATTTAGTATGATCCAATACGACAAATTTATAATCCAATACAACAAAATATAATCCAATACAGCAGACTATAATCCAATAGAATTTAGTATGATCCAATACGGCACAATATAATCCAATGCAACAGACTATAATCCAATGCAACAGACTATGATCCAATGCGACAAAATATAATCCAATACAACAAAATATAATCCAATTCAACTGACTATAATCCAATACAACAAAATATAATCCAATACAACAAAATATAATCCAATACAGCAGACTATAATCCAATGCAACAGACTATGATCCAATGCGACAAAATATAATCCAATACAACAAAATATAATCCAATACAACACTCCATAATCTAATACAACAAAATTTAATCCATTTCAACAAAATTAATCCAATACAACACTCTATAATCCAATACAACAAAATATAATCCACTGCAACAAAATATAATCCAATACAACAAAATATAATCCAATTCAACTGACTCTAATCCAATACAACAAAATATAATCCAATAATACAAAATATAATCCAATTCAACTGACTATAATCCACTACAACAAAATATAATCCAATACAACAAAATATAATCCAATACAACAAAATATAATCCAATACAACAGACTATAATCCACTACAACAAAATATAATCCAATACAACAAAATATAATCCTATACAACAAAATATAATCCAATACAAGAAAATATAATCCAATACAACAGACTATAATCCACTACAACAAAATATAATCCAATACAAGAAAATATAATCCAATACAACAGCCTATAATCCAATAGAACAGAATATAATCCAATACAATAGAATATAATCCAATACAACAAAATATAATCGAATACAATAAAATATAATCCAATACAACAGCCTATAATCCAATAGAACAGAATATAATCCAATACAGCAAAATATAATCTAATGCAAAATACTATAATCCGATACAACAGACTATAATATAATTCAACAAATTATAATCAAAAACACCAAATTTAACATAACCTAACCAAACCTAATCCAATAAACCAGACGATAATCCAATACAACAAATTTAACATAACTAACCAACCATAATCCAAAACAACAAAATATAATCCAATACAGCAGACTAAAATCCCATGCAACAAAACATGATCCAATACAACAGACTATAATGCAATACAACTAAATATAATCCAATACAACAAATTTAACATAACCTAACGAAACGTAATCCAATACAACATTCAGTAATAGAACAGACTATAATCCAATACAACATTCAGTAATAGAACAGACCATAATCCAATACAACATTAAGTAATAGAACAGACTATAATCCAATACAACAGACTTTCTTAGGTTTAACGAAGAAAGTTGAAATTTTATTAAAACTTGAACTCTAATTTGGTTGATGCCGACAGATACACAATGCACTCACGCTAGCATGCATTTGCGAAACACACATGCAAATAGAGACAGAAAAGAGCAGAAGAAATAAAGTGGAAAAGTTTGAGGCAATATCTGGAGTTTTTTATTGTTTCGGGTCTTTGAGCTCACTGTATAGTCCTTGATTGTAGGTAATTCTTGCTTTTTGTTGGGACCCAGCATTCTTCTTAAACCTTGTTCATTATAGGAGACTTTTCTGATTTGGGGTACATGTGTCTTCAGTCAGTTTTTGGAGTTCCATGAGAAAGCGATGGGAGCAGACAGGAGGAGAGGAGGTCTTTTCAATCCAGGAGCCAAGAGCTTTCTCCCAGTTCAAACACTGTCTCTACAACTTAAAACTCCCCAAGTTGTCCAGCAGGGTGGTCATGTGACCAACTGGTTTGACCAGGTCTGTTCTGTGTATTGTATGGGAGCAGGGGATAGCTCCTTTGTTCCAACACTGTTTACTAATATGCAAAAATGTCTTTCCGGCCAGGGGCTTGGCAATTCCTTGTAACAGGCCTTCTTTCCTCCGAGCAACAATTTGAAATTTAATGTCCATAGGGTGAAATTTATGTGCCTCATTCTTGGCAGGTGGGGGTCTGCATGACACATAACATAACCCAACCTAATACAACAGACTATAATCCAATGCAACATGAAATAATACAACAGACTATAATATCATCTAATACAACATAAAATAATACAACATTATATCATCTAATACAACAGAACATAACCCAAACTAATACAACAGAATATCATCCAATACAACAAAATATAATACAACAGACAATAATCCAATACAACACGAAATAATGCAACATAATATAATCCAATACAACACAACATAATGTAATCAAATCCATTACAACACAATATAATCCAATACAACGTAATATAATACAAAACCCACATAATATAATCTACTAAAATAAAAGCAAAATACTGCAGATGCTGAAAATCTGAAATAAAAACAAAGTGCTGGACATACTCAACAGGTCTGGCAGCATCTGTGGAGAGAATATAAGAAATAGGAGCAGGAGTAGACCATATAGCCCGTCGAGCCTGCTCTGCCATTCAATCCCATATCCCTTGATTCCCTGAGAGACCACAACTCAAGGATAGGGGAAGCACCAACAGGTAGACATACAATGCCTAAAGTGCCTACCTTGGAGTGGCACTGGCCTTACAGCACCTTGCCACTCTCACTGTCAGCCAGAGAAGCAAAGTTAACATTTCTGGTCTGTGATGAAGGGTCACTGACCTGAAATGTTATCTCTTCTTCTCTTGCCACAGATGTTGCCTGACCTGCTGAGTATTTCCAGCGCTTTCTGCTTTTATAATATATTCCAATCCATGACCACACAACATAATATAACCCAATACAATGCAATACAACACAATAAAATACACTTGGGTTGCCATCTTCAATCTATGAAAGATGATGGACTTGCAGCAAAGAATCCATTTAGGCAGGGTGTCTTCTCTTGGTGCACCTTTGTTGATGGCTGTGAAGGCCAATCCTTAGGAGGCAGGTTCGGCCACAAGTGCTGCACATGAAGCTGCCAGGAACACTGAGTTGTTTTTGATGTTGGCGCCTGTTGCCAAGCTGCTGTAGCAATTGTGGTAGTGCACACCAGTCCACAGGATGTGGTGCCATTTCCCACTTTTGCCAGTTAGCAACTCCCAGCGGGATAATCGTCATTTAGGGTCTTCATGGCATGCTTACAAGCATGCTTGAGCAGAGCTTTGGGTGCCCCGCTGGTCATCTGGCCATGGCTACCTCACCATATAGAAGGTCCTTGTGTTTGCGACTGTCTTCCATCCTGTGGACATGTCCAATCTACCGAAGCTGCTTCTGTTTGATTAATGCTCACACACTTGGGAGCTTTGCCTTTGATTGTGTTCTGCCAGGATATACCTATAATGTGCTGCAGACAGTGAAGATGAAAATTATTGAGCTTCTTTTCCTGGTAGCTGGAAGTCACCCACGTTTCACAGCCATACAGCAAGGTGCTGAGAACTCAGGCCTTATAACCCATGAGCTTTATCCTAAGAGTCAGCTTGGTGTTATCCCATGCATATATCGCAAGTCGGCAAAAGGTATTAGCTGCTTTCCCTATGCGTGTATCGAGCTCTGCATCAAGGACAGATTGTCCGTCACCATGGATCCAAGGGAGCAGAATTTGCTCACCACTTCCAGTTGGGTGTTATTTAGTGTGATCAGGGGAGAAGATCCAACACTTGTCCCATGACCACAGTTCTCTTTTTAAAAATTCATTCATGGGATGTGGGCATCACTGGCTATGCCAGCATTTATTGCCCATCCCTAATTGCCCTTGAGAAGGTAGTGGTGAGCTGCCTTATTGAACCGCTGCAGTCCATGTGAGGGAGGTATACCCACAGTGCTGTTAGGAAGGGAGTTCCAGGATTTTGACCCAGCGACAGTGAAGGAACGGTGATTATAGTTCCAAGTCAGGATGGTGTGTGACTTAGATGGGAACTTGCAGGTGGTGATGTTCCCATGCATCTGCTGCTCTTGTCCTTCGAGGTGATAGAGGTCGCGGGTTTGGAAGGTATTGTCGAAGGAGCCTTGGTGCGTTGCTGCAGTGCATCTTGTAAATGGTACACACTGCTGCCACTGTGCGTCGGTGGTGGAGGGAGTGAATGTTTGGAGATGGGGTGCCAATCAAGTGGGCTGCTTTGTTCTGGATGATGTCAAGCTTCTTCAGTGTTGTTGGAGCTGCACCCATCCAGGCAAGTGGAGAGTATCCCATCAAACCCTTGACTTGTGCCTTGTAGGTGGTGGACAGGCTTTGGGGAGTCAGGAGGTGAGTTACTCGCTGCAGGATTCCTAGCCTCTGACCTGCACTTGTAGCCACGGTATTTATATGACTACTCCAGTTCAGTTTCTGGTCAATGGTAGCCCCTAGGATGTTGATAGTGGGGGATTCAGCATTGGTAATGCCATTGAATGTCAAGGGGAGATGGTTAGATTCTCTCTTGTTGGAGATGGTCATTGCCTGGCACTTGTGTGGCGCGAAGGTTACTTGCCACTTATCAGCCCAAGCCTGGATATTGTCCAGGTCTTGCTGCATTTCTACATGGACTGCTTCAGTATTTGAGGAGTTGTGAATGGTGCTGAACATTGTGCAATCATCAGCAAACATCCCCACTTCTGACCTTATGACTGAAGGAAGGTCATTGATGAAGCAGCTGAAGATGGTTGGGCCTAGGACACGACCCTGAGGAACTCCTGCAGTGATGTCCTGGAGCTCAGATGATTGACCTTCAACAACCACAGCCATCTTCCTTTGCGCTAGGTATGACTCCAACCAGCAGAGGGTTTTCCCCCTGATTCCCATTGATTCCAGTTTTGCGAGGGCTCCTCGATGCCATACTTGGTCAAATGCTGCCTTGATGTCAAGGGCAGTGACTCTCACCTCACCTCATGAGTTCAGCTCTTTTGTTCAGCTCTTGATGCTTATAGTCAGAGAGAACAAGCTGCAGACACGGGAGAGACATTTAATGTAGCTGAGTTTCCGTGTGAGTGACTAGCGCAGCATCATTGGCATACAGGAGTTCTCTGATCAGGACATGATGTGTTTTTGTACAACACAACACAATATAATCCAATCCAATACAACATAATATAACAAAATACAATATAATAAGAGTGGCACAGTGGTTAGCACCACAGCTCCAGCGACCCGGATTCAGTTCTGGGTACTGCCTGTGCAGAGTTTGCACGTTCTCCCTGTGACCACATGGGATTCTGCCGGGTGCTCCAGTTTCCTCCCACAGCCAAAGACCTGCAGGTTGATAGGTAAATTTGCCATTGTAAATTGCCCTAATGTAGGTAAGTGGTAGGAGAATTGAGGGAAGGTGGGGATGTGGTAGGGAAGATGGGATTAATGTAGGATTAGTATAAATGGGTGGTTGATGGTCAGCACAGACCCAGTGGGCCAAAGGGCCTGTTTCAGTGCTGTATCTCTCTGTAATATAATCCAATATAATACAATACAACAGAACATAATATAGCGCAATATGATCCAATACAATATGACATAACAATCTGATACAATATATATATAAACAACACAACATAATCCAATAAAACACAACAGAATATATACTCATACACAACATAATACAACCTAATATAAATAAAATAATCTAGTACAGCACAACAAAATATAAATAATATAATCAAGTACAATACAACACAATATCATAAAATATAACACAGGAGAATCTAATCCAACAACACAACCTATTACAATGCGACTCAATCCCATACAACACAACCCAATCCAACACATAAGACCATAAGAAATAGAATAGTAGGTCATTCATCAACTTGAGCCTGCTCCACCATTCAATAAAATCATGACTGATCTGATTGTGGCCTTTACTCCACTTTCCTGCCTGCCCCTTGACTCCCTTGTAGATCAAAAATATATCTAACTTAGTCTTGAATATATGTAATGACCCAGCCTCCACTGCTCTCTGGGGAAGAGAATTCCAAACATCAACAACCCTCAGAAGAAATTCCTTCTCATCTCCATCTTAAAAGGGAGACGACTTATTTTGAAACTGTGCCCCCTACTTTTAGATTCCCCCAATCTCAGCATCTACCCAGTCAATCCCCCTTAGAATCTTATATGTTTCAATAAGATCACCCCTCATTCTTCTAAACTCCAATGAGTATAGGCCCAACCTGCTCAACCTTTCCTCATTAGACAACCCTTTCATCCAGAAATCAGCCAAGTGAAACTTCTCTGATTCCCGAGATTCAGAGAAGGTTCCATTAGATTGTAAAATACTGAACGTAATTCCTTTATTCAAAAAGGGAGGGAACAGAAAGCGGGAAACTACAGGCCTGTTAGCTTAATATCTGTCATAGGGAAGATGTTAGAAGCTGTTATTAAAGATGCTGTAGCAGGGCACTTAGAAAAGTGCAAGGTAATCAGGCAGAATCAACATGGTTTTGTGAAAGGAAAATCATGTTTAGCCAATTTATTGGAGTTCTTTGAGGAAGTAACATGTGGTGTGGATAAAGGGGAACTGGTGGATGTACTGTACTAAGATTTCCAGAAGGCATTTGATAAGGTGCCACATCAAAGATAATTGTGGAAAATAAAAGCTCATGGTAGAAGGGGTAACATATTGGCATGGATAGAAGATTGGCTAGCTATCCGGAAATAGAGAATAGGCATAAATGGGTCATTTTCTGGTTGACAAGATGTAACAAGTGGTGTGCCACAGGGATTAGTGCTGGGGCTTCAACTTTTTACAATTTATATAAATGACTTGGATGAAGGGACCGAAGGTAAGGTTGCTAAATTTGCGATTGACACAAAGATAGGGAGGAAAATAAGTTGTGAAGAGGACATAAGGAGGCAACAAAGGGATATAGATAGGTTAAGTGAGTGGCAAATGGAGTATAATGTGGCAAAATGTGAAATTGTCCATTTTAGCTGGAAGAGTGAAAAGGAAGCATATTGTCTAAATGGGGAGAGATTGCAGAGCTCTGACATGCAGAGGGATCTGGGTATCCAAGGGCATGAATCGCACAAGGTTAGTATGCAGGTTCAGCATGTAATTAGGAAAGCTAATAGAATGGTATTGTTTATTGCGAGGGGAATTGAATACAAAAGTAGGGAGGTTATGCTTCAGCTATACAGGGCATTGATGAGACTGCATCTGGAGTACTGTATTGGTCCCCTTATTTAAGGAAGAATGTAAATGCATTGGAAGAGTTCAGAGAAGGTTTACTAGACTAATACCTGGAATGGGCAGGTTGTCTTATGAGGAAAGGTTGGACAGGCTAGGCTTTCCGCTGGAGTTTAGAAAAGTAAGAGGCAACTTGATTGAAACATATAAGATCCTGAGGGGTATTGACAGGGTGGATGTGGGAAGGATGTTTCACCTTGTGGGTGAATCTAGAACTAGGGGTCACTGTTTAAAAATCAGGGGTCGCCCATTTAAGACAGAGATGAGGAGAAATTTTTTCTCACAGAGGGTCGTGAGTCTTTGGAACTCTCTTCCTCAAAAGGCGGTGGAAGCAGAGTCTATGAATATTTTTTAAGGCAGAGATAGATAAATTCTTGATAAGCAAGGGGGTGAAAGGTTATTGGGGTAGGCGGGAACGTGGAGTAATCAGTTCCGCCATGAACTTGTTGAATGGCAGAACACGCTCGAGGGGCCGAGTGACCTACTCCTGCTCCTAATTCATTTATTCGTATGTTTGTTCATATAAACTGCTTCCAATGCAAGTATATCCTTCCTTAAGTAAGGTGACCAAAACTGTATGCAGTACTCTCGGTGCAGTCTCACCAATTCCTTGTACAGTTGTAGCAAGACTTCCCTACTTTAATACTCCATCCCCCTTGCAATAAAGGCCAATATTAATTTTGCCTTTCTAATTACTTGCTGTACCTGCATGCTAACATTTTGTGATTCATGTACAAGCTTACCCAGATCCCTATGTATTGCAGCATTCTGCAGTCTCTCTCCATGTACAAAACATTCAACTTTTCTATTTTTCCTGCCAAA
Source organism: Heterodontus francisci (assembly GCF_036365525.1). NCBI lineage: Eukaryota > Metazoa > Chordata > Chondrichthyes > Heterodontiformes > Heterodontidae > Heterodontus > Heterodontus francisci. The sequence continues at coordinate 7,006,116 of NC_090413.1, forward strand.
GTGAACAACCTCACATTTTCCCACATTATACTTCATCTGCCAAAATGTTGACAACTCACTTAACCTATCTATATCTGTTTACATATACTTTGTGTCCTCCTCACAACTTGCTTTCCTACCTATCTTAGTATCGTCTGCAAATTTATCTACAATACACTCAGTCCCTTCATCAAGTCATTAATATAGATCATTAATAGTTGAGGCCCCAGCACTGATCCCTGTGCCACTCCACTAGTTACAGTTTGCCAACCTGGAAATGCTCCATTTATGCCTACCCTCTGTTTCCTGTTAGTTAGCCAATCCTCTATCCATGCTAATACCTTGCTTATCTTGTGCAGTAACTTTTATGTGGCACCTTATTGAATGCCTTTGGGAAATCCAGATACACTACATCTACTGGTTCCCCTTTTATCCATCATTCTTGTTACATCCTGAAAGAACTCTAATAAATTTCCCTTTCATAAAACCATGCTGACTCTACCTAATGGTATTATGATTATCTAAATGTCCTGCTACTATTTCCTTAATAATGGGTTCTAGCATTTTCCCAAAGACTGATGATAGGCTAACTGGCCTATAGTTTCCTGCTTTTTCTCTCCCTCTTCTTGAATAGAGATGTTATATTTGCGTTTTTCCAATCCGCTGGGACCTTTCCAGAATCTAGGGAATTTTGGAAGATTACAAATACATGAATAGGATGGGAATAGAGGGATATGAACCCCGGAAGTGCAGAAGGTTTTAGTTTCGACAGGCATCATGATCGGCGCAGGCTTGGAGGGCCGAATGGCCTGTTCCTGTGCTGTACTGTTCTTTGTTCTTTGTTCTTTTATTACAATCAATGCATCCAATATCTGCAGCCACTTCTTTTAAGATCCTCGGATGCAGGTCATCAGATGCAGGAGACTAGTCAGCCATTAGTTTCCCCAGTACTTTTTCTGTAGTGATCGTGATTGTTTTAAGTTCCTCCTTCCCTCTTGATTTTCTTGAGATGCTTTATGTGGCTTCTACTGTGAAAACAGATACAAAATACTTGTTTAAATTCTCTGTCATTTCCTGTTTCCCATTATTAATTCCCCAGTTTCATCCTCTAAGGGACCAATGCTTACTTTAGCTGCTTTCTGCCTTTGTATATATTTGTAGAAGCTTTTACTGTCTTTTATATATTGCTAATTTACTCTTATACTCTAAATTTTCTCCTTTAGTTTTTTTTTGTCAGCATCTGCTAGTTTCTAAAATCTTCCGGCCTACCACTCATCTTTGCAGCATTGTATGTATTTTCTTTCAATTTGATACCACCCTTAACTTCCTTAATTAGCCACGGATGCTGCATCCTTCTCATAGAGTCATTCTTTCTCAATGGAATATCTATTTGTTGAGAGTTATGAAATACGTCCTTAAATGTCTGCCACTGCTTCTTTAGATTAGATTAGAGATACAGCACTGAAACAGGCCCTTCGGCCCACCGAGTCTGTGCCGAACATCAACCACCCATTTACACTAATCCCATATTCCTACCAAACATCCCCACCTGTCCCTACATTTCCCTACCACCTACCTATACGAGTGACAATTTTATAATGGCCAATTTACCTATCAACCTGCAAGTCTTTTGGCTTGTGGGAGGAAACCGGAGCACCCGGAGAAAACCCACGCAGACACAGGGAGAACTTGCAAACTCCACACAGGCAGTACCCGGAATCGAACCCGGGTCCCTGGAGCTGTGAGGCTGCGGTGCTAACCACTGCGCCACTGTGCCGCCCCACTGTACTGCCTTACTTTTTAACTTTTTCCCAGTCCACTTTAGCCAACTCATACCTTTGTAATTGCCTTTATTTAATCTTGAGACACTAGTTTCAGACCCAAATTTCTTACCCTCAAATTGAATGTGAAATTTTATCCTGTTATGATCACTCTTGCCTAGAGGACATTTATTAATCCTGTCTCATTACACATCTCCAGGTCTAAAATAGCCTGTTCCCTGATTGGTTCCAGAACGTATTGTTCTAATAAACTGCTCCTAATATACTCCATGAACTCATCCTCCAGGCTACCTTTGCCAATTAGATTAGTCCAATCTCTATGAAGATTAAAATTGCCGATGATACTGTGGTACATTTCCTACAAGCCCTCATTATTTGTTGCCTTATACTCTGTCCTACAGTGCAGCTACTGTTAGGGGGCCTATAAATTACTCTCATCAGTCTCTTCTTTCCTTTGCTATTTCTCGTCTCCACCCAAACTGACTCTACATCTTGACCTTCCGAGCCAAGGTCATTTCTCACTACAGTATTGATGTCATCCTTTATTAACAGAGCTACCTCACCTCCTGGTCCTTTCTTCCTATCCTTCCAAAACGTCAAATACCCTTGAATATTTAGTTCCCAGGCTTGGTCACCTTGCAACCACATCTCTGTAGTGCTATCATATCATAACCATTTATTTGTATTAGTTCCATCAATTCATCAATCTTGTTATGAATGCTGCATGTGTTCAGATAAAGAGTCTTTAATTCTGTCTTTTTGCCATTTTTTCCTACTGTGACCTTATTTCATGGTGCACTCTTATGTTTGTACGCTCTGTCCCTTCCTGTCACACTCTGGTTATCATTACCCAGTCACTACCCTGCACTATTGCCTTGCCCTTTTTCGTTAATTTTCTAAACTTTCCCTCACCTGAACGCCCCCCACTTACCATTTAGTTTAAAGCCCTCTCTATTGTCCTAGTTATACAATTCCCCAGGACACTGGTCCCAGCACGATTCAAGTGACACCCATCCCCATCGGTACAGCTTCCTCTTTCCCAGTACTGGTGCCAGTGCCCCATGAACCAAAACCCATTTCTCCCACACCAAACTTTGAGCCACGTATTCAACGCTCTGATCTTATTTACCCTATGCCAAGTGGCTCGTAGCTCAGGTAATAATCCAGAGACGATTACTTTTGTGGTTCTGCTTTTTAATTTAGCCCCTAGTTGCTCATACTCCCTCAGCAGAAGCTCTTGCTTAGTCCTACCTATGTTGTTGGTACCCACATGGACCACGATAACTGGATCTGCTCCCCTCCAACCCCAAGGAGATTTCCTTAACCCTGAGATGGGGCAGGCAACACAGCTTTCAGCACTCACGCTGCTAAGAACAGTATCTATCCCCCTAACTATACTGTCCCTTACGACTACTACATTCCTTTTTACTCCCCCCTCCACTTCAAAGTCTCCCTACACCATGTTACTGTCATCCTCCCTGCAATCCCTGTTCTCACCCACACAAAATGCAAGAATCTCAAACCTGTTGGACAATGCAAGGTCTGAGGCTCCTCCATTGCTACCTTCAGAATTGCCATACCTGCCTCACTCATAGTCACACCCTTCTGTCCCTGGGAATGGATAAAATCTGAAGTACCTAGCCTAGAGGGTGTGACTGCATCCTGAAACAAAGTTCCCCCTCCCTGATGCATCGCAGTGTCCAAATCCCGGATTCCAGTTCGCCAACTCTGAGCCAAAGTTCCTCGAGTTGCAGACACTTATTGCAGATGGGGTTACCGTGGATCACACTGGTGTCCACCAGCTCCCACATGCTACAGCTGTAACACATCACCTGCCCTGCCATATTTATTGTATTTTGTTTAACTAATCAGGGCTTCAAGTTTCAAAATATCATTGAATGATAATCTGTAGTTACATTGGGTAGTTGAATTAGTTAAACTGCCAGTTTAAATTAATGCCCCAGGCTAGAAAGGAAAAAAGCCTCAAAAGTCACCAAACAATCACTTTCAGATGTGCTGAGTATTTCTTAAATGGTAAGAGATTAGAGAGTGTAGATATACAAAGGGACCCTGGGGTGTCCTTGTCAATAAGCCACTGAAAGCTAACATGCAGGTGCAGCAAGAAATTAGGAAGGCTAATGATATGTTACCCTTTATCGCAAAAGGATTTGAGTACCGGAGTAGTGAAGTCTTGCTTCAATTGTATAGAACCTTGGTTAGACCGCACCTGGAGTACTGTGAGCAGTTTTGTTTCCCTTACCTTAGGAAGGATATTATTGCCATAGAGGGAGTGCAATGAAGGTTCACCAGACTTGTTCCCGGGATGGCAGGACTGTCCTATGAAGAGAGATTGGGAAAACTGGGCCTGTATTCTCTAGAGTTTCGAAGAATGAGAGATGATCTCATTGAAACCTATAAAATACTTAAAGGGATAGACAGGGTAGTTGGGGAGTCTAGAATTAGGGGACACAATTTCAAAATAAGGGAGAAGCCACTTAGGACAGAGATGAGGAGAAACTTCTTTACTCAGAGGGTTGTGAATCTTTGGAATTCTCTACCCCAGAAGGCTGTGGAAGCTCAGTCATTGAGTATGTTTAAAGCAGCGCTTGACAGATTTCTAAATACCAATGGCATAAAGGGATATGGGAATAGTGTGGGAAAAAGGTGTTGAAGTGGATGATCAGTCATGATTGTATTGAATGGTGGGGCAGGCTTGATGGGCTGAATGGCCTACTCCTGCTCTTATGTTCCTACCTACCTGCTCACCTAATTAATGCCTCTGGGCCTTAGCTCTGATGCCTCACTGTCTCCGGCTCCCTCTCTTGGATCACACCTTGTTCTGTAAAAGACCAGAACAGCACCTCTTCCCTCACTGCACCAAATTCCCACACTTACCAATTCCCGAGTTAAGCACTCTGTTTCGCAGGGCTCCATTGAGTTGAATTTCATGCTACTTACATAATGCAATCCAACCCAATCCAATCCAATACAAAATAACCAAACACAACATCACCCAACACAACAATCCAACTGAACCCAATACAATGCAACCCAATCCAACACAACACAATCCACTCCAGCACAACCCAATCCAACACAACACAATCCAACACAACACAATCCAACACAACACAATCCAACACAACCAAACACAATCCAACACAATGCAATCCAACACAATCCAATCCAACCCAACACACTGCCATCCAACACAACACAAAAAACTGCAATCCAACACAACACAACAAACTGCAATCCAACACAACACAACACACTGCAATCCAATACAGCACAACAAACTGCAATCCAACACAGCACAACTGACTGCAATCTAACACAACACAACACACTGCAATCCAATACAGCACAACACACTGCAATCCAACACAACACAACACACTGCAATCCAGCAAAGCAAAACACACTGCAATCCAGCACAACACAACATGCTGTAACTCAACATTCACTCCCTTCACCACTGACGCACAGCAGCAGCAGTGTGTATCATCTACAAGATGCACTGCAGCAATTCAGGGCAATTAGGGATGGGCAATAAATGTTGGCCTAGCTAGCAATGCCCACATCACACAAACAAAGAAAGAAAATAACCCAATCCAACACTACACAAACGAATACAATGCAACAGAATTCAACACAACACAACCCAATCCAACACAACACCATTAAATCCAACACAATCCAATTCAACCCAACAGAAAACAGTGCAACAGAATGCAATCCAGCATAATCCAATTCAACCCACAGAACAGAATCCAATCCAACACACCCCAAAACAACCCAAGACAATCCAACACAACACATCCGTTTGAACCCAAAACAACCCAACCCAGTATATCACAACCCAACTCAACCAACCAACATAAGCCAACCCAACATAAGCCAACCCAAGACAGCAGAGCACAGCACAACACAATAAAACACAGCACAGCACAACCCGACACAATACAATTCAACAAAACTGAGCACAATCTAACCCAACACAACACAATCCAAACAAACAGAACACAATCTAAGACAATGCAATCCAACACAACCCAACACAAGACAATCCAACAAAACACAGCCAATCCCACATAACACAACACAAACCAATACCACACAACACAATACAATCCAACCCAACACAACCCAAGCCAAGCCAACACAACACAACCAATCCAACACAACCCAACGAAACCGAGCACAACACAATTCAACACAGCCCAACCCAACACAACCCAATGTCACACAACACAACCCAATCTCACAACATAACTCAATCTCACAACATAACCCAATCTCACAACATAACCCAATCTCACACAGCACCACCCAATCTCACACAGTACCACCCAATCTCACACAGTACAACCCAATCTCAGACGACACAACCCAATCGCACACGACACAATCCAATTTCACACGACTCAATCCAATCTCACACAACACAATCCAATCTCACACAACACAATCCAATCTCAGACGACACAATCCAATTTCACACGACTCAATCCAATCTCACACAACACAATCCAATCTCAGACGACACAATCCAATTTCACACGACACAATCCAATCTCAGACGACACAATCCAATTTCACACGACTCAATCCAATCTCACACAACACAATCCAATCTCAGACGACACAATCCAATTTCACACGACACAATCCAATTTCACACAACACAATACAATCTCACATAACACAATCCACTCTCACACAACTCAATCCAATCTCACACAACTCAATCCAATCTCACACAACACAATCCAATCTCACACAACACAATCCAATCTCAGACGACACAATCCAATTTCACACGACTCAATCCACTCTCACACAACACAATCCAATCTCAGACGACACAATCCAATTTCACACGACACAATCCAATCTCACACAACACAATCCAATCTCACACAACTCAATCCAATCTCACACAACACAATCCAATCTCACACAATACAATTCAATTTCACACAACACAATCCAATCTCACACAACACAATCCAATCTCACACAACACAATCCAATCTCATACAACACAATCCAATCTCACACAACACAATCCAATCTCACACGACACAATACAATCTCACATAACACAATCCACTCTCACACAACACAATCCACTCTCACACAACTCAATCCACTCTCACACAACACAATCCAATCTCACACAACACAATCCAATCTCACACAACACAATCCAATCTCACACGACACAATACAATCTCACATAACACAATCCACTCTCACACAACTCAATCCAATCTCATACAACACAATCCAATCTCACACAATACGATTCAATCTCACACAACACAATCCAATCTCACACAACTCAATCCACTCTCACACAACACAATCCAATCTCACACAACACAATCCAATCTCACACAACACAATCAAATCCAATCCAACACAACCCAATCCAACCCAAAATAATGCAAACATCCCAATTCAACACAACAAAACCCAATACAACCAAGTAAAATAATAAAACCCAACCCAAGCCAATACAACACAACCAATCCAACACAGTCCAATGCACTCCAACACAACCCAATGCAGCACAACCCAATGCAACACATGTTACGAGTGCTTCCATAGTTTTAGGTATTTTGAGGACTCATGTATTTTAGAACTGGACATTGATTTATTTTGGGAAAACTGAAAAGGCTGCACAGATGGGTTTTTACCAGGGTCACTGAGAGGTCTGACTTTAAAACCAAACAGTTACTGGAAGGCACCTGTTTTCAAATAATTACCCAGGCAGGGGTTGTTTTTGACTTGGGGAAGATGTTTACAGAGAAGTGACAGGTCAAGATTTATAGAGCTCAGGAGGCTTAAAGGCCTGCTACCTGATCTGAACCCAACGGGACCCAATGACATGTGTCGGGGACGGGTCGGGTGGGGTCGCTCTTCCGGGTCTGGCTTTCAGGCTCGCATCGGGTCGGGCTGGTCCGGGTCGGAACACACAGTACTACTTTTTTGCTCTGCTGGGAGGAAAAGGAAAGTTGAGTAAGTAAGCATCAAAATTTGAACAACCTGCCTGAGCTGGGTGTCCGGGACGTCAAGGAGGGAAATGTGCATCCGGACTCCACAGACTCTGAGTCTGTGCAGTGAGCGAGGCAACGCACAGAGAGTGGCTTCTGAAGAAAGTTGAAGTAAATGACGTACACAAGATAGCAATATTTCTCTGACTTAAATTTAATCAGCTGCAAATGTTGTCCAGCCATGATAGGGATGAAGTTCATTCTGAAGTGCGCAGGCGTTTCAGCAACTTTAAAACAGAAGACCCTCTGAAGGAAACGAAAGTGGTTGATGATGAACCTACAGCTGCCAAAAAAGCACTGACCGAATTTGCTGAATGGGAGAATGTTCATGAAGAAATGGACACAATTGATGAAGTGCAGCAGTACATTGTGCAGAGTCCTGCTGTGTTGGCGATGGCAAGCGAGCGGGATCTGTTGGGTTGGTGGAAGGAACACAATGTTGCATACTCTAAATTGGCCAGGCTGGCTAGAAGTATACTTTGCATTCCGGTGAGCAGTAGCAGCAGTGAGAGGAACTTCAGCGTAGCTGGAAGGACAGTCGACCAGCAGAGGACTGCCCTTAAGCCTTCCACTGTTGGCTCTATCTTTTTTACATGACAATTTATAACAATTTTTGTTCTTTTTTTTTGCCATGTCTGTAACTGAGACGACTTACTTGCTATGTCTGTAACTGAGACTACTAAATCAACTGCCTCTTGGGTGCTTCGTTGGAGTAGGCTATTTGTTTTATTTTCAATCTACGGTTTGATGCGATTTGTTTATGTTTTATCTGGTTATTATCACAGTGCTGTCTGTGGGAGCTTGCTGTGGGCAATGACTGCTGCGTTTACTCCTTTACAACAGTGACTACAATTCATAAAGACCTTCATTGGGTGGAAAGTGATTTGGCAGGTCCTGAGGTTGTGAAAGGTGCTGGCGAAGAGCAAGTCTTTCTTTGTAGAGAGAAAATGGATAATCTCATGAGAAGACTGCTTAAAAATCATGAGGGAGTCAAGATGTTTGAAAGTCTCGGAAGAGACAGGCTGATATTTCTGACAGAAGAGAGAAATACTGTGTGTATTTGAAAGTTATCTACAAAAACTTAGTTCTCCTTGAGTTGGGATCTTTAATTTTATGTACTCAAGGAGTTGGAAGGAAGATGTTCAATAAATACATAACTGTATTTGATCACTGTTAGATTTTATTTTTGCATTTTAATACTTCAAATCAGGGCTTCTGTGATGCTTTAACTCTTCTAAGACTGAACTGTAATCTTATAGAGGAACAAGACAGTCCAGTGTGTAAAAGCAATTAACAAGCAGCGCTGGCTGATTGTAGGTTTTTGTAGCACTGCCAGATAAACAAAGATCTCAAAGGATAGATGGACACTTTGAAAGCTTTGGAGGGTTGAGATTCATCCATGACATCAAATAATCTAGGAAAATAATTTTTTTTTAAAAAGTGATACTAACCTTTGTGTAAAATTGTATTAAATGTCAATGCTAGAAATTGTTCAACATACTTTGTCAACATTAACATATTTTGTTTTTGTTTTGTAGGCTATTTGAGGTGCTGGTGGTGTGTATGCTGATCTACCACCAGAAGCCTTCAATCAAACAGTACTGCAGATCGGCACCTGCAGTCAAGGCCTGCAAAGGGAGTTTAGGGAGTTAGGTAGAAAGTTAAAAGACAGGACCTCTAGGGTTGTAATCTCTGGATTACTCCCTGTTCCACGTGCCAGTGAGACTAGAAATAGGAGGATAGTGCAGCTAAACACGTGGCTGAACAGCTGGTGTAGAAGGGAGGGTTTCAGATACCTGGATCATTGGGATCTCTTCAGGGACAGATGGGACCTGTACAAGAAGGACGGGTTGCATCTAAACTGGGGGGACACTAATATCCTAACTGCGAGGTTTGCTAGCGTCACTCAGGAGGGTTTAAACTAGTGTGGCAGGGGGGTGGGAACCAGAGCAGTAGGACAGCAGGTGAAATAACTGAGGGGGAACAAGTAAATAAGGCCAGTAAGACTAAGAGGATGAGCAGGCAGGGAGATGTTGCTGAGCAGAGCGGGACTGGTGGTCTGAAGTGCATTTGTTTCAATGCCAGAAGTATAACAGGTAAGGCAGATGAACTTAGAGCTTGGATTAGTACTTGGAAATATGATGTTGTTGCTATTACAGAGACTTGGCTGAGGGAAGGACAGGGTTGGCAGTTAAATGTTCCGGGATTTAGAAGCTTCAGGCAGGATAGAGGGGGATGTAAAAGGGGTGGGGGAGTTGCATTACTGGTTAAGGAGAATATCACAGCTGTACTGCGGGAGGAGACCTCGGAGGGGTCATGCAGCGAGGCAATATGGGTGGAGCTCAGGAACAGGAAGGGTTCAGTCACGATGTTGGGGGTTTACTACAGGCCTCCCAACAGCCAGCGGGAGGTAGAGGAGCAGATATGTAGACAGATTTTGGAAAGATGTAAAGGTAACAGGGTTGTAGTGGTGGGTGATTTTAACTTCCCCAATATTGACTGGGACTCACTTAGTGCTAGGGGCTTGGATGGGACAGAATTTGTAAGGAGTATCCAGGAGAGCTTCTTGAAACAATATGTAGATAGTCCAACTAGGGAAGGGGCCGTACTGGACCTGGTATTGGAGAATGAGCCCGGCCAAATGGTCAAAGTCCCAGTAGGGGAGCATTTCGGGAACAGTGATCATATTTCCGTAAGTTTTAAGGTACTTGTGGATAAGGATAAGAGTAGGCCTCGGGTGAAGGTGCTAAATTGGGGAAAGGCTAATTATAACAATATTAGGCAGGAACTGAAGAATTTAGATTGGGGGCGGCTGTTTGAGGGTAAATCAACATCTGACATGTGGGAGTCTTTCAAATGTCAGTTGATTAGAATCCAGGACCCGCATGTTCCTGTGAGGAAGAAGAATAAGTTTGTCAAGTTTCGGGAACCTTGGATAACGAGGGATATTGTGAGCCTAGTCAAAAAGAAAAAGGAAGCATTCGTAAGGGCTAGGAGGCTGGGAACAGACAAAGCCATTGAGGAATATAAAGAAAGTAGGAACAAACTTAAGCAAGGAGTCATGAGGGCTAAAAGGGGTCATGAAAAGTCATTGGCAAACAGGATTAAGGAGAATCCCAAGGCTTTTTATACGTATATAAAGAGCAAGAGGGTAACCAGGGAAAGGGTTGGGCCACTCAAGGACAGAGGAGGGAATTTATTTGTGGAGCCAGAGGAAATGGGCGAGGTACTAAATGAGTACTTTACATTAGTATTCACCAAAGAGAAGGACTTGGTGGATGATGAGTCTAGGGAAGGGAGTGTAGATAGTCGGGGTCATGTCGTTATCAAAAAGGAGGAGGTGTTGGGCGTCTTGCAAAGCATTAAGGTAGATAAGTCCCCAGGGCCTGAGGGAGGCAAGGGAAGAAATTGCTGGGGCCTTGACAGAAATCTTTGTATCCTCATTGGCTACAGGTGAGGTCCCAGAGGACTGTGAAGACTTCAAGTGACCTTGGACTGTTTCTACATTGGAAGACTCCATTCATAGAAACATAATTTGCAAAGACTTTATCTTTATTTTTTCAGCCAGCTAATTATAAAAGCAAATTACTGTTAATTTTAGTATATGTATGTGAATGCTGAAGTTAGATTTTTAAATAAAAGGTTATAAGGTCCTTAGACATTGGTTTAGCTTAGTAGTGTTTAAGATTTTAGATTTTTTAATAAATAGTTAATTTGTTATCTAAAAATATCCAGTTTGGTCCATTTCATTCAGGGGTTACTAGAGTGCTCAATGTGGCTGCTTTTTTTCTGATTTGTGAAGCTTAAAGAAATATGCTGCGACCTGTGGAGCAACGGGACTGAATTAACAGTGCGTTGCTCCCACCACAATCAGAAGCATATATTTTAATTGGGGGCTTTGTCCTGTGTGGTTGTAGCAGTACTGACCCTCCAACAGTGCAGCACTCCCTCTGTACTGTCCCTCTGACAGTGCATTGCTTCCTCAGTACCGCACCTCCAACATTGCAACTCTCCCTCAGTATAGCCCCTCCGACAGTGCAGCACTCGCTCAGTACTGATCCTCCGGCAGTGCAGTGCTCTTTTAGTGCCGCCCCTGCAATAGTGCAGCACTGCTTCAGTACTGCCTCCGACACTGCAGCACATCTTCAAAAACTGCCCATCTAACAGTGCTGTGCTCCACAGTACTGCCTTCTGACAGTGCAGAGCTCCATCAGCATTGACCCTCATATAAAGTGTTCCATGGTATTATAATCGGTTGTAAAGGATTATCAAGCGTTATAAAGTGTTATAAAGAAATATCAATATGGATAAAGTTTTATAGAGGAATTTAAACATTTATAAAGGTTTATAAAGTGCTATAATGTTTTATAAAGAATTGTAAAGTGTTATAGAGAATTACAAAGTATTATAAAGAATTATCAAGGATTATAAACAGTCATAAATAATAAAGTATTGCAAAAGGTTTTAACAGATTATTAAGCATGAAAAAAGGATTATAAAGTATAAAGATTAGAAAGACTTATAAATGATTATAGACTTTTATAAATGGTTATAAAGTGCTATGCGAGATTACAAAGTACTATAAAGGGTGATAAAATATTATAGGGGATTGTAAAGAATATTAAGTAGTATAAAGGATTATGAAGTGTCATAAAGGATTATAAAATGTTATAGTTATGAAGTTTATAAAGAATTCTAAAGTATTATCCAGGATTTTTTTTTTTAGTTTTTTTTTTAGAGATACAGCACTGAAACAGGCCCTTCGGCCCACCGAGTCTGTGCCGACCATCAACCACCCACTTATACTAATCCTACACTAATCCCATATTCCTACCACATCCCCACCTGTCTCTATATATTTCCCTACCACCTACCTATACTAGGGGCAATTTATAATGGCCAATTAACCTATCAACCTGCAAGTCTTTGGCATGTGGGAGGAAACCGGAGCACCCGGAGGAATGATATAAGGCATGATAAAGAATAATAAACAATTATTATCGGTTATAAAGCATTATAAAATTATAAAGAGCTGTAAAGAATTATGAAGGTTCATAAATGTTTACAAAGAATTATAGTGGGATATAAAGGATTATAAAGGGTTATTACAGTCGTGCTCACAAGCAGTGCAGCGATGAAAATGTAGAATCCAAGCTGAAGAGGTAGAAAAATTGACATTTCTTTTTTAAAAAGTGGACAATTGTGCTGCAAAAGGACCACTGAAGATCAGACGACCTGGCCCTGTATATTCAAACTGTCTTACTATATGTTAAGAACAAAAGGATTGCACGATGTTCAGCATCATTCACGACTCCTCAGATACTGAAGCAGTCCATGTCAAGATGCAGCAAAACCTGGACAATATCCAGGCTTGGGCTGATAAGTGGCAAGTAACATTCACACCACACAAGTGCCAGGCAATGACCGTCTCCAACGAGAGAGAATCTAACCGTCTCCCCCTGACATTCAATGGCATTATGATCACTGAATCCCCCACTATCAACATCCTGGGGGTTAACATTGACCAGAAACTGAACTGGAGTAGCCATATAAATATCGTGACTACAAGAGCAGGTCAGAGGTTAGGAATCCTGCGATGAGTAACTCAACTCCTGACTCCACAAAGCCTGTCCACAATCTACAAGGCACAAGTCAGGAGTGTGATTGAATACTCTCCAGTTGCCTGGATGAGTGCAGCTCCAACAACACTCAAGAAGTTCTACACCATCCAGGACAAAGCCGCCCACTTGATTGTCACTCCATTCACAAACATTCACTTCTTCCACCACCGACGCACAGTGGCAGCAATGTGTACCATCTACAAGATGCACTGCAACAATGTGCCAAGGCTCCTTAGCACCTTCCAAGCCCACGACCTCTACCACCTAGAAGGACAAGGGACTACCACCATGTGCAAGTTCCCCTCCAAGCCACACACCATCCTGACTTGGAACTATATTGCCGTTCCTTCACTGTCACTGGGTTAAAATTCTGGAACTCCCTTCCTAACAGCACTGGGTACCTACCCCACATGGACTGAGGTGGTTCAAGAAGGCAGCTCTCTAACACCTTCTCATAGACAATTAGGGATGGGTAATAAATGCTGGCCCAGCCAGCGATGCCACATCCCATGAACCAATAAAAAAGGATACATTCCAAACTAAGAGGTGTCAATTGCACCCATCCTAAACCAATCAGACTTTCCTGAATTAACTGAGTTCTTCTGAATAAAATGTGTGAAGTAGCCACATACAGGTCCATTCTTGGTCACCACAGAGAGGAGGGCCTGCATCTCCTAACCGAAACAACATGTGAGAGATTTTTAATCTTAAAATGTAGCTCTGTGGAGAGAAAAGAGCGAGTTCTTAACAACGTCACAAAAGCCTATCCGGGTGAGACCTGTGAGAGATCCATCAAAAATCAAACAAAGACCCTGTTGTGAATTCTACCCTTCAATTTATTGGAGCAGAGAACTAAAAGTGTCCACTGCCTCCAGACATAAGTCTCAACCACCAGAAAATCTGCAAACAACCCAGGCCTTCTACTTTAAAAAGGAAACTGCCAGCCAAGAAGATACAACAGGTTTACTGTGAAGCCTGAACACCTACCTCACTTCAAACCACTTAGCCTTTTCCTCTCTATCTATCTTATCTATTGCGTTTGTGTGTGTGTGTGAATGTGTGCATGGGTGCTGTTGCAACCATTTCAGCAATGAATACTGCTCAATAAATAGTTACTCTTCTGTTTTAAACCTTCAGGAAAACCTGTCACTGTCCGTTTATTTGATAAATAAAACACAAGGGGTTGAAACCCGAGTAACTGAAACACTTGCTGTGATCAGTTTGGAGGTGAATGTTGGGAGGTGAATAGTGGGAACCACCCACAACCTTTACCACCTGGCTGTAATATAATGAATTATAAAGGCTTATAAAGAATTATGAACCATTATAAATGATCATAAAGGGTTATAAATGATTATAAAGGGATAAAATTAATATGAAGGGCTATAAATGATTATGAAAATTTATAAAGGATTATAATCTGTTATAAAAGATTATAAATGGTAACAAACCTGAACGTTAACTCTGCTTCTCTCTCCACAGATGCTGCCAGACCTGCTGAGTTTCCCCAGCACTTTCTGCTTTGCTGCCACATACTTACTCTGCTTTGTCCCAGTGTCCTGTACAGTTTAGATTCACTTCTTCCACTTAAGTGTAATATTCCTTCTGGCAGGTGTGCTGCTCCTGGGTGAATAATCTTAATTTTGCACATACCAGGACCTGTGATGGAATTGTATTATAAAAGGCAAATACACAACAGAAATAAAAGCATAATTTAAGAATATCTACATACTATGGGCTTGTAATCATCCGATTGAAAAGCCGCAGACTAATGTGCATTTGGAATCTGTATTAATTTCTCTGCTAATTGTTGTGTGAAAAGATATGTAACTGGAATTAAAAGTAATTTTAAAGAAACAGGAAAATATATTCATATTCTAGCTGCATTGCAAACTAGAAATATTACATCAATAATTATGATCAGCTGCTGCAGAAGCAAAGTGTTTGTGAAAATGAGTCGACCCGTCATAGCTGAAAATCCAGGAGAACAACACAGATTTCCTCACTAGCCCTGCATTAGTTTTCAAACATGTGCAAGAAAAACCTTGCAGTCAGAAGTTCGAGTAGTTACACGGTGGAGTCACCTTTGTATTTAAAGGACCAGACCAAAAACCGAAGATGGTAGAGCGGTGCTCTAGGGTGGCCCCACAGTTCAGCGATGCGTCCCTGCTCACTCTCCTCCAGGTTGTCCGGGCAAGGTGGGAGGTCCTTTCTCCCATCAATGGTAAGAAGAAACCCATCCACCCGACCAAGGCAGCCTGGTTGGAGGTGGCAGAGGAGGTAAGTAGCTGTGGGTCCATCCGGGGTCAAAGGGTCCAATGGAGGAAGAGGATGAACGATCATTCCCCCAGCCAGCCGGGCCCCTCCAGGCCTCGTGCGCACAGAGGACAACCACCAAAGTCATCCACAGCCAAAGGGCACTCTGATCAGCAGCCTTCCTCCAGTCAGACTGCTAGTGCAGAAGTAGCACCGCGAAGGAACACCCGCAAGCAATTACTAAAACCACTGTGACACAAATCGGTCTATACGGGTGACACAACACTGTGAAAAGTTCAATCTCTAAATCTTCTTCACTAACATGTGTGTTACTTTGACTGTGTGAATGAAGTGTGGCAGCAGATACCGATCGTGTCTCCTCCCATTACATCATTGGTCTTTCAGAACTGCCAATGTATGGAATAACATCATTACCATGCCAGTATTACTCATGTGCGTCTCCATGGATGCACTAACATGGACAATGGCTCATAGAAACATAGAAAATAGGAGCAGGAGTAGGTCATTCTGCCCTTCGAGCCTGCTCCGCCATTCATTATGATCATGGCTGATCATCCAACTCAGTAACTAACTCAGAATCTATGTGTGGAGCCAGAGGAAATGGGCGAGGTACTAAATGAGTACTTTGCATCAGTATTCACCAAGGAGTGTAGATAGTCTCGGTCAT
Organism: Heterodontus francisci; assembly: GCF_036365525.1. Classification (NCBI taxonomy): domain Eukaryota; kingdom Metazoa; phylum Chordata; class Chondrichthyes; order Heterodontiformes; family Heterodontidae; genus Heterodontus; species Heterodontus francisci. Next base: position 7,022,503 of record NC_090413.1, read on the forward strand.
CTCATTATCAAAAAGGAGGAGGTGTTAGGTGTCTTGCAAAGCATTAAGGTAGATAAGTGCCCAGGGCCTGATGGGATCTACCCCAGAATACTGAGGGAGGCAAGGGAAGAAATTGCTGGGGCCTTGACTGAAATCTTTGCATCCTCATTGGCTACAGGTGAGGTCCCAGAGGACTGGAGAATAGCCAGTGTTGTTCCTTTGTTTAAGAAGGGTAGCAAGGATAATACAGGAAATTATAGGCCGGTGAGCCTGACATCAGTGACAGGGAAATTATTGGAGAGGATTCTTCGGGACAGGATTTACTCCCATTTGGAAACAAATGGACTTATTAGTGAGAGGCTGCATGGTTTTGTGAAGGGGAGACCGTGCCTCACTAATTTGATTGAGTTTTTTGAGGAAGTGACGAAGATGATTGATGAAGGAAGGGCAATGGATGTTATCTGTATGGACTTCAGTAAAGCCTTTGACAAGGTCCCTAATGGCAGACTGGTACAAAAGGTGAAGTCACATGGGATCAGAGGTGAGCTGGCAAGATGGATACAGAACTGGCATGGTCATAGAAGACAGAGGGTAGCAGTGGAAGGGTGCTTTTCTGAATGGAGGGATGTGACTAGTGGTGTTCCGCAGGAATCAGTGCTGGGACCTTTGCTGTTTGTATTATATATAAATGATTTGGAGGAAAATGTAGCTGGTCTGATTAGTAAGTTTGCGGATGACACAAAGGTTGGTGGAGTTGCGGATAGTGATGAGAATTGTCAGAGGATACAGGAGGATATAAATCGGTTGGAGACTTGGGCAAAGAAATGGCAGATGGAGTATAATCCGGACAAATGTGAGGTAATGCATTTAGGAAGATCTAATACAGGTGGGAAGTATACAGTAAATGGCAGAACCCTTCGGAGTATTGACAGGCAGAGAGATCTGGGCGTACAGGTCCACAGGTCACTGAAAGTAGCAACGCAGGTGGATAAGGTAGTCAAGAAGACATACGGCATGCTTGCCTTCATCGGTCGGGGCATAGAGTATAAAAATTGGCAAGTCATCCTGCAGCTGTACAGAACTTTAGTTAGGCCACATTTAGAATATTGCGTGCAATTCTGGTCGCCACACTACCAGAAGGATGTGGAGGCTTTGGAGAGGGTACAGAAGAGGTTTACCAGGATGTTGCCTGTCTGGAGGGCATTAGCTATGAGGAGAGGTTGGATAAACTGGGATTGGGTTGTGTTGTGTTGCATTGGGTTGTGTTGGATTGGGTTTTGTTGGATTGGGTTGGGTTGGTTTGGATTGGATTGGGTTGTGTTGCATTAGGTTGTGTTACATTTGGTTGTGTTACATTTGGTTGTCTTACATTCGGTTGTGTTACATTGGGTTGGAGTTGTTTTGCTGTTACAACAGGGTAGGCAGTGGCGCAGTGATATTATCACCGGACTAATAACCCAGAGACCCAGGGTATTTCTCTGGGGACATGGGTCCGAATCCCACCACAGCAGAATGTGGAATTTTAATTTAATTAATAAATCTGGAATTAAAAGCTCGTCGAATGATGGACATGAAACCATTATCGATTGTTGTAAAAACCCATCTGGTTCACTAATGTCCTTTAGGGAAGGAAATCTGCTGCCCTTACCTGGTCTGGCCTACATGTGACTCCAGACCCACAGCAATGTGGTTGACTCTTACATGCCCTCTGAAATGGCCGAGCAAGCTACTCAGTTGTACCTAACCGCTAGGAAGTCAATAAAAAGGAATGGAACTGGACGGACCACCCAGTATCGACCTTGGCACCAGAAACGACAATGGCAAAGTCCTCCTTACTAACATCTGGGGGCTTGTGCCAAAGTTGGGAGAGTTGTCCCACAGACTAGTCAAGCAACAGCCTGACATAGTCATACTCACGGAATCATACCTTACAGACAATGTCCCAGACACTTCCATCACCATCCCCGGGTTTGTCCTGTCCCACCAGCACAGTGGTATACAGTAGGGAGGGAACATCGACTCCGGACCCCATGAAGTCTCATGGCATCAGATCAAACATGGTCAAGCTAACCTCCTATTGATTACCACCTACCGCCCTCCCTCAGCTGATGAGTCAGTACTCCTCCATGTTGAGCACCACTTGGAGGAAGCACTGAGGGTGGCAAGGACACAAAATGTACTCTGGGTTGGGGACTTCAATGTCCTTCACCAAGCCTGGCTCGGTAGCACCACTACTGACTGAGCTGGCCGAGTCCTAAAGGACATAGCTGCTAGACTGGGTCTGCGGCAGGTGGTGAGGGAACCAACACGAGGGAAAAACATACTTGACCTCAACCTCACCAATCTGCCTGCTGTAGATGCTTCTGTCCATGACTGTATTGGTAGGAGTGACCACTGCACAGTCCTTGTGGAGACAAAGTCCCGCCTTCACAATGAGGATACCATCCATCGTGCTGTGTGGCACTATCACCGTGCTAAATGGGATAGATTTCAAACAGATCAAGCAATGCAAAACTGGGCATCCATGAGGCACTGTGGGCCATCAGCAACAGCAGAATTGTACTCAACCACAATCTGGAACCTCATGGCCAGGCATATCCCCCACTCTACCATTACCATCAAGCCAGGAGACCAACCCTGGTTCAATGAAGAGTGCAGGAGGTGATGCCAGGAGCAGCACCAGGCATACCTCAAAATGAGGTGTCAACCTGGTGAAGCTACAACACAGGACTATCTGTGTGCGTAAACAGCATGCGATAGACAGAGCTAAGCGATCCCATAACCAGCGAATCAGATCTAAGCTCTGCAGTCCTGCCACATCCAGCTGTGAATTGTGGTGGACAATTAAACAACTAACTGGAGGAGGTGGCTCCACAAATATCCCCAACCTCAATGATGGGGGAGCCCAGCACATCAGTGCAAAAGATAAAGCTGAAGCATTTGCAACAATCTTCAGCCAGAAGTGCCGAGTTGATGATCCATCTCGGCCTCCTCCTGAAGTCCCCAGCATCACAGATGCCAGACTTCAGCCAATTCGATTCACTCCGCGTGATATCAAGAAACGACTGAAGGCACTGGATACTGCAAAGGCTATGGGGCCTGACAATATTCCGGCAATAGTACTGAAGACCTGTGCTCCAGAACTTGCCGCGCCACTAGCCAAGCTGTTCCAGTACAGCTACAACACTGCCATCTACCCTGCAATGTGGAAAGTTGCCCAGGTATGTCCTGTACACAAAAAAGCAGGACAAGTCCAACCCAGCCAATTACCGCCCCATCAGTCTACTCTCAATCATCAGTAAAGTGATGGAAGATGTTATCAACAGTGCCATCAAGTGGCACTTGCTTTGCAATAACCTGCTCGGTGATGCTCAGTTTGGGTTCCGCCAGGGCCACTCAGCTCCTGACCTCATTACAGCCTTGGTTCAAACATGGACAAAAGAGCTGAACTCAAGAGATGAGGTGAGAGTGACTGCCCTTGACATCAAGGCAGCATTTGACCGAGTATGGCATCAAGGAGCCCTAGCAAAACTGAGGTCAGTGGGAATCAGGGGGAAAACCCTCCGCCGGCTGGAGTCATACCTAGCGCAAAGGAAGATGGTTGTGGTTGTTGGACGTCAATCATCTGAGCTCCAGGACATCACCGCAGGAGTTCCTCAGGGTAGTGTCCTAGGCCCAACCATCTTCAGCTGCTTCATCAATGACCTTCCTTCAATCATAAAGTCAGAAGTTCGCTGATGATTGCACAATGTTCAGCACCATTCGTGACTCCTCAGATACTGAAGCAGTCCATGTAGAAATGCAGCAAGACCTGGACAATATCCAGGTTTGGGCTGATAAGTGGCAAGTAACATTCGCGCCACACCAGTGCCAGGCAATGACCATCTCCAACAGGAGAGAATCTCACCACCTCCCCTTGACATTCAATGGCATTACCATCGCTGAATCCTCCACTATCAATATCCTAGGGGCTTGCATTGACCAGAAACTGAACTGGAGTAGCCATATAAATACCGTGGCAACAAGAGCAGGTCAGAGGCTCGGAATCCTGAGGTGAGTAACTCACCTCATGACTCCCCAAAGCCTGTCCACCATCTACAAAGCACAAGTCAGGAGTGTGATGGAATACTCTCCACTTGCCTGATGGGTGCATCTCCAACAACACTCAAGAAGCTTGACACCATCCAGGACAAAGCAGCCTGCTTGATTGGTTTCCATCCATAAACATTCACTCCCTCCACCACCGGCACACAGTGGCAGCAGTGTGTACCATCTACAAGATGCACTGCAGCAATGCACCAAGGCTCCTTAGACAGCACCTTCAAAAACCAGCGACCTCTACCAACTAGAAGGACAAGGGCAGCAAATGCATGGGAACACCACCACCTGCAAGTTCCCCTGCACGTCACACACCATCCTGACTTGGAACTATATTGCCGTTCCTTCACTGTCACTGGGTCAAAATCCTGGAACTCCCTTCCTAACAGCACTGTGGGTATACCTATCCCAAATGGACTGCAGCGGTTGAAGAAGGCAGCTCACCACCACCTTCTCAACGGCAATTAGGGATGGGCAATAAAATGCTGGCCTAGCCAGCAATGCCCACATCCGTGAATGATAAAAAACTCAAATCAAACCAGTCCAACCAACCCAGTCTAACGCCACACAACACAACACAACGTAACCCTGCACAACACAATCCAACTCAATACTGCACATTCCAAGACAAAACAACACTTTCCAACCCAGGGCAGCACAATCCAACCAGCACAACACAATCCATCCCAGCACAACACAATCCAACACAAAAGAATCCAGCACAAAACAACATCTTCTAAATCAACACAGCAGAACAGAATCCAAGCCAACACAATCCAGCCAAGCACAAAATAACACAATAAAATATAATCCAACTCAGCACCACACAATCCATCCCAGCACAATACAATCCAGCCCAACACAATGCAACTCATCCCAGTACAGCACAATCCAACCTGACACAACGCAATCTAACCCAACACAACACAACACAACACAACCCAACACAACACTATGTAATCCAACCCGATACAATGCAATTCAACCCAACACAACGCAATCCAACACAACACAATGTAATCCAACCCAACACAATGCAGTCCAACTCAACACAATGTAATCCAACCCAACACAATGCAATTCAACCCAATCACAACACAGTCCAACCAACACAATGCATTCCAACACAACACAATGCAATTCAACCCAACACAACGCAATCCAACACAACACAATGCAATTCAACCCAACACAACGCAATCCAACACAACACAATGTAATCCAACCCAACACAATGCAATTCAACCCAATCACAACACAGTCCAACCAACACAATGCATTCCAACACAACACAATGCAATTCAACACAACACAACACAATCCAACCCAACTCAATGCAATCTTACCCATCACAATGCAGCACAGCTCAGCACAATGCAGCACAGCACAACACAATCCATTCCATCAGAAAATAACCATTACAGCAGAACACACTTCAACACAACACACCACAATGCAACACAACACAGCACAATCCGAGCCAGCACAACACAACACAGCTCTACACACCCTCAGCCAGCACTACACACACCAAATCTGCACAACACCGTCCAATCACCCAGTCTAACACAACACAACATAAACCCACACAACACAATCCAGCACAATCCAAGACAAAATAATACATTTGAACCCAACACATCAAATCCAAACCAGAGCAACGCTGTACAACCCAGCATAACACAATCCAACCCAGTGCAACACAATCCAACACAATGCAATTGTGGTTGCTTTTGGTTTTGGTTGCAGCAGCTTTGACAGAAGCGGAGGTGCGGAGCGAACTTGCAGCTGGGAGGTCAGTTTCAGTGTAAGTTAAAGTTAATTCCCTTTTGTTTTCGGAGGACCAGGGGACTGCTGGGTAAGTAAAAACTATATATTTGGGCGGTGGCTCAAATTTCTCCCACCCACCCTCCTCCTCTAACCAAAAAAGGACTCTGGTCTGTTGATAAGGTAAGCTTTTTATTTTAAAAGTTCTGTCCGTCGGATTGCTAACCTAACAAGTTTTGACTTTTTTTTTGGTTTTTCAGTAGATTTGTTGGGAATTTAGAATAGTGGGAATGGAGGTTAAGGCAGTTGAATGTTCCTCCTGCAGAATGTGGGAGGTAAGGGTCGCCAAGAGTGTCCCTGCTGACTGCATCTGCGGGAAGTGCACCCAACTCCAGCTCCTCGAGAACCACGTTAGGGAACTGGAGCTGGAGCTGGATGAACTTCGGAACATTCGGGAGGCGGAGGGGGTTATTGAGAGGAGTTATGGGGAGGTAGGCTCCTCGAGAACCGCGTTAGGGAACTGGAGCTGGAGCTGGATGAACTTCGGATCATTCGGGAGGCTGAGGGGGTTATTGAGAGGAGTTATGGGGAGGTAGTCACACCTCAGGTAAAAGAAGTAGGTAGATGGGATACCATCAGGGGAAGGAGAGGGAACCAGCAGGCAGTGCAGGGATCCCCTGTAGCCGTTTCCCTCAACAACAGGTATACCGTTTTGGAAACTGTTGCGGGGGACGACTTACCAGGGGTAAGCAATGGGGTACAGGTCTCTGGCACAGAGTCTGTCCCTGTTGCTCAAAAGGGAAGGTGGAAGAGGAGCAGAGCATTAGTCATTGGGGACTCCATAGTTAGGGGAACAGATAGGAGGTTCTGTGGGAACGAGAGAGACTCACGGTTGGTGTGTTGCCTCCCAGGTGCCAGGGTTCGTGATGTCTCAGATCGTGTTTTTGGGATTCTTAAGGGGGAGGGGGAGCAGCCCCAAGTCCTGGTCCACATAGGCACCAACGACATAGGTAGGAAGAGAGATGGGGATTTAAGGCAGAAATTCAGGGGGCTAGGGTGGAAGCTTAGAGCAAGAACAAACAGAGTTGTTATCTCTGGGTTGTTGCCCGTGCCACGTGCTAGCGAAGCGAGGAATAGGGAGAGAGGAGTTGAACACGTGGCTGCAGGGATGGTGTAGGAGGGAGGGTTTTGGTTTCCTGGATAATTGGGGCTCTTTCTGGGGTAGGTGGGACCTCTACAAACAGGATGGTCTTAACCTGAACCAGAGGGGTACCAATATCCTGGTGGGGAGATTTGCTAGTGCTCTTCGGGGGGGTTTAAACTAATTCAGCAGGGGAATGGGAACCTAAATTGTAGTTCCAGTGTACAGGATGTTGAGAGTAGTGAGGTCAGGGATAAGGTTACAAGGACGCAAGAGGGCACTGGCAAGCAAGAACTTGGTTTAAAGTGTGCCTACTTCAACGCCAGGAGCATCCGGAATAAGGTGGGTGAGCTTGCAGCATGGGTTGGTACCTGGGATCTCGATGTTGTGGCCATTTCGGAGACATGGGCAGAGCAGGGGCAGGAATGGATGTTGCAGGTTCCGGGATTTAGATGTTTCAGTAAGAACAGAGAAGATGGTAAAAGAGGGGGGGGGTGTGGCATTGTTAATCAAGGAGAGTATTACAGCGGCAGAAAGGACGTTTGAGGACTCGTCTACTGAGGTAGTATGGGCCGAGGTGAGAAACAGGAGAGGAGAGGTCACCCTGTTGGGAGTCTTCTACAGACCTCCGAATAGTTCCAGAGATTAGATTAGATTAGATTAGAGATACAGCACTGAAACAGGCCCTTCAGCCCACCGAGTCTGTGCCGAACATCAACCACCCATTTATACTAATCCTACACTAATCCCATATTCCTACCAAACATCTCCACCTGTCCCTATATTTTCCTACCACCTACCTATACTAGTGACAATTTATAATGGCCAATTTACCTATCAACCTGCAAGTCTTTTGGCTTGTGGGAGGAAACCGGAGCACCCAGAGAAAACCCACGCAGACACAGGGAGAACTTGCAAACTCCACACAGGCAGTACCCGGAATCGAACCCGGGTCCCTGGAGCTGTGAGGCTGCGGTGCTAACCACTGCGCCACTGTGCCGCAGATGTAGAGGAAAGGATAGCGAAGATGATTCTCGACAGGAGCGAGAGTAACAGGGTAGTTGTTATGGGGGACTTTAACTTTCCAAATATTGACTGGAAATACTATAGTTCGAGTACTTTAGATGGGTCAGTTTTTGTCCAGTGTGTGCAGGAGGGTTTTCTGACACAGTATGTAGACAGGCCAACCAGGGGCGATGCCACATTGGATTTGGTACTGGGTAATGAACCCGGCCAGGTGTTAGATTTAGATGTAGGTGAGCACTTTGGTGATAGTGATCACAATTCGGTTAGGTTTACCTTAGCGATGGGCAGAGACAGGTATATACCGCAGGGCAAGAATTATAGCTGGGGAAAAGGAAATTATGATGCGATTAGGCAAGATTTAGGATGCGTAGGATGGGGAAGGAAACTGCAGGGGATGGGCACAATCGAAATGTGGAGCTTATTCAAGGAGCAGCTACTGCGTGTCCTTGATAAGTATGTACCTGTCAGGAAGGGAGGAAGTTGTCGAGCGAGGGAGCCGTGGTTTACTAAAGAAGTTGAAGCGCTTGTCAAGAGGAAGAAGAAGGCTTATGTTAGGATGAGACGTGAAGGCTCAGTTAGGGCGCTTGAGAGTTACAAGCTAGCCAGGAAGGATCTAAAGGGAGAGCTAAGAAGAGCAAGGAGAGGACACGAGAAGTCATTGGCGGATAGGATCAAGGAAAACCCTAAGGTTTTCTATAGGTATATCAGGAATAAAAGAATGACTAGAGTTAGATTAGGGCCAATCAAGGTTAGTAGTGGGAAGTTGTGTGTGGAATCAGAGGAGATAGGGGAAGCGCTAAATGAATATTTTTCGTCAGTATTTACAGTAGAGAAAGAAAATGTTGTCGAGGAGAATACTGAGATTCAGACTACTAGGCTAGATGGGATTGAGGTTCACAAGGAGGAGGTGTTAGCAATTTTGGAAAGTGTGAAAATAGATAAGTCCCCTGGAAGCCAGGGAGGAGATTGCAGAGCCTTTGTCCTTGATCTTGATGTCGCCATTGTCGACAGGAATAGTGCCGGAAGACTGGAGGATAGCAAATGTTGTCCCCTTGTTCAAGAAGGGGAGTTGAGACAGCCCTGGTAATTATAGACCTGTGAGCCTTACTTCGGTTGTGGGTAAAATGTTGGAAAAGGTTATAAGAGACAGGATTTATAATCATCTTGAAAAGAATAAGTTCATTAGCGATAGTCAGCACGGTTTTGTGAAGGGTAGGTCGTGCCTCACAAACCTTATTGAGTTTTACGAGAAGGTGACCAAACAGGTGGATGAGGGTAAAGCAGTGGATGTGGTGTATATGGATTTCAGTAAGGCGTTTGATAAGGTTCCCCACGGTAGGCTATTGAAGAAAATACGGAAGTATGGGGTTGAAGGTGATTTAGAGCTTTGGATCAGAAATTGGCGAGCTGAAAGAAGACAGAGGGTGGTGGTTGATGGCAAATGTTCATCCTGGAGTTTAGTTACTAGTGGTGTACCGCAAGGTTCTGTTTTGGGGCCACTGCTGTTTGTCATTTTTATAAACGACCTGGATGAGGGTGTAGAAGGGTGGGTTAGTAAATTTGCGGATGACACGAAGGTCGGTGGAGTTGTGGATAGTGCCGAAGGATGTTGTAGGGTACAGAGGGACATAGATAGGCTGCAGAGCTGGGCTGAGAGATGGCAAATGAAGTTTAATGCGGAAAAGTGTGAGGTGATTCACTTTGGAAGGAGGAACAGGAATGCAGATTACTGGGCTAATGGGAAGATTCTTGGTAGTGTAGATGAACAGAGAGATCTTGGTGTCAAGGTACATAAATCCCTGAAAGTTGCTACCCAAGTTAATAGGGCTGTTAAGAAGGCATATGGTGTGTTAGCTTTTATTAGTTGGGGGATCGAGTTTCGGAGCCACGAGGTCATGCTGCAGCTGTACAAAACTCTGGTGAGGCTGCACCTGGAGTATTGCATGCAGTTCTGGTCACCGCATTATAGGAAGGATGTGGAAGCTTTGGAAAGGGTGCAGAGGAGATTTACTAGGATGTTGCCTGGTATGGAGGGAAGGTCTTACGAGGAAAGGCTGAGGGACTTGAGGTTGTTTTCGTTGGAGAGAAGGAGGAGGAGTGGTGACTTAATAGAGACATATAAGATAATCAGAGGGTTAGATAGGGTGGATAGTGAGAGTCTTTTTCCTCGGATGGTGATGGCAAACACGAGGGGACATAGCTTTAAGTTGAGGGGTGATAGATATAGGACAGATGTTCGAGGTAGTTTCTTTACTCAGAGAGTAGTGGAACACCCTGCCTGCAACAGTATATGGTTTTGTGCAGGGAAGGTCATGTCTTACCAACTTAATAGAATTCTTTGAGGAAATGACAAAGTTGATTGATGAGGGAAGGGCTGTAGATGTCATATACATGGACTTCAGTAAGGTGTTTGATAAGGTTCCCCATGGTAGGCTGATGGAGAAAGTGAAGGCGCATGGGATCCAAAGTGTACTACCTGGATGGATAAAGAACTGGCTGGGCAACAGGAGACAGAGAGTAGCAGTGGAAGGGAGTTTCTCAAAATGGAGACGTGTGACCAGTGGTGTTCCACAGGGATCCGTGCTGGGCCCACTGTTGTTTGTGATATACATAAATGATTTGGAGGAAAGTATAGGTGATCTGATTAGCAAGTTTGCAGACGACACTAAGATTGGTGGAGTAGCAGATACTGAAGGGGACTGTCAGAGAATACAGCAGAATATAGATAGACTGGAGAGTTGGGCAGAGAAATGGCAGATGGAGTTCAATCAGGGCAAATGCGAGGTGATGCATTTTGGAAGATCCAATTCAAGAGTGAACTATACAGTAAATGGAAAAGTCCTGGGGAAAATTGATGTACAGAGAGATTTGGGTGTTCAGGTCCATTGTTCCCTGAAGGTGGCAACGCAGGTCAATAGAGTGGTCAAGAAGGCATACGGCATGCTTTCCTTCATCGGGCGGGGTATTGAGTACAAGAGTTGGCAGGTCATGTTACAGTTGTATAGGACTTTGGTTCGGCCACATTTGGAATACTGCGTGCAGTTCTGGTCGCCACATTACCAAAAGGATGTGGATGCTTTGGAGAGGGTGCAGAGGAGGTTCACCAGGATGTTGCCTGGTATGGAGGGCGCTAGCTATGAAGAGAGGTTGAGTAGATTAGGATTATTTTCATTAGAAAGACGGAGGTTGAGGGGGGACCTGATTGAGGTGTACAAAATCATGAGAGGTATAGACAGGGTGGATAGCAAGAAGCTTTTTCCCAGAATGGGGGATTCAATTACAAGGGGACACGAGTTCAAAGTGAAAGGGGAAAAGTTTAGGGGGGATATGCGTGGAAAGTTCTTTACGCAGAGGGTGGTGGGTGCATGGAACGCATTACCAGCGGAGGTGGTAGACGCGGGCACGATAGCGTCTTTTAAGATGTATCTAGACAGATACATGAATGGGCAGGAAGTAAAGAGATACAGACCCTTAGAAAATAGGCGACAGGTTTAGATAGAGGATTTGGATCGGCGTAGGCTTGGAGGGCCGAAGGGCCTGTTCCTGTGCTGTAATTTTTCTTTGTTCTTTGTTCTTTAGTAGTAGACTTGCCAACTTTAAGGGCATTTAAGTGGTCATTGGATAGACATATGGATGAAAATGGAATAGTGTAGGTCAGCTGGTTTCACAGGTCGGCGCAACATCAAGGGCCGAAGGGCCTGTACTGCGCTGTAATGTTCTAATTCTAAAAAACAAAATTCATCCCGGCACAGAGGATCGAATACAACACAATCCAGAAAAACACAACACATTCCAACACAGGACAATCCAATGTAGTACAACACACTACAAGCCAGCACAACTCACTCCAAGCCAGCACAACACAATCCAAACAAAACAGCAAATACCAGCCCAGGACAACACAATCCAACACAATACAATCTGACCCAGCACATCACATTCCCGTACAACACGATCCAATATTGCACTGCAGACTCCAACCCAGCACAACACAGTCCAACCCAGCACAACACAGTCCAACCCAGCACAACACAATCCAACTGAACCCACTCTAACAAAATCCAAATAATACAATCCAACCCAGCACGACACAACCCAACACAACACAATCGATCCAAGTCAATACAATCCAGTCCAGCACAACTCAACCCAATACAACATAATCCAACTCAGCACAACAAACTCTCAATCCAGCCAACTCTGAAAATACTTCTTCCTAACTCCCACTGGACCATGACTCCACCACCAAACTTCAACCCACTGTCGCCAGCATTGTCACTGGCCTCATCTCCTCTGGAGATCTTCCCTCTACAGCTTTCCGCCTCATAGTACTGCAACCGCGGACTGCCCACTTCTACCTCCTTCCCAAAATCCACAAACAGTGCTGTACCAGTAGACCCATCATTTCAGCCTGTTCCTGCCCCACTGAACTTATTTTTTCCTATCTTGACTCTATAATTTCTCCCCTGGTCCAGTCTCTTCCCACCTACATTCAGATGCCCTAGGTCATTTTGACAATTTCCAGTTTCCTGTCCCTAACTCTCATCTGCCTCCTCTTCATTATGGATGATCAATCTCTCTACACCTCCATCCCCCACCAGGACGGTCTGAGGGCTCTTCGCTTCTTCCTTGAACAGAGGCCCAACCAGCCCCCATCCACCAATACCCTCCTCCACCTGGCTGAACTTGTTCTGACATTGAACAACTTCTCCTTCAACTGCACTCACTTCCTTCAAATCAAAGGTGTTGCTGTGGGTACCCGCATGAGTCCCAGTTATGCCTGTCTTTTTGTGGGATATGTCGAACATTCCTTGTTCCAGTCCGACTCAGGCTTCCTCTCCCAACTCTTTTTCTGGTGCTGTATCGGTGCCGTTTTCTGCTCCCGCCCTGAACTGGAAAACCTCATCAATTTTGCTTCCAATTTCCACCCTTCTCTCGCCTTTACATGGTCCATCCCCAACACTTCCTTTCTCTTCCTCGACTTCTCTGTAGTCATCTCTGGGGATAGGCTGTTCACTAATATTCATTATAAACCCACCGACTCCCACAGCTACCTTGATTACACTTCTTCACACTCTGCTTCCTGTAAGGACTCCATCCCATTCTCCCAGTTTCTCCGTTTCCGATGCATCTGCTCTGATGATGCTACCTTCCACAACAGTGCTTCTGACATGTCTTCCTTTTTCCTCAACCGAGGATTCCCCCCCACTGTGATTGACAGGGCCCTCAACCGTGTCCGGCCCATTTCCCGCACATCTGCCTTCACCCCGTCCCCTCCGTCCCAGAACTGTGACAGGGTTCCCCTTGTCCTCACTTTCCACCTCACCAGCCTCCACATCCTAAGGATCATCCACCGCCATTTCCACCACCTCCAGCGTGATGCCACCACCAAACACATCTTCCCCTCCCCTCCCCGTCATCATTCTGAGGGGATCGTTCCCTTCAAGATACCCTGGTTCACTCCTCCATCACCTCCAACATCTCAGCCCTTCCCACGGCACCTTCCCATGTAATCACAGAAGGTGCAATGCCTGCCCTTTTACCTCCTCTCTCCTCACTATCCAAGGTCCCAAACACTCCTTCCAGGTGAAGCAGCGATTTACCTGCACTTCCTTCAATGTAGTATGCTGTATTTGCTGCTCACAATGTGGTCTCCTCTACATTGGGGAGACCAACCACAGATTGAGTGACTGCTTTGTGGAACACGTCCACTCAGTCTGCAAGCATGACCCCGAACTTCCAGTTGCTTGCCATTTTAACACTCTCACGCCCACATTTCTCCTTGGCCTGTGGCAGTGTTCCATTAAACAGCAACGCAAGCTTGAGGAAGAGCACCTCATCTTCCGAATTGGCACTCTACAGCCTTCTGGACTCAACATTGACTTCAACACTTTCAGAGCATGACTACCTTTTTAATTTTATTTTTTAACCATGTGCTGTCTTAAACTTGTTTTTCATGTTTTGCTTTTGGACAGAGCTGTTCATTATTCTGCCATTAACACTCTCTCTGGACGAATGCTTTCAACCCAGTGCAACGCACTCAAACCCAGCACAACAGAATGCAATGTAACACACTTCAACTAAGCCCAACAGTCTCCAAGTGAGCACAATAGATTCCAATTGAGCACAACACACTCCAACTTAGGACACAACAATCCAGCCCAGCACAACACAATCCAACACATCTCAGTCCAACACAGCTCAACACACTCCTGCATAATAAAATCCATCCCAGCACAGCACAATCCAATGCAACACAACACAACCCACCCATATCTGACCCAACCCAACGCAGTACAATCTATCTCAACACAACACACCACAATCCAACACAGCACAGCACAACATAACACAGCACAACCCAACACAGCACAGCACAACATAACACAGCACAACCCAACACAGCACAGCACAACATAACACAGCACAACCCAACAAGAGGTACCTGGGCCAGGCCATCTCAACACAACCATAGGATCCTGGCCCACCCAAAAAATCCAGAGCATCTGAGCCTTGCTAACCCAGTCCAACCCAACCAGAGACCTACCCAACCCAACCCAACCAGTCCACTCCAAAGGGCCTATTCTAGCTAACAACTCATCCCAAGAAAGGGGCTGTGTAAGTCTTAGTGCAGCCCCTTCAGAGGTGTCCATCTTAGACAAGGCCATTCCAAACAGAACAGCCAAGCAAGCCGAATCTACAAGGTAGGTGTCAGCCTTGATTTAGTGATACTCTCGGAATCAGAAGGTTGTGGGTTGTCTCTGTACTCCAAGAGACTTGACCACATAAGTTAGGCGGAGACTTCAGGACAGTACTGAAGAGTGCTGCATTGTCGGAAATGGCATCTATCAAATGATATAGTAAACCAAGTCTGGTAAAAGCAAAATACTGCTAATGCATGCACACGTACAGACCCCATAACACAAGACAATCCATTCAACCCTACACAGAGACCCCATAACACAGGACAGTCTATCCAACACTACACACACTTACCACATAACACAGGACCATCCCATGACACTATTTCAAAGAAGAGCAGGGGACTTATCCATGGTGTTCTGGCCATTATTTATACCTTAATTAACACAGCACAGGACAGCCCATCCCAAATACACACATACACAAGCCAATAACACAGGACAATGCATCCCAAACAGAGAGAGAGAAAGAGACTCCTTCAGACAGGACAGTTAATCGCAGCACACACACGACAGTTCATCACAACTCCTCACAGGCAGGCGTCATAATACAGGACAGTCCATCATACCCCAAAGTCCTTTTGATGTGTATTCAATGTTATAAAGTGGAAAATAAAAACAGACAATTTGTGCACAGCAGCTCCCATGAACAGAATTGTGATACATGACCAGACAGGTTTTAGTGATGTTGGTTGAGGGATATATGTTGGCAGAAGACCAAGGAAAACTCCCCTGATCTTGTTCAAAGTAGCCTGAGAGGGCAGAAGGGTCCTCAATTTCACGTGTCATCCAAAATACAGCACCTTCAACAGTGATGCACTCCCTCAGAACTGCATTGAACTATTAGCCTGGGTTATATGATCAAGACTCTGAAGCAGATGGGACTTAAACCTGCAACCTTTTGATTTTGGCTGAGAGTGTGATGCACTGACACAGGGATTTTCTTGAGGTACTGCACCCAGTATTGATGTTCCAGGATTTTGACCCAGTGACAGTGAAGGAATGGCGATATAGTTCCAAGTCTGGATGGTATGTGGCCTGGAGGGGAACTTGCAGGTGGGTGATGTTCCCATGCATTTGCTGCCCTTGTCCTTCTAGGTGGTAGAGGTTATGGGTTTGGAAGGTGCTGTCTAAGGAGCCTTGGTGCTTTGTTGCAGTGCATCTTGTAGATGGTACACACTGCTGCCACTGTGCATGGTGCTGGAGGGAGTGAATGTTGTCAATTGTGGATGGGGTGCCAATCAAGCAGGCTGCTTTGTCCTGGATGGAGTCAAGCTTCTTGAGTGTTGCTGGAGCTTCACCCATCCAGGCAAGTGGAGAGTATTCCATCACACTCCTGACTTGTGCCTTGTAGATGGTGGACAGATTTTGGGGAGTCAGGAGGTGTGTTACTAGCCGCAGGATTCCGAGCCTCTGACCTGCTCTTGCAGCCACGGTATTTATGTGGCTACTCCAGTTCAGTTTCTGGTCAATGATAATCCCCAGGAAGTTGATCGTGGGGGATTCAGCAATGGCAATGCCATTGAATGTCAAGAGGAGATGGTTAGATTCTCTCTTGTTTGAGATGGTCATTGCCTGGCACTTGAATGCTGCGAATGTTATTTGCCACTTAACAGACCAAGCCTGGACGTTGTCCAGGTCTTGCTGCATCTGGACATGGGCTCCTTCAGTATCTGAGGAGTCGCAAATGGTGCTGAACATTTTGCAATCATCAGTGAACATCCCCACTTCTGACCTTATGACGGAGGGAAGGTCATCGATGAAGCAGCTGAAGATGGTTGGGCCTAGGACACTACCCTGAGGAACTCCTGCAGTGATGTCCTTGGACTGAGATGATTGACCTCCAACAACCAAAACCATCTTATTTTGTGCTAGGTATGACTCCAACCACTGTAACATTTTCCTCCCGATTCCCATTGACTCCAGTTTTTCGAAGTCTCCTTGCTGCCATAAGCAGTAAAGCATTGGTGAGGTCGCACCTAGAATATTGTGTGCAGTTCTGGTCCCCTTGCCTGAGGAAGGATACTTGCCATAGAGGGAGTGCAGTGGAGGTTCACCAGACTGATTCCTGTGATTGCCCTATGTGTAGAGATTGAGGAGACTGGGCCTGTATTCTCTGGAGTTTAGAAGAATGAGAGCAATCTTATAGACTCTTACAAAATTCTTAAAGGGATAGATGGAATATAATGTGGAAAAATATGAGGTTATCCACTTTAGCAGGAGGAATAGACATGCAGAGTATTTCTTAAATGATAAAAAATTAGAAAGTGTAGATGGACAAAGGGACCTGGGTGTCACTGAAAGTTAACATGCAGGTGCAGCAAGCAATTAGGAAGACTAATGGTATGTTAGCCTTTATCACAAGAGGATTTGAGTACAGGAGTAGTGAAGTCTTGTTTCAAATGCATAGAGCCTTGATTAGACCGCACCTGGACTATTGTGTGCAGTTTTGGTCCTTTTACCGTAGGAAGGATATTACTGCCACAGAGGGAGAGCAACGAAGATTCACCAGACTTGTTCCCGGGATGGTGAGACTGTCCTATGAAGAGAGATTGGGGAAACTGGGCCTGTATTCTCTAGAGTTTCGAAGAATGAGAGGTGACCTCATTGAAACCTACAAAATACTTAAAGGTATAGACAGGGTAGATGCAGGTAGGATATTTCCCCTGGTTGGGGGGTCTAGAATCAGGGGACACAATTTCAAAATAAGGGGGAAGCCACTTAGGACTGAGATGAGGAGAAATTTCTTTACTCAGAGGGTTGTGAATCTTTGGAATTCTCTACCCCAGAGGGTTGTGGAAGCTCAGTCATTGAGTATGTTTAAAGCAGAGATTGACAGATTTCTAAATACCAATGATGTAAAGGGATATGGGGATAGTGTGGGAAAAAGGCATTGAATTGGATGATCAGCTATGATCATATTGAATGGAGGGGCAGGCTCGATGGGCTGAATGGCCTACTCCTGCTCTTATGTTCCTATAAACAGGGTAGATAAAGAAAGGATGTTTCCACTGGCTGTGGGGTCTAGAACCAAGGGACACAATCTCAGAATGAAAGGTAAGCCTTTGAAAGCAAATGAAAGGACTGAGATGAGGAGGAATTTCTTCACTCAGAGGGTGGGTGGTAAATCTTTGGAATTCCCTGCCCCAGAGGATAAAGGACAAAGAACAAAGAACAGTACAGCACAGGAACAGGCCATTCGGCCCTCCAAGCCTGTGCCGATCTTGATGCCTGCCTAAACTAAAATCTTCTGCACTTCCGGGGCCCATATCCCTCTATTCCCATCCTATTCATGTATTTGTCAAGATGTCTCTTAAACGTCGCTATCGTATCTGCTTCCACCACCTGCCCCGGCAGCAAGTTCCAGCCACTCACCACCCTCTGTGTAAAAAACTTGCCTCGCACATCCCCTCTAAACTTTGCCCCTCACACCTTAAAACTATGTCCCCTAGTAACTGACTCTTCCACCCTGGGAAAAAGCTTCTGACTATCCACTCTGTCCATGCCACTCATAACTTTGTAAACCTCCATCGTTCCAGTGAAAACAATCCGAGTTGTTCCATCCTCTCCTCATAGCTAATGCCCTCCAGACCAGGCAACATCCCGGTGAACCTCCTCTGTACCCTCTCCAAAGCTTCCACGGACGGTGGAACCTCAGTCACTGAGTAAGTTCAAGCAGAGGTTGATAGATTTCTGAAACAAAAACAAAAAGTACTGGAAATACTCAGCAGGTCTGGCAGTATCTGTGGAGAGAGAAGCAGAGTTAACGTTTCAGGTCAGTGACCCTTCTTCAGAACTGACAAAGGTTAGAAAAGAATTAGGTTTTAAGCAAGTGAAGGGGAGGAGGTGGGGGAGAGAACAAAGTGGAAGGTGTTTGATAGGGCAGGAGAGATTAAATAACAAAACTGTCCTGGGACAAAGGCAAAGTGTCTGTTAATGTCTATGGTGAAAGACAAAGCATTAGTCCAGAGAGAGTGTGAATAGCAGAATAATTCTCTGACTACATGAAAAGCAGGTACATGGTTAAAAAATAGATAGATTTCTCGTTGCTAATGACATCAAGGGATTTGGGGATAATGCAGGAATATGGCGTTGAGGTAGACAATCAGCTATGATCTAGAATGATGGAGCAGGCTCGAAGGGCTGAATGGCTCCTATGTTCCTAAATGCTGCCTTGATGTCAAGGGCAGTCACTCTCACCTCACCTCTTGAGTTCAGCTCTTTTGTCCATGTTTGAACCAAGGCTGCAATGAGGTCAGGAGCTGAGTGGCCCTGGCAGAACCCAAACTGAGCGTCACTGAGCAGGTTATTGCTCAGCAAGTGCTGCTTGATGGCACTGTTGATGACACCTTCCATCACTTTACTGATGATTGAGATTAGACTGATGGGGCAGTAACTGGCCGGGTTGGACTTGTCCTGCTTTTTGTGTACA
The DNA here is from genome assembly GCF_036365525.1 of Heterodontus francisci. Classification (NCBI taxonomy): domain Eukaryota; kingdom Metazoa; phylum Chordata; class Chondrichthyes; order Heterodontiformes; family Heterodontidae; genus Heterodontus; species Heterodontus francisci. The sequence goes on from NC_090413.1 coordinate 7,041,647, forward strand.
GGACATACCTGGGCAATTTTCCACATTGGGTAGATGCTAGTACTGTAGCTGTACTGGAACAGCTTGGCGAGGGGCACAGCTAGTTTTGGAGCACAGGTCTTCAGTACTTCTTTGGCCTCCTTATCTCGAGAGACAATGGGTAAGCACCTGGAGGTGGTCAGTGGTTTGTGGAGCAGCGCCTGGAGTGGCTATAAAGGCCAATTCTAGAGTGACAGGCTCTTCCACAGGTGCTGCAGAAACATTTGTTTGTCGGGGCTGTTACACAGTTGGCTCTCCCCTTGCGCCTCTGTCTTTTTTCCTGCCAACTGCTAAGTCTCTTCGACTCGCCACACTTTAGCCCGGCCTTTATGGCTGCCCGCCAGCTCTGGCGAACGCTGGCAACTGACTCCCATGACTTGTGATCAATGTCACAAGACTTCATGTCGCGTTTGCAGACGTCTTTAAAGTGGAGACATGGACGGCTGGTGGGTCTGATACCAGTGGCGAGCTCGCTGTACAATGTGACTTTGGGGATCCTGCCATCTTCCATGCAGCTCACATGGCCAAGCCACCTCAAGCGCCGCTGACTCAGTAGTGTGTATAAGCTGGGGATGTTGGCCGCCTTGAGGACTTCTGTGTTGGAGATACGGTCCTGCCACCTGATGCCAAGTATTCTCCGGAGGCAGCGAAGGTGGAATGAATTGAGACGTCGCTCTTGGCTGACATACGTTGTCCAGGCCTCACTGCCATAGAGCAAGGTACTGAGGACACAGACCTGATACACTCGGACTTTTGTGTTCCGTGTCAGTGCGCCATTTTCCCACACTCTCTTGGCCAGTCTGGACATAGCAGTGGAAGCCTTTCCCATGCGCTTGTTGATTTCTGCATCTAGAGACAGGTTACTGGTGATAGTCGAGCCTAGGTAGGTGAACTCTTGAACCACTTCCAGAGCGTGGTCGCCAATATTGATGGATGGAGCATTTCTGACGTCCTGTCCCATGATGTTTGTTTTCTTGAGGCTGATGGTTAGGCCAAATTCATTGCAGGCAGCCACAAACCTGTCGATGAGACTCTGCAGGCACTCTTCAGTGTGAGATGTTAAAGCAGCATCGTCAGCAAAGAGGAGTTTCCTGATGAGGACTTTCCGTACTTTGGACTTCGCTCTTAGACGGGCAAGGTTGAACAACCTGCCCCCTGATCTTGTGTGAAGGAAAATTTCTTCTTCAGAGGACTTGAACGCATCTGAAAGCAGCAGGGAGAAGAAAATCCCAAACAGTGTGGGTGCAAGAACACAGCCCTGTTTCACGCCACTCAGGATAGGAAAGGGGTCTGATGAGGAGCCACCATGTTGAATTGTGCCCTTCATATTGTCATGGAATGAGGTGATGATACTTAGTAGCTTTGGTGGACATCTAATCTTTTCTAGTAGTCTGAAGAGACCACGTCTGCTGACGAGGTCAAAGGCTTTGGTGAGATCAATGAAAGCAATGTAGAGGGGCATCTGTTGTTCACGGCATTTCTCCTGTATCTGACGAAGGGAGAACAGCATGTCAACGGTCGATCTCTCTGCACGAAAGCCACACTGTGCCTCACGGTAGACGCGCTCGGCCAGCATCTGGAGCCTGTTCAGAGCGACTCAAGCCAAGACTTTCCCCACTATGCTGAGCAGGGAGATTCCACGGTAGTTGTTGCAGTCACCGCGGTCACCTTTGTTTTTATAGAGGGTGATGATATTGGCATCGCGCATGTCCTGTGGTACTGCTCCCTCGTCCCAGCACAGGCATAGCAGTTCATGTAGTGCTGAGAGTATAGCAGGCTTGGCACTCTTGATTATTTCAGGGGTAATGCTGTCCTTCCCAGAGGCTTTTCCACTGGCTAGAGAATCAATGGCATCACTGAGTTCCGATTTTGTTGGCTGTATGTCCAGCTCATCCATGACTGGTAGAGGCTGGGCTGCATTGAGGGCAGTCTCAGTAACAACATTCTCCCTGGAGTACAGTTCTAGGTAGTGCTCAACCCAGCGGTCCATCTGTTTGCGTTGGTCAGTGATTGTGTCCCCTGATTTAGATTTGAGGGGGGGCGATCTTCTTGATGGTTGGCCCAAGAGCTCTCTTAATGCCATTATATATTCCTCTGATGTTTCCGGTGTCTGAGGCCAGCTGAATGTGACTGCATAGGTGTTGCCAGTAGTCGTTTGCGCAGCGCCTGGCTGTTCTTTGTGCAGTGCTTCTGGCTGCTTTAAGTGCTGCGGATGTTAACTCGCTGGGGGCTTTCTTGTAGTTCAACAGTGAAATGCACTTAGCAGCTATGACAGGTTCCAGCTCTTCAAAGTGAGATTGAAACCAGTCTGCAATTCTCTTCGCACTTTTGCCGTAGGTGGTCAAAGCTGACTCATAGATGGCGTCTCTGATGTGGGCACACTTGGTCTCAGCATCCCCTGTGGGAGTGTTTTGAAGGGCTGTTACAAGTGAATTTAGAAACTTATGTAACAGCTGTGCATAAGATATTCTGTTAGTGTTGATGCATGGGCGGCCCTTCTGCTTGGAGTGATGCAGCTTCTTTGGTGCACTGTCAGAAGGTCAGTACTGAGGGAGTGCTGCACTGTCAGAGGGTCAGTACTGAGGGAGTGTCGCACTGTCGGAGGGTCAGTACTGAGGGAGTGCTGCACTGTCAGAGGGTCAGTACTGAGGGAGTGCTGCACTGTCAGAGTGTCAGTAGTGAGGGAGTGCTGCACTGTCGGAGGGTCAGTACTGAGGGAGTGCTGCACCGCCAGAGTGTCAGTAGTGAGGGAGTGCTGCACTGTCAGAGTGTCAGTAGTGAGGGAGTGCTGCACTGTCGGAGGGTCAGTACTGAGGGTGTGCTGCACTACCGGAGGGTCAGTACTGAGGGAGTGCCGCACTGTCGGAGGGTCAGTACTGAGGGAGCGCCGCACTGTTGGAGGGTCAGTTCTGAGGGAGTGCTGCACTGTCGGAGGGTCAGTACTGAGGGAGTGCCGCACTGTTACAGGTGCTGTGTTTCTGAGGGGACGTTAAACTGAGGCCCCATCTGCTCTCTCAGATGGACGTAAAAGATCCCATGACACTATTTCGAAGGAGAGCTGGGAGTTCTCCCTCTCAATATTTATCCCTTAACCAACATCTCAATAACAGATTATCTGATCATTATTACATTGCTGTTTGTGGGAGCTTGCTGTGCACAAATTAGTTGCCGTGTTTCCTCCATTATAACAGTGACTACACTTTCAAAAGTACTTCATTGGCTGTAAAGTGCTTCGGGATGTCCAGTTGTTGTGAAAGGCGTTATAGAAATGCAAGTCTTTTCTTTTACATCATCCGACGACAGAATCAGGGATGATTAGGAGGGTCCCCAATATTCAAAGCACCAGGTGAAATTGTTCTTGAGCTAGTTTGCAGCTCAAAGCCTCGCCCACAGGGCACGGAGCTGATACTGCTCGACTTTCCTGTTGGTCCCCCATAGCAGTTCAAGACTCCGTCTCACTCCGGCTTGAATCTATTCAATGACCCAGCCTGTACTGCTCTCTGAGGAAGCGAATTCCACAGAATAACCACCATCTGAGAGAAAAGAATTCTCCTTGGCTCCGTCTTAAATGGGTGACCCCTTATTTTAAAATTAGTTCTAGTCTCTCCCAAAAGGGGAAACATCCTTCCAGCATCCACCCTGTCAAGTCTCCACAGGATCTTATACGTTTCAATAAGATCACCTCTCATTCTTCTAAACTCCAAATGGTACTGCCCAACCTGTTCAACCTTTGCTCGTAAGATAGACCCTTCATCCCAGGAATCAGTCGAGTGAACCTTCTCTGAACTGCTTCGAATGAAATTTTATCCCCTTAAGTAAGGAGACCAAACCTGTGCTCAATACTCCAGATGTGGTCTCACCGACGCCCTGTACAGCTGCAGCAAAATTTCCCTGCTTTTATATTCCATTCCCTTTGCAATAAACGACAATATTCCATTTGCCTTCCTCATCACTTGCTGCATCTGCACACGAACAGACAGGAGAAAGGGTCCAGGGTGTGTCAGTCTACACTGCCATCTGTGAGCATTAGGGAATTTACAGCTGGAGGAGGAGGGAGAATTAGGGGATTTATGGGAGGAGGAGGAGAGAGTGTCAGGATTTACGGGAGGAGGAGGAGGGAGCATGAGGGCATTTACAGGAGGGTGAGTTAAAGGAAACTTTGAAAGGCAGGGGGAAGGAGAGAGATTGGGCCAAACTCCTGCTGTCCAGGGAGAACCAGAGAGAGGGAATGTGGAAGAAAGGAGGCTGGAATCAGCACACAGGTGAGGGTGGGAATTTTAGAAGTGGGTGGGAGGTTGAGGGAGAGTGTGGGAGGGCAAGGGAAAAAGCTTAGAGGGGACTGAAGGGTGAGGCTGGGGGCTGCAGGCCTAGGGAGGGACAAGGGAGGGAGTAGTACACAAGGGCAGGAGGTTATGGATGGGAGGACAAGGGGCGATCAGAGAGGGGTGGAGGGCAAGGGTGAGGCGACTGAAGGCTGAGGCTGGGCTTGGAAGGGCAAGGGGTGAGGTTGAGGGGAGATGTGGGATGGGGTGGGGGAGAAGAGGGCGACTGTAGGAGGGTGTAGCTGGATGAGATATAAATCAGGTTATGGATTTTAAACTCATTGCACTATGGAGGGCGGACAATGGCGGATGAGAGTAACTGAGGAAATGATGGTGGATTGTGCGAGGGGAGGAGGGGAGGCTGAGGAGTTGGTGGAGTGTAGGAGGGAACAGGGATACGGAGGCAGGGATATAGGAATAAGGTGACAGAATCTGGGGAATAGAGGACTTGGAACATGGGATAGGGAGGGACAATTTATTAAAAAAAATAAAATCATACTTGGGATTTGGGTGTCACCAGCATTTATTGCCCATCCCTAATTGCCCTTGAGAAGGTGGTGGTGAGATGCCTTCTTGAACCACTGCAGTCCATGTGGTGTTGGTACACCCACAGTGCTGCTAGGGAGTGAGTTCCAGGAGGGTTCTGATGAAAGGGCACTGACCTGAAACGTTAAATCTGTTTCTCTATCCACAGCTGCTGCCAGACCTGCTGAGTATTTTCAGCATTTTGTTTTTAGTTCCAGGAGGTATGTTGAGGGGGCAGTGTGAAGTATGTACGGTAGGTAGAGTGACGGGGAGGTGGTGTGAAACAATATCAAATGTTTGGGCTCTGCTTTGAAGATTGTTCCTCAGCAATTCTCCAGCCCAGCTCCGTCCTTACTGCAGTCCTGGGGCTGTGCAACCCAGCAGTGGACAGCTCAATTGAGGGGGGAGATGAGGCAGTGGGGCCCCACAACGATGAAGGAATTGCCAATATATTTCCAAGACATGATGGTGTCCGTTAATTGCAGATAAATTGTACATCGGGGGCACTAGCTACAGATTCACTTGTGCTCGATAAATAGACACAGATTGAAACTGGATGTTTGTAATGTGTAACTCTGTAAATAAAAGTTGATCAATGTGCGTAAAGATTGGCTCCAGTTTTATCCTTCACCACCTGACTTTCTGGAAGTTAACAGTGCGTGATTTTGCAGGTGGTGGTGTTTCCATGCATCTGCTGTCTTGTCCTTCCAGTTGGTAGAGGTCACGGGTTTGGAAGGTGCTGTCGAAGGAGCCTTGGTGAGTTGCTGCAGTGCAATTTGTAAATGGTACACACTGCTGCCACTGTGCGCAGGTGGTGGAGGGAGTGAATGTTGAATGTGGTAGAAGGGCTGCCAATCAAGAGGGTTGCTTTGTCCTGGATTTTGTCAACTTTCTCTCAATCAGAAAATGCTCCAGCACAGAAGGAAACAATTTAGCCTATTGCAACTGTGCAGGCTCTGCCCCACCCCGCTTTACTTGCCTAAAACCTATTACATTTCTAGCCTCTGCCAGTTCTGATGAAGGGTCACTGACCTGAAACGTTAACTCTGCTTCTCTCTCCACAGATGCTGCCAGACCTGCTGAGTATTTCCAGCATTTCTTGTTTTTATTTCAGATTTCCAGCATCTGCAGTATTTTGCTTTTATTTATGTGACTCAATAATTCTCAATTCTCTGTTCTTGAGAATGGCTGGAGCCATACTCATCCAGGCCAGTATACCATCACACTGCCGACTTAGTGCCTTGTAGATGGTGGACAGGCTTTGGAGAGTCAGGAGGTGAGTTACTCGCTGCAGGATTCCTAGCCTCTGACCTGTTCTTGTTTCCATGATATTTATATGGCTCCATCACTTCAGTTTTCGGTCAATGGTAATCCCCAGGATGTTGATGGTGGGGGATTCAGTGACGGTAATACCATTGAATGTCAAAGGGAGATGCTTAGATTCTCTCTTGTTGGAGATGGTCATTACCTGGTACTTGAGTGGCATGAATGTTACTTGTCACTTATCAGCCCAAGTCTGGATAATGTCCAGGCCTTGCTGCATTTCAACACGGACTGCTTCAGTATCTGAGGAGTCATGAATGGTGCTGAACATTGTGCAATCATCAGCGAACATCCCCACCTCTGACCTTATGATTGAAAGAAGGTCATTGACAAAGCAGCTGAAGATGGTTGGGCCGAGCACACTGCCCTAAGGAACTCTGACCCTGTATAAACACTCACTGACCTCTGCCCCTGCAGAAGTACTCGCTGACCCTTTGACCTTGACCCTGTATAATCACTCACTGACCCTCCAACCCTGAACCTGTATAAACACCCACTGATCTCTGACCCTTAAAAAACAGCCAACGACCTCTGATCTGACCCTATATAAACTCTCAATTACAATTTGACCCTTAACTGCATAAACACCCACTGACCTCTGCCAGTGACTGTGGAAATACACTCACTGACCCTGCAACCCTCACCCTGTAGAAACACTCACTTACCCTCCGACCTTCACCCCGTATAAACACTCACTGACCTTCCGACCTTCACCCTGTATAAACACTCACTGACCCTCCGACCTTCACCCTGTATAAACACTCACTGACCCTCCGACCTTCACCCTGTATAAACACACACTGACCCTCCGACCTTCACCCTGTATAAACACTCACTGACCTTCCGACCCTCACCCTGTAGAAACACTCACTGACCCTCCGACCTTCACCCTGTAGAAACACTCACTGACCCTCCGACCTTCACCCTGTATAAACACTCACTGACCTTCCAACCCTCACCCTGTAGAAACACTCACTGACCTTCCGACCTTCACCCTGTATAAACACTCACTGACCTTCCGACCTTCACCCTGTAGAAACACTCACTGACCCTCCGACCTTCACCCTGTATAAACACTCACTGACCCTCCGACCCTCACCCTGTATAAACACTCACTGACCCTCCGACCTTCACCCTGTATAAACACTCACTGACCCTCCGACCTTCACTCAGTATAAACATTCACTGACCCTCCGACCCTCACCCTGTATAAACACTCACTGACCCTCCGACCCTGACACTGTATAAACACTCACTGACCTTCCGACCTTCACCCTGTATAAACACTCACTGACCCTCCGACCTTCACCCTGTATAAACACTCACTGACCATCCGACCCTCACTCAGTATAAACACTCACTGACCCTCCGACCTTCACCCTGTATAAACACTCACTGACCATCCGACCCTCACTCAGTATAAACACTCACTGACCCTCCGACCTTCACCCTGTATAAACTCTCACTGACCCTCCGACCCTCACCCTGTATAAACACTCACTGACCATCCGACCCTCACTCAGTATAAACACTCACTGACCCTCCGACCTTCACCCTGTATAAACTCTCACTGACCTTCCGACCCTCACCCTGTATAAACACTCACTGACCTTGCGACCTTCATCCTGTATAAACACTCACTGACCCTCCGACCCTCACCCTGTATAAACACTCACTGACCCTCCGACCCTCACCCTGTATAAACACTCACTGACCCTCCGACCTTCACCCTGTATAAACACTCACTGACCCTCCGACCCTCACCCTGTATAAACACTCACTGAACTTCCGACCTTCACCCTGTATAAACACTCACTGACCCTCCGACCCTCACCCTGTATAAACACTCACTGACCCTCCGACCTTCACCCTGTATAAACACTCACTGACCCTCCGACCCTCACCCTGTATAAACACTCACTGACCCTCCGACCTTCACCCTGTATAAACACTCACTGACCCTCCGACCCTCACCCTGTATAAAAACTCACTGACCTTCCGACCTTCACCCTGTATAAACACTCACTGACCCTCCGACCCTCACCCTGTATAAACACTCACTGACCCTCCGACCTTCACCCTGTATAAACACTCACTGACCCTCCGACCTTCACCCTGTATAAACTCTCACTGACCCTCCGACCCTCACCCTGTATAAACACTCACTGACCCTCCGACCCTCACACTGTATAAACACTCACTGACTCTCCGACCCTCACCCTGTATAAACACTCACTGACCCTCACACTGTATAAACACTCACTGACCCTCCGACCTTCACCCTGTATAAACACTCACTGACACTCCGACCCTCACCCTGTATAAACACTCACTGACCCTCCGACCCTCACCCTGTATAAACACTCATTGACCCTCTGACCCTCACCCTGTATAAACACTCACTGACCCTCCGACCTTCACCCTGTATAAACACTCACTGACCCTCCGACCTTCACCCTGTATAAACTCTCACTGACCCTCCGACCCTCACCCTGTATAAACTCTCACTGACCCTCCGACCCTCACCCTGTATAAACACTCACTGACTCTCCCCCCCTCACCCTGTTAAACACTCACTGACCCTCCGACCCTCACCCTGTATAAACACTCACTGACCCTCCGACCTTCACCCTGTATAAACTCTCACTGACCATCCGACCCTCACCCTGTATAAACACTCACTGACCCTCCGACCCTCACCCTGTATAAACACTCACTGACCCTCCGACCCTCACCCTGTATAAACACTCACTGACCCTCCCCCCCTCACCCTGTATAAACACTCACTGACCCTCCCCCCCTCACCCTGTATAAACACTCACTGACCCTCCGACCTTCACCCTGTATAAACACTCACTGACCCTCCGACCCTCACTCTGTATAAACACTCACTGACCCTCCCCCCTCACCCTGTATAAACACTCACTGACCCTCCGACCCTCACCCTGTATAAACACTCACTGACCCTCCGACCCTCACTCTGTATAAACACTCACTGACCCTCCCCCCTCACCCTGTATAAACACTCACTGACCCTCCGACCCTCACCCTGTTTAAACACTCACTGATCCTCCGACCCTCACCCTGTATAAACACTCACTGACCCTCCGACCTTCACCCTGTATAAACACTCACTGACCCTCCGACCCTCACCCTGTATAAACACTCACTGACCCTCCGACCCTCACCCTGTATAAACACTCACTGACCCTCCGACCCTCACCCTGTATAAACACTCACTGACCCTCCGACCCTCACCCTGTATAAACACTCACTGACCCTCCGACCTTCACCCTGTATAAACACTCACTGACCCTCCGACCCTCACCCTGTAAAAACACTCACTGACCCTCCGACCTCACCCTGTATAAACACTCACTGACCCTCCGACCCTCACCCTGTATAAACACTCACTGACCCTCCGACCCTCACCCTGTATAAACACTCACTGACCCTCCGACCTTCACCCTGTATAAACACTCAATGACCCTCCGACCCTCACCCTGTATAAACACTCACTGACCCTCCCCCCCTCACCCTGTATAAACTCTCACTGACCCTCCGACCCTCACCCTGTATAAACACTCACTGACCCTCCGACCTTCACCCTGTATAAACACTCACTGACCCTCCGACCCTCACTCTGTATAAACACTCACTGACCCTCCCCCCCTCACCCAGTATAAACACTCACTGACCCTGCGACCCTCACCCTGTATAAACACTCACTGACCCTCCGACCTTCACCCTGTATAAACTCTCACTGACCCTCCGACCCTCACCCTGTATAAACACTCACTGACCTTCCGACCCTCACCCTGTATAAACACTCACTGACCCTCCGACCTTCACCCTGTATAAACACTCACTGACCCTCCGACCCTCACCCTGTATAAACACTCACTGACCCTCCGACCTTCACCCTGTATAAACACTCACTGACCCTCCGACCCTCACCCTGTATAAACACTCACTGACCCTCCGACCTCACCCTGTATAAACATTCACTGACCCTCCGACCCTCACCCTGTATAAACACTCACTGACCCTCCGACCCTCACCCTGCAAAACACTCACTGACCCTCCGAATTTCACCCTGTATAAACACTCACTGACCTTCCGACCCTCACCCTGTATAAACACTCACTGACCCTCCGACCTTCACCCTGTATAAACACTCACTGACCCTCCGACCCTCACCCTGTATAAACACTCACTGACCCTCCGACCTTCACCCTGTATAAACACTCACTGACCCTCCGACCCTCAACCTGTATAAACACTCACTGACCCTCCGACCTCACCCTGTATAAACATTCACTGAACCTCCGACCCTCACCCTGTATAAACACTCACTGACCCTCCGACCCTCACCCTGTATAAACACTCACTGACCCTCCGATCTTCACCCTGTATAAACACTCACTGACCCTCCGACCCTCACCCTGTATAAACACTCACTGACCCTCCGACCCTCACCCTGTATAAACACTCACTGACCCTCCGACCCTCACCCTGTATAAACACTCACTGACCCTCCGATCTTCACCCTGTATAAACACTCACTGACCCTCTGACCCTCACCCTGCATAAACACTCACTGACCCTCCGACCTTCACCCTGTATAAACACTCACTGACACTCCGACCCTCACACTGTATAAACACTCACTGACCCTCCGACCTTCACCCTGTATAAACACTCACTGACACTCCGACCCTCACACTGTATAAACATTCACTGACCCTCCGACCCTCACCCTGTATAAACACTCACTGACCCTCCGACCCTCACCCTGTATAAACACTCACTGACCCTCCGACCTTCACCCTGTATAAACACTCACTGACCCTCCGACCTTCACCCTGCATAAACACTCACTGACCCTCCGACCTTCACCCTGTATAAACACTCACTGACACTCCGACCCTCACACTGTATAAACACTCACTGACCCTCCGACCTTCACCCTGTATAAACACTCACTGACACTCCGACCCTCACACTGTATAAACATTCACTGACCCTCCGACCCTCACCCTGTATAAACACTCACTGACCCTCCGACCCTCACCCTGTATAAACACTCACTGACCCTCCGACCTTCACCCTGCATAAACACTCACTGACCCTCCGACCTTCACCCTGTATAAACACTCACTGACACTCCGACCCTCACACTGTATAAACACTCACTGACCCTCCGACCTTCACCCTGTATAAACACTCACTGACACTCCGACCCTCACACTGTATAAACACTCACTGACCCTCCGACCTTCACCCTGTATAAACACTCACTGACACTCCGACCCTCACACTGTATAAACATTCACTGACCCTCCGACCCTCACCCTGTATAAACACTCACTGACCCTCCGACCCTCACCCTGTATAAACATTCACTGACCCTCCGAACCTCACCCTGTATAAACACTCACTGACCCTCCGACCTTCACCCTGTATAAACACTCACTGACCCTCCGACCTTCACCCTGTATAAACACTCACTGAACCTCCGACCCTCACACTGTATAAACACTCACTGACCCTCCGACCTTCACCCTGTATAAACTCTCACTGACCCTCCGACCCTCACCCTGTATAAACACTCACTGACCCTCCGACCCTCACCCTGTATAAATACTCACTGACCCTCCGACCCTCACCCTGTATAAACACTCACTGACCCTCCGACCCTCACCCTGTATAAACACTCACTGACCCTCCGACCCTCACCCTGTATAAACACTCACTGACCCTCCGACCCTCACCCTGTATAAACACTCACTGACCCTCCGACCTTCACCCTGTATAAACACTCACTGACCCTCCGACCCTCACCCTGTATAAACACTCACTGACCCTCCGACCCTCACCCTGTATAAACACTCACTGACCCTCCGACCCTCACCCTGTATAAACACTCACTGACCCTCCGACCCTCACCCTGTATAAACACTCACTGACCCTCCGACCTTCACCCTGTATAAACACTCACTGACCCTCCGACCCTCACCCTGTAAAAACACTCACTGACCCTCCGACCCTCACCCTGTATAAACACTCACTGACCCTCCGACCCTCACCCTGTATAAACACTCACTGACCCTCCGACCCTCACCCTGTATAAACACTCACTGACCCTCCGACCTTCACCCTGTATAAACACTCAATGACCCTCCGACCCTCACCCTGTATAAACACTCACTGACCCTCCCTCCCTCACCCTGTATAAACTCTCACTGACCCTCCGACCCTCACCCTGTATAAACACTCACTGACCCTCCGACCTTCACCCTGTATAAACACTCACTGACCCTCCGACCCTCACTCTGTATAAACACTCACTGACCCTCCCCCCCTCACCCAGTATAAACACTCACTGACCCTGCGACCCTCACCCTGTATAAACACTCACTGACCCTCCGACCTTCACCCTGTATAAACTCTCACTGACCCTCCGACCCTCACCCTGTATAAACACTCACTGACCTTCCGACCCTCACCCTGTATAAACACTCACTGACCCTCCGACCTTCACCCTGTATAAACACTCACTGACCCTCCGACCCTCACCCTGTATAAACACTCACTGACCCTCCGACCTTCACCCTGTATAAACACTCACTGACCCTCCGACCCTCACCCTGTATCAACACTCACTGACCCTCCGACCTCACCCTGTATAAACATTCACTGACCCTCCGACCCTCACCCTGTATAAACACTCACTGACCCTCCGACCCTCACCCTGTATAAACACTCACTGACCCTCCGAATTTCACCCTGTATAAACACTCACTGACCCTCCAACCCTCACCCTGTATAAACACTCACTGACCTTCCGACCCTCAACCTGTATAAACACTCACTGACCCTCCGACCTTCACCCTGTATAAACACTCACTGACCCTCCGCCCTTCACCCTGTATAAACACTCACTGACCCTCCGACCCTCACCCTGTATAAACACTCACTGACCCTCCGAATTTCACCCTGTATAAACACTCACTGACCCTCCAGCCCTCACCCTGTATAAACACTCACTGACCTTCCGACCCTCAACCTGTATAAACACTCACTGACCCTCCGACCTTCACCCTGTATAAACACTCACTGACCTTCCGACCCTCAACCTGTATAAACACTCACTGACCCTCCGACCTTCACCCTGTATAAACACTCACTGAGCCTCCGACCCTCACCCTGTATAAACACTCACTTACCCTCCGACCTTCACCCTGTATAAACACTCACTGACCCTCCGACCCTCAACCTGTATAAACACTCACTGACCCTCCGACCTCACCCTGTATAAACATTCACTGACCCTCCGACCCTCACCCTGTATAAGCACTCACTGACCCTCCGACCCTCACCCTGTATAAACACTCACTGACCCTCCGATCTTCACCCTGTATAAACACTCACTGACCCTCCGACCCTCACCCTGTATAAACACTCACTGACCCTCCGACCTTCACCCTGTATAAACACTCACTGACCCTCCGACCTTCACCCTGTATAAACACTCACTGACCCTCCGACCTTCACCCTGTATAAACACTCACTGACACTCCGACCCTCACACTGTATAAACACTCACTGACCCTCCGACCTTCACCCTGTATAAACACTCACTGACACTCCGACCCTCACACTGTATAAACATTCACTGACCCTCCGACCCTCACCCTGTATAAACACTCACTGACCCTCCGACCCTCACCCTGTATAAACATTCACTGACCCTCCGAACCTCACCCTGTATAAACACTCACTGACCCTCCGACCTTCACCCTGTATAAACACTCACTGACCCTCCGACCTTCACCCTGTATAAACACTCACTGAACCTCCGACCCTCACCCTGTATAAACACTCACTGACCCTCCGACCTTCACCCTGTATAAACTCTCACTGACCCTCCGACCCTCACCCTGTATAAACACTCACTGACCCTCCGACCCTCACCCTGTATAAATACTCACTGACCCTCCGACCCTCACCCTGTATAAACACTCACTGACCCTCCGACCCTCACCCTGAAGAAACACTCACTGACCCTCCGACCCTCACCCTGTATAAACACTCACTGACCCTCCGACCTTCACATTGTATAAACACTCACTGACCCTCCGACCTTCACCCTGTATAAACTCTCACTGACCCTCCGACCCTCACCCTGTATAAACACTCACTGACCCTCCGACCCTCACACTGTATAAACACTCACTGACCCTCCGACCCTCACCCTGTATAAACACTCACTGACTTTCCGACCCTCTCCCTGTATAAACACTCACTGACCCTCCGACCCTCACCCTGTATAAACACTCACTGACCCTCCGACCCTCACACTGTATAAACACTCACTGACCCTCCGACCCTCACACTGTATAAACACTCACTGACACTCCGACCCTCACACTGTATAAACACTCACTGACCCTCACACTGTATAAACACTCACTGACCCTCCGACCTTCACCCTGTATAAACACTCACTGACCCTCCGACCCTCACCCTGTATAAACACTCACTGACCCTCCGACCCTCACCCTGTATAAACACTCATTGACCCTCTGACCCTCACCCTGTATAAACACTCACTGACCCTCCGACCTTCACCCTGTATAAACACTCACTGACCCTCCGACCTTCACCCTGTATAAACTCTCACTGACCCTCCGACCCTCACCCTGTATAAACACTCACTGACCCTCCCCCCCTCACCCTGTTAAACACTCACTGACCCTCCGACCCTCACCCTGTATAAACACTCACTGACCCTCCGACCTTCACCCTGTATAAACTCTCACTGACCCTCCGACCCTCACCCTGTATAAACACTCACTGACCTTCCGACCCTCACCCTGTATAAACACTCACTGACCCTCCGACCTTCACCCTGTATAAACACTCACTGACACTCCGACCCTCACTCTGTATAAACACTCACTGACCCTCCCCCCCTCACCCTGTATAAACACTCACTGACCCTCCGAACCTCACCCTGTATAAACACTCATTGACCCTCTGACCCTCACCCTGTATAAACACTCACTGACCCTCCGACCTTCACCCTGTACAAACACTCACTGACCCTCCGACCTTCACCCTGTATAAACTCTCACTGACCCTCCGACCCTCACCCTGTATAAACACTCACTGACCCTCCCCCCCTCACCCTGTTAAACACTCACTGACCCTCCGACCCTCACCCTGTATAAACACTCACTGACCCTCCGACCTTCACCCTGTATAAACTCTCACTGACCCTCCGACCCTCACCCTGTATAAACACTCACTGACCCTCCGACCCTCACTCTGTATAAACACTCACTGACCCTCACCCCCTCACCCTGTATAAACACTCACTGACCCTCTGACCCTCACCCTGTATAAACACTCACTGACCCTCCGACCCTCACCCTGTATAAACTCTCACTGACCCTCCGACCCTCACCCTGTATAAACACTCACTGACCTTCCGACCCTCACCCTGTATAAACACTCACTGACCCTCCGACCCTCACCCTGTATAAACACTCACTGACCCTGCACCCCTCACCCTGTATAAACACTCACTGACCCTCCGACCCTCACCCTGTATAAACACTCACTGACCCTCCGACCCTCACACTGTATAAACACTCACTGACCTTCCGACCCTCACCCTGTATAAAGACTCACTGACCCTCCGACCCTCACCCTGTATAAACACTCACTGACCCTGCCCCCCTCACCCTGTATAAACACTCACTGACCCTCCGACCCTCACCCTGTATAAACACTCACTTACCTTCCGACCCTCACCCTGTATAAACACTCACTGATCCTCCGACCCTCACACTGTATAAACACTCACTGACTCTCCGACCCTCACCCTGTATAAACACTCACTGACCCTCACACTGTATAAACACTCACTGACCCTCCGACCCTCACCCTGTATAAACACTCACTGACCCTCCGACCTTCACCCTGTATAAACAGTCACTGACCCTCCGACCTTCACCCTGTATAAACTCTCACTGACCCTCCGACCCTCACCCTGTATAAACACTCACTGACCCTCCGACCCTCACACTGTATAAACACTCACTGACCCTCCGACCCTCACCCTGTATAAACACTCACTGACCTTCCGACCCTCTCCCTGTATAAACACTCACTGACCCTCCGACCCTCACCCTGTATAAACACTCACTGACCCTCCGACCCTCACACTGTATAAACACTCACTGACTCTCCAACCCTCACCCTGTATAAACACTCACTGACCCTCACACTGTATAAACACTCACTGACCCTCCGACCTTCACCCTGTATAAACACTCACTGACCCTCCGACCCTCACCCTGTATAAACACTCACTGACCCTCCGACCCTCACCCTGTATAAACACTCATTGACCCTCTGACCCTCACCCTGTATAAACACTCACTGACCCTCCGACCTTCACCCTGTATAAACACTCACTGACCCTCCGACCTTCAACCTGTATAAACTCTCACTGACCCTCCGACCCTCACCCTGTATAAACACTCACTGACCCTCCCCCCTCACCCTGTTAAACACTCACTGACACTCCGACCCTCACCCTGTATAAACACTCACTGACCCTCCGACCTTCACCCTGTATAAACACTCACTGAACCTCCGACCTTCACCCTGTATAAACACTCACTGACCTTCCGACCCTCACCCTGTATAAACACTCACTGACCCTCCGACCTTCACCCTGTATAAACACTCACTGACCCTCCGACCCTCACTCTGTATAAACACTCACTGACCCTCCCCCCCTCACCCTGTATAAACACTCACTGACCCTCCGACCCTCACCCTGTATAAACTCTCACTGACCCTCCGACCCTCACCCTGTATAAACACTCACTGACCTTCCGACCCTCAACCTGTATAAACACTGACTGACCCTCCGACCCTCACCCTGTATAAACACTCACTGACCCTGCCCCCCTCACCCTGTATAAACACTCACTGACCCTCCGACCCTCACCCTGTATAAACACTCACTGACCCTCCGACCCTCACACTGTATAAACACTCACTGACTCTCCGACCCTCACCCTGTATAAACACTCACTGACCCTCCGACCCTCACACTGTATAAACACTCACTGACCCTCCGACCTTCACCCTGTATAAACTCTCACTGACCCTCCGACCCTCACCCTGTATAAACACTCACTGACCTTCCGACCCTCACCCTGTATAAACACTCACTGACCCTCCGACCCTCACCCTGTATAAACACTCACTGACCCTGCCCCCCTCACCCTGTATAAACACTCACTGACCCTCCGACCCTCACACTGTATAAACACTCACTGACTCTCCGACCCTCACCCTGTATAAACACTCACTGACCCTCCGACCCTCACACTGTATAAACACTCACTGACCCTCCGACCTTCACCCTGTATAAACTCTCACTGACCCTCCGACCCTCACCCTGTATAAACACTCACTGACCTACCGACCCTCACCCTGTATAAACACTCACTGACCCTCCGACCCTCACCCTGTATAAACACTCACTGCCCTCCGACCCTCACACTGTATAAACACTCACTGACTCTCCGACCCTCACCCTGTATAAACACTCACTGACCCTCCGACCCTCACACTGTATGAACACTCACTGACCCTCCGACCCTCACCCTGTATAAACACTCACTGACCCTCCCCCCTCACCCTGTATAAACACTCACTGACCCTCCGACCCTCACCCTGTATAAACACTCAATGACCCTCCGACCTTCACCCTGTATAAACTCTCACTGACCCTCCGACCCTCACACTGTATAAACACTCACTGACCTTCCGACCCTCACCCTGTATAAACACTCACTGACCCTCCGACCTTCACCCTGTATAAACACTCACTGACCCTCCGACTCTCACTCTGTATAAACACTCACTGACCCTCCCCCCCTCACCCTGTATAAACACTCACTGACCCTGCGACCCTCACCCTGTATAAACACTCACTGACCCTCCGACCTTCACCCTGTATAAACTCTCACTGACCCTCCGACCCTCACCCTGTATAAACACTCACTGACCTTCCGACCCTCACCCTGTATAAACACTCACTGACCCTCCGACCTTCACCCTGTATAAACACTCACTGACCCTCCGACCTCAGCCTGTATAAACATTCACTGACCCTCCAACCCTCACCCTGTATAAACACTCACTGACCCTCCGACCTTCACCCTGTATAAACACTCACTGACCCTCCGACCCTCACCCTGTATAAACACTCACTGACCCTCCGACCCTCACCCTGTATAAACACTCACTGACCCTCCGACCCTCACCCTGTATAAACACTCACTGACCCTCCGACCCTCACCCTGTATAAACACTCACTGACCCTCCGAATTTCACCCTGTATAAACACTCACTGACCCTCCGACCCTCACCCTGTATAAACACTCACTGACCTTCCGACCCTCACCCTGTATAAACACTCACTGACCCTCCGATCTTCAGCCTGTATAAACACTCACTGACCCTCCGACCCTCACCCTGTATAAACACTCACTGACCCTCCGACCTTCACCCTGTATAAACACTCACTGACCCTCCGACCTTCACCCTGTATAAACACTCACTGACCCTCCGACCTTCACCCTGTATAAACACTCACTGACCCTCCGACCCTCACCCTGTATAAACATTCACTGACCCTCCGACCCTCACCCTGTATAAACACTCACTGACCCTCCGACCCTCACCCTGTATAAACATTCACTGACCCTCCGACCCTCACCCTGTATAAACACTCACTGACCCTCCGACCTTCACCCTGTATAAACACTCACTGACCCTCCGACCCTCACCCTGTATAAACACTCACTGACCCTCCGACCTTCACCCTGTATAAACACTCACTGACCCTCCGACCCTCACACTGCATAAACACTCACTGACTCTCCGACCCTCACCCTGTATAAACACTCACTGACCCTCACACTGTATAAACACTCACTGACCCTCCGACCCTCACCCTGTATAAACACTCACTGACCCTCCGACCTTCACCCTGTATAAACACTCACTGACCCTCCGACCCTCACCCTGTATAAACACTCACTGACCCTCGGACCCTCACCCTGTATAAACACTCACTGACCCTCCGACCTTCACCCTGTATAAACACTCAGTGACCCTCCGACCTTCACCCTGTATAAACTCTCACTGACCCTCGGACCCTCACCCTGTATAAACACTCACTGACCCTCCGACCCTCACACTGTATAAACACTCACTGACCCTCCGACCCTCACCCTGTATAAACACTCACTGACCTTCCGACCCTCTCCCTGTATAAACACTCACTGACCCTCCGACCCTCACCCTGTATAAACACTCACTGACCCTCCGACCCTCACACTGTATAAACACTCACTGACTCTCCGACCCTCACCCTGTATAAACACTCACTGACCCTCACCCTGTATAAACACTCACTGACCCTCCGACCTTCACCCTGTATAAACACTCACGGACCCTCCGACCCTCACCCTGTATAAACACTCACTGACCCTCCGACCCTCACCCTGTATAAACACTCATTGACCCTCTGACCCTCACCCTGTATAAACACTCACTGACCCTCCGACCTTCACCCTGTATAAACACTCACTGACCCTCCGACCTTCAACCTGTATAAACTCTCACTGACCCTCCGACCCTCACCCTGTATAAACACTCACTGACCCTCCCCCCTCACCCTGTTAAACACTCACTGACCCTCCGACCCTCACCCTGTATAAACACTCACTGACCCTCCGACCTTCACCCTGTATAAACACTCACTGAACCTCCGACCTTCACCCTGTATAAACACTCACTGACCTTCCGACCCTCACCCTGTATAAACACTCACTGACCCTCCGACCTTCACCCTGTATAAACACTCACTGACCCTCCGACCCTCACTCTGTATAAACACTCACTGACCCTCCCCCCCTCACCCTGTATAAACATTCACTGACCCTCCGACCCTCACCCTGTATAAACTCTCACTGACCCTCCGACCCTCACCCTGTATAAACACTCACTGACCTTCCGACCCTCAACCTGTATAAACACTGACTGACCCTCCGACCCTCACCCTGTATAAACACTCACTGACCCTGCCCCCCTCACCCTGTATAAACACTCACTGACCCTCCGACCCTCACCCTGTATAAACACTCACTGACCCTCCGACCCTCACACTGTATAAACACTCACTGACTCTCCGACCCTCACCCTGTATAAACACTCACTGACCCTCCGACCCTCACACTGTATAAACACTCACTGACCCTCCGACCTTCACCCTGTATAAACTCTCACTGACCCTCCGACCCTCACCCTGTATAAACACTCACTGACCTACCGACCCTCACCCTGTATAAACACTCACTGACCCTCCGACCCTCACCCTGTATAAACACTCACTGCCCTCCGACCCTCACACTGTATGAACACTCACTGACCCTCCGACCCTCACCCTGTATAAACACTCACTGACCCTCCCCCCTCACCCTGTATAAACACTCACTGACCCTCCGACCCTCACCCTGTATAAACACTCACTGACCCTCCCCCCTCACCCTGTATAAACACTCACTGACCCTCCGACCCTCACCCTGTATAAACACTCAATGACCCTCCGACCTTCACCCTGTATAAACTCTCACTGACCCTCCGACCCTCACACTGTATAAACACTCACTGACCTTCCGACCCTCACCCTGTATAAACACTCAATGACCCTCCGACCTTCACCCTGTATAAACTCTCACTGACCCTCCGACCCTCACACTGTATAAACACTCACTGACCTTCCGACCCTCACCCTGTATAAACACTCACTGATCCTCCGACCTTCACCCTGTATAAACACTCACTGACCTTCCGACCCTCACCCTGTATAAACACTCACTGACCTTCCGACCCTCACCCTGTATAAACACTCACTGACCCTCCGACCTTCACCCTGTATAAACACTCACTGACCTTCCGACCCTCACCCTGTATAAACACTCACTGACCCTCCGACCTTCACCCTGTATAAACACTCACTGACCCTCCGACCCTCACCCTGTATAAACACTCATTGACCCTCTGACCCTCACCCTGTATAAACACTCACTGACCCTCCGACCTTCACCCTGTATAAACACTCACTGACCCTCCGACCCTCACCCTGTATAAACACTCACTGACCCTCCCCCCTCACCCTGTTAAACACTCACTGACCCTCCGACCCTCACCCTGTATAAACACTCACTGACCCTCCGACCTTCACCCTGTAAAAACACTCACTGACCTTCCGACCCTCACCCTGTATAAACACTCACTGACCCTCCGACCTTCACCCTGTATAAACACTCACTGACCCTCCGACCCTCACTCTGTATAAACACTCACTGACCCTCCCCCCCTCACCCTGTATAAACATTCACTGACCCTCCGACCCTCACCCTGTATAAACTCTCACTGACCCTCCGACCCTCACCCTGTATAAACACTCACTGACCTTCCGACCCTCAACCTGTATAAACACTGACTGACCCTCCGACCCTCACCCTGTATAAACACTCACTGACCCTGCCCCCCTCACCCTGTATAAACACTCACTGACCCTCCGACCCTCACCCTGTATAAACACTCACTGACCCTCCGACCCTCACACTGTATAAACACTCACTGACTCTCCGACCCTCACCCTGTATAAACACTCACTGACCCTCCGACCCTCACACTGTATAAACACTCACTGACCCTCCGACCTTCACCCTGTATAAACTCTCACTGACCCTCCGACCCTCACCCTGTATAAACACTCACTGACCTACCGACCCTCACCCTGTATAAACACTCACTGACCCTCCGACCCTCACCCTGTATAAACACTCACTGCCCTCCGACCCTCACACTGTATAAACACTCACTGACTCTCCGACCCTCACCCTGTATAAACACTCACTGACCCTCCGACCCTCACACTGTATGAACACTCACTGACCCTCCGACCCTCACCCTGTATAAACACTCACTGACCCTCCCCCCTCACCCTGTATAAACACTCACTGACCCTCCGACCCTCACCCTGTATAAACACTCAATGACCCTCCGACCTTCACCCTGTATAAACTCTCACTGACCCTCCGACCCTCACACTGTATAAACACTCACTGACCTTCCGACCCTCACCCTGTATAAACACTCAATGACCCTCCGACCTTCACCCTGTATAAACTCTCACTGACCCTCCGACCCTCACACTGTATAAACACTCACTGACCTTCCGACCCTCACCCTGTATAAACACTCACTGACCCTCCGACCTTCACCCTGTATAAACACTCACTGACCTTCCGACCCTCACCCTGTATAAACACTCACTGACCTTCCGACCCTCACCCTGTATAAACACTCACTGACCCTCCGACCTTCACCCTGTATAAACACTCACTGACCTTCCGACCCTCACCCTGTATAAACACTCACTGACCCTCCGACCTTCACCCTGTATAAACACTCACTGACCCTCCGACCCTCACACTGTATAAACACTCACTGACTCTCCGACCCTCACCCTGTATAAACACTCACTGACCCTCCGACCCTCACACTGTATGAACACTCACTGACCCTCCGACCCTCACCCTGTATAAACACTCACTGACCCTCCCCCTCACCCTGTATAAACACTCACTGACCCTCCGACCCTCACCCTGTATAAACACTCAATGACCCTCCGACCTTCACCCTGTATAAACTCTCACTGACCCTCCGACCCTCACACTGTATAAACACTCACTGACCTTCCGACCCTCACCCTGTATAAACACTCACTGACCCTCCGACCTTCACCCTGTATAAACACTCACTGACCCTCCGACCCTCACCCTGTATAAACACTCACTGACCCTCCGACTCTCACTCTGTATAAACACTCACTGACCCTCCCCCCCTCACCCTGTATAAACACTCACTGACCCTGCGACCCTCACCCTGTATAAACACTCACTGACCCTCCGACCTTCACCCTGTATAAACTCTCACTGACCCTCCGAACCTCACCCTGTATAAACACTCACTGACCTTCCGACCCTCACCCTGTATATACACTCACTGACCCTCCGACCTTCACCCTGTATAAACACTCACTGACCCTCCGACCTTCACCCTGTATAAACACTCACTGACCCTCCGACCTCAGCCTGTATAAACATTCACTGACCCTCCGACCCTCACCCTGTATAAACACTCACTGACCCTCCGACCTTCACCCTGTATAAACACTCACTGACCCTCCGACCCTCACCCTGTATAAACACTCACTGATCCTCCGACCCTCACCCTGTATAAACACTCACTGACCCTCCGACCCTCACCCTGTATAAACACTCACTGACCCTCCGACCCTCACCCTGTATAAACACTCACTGACCCTCCGAATTTCACCCTGTATAAACACTCACTGACCCTCCGACCCTCACCCTGTATAAACACTCACTGACCTTCCGACCCTCACCCTGTATAAACACTCACTGACCCTCCGATCTTCAGCCTGTATAAACACTCACTGACCCTCCGACCCTCACCCTGTATAAACACTCACTGACCCTCCGACCTTCACCCTGTATAAACACTCACTGACCCTCCGACCTTCACCCTGTATAAACACTCACTGACCCTCCGACCTTCACCCTGTATAAACACTCACTGACCCTCCGACCCTCACCCTGTATAAATATTCACTGACCCTCCGACCCTCACCCTGTATAAACACTCACTGACCCTCCGACCCTCACCCTGTATAAACATTCACTGACCCTCCGACCCTCACCCTGTATAAACACTCACTGACCCTCCGACCTTCACCCTGTATAAACACTCACTGACCCTCCGACCCTCACCCTGTATAAACACTCACTGACCCTCCGACCCTCACCCTGTATAAACACTCACTGACCCTCCGACCCTCACCCTGTATAAACACTCACTGACCCTCCGACCCTCACCCTGTATAAACACTCACTGACCCTCCGACCCTCACCCTGTATAAACATTCACTGACCCTCCGACCCTCACCCTGTATAAACACTCACTGACCCTCCGACCCTCACCCTGTATAAACATTCACTGACCCTCCGAACCTCACCCTGTATAAACACTCACTGACCCTCCGACCTTCACCCTGTATAAACACTCACTGACCCTCCGACCTTCACCCTGTATAAACACTCACTGAACCTCCGACCCTCACACTGTATAAACACTCACTGACCCTCCGACCTTCACCCTGTATAAACTCTCACTGACCCTCCGACCCTCACCCTGTATAAACACTCACTGACCCTCCGACCCTCACCCTGTATAAATACTCACTGACCCTCCGACCCTCACCCTGTATAAACACTCACTGACCCTCCGACCCTCACCCTGTATAAACACTCACTGACCCTCCGACCTTCACCCTGTATAAACACTCACTGACCCTCCGACCTTCACCCTGTATAAACTCTCACTGACCCTCCGACCCTCACCCTGTATAAACACTCACTGACCCTCCGACCCTCACACTGTATAAACACTCACTGACCCTCCGACCCTCACCCTGTATAAACACTCACTGACTTTCCGACCCTCTCCCTGTATAAACACTCACTGACCCTCCGACCCTCACCCTGTATAAACACTCACTGACCCTCCGACCTTCACCCTGTATAAACACTCACTGACCTTCCGACCTTCACCCTGTATAAACACTCACTGACCCTCCGACCTTCACTCAGTATAAACATTCACTGACCCTCCGACCTTCACCCTGTATAAACACTCACTGACCTTCCGACCTTCACCCTGTATAAACACTCACTGACCATCCGACCCTCACTCAGTATAAACACTCACTGACCCTCCGACCTTCACCCTGTATAAACTCTCACTGACCCTCCGACCCTCACCCTGTATAAACACTCACTGACACTCCGACCTTCACCCTGTATAAACTCTCACTGACCCTCCGACCCTCACCCTGTATAAACACTCACTGACCCTCCGACCTTCACTCAGTATAAACATTCACTGACCCTCTGACCTTCACCCTGTATAAACACTCACTGACCTTCCGACCTTCACCCTGTATAAACACTCACTGACCATCCGACCCTCACTCAGTATAAACACTCACTGACCCTCCGACCTTCACCCTGTATAAACTCTCACTGACCCTCCGACCCTCACCCTGTATAAACACTCACTGACCATCCGACCCTCACTCAGTATAAACATTCACTGACCCTCCGACCCTCACCCTGTATAAACACTCACTGACCCTCCGACCTTCACCCTGTATAAACACTCACTGACCCTCCGACCCTCACCCTGTATAAACACTCACTGACCTTCCGACCTTCATCCTGTATAAACACTCACTGACCCTCCGACCCTCTCCCTGTATAAACACTCACTGACCCTCCGATCTTCAGCCTGTATAAACACTCACTGACACTCCGACCCTCACACTGTATAAACACTCACTGACCCTCCGACCTTCACCCTGTATAAACACTCACTGACACTCCGACCCTCACACTGTATAAACATTCACTGACCCTCCGACCCTCACCCTGTATAAACACTCACTGACCCTCCGACCCTCACCCTGTATAAACATTCACTGACCCTCCGAACCTCACCCTGTATAAACACTCACTGACCCTCCGACCTTCACCCTGTATAAACACTCACTGACCCTCCGACCTTCACCCTGTATAAACACTCACTGAACCTCCGGCCCTCACCCTGTATAAACACTCACTGACCCTCCGACCTTCACCCTGTATAAACTCTCACTGACCCTCCGACCCTCACCCTGTATAAACACTCACTGACCCTCCGACCCTCACCCTGTATAAATACTCACTGACCCTCCGACCCTCACCCTGTATAAACACTCACTGACCCTCCGACCCTCACCCTGTATAAACACTCACTGACCCTCCGACCCTCACCCTGTATAAACACTCACTGACCCTCCGACCTTCACATTGTATAAACACTCACTGACCCTCCGACCTTCACCCTGCATAAACTCGCACTGACCCTCCGACCCTCACCCTGTATAAACACTCACTGACCCTCCGACCCTCACACTGTATAAACACTCACTGACCCTCCGACCCTCACCCTGTATAAACACTCACTGACTTTCCGACCCTCTCCCTGTATAAACACTCACTGACCCTCCGACCCTCACCCTGTATAAACACTCACTGACACTCCGACCCTCACACTGTATAAACACTCACTGACCCTCACACTGTATAAACACTCACTGACCCTCCGACCTTCACCCTGTATAAACACTCACTGACCCTCCGACCCTCACCCTGTATAAACACTCACTGACCCTCCGACCCTCACCCTGTATAAACACTCACTGACCCTCCGACCCTCACCCTGTATAAACACTCACTGACCCTCCGACCCTCACCCTGTATAAACACTCACTGACCCTCCGACCCTCACCCTGTATAAACACTCACTGACCCTCTGACCCTCACCCTGTATAAACACTCACTGACCCTCCGACCCTCACCCTGTATAAACACTCACTGACCCTCCGACCCTCACCCTGTATAAACACTCATTGACCCTCTGACCCTCACCCTGTATAAACACTCAGTGACCCTCCGACCTTCACCCTGTATAAACACTCACTGACCCTCCGACCTTCACCCTGTATAAACTCTCACTGACCCTCCGACCCTCACCCTGTATAAACACTCACTGACCCTCCCCCCCTCACCCTGTTAAACACTCACTGACCCTCCGACCCTCACCCTGTATAAACACTCACTGACCCTCCGACCTTCACCCTGTATAAACTCTCACTGACCCTCCGACCCTCACCATGTATAAACACTCACTGACCTTCCGACCCTCACCCTGTATAAACACTCACTGACCCTCCGACCTTCACCCTGTATAAACACTCACTGACCCTCCGACCCTCACTCTGGATAAACACTCACTGACCCTCCCCCCCCACCCTGTATAAACACTCACTGACCCTCCGAACCTCACCCTGTATAAACACTCATTGACCCTCTGACCCTCACCCTGTATAAACACTCACTGACCCTCCGACCTTCACCCTGTATAAACACTCACTGACCCTCCGACCTTCACCCTGTATGAAGTCTCACTGACCCTCCGACCCTCACACTGTATAAACACTCACTGACCCTCCGACCCTCACTCTGTATAAACACTCACTGACCCTCACCCCCTCACCCTGTATAAACACTCACTGACCCTCTGACCCTCACCCTGTATAAACACTCACTGACCCTCCGACCCTCACCCTGTATAAACTCTCACTGACCCTCCGACCCTCACCCTGTATAAACACTCACTGACCTTCCGACCCTCACCCTGTATAAACACTCACTGACCCTCCGACCCTCACCCTGTATAAACACTCACTGACCCTGCCCCCCTCACCCTGTATAAACACTCACTGACCCTCCGACCCTCACCCTGTATAAACACTCACTGACCCTCCGACCCTCACACTGTATAAACACTCACTGACCTTCCGACCCTCACCCTGTATAAAGACTCACTGACCCTCCGACCCTCACCCTGTATAAACACTCACTGACGCTGCCCCCCTCACCCTGTATAAACACTCACTGACCCTCCGACCCTCACCCTGTATAAACACTCACTTACCTTCCGACCCTCACCCTGTATAAACACTCACTGATCCTCCGACCCTCACACTGTATAAACACTCACTGACTCTCCGACCCTCACCCTGTATAAACACTCACTGACCCTCACACTGTATAAACACTCACTGACCCTCCGACCCTCACCCTGTATAAACACTCACTGACCCTCCGACCTTCACCCTGTATAAACACTCACTGACCCTCCGACCTTCACCCTGTATAAACTCTCACTGACCCTCCGACCCTCACCCTGTATAAACACTCACTGACCATCCGACCCTCACAATGTATAAACACTCACTGACCCTCCGACCCTCACCCTGTATAAACACTCACTGACCTTCCGACCCTCTCCCTGTATAAACACTCACTGACCCTCCGACCCTCACCCTGTATAAACACTCACTGACCCTCCGACCCTCACACTGTATAAACACTCACTGACTCTCCGACCCTCACCCTGTATAAACACTCACTGACCCTCACACTGTATAAACACTCACTGACCCTCCGACCTTCACCCTGTATAAACACTCACTGACCCTCCGACCCTCACCCTGTATAAACACTCACTGACCCTCCGACCCTCACCCTGTATAAACTCTCATTGACCCTCTGACCCTCACCCTGTATAAACACTCACTGACCCTCCGACCTTCACCCTGTATAAACACTCACTGACCCTCCGACCTTCAACCTGTATAAACTCTCACTGACCCTCCGACCCTCACCCTGTATAAACACTCACTGACCCTCCCCCCTCACCCTGTTAAACACTCACTGACCCTCCGACCCTCACCCTGTATAAACACTCACTGACCCTCCGACCCTCACCCTGTATAAACACTCACTGAACCTCCGACCTTCACCCTGTATAAACACTCACTGACCTTCCGACCCTCACCCTGTATAAACACTCACTGACCCTCCGACCTTCACCCTGTATAAACACTCACTGACCCTCCGACCCTCACTCTGTATAAACACTCACTGACCCTCCCCCCCTCACCCTGTATAAACACTCACTGACCCTCCGACCCTCACCCTGTATAAACTCTCACTGACCCTCCGACCCTCACCCTGTATAAACACTCACTGACCTTCCGACCCTCAACCTGTATAAACACTGACTGACCCTCCGACCCTCACCCTGTATAAACACTCACTGACCCTGCCCCCCTCACCCTGTATAAACACTCACTGACCCTCCGACCCTCACCCTGTATAAACACTCACTGACCCTCCGACCCTCACACTGTATAAACACTCACTGACTCTCCGACCCTCACCCTGTATAAACACTCACTGACCCTCCGACCCTCACACTGTATAAACACTCACTGACCCTCCGACCTTCACCCTGTATAAACTCTCACTGACCCTCCGACCCTCACCCTGTATAAACACTCACTGACCTTCCGACCCTCACCCTGTATAAACACTCACTGACCCTCCGACCCTCACCCTGTATAAACACTCACTGACCCTGCCCCCCTCACCCTGTATAAACACTCACTGACCCTCCGACCCTCACACTGTATAAACACTCACTGACTCTCCGACCCTCACCCTGTATAAACACTCACTGACCCTCCGACCCTCACACTGTATAAACACTCACTGACCCTCCGACCTTCACCCTGTATAAACTCTCACTGACCCTCCGACCCTCACCCTGTATAAACACTCACTGACCTTCCGACCCTCACCCTGTATAAACACTCACTGACCCTCCGACCCTCACCCTGTATAAACACTCACTGCCCTCCGACCCTCACACTGTATAAACACTCACTGACTCTCCGACCCTCACCCTGTATAAACACTCACTGACCCTCCGACCCTCACACTGTATAAACACTCACTGACCCTCCGACCCTCACCCTGTATAAACACTCACTGACCCTCCCCCCTCACCCTGTATAAACACTCACTGACCCTCCGACCCTCACCCTGTATAAACACTCAATGACCCTCCGACCTTCACCCTGTATAAACTCTCACTGACCCTCCGACCCTCACACTGTATAAACACTCACTGACCTTCCGACCCTCACCCTGTATAAACACTCACTGACCCTCCGACCTTCACCCTGTATAAACACTCACTGACCCTCCGACCCTCACTCTGTATAAACACTCACTGACCCTCCCCCCCCTCACCCTGTATAAACACTCACTGACCCTGCGACCCTCACCCTGTATAAACACTCACTGACCCTCCGACCTTCACCCTGTATAAACTCTCACTGACCCTCCGACCCTCACCCTGTATAAACACTCACTGACCCTCCGACCCTCACCCTGTATAAACTCTCATTGACCCTCTGACCCTCACCCTGTATAAACACTCACTGACCCTCCGACCTTCACCCTGTATAAACACTCACTGACCCTCCGACCTTCAACCTGTATAAACTCTCACTGACCCTCCGACCCTCACCCTGTATAAACACTCACTGACCCTCCCCCCTCACCCTGTTAAACACTCACTGACCCTCCGACCCTCACCCTGTATAAACACTCACTGACCCTCCGACCCTCACCCTGTATAAACACTCACTGAACCTCCGACCTTCACCCTGTATAAACACTCACTGACCTTCCGACCCTCACCCTGTATAAACACTCACTGACCCTCCGACCTTCACCCTGTATAAACACTCACTGACCCTCCGACCCTCACTCTGTATAAACACTCACTGACCCTCCCCCCCTCACCCTGTATAAACACTCACTGACCCTCCGACCCTCACCCTGTATAAACTCTCACTGACCCTCCGACCCTCACCCTGTATAAACACTCACTGACCTTCCGACCCTCAACCTGTATAAACACTGACTGACCCTCCGACCCTCACCCTGTATAAACACTCACTGACCCTGCCCCCCTCACCCTGTATAAACACTCACTGACCCTCCGACCCTCACCCTGTATAAACACTCACTGACCCTCCGACCCTCACACTGTATAAACACTCACTGACTCTCCGACCCTCACCCTGTATAAACACTCACTGACCCTCCGACCCTCACACTGTATAAACACTCACTGACCCTCCGACCTTCACCCTGTATAAACTCTCACTGACCCTCCGACCCTCACCCTGTATAAACACTCACTGACCTTCCGACCCTCACCCTGTATAAACACTCACTGACCCTCCGACCCTCACCCTGTATAAACACTCACTGACCCTGCCCCCCTCACCCTGTATAAACACTCACTGACCCTCCGACCCTCACACTGTATAAACACTCACTGACTCTCCGACCCTCACCCTGTATAAACACTCACTGACCCTCCGACCCTCACACTGTATAAACACTCACTGACCCTCCGACCTTCACCCTGTATAAACTCTCACTGACCCTCCGACCCTCACCCTGTATAAACACTCACTGACCTTCCGACCCTCACCCTGTATAAACACTCACTGACCCTCCGACCCTCACCCTGTATAAACACTCACTGCCCTCCGACCCTCACACTGTATAAACACTCACTGACTCTCCGACCCTCACCCTGTATAAACACTCACTGACCCTCCGACCCTCACACTGTATAAACACTCACTGACCCTCCGACCCTCACCCTGTATAAACACTCACTGACCCTCCCCCCTCACCCTGTATAAACACTCACTGACCCTCCGACCCTCACCCTGTATAAACACTCAATGACCCTCCGACCTTCACCCTGTATAAACTCTCACTGACCCTCCGACCCTCACACTGTATAAACACTCACTGACCTTCCGACCCTCACCCTGTATAAACACTCACTGACCCTCCGACCTTCACCCTGTATAAACACTCACTGACCCTCCGACCCTCACTCTGTATAAACACTCACTGACCCTCCCCCCCCTCACCCTGTATAAACACTCACTGACCCTGCGACCCTCACCCTGTATAAACACTCACTGACCCTCCGACCTTCACCCTGTATAAACTCTCACTGACCCTCCGACCCTCACCCTGTATAAACACTCACTGACCTTCCAACCCTCACCCTGTATAAACACTCACTGACCCTCCGACCTTCATCCTGTATAAACACTCACTGACCCTCCGACCTTCACCCTGTATAAACACTCACTGACCCTCCGACCTTCACCCTGTATAAACACTCACTGACCCTCCGACCTCAGCCTGTATAAACATTCACTGACCCTCCGACCCTCACCCTGTATAAACACTCACTGACCCTCCGACCTTCACCCTGTATAAACACTCACTGACCCTCCGACCCTCACCCTGTATAAACACTCACTGACCCTCCGACCCTCACCCTGTATAAACACTCACTGACCCTCCGACCCTCACCCTGTATAAACACTCACTGACCCTCCGACCCTCACCCTGTATAAACACTCACTGACCCTCCGAATTTCACCCTGTATAAACACTCACTGACCCTCCGACCCTCTCCCTGTATAAACACTCACTGACCTTCCGACCCTCACCCTGTATAAACACTCACTGACCCTCCGATCTTCAGCCTGTATAAACACTCACTGACCCTCCGACCCTCACCCTGTATAAACACTCACTGACCCTCCGACCTTCACCCTGTATAAACACTCACTGACCCTCCGACCTTCACCCTGTATAAACACTCACTGACCCTCCGACCCTCACCCTGTATAAACACTCACTGACCCTCCGACCTTCACCCTGTATAAACACTCACTGACCCTCCGAATTTCACCCTGTATAAACACTCACTGACCCTCCGACCCTCACCCTGTATAAACACTCACTGACCCTCCGATCTTCAGCCTGTATAAACACTCACTGACCCTCCGACCCTCACCCTGTATAAACACTCACTGACCCTCCGACCTTCACCCTGTATAAACACTCACTGACCCTCCGACCTTCACCCTGTATAAACACTCACTGACCCTCCGACCCTCACCCTGTATAAACACTCACTGACCCTCCGACCTTCACCCTGTATAAACACTCACTGACCCTCCGACCTTCAGCCTGTATAAACACTCACTGACCCTCCGACCCTCACCCTGTATAAACACTCACTGACCCTCCGACCTTCACCCTGTATAAACTCTCACTGACCCTCCGACCTTCACCCTGTATAAACACTCACTGACCCTCCGACCCTCACTCTGTATAAACACTCACTGACCCTCCGACCCTCACCCTGTATAAACACTCACTGACCCTCCGACCTTCACCCTGTATAAACACTCACTGACCCTCCGACCCTCACCCTGTATAAACATTCACTGACCCTCCGACCCTCACCCTGTATAAACACTCACTGACCCTCCGACCCTCACCCTGTATAAACATTCACTGACCCTCCGACCCTCACCCTGTATAAACACTCACTGACCCTCCGACCTTCACCCTGTATAAACACTCACTGACCCTCCGACCCTCACCCTGTATAAACACTCACTGACCCTCCGACCCTCACCCTGTATAAACACTCACTGACCCTCCGACCCTCACCCTGTATAAACACTCACTGACCCTCCGACCTTCACCCTGTATAAACACTCACTGACCCTCCGAATTTCACCCTGTATAAACACTCACTGACCCTCCGACCTTCACCCTGTATAAACACTCACTGACCCTCCGACCCTCACCCTGTATAAACACTCACTGACCCTCCGACCTTCACCCTGTATAAACACTCACTGACCCTCCGACCTTCAGCCTGTATAAACACTCACTGACCCTCCGACCCTCACCCTGTATAAACACTCACTGACCCTCCGACCTTCACCCTGTATAAACTCTCACTGACCCTCCGACCTTCACCCTGTATAAACACTCACTGACCCTCCGACCCTCACTCTGTATAAACACTCACTGACCCTCCGACCCTCACCCTGTATAAACACTCACTGACCCTCCGACCTTCACCCTGTATAAACACTCACTGACCCTCCGACCCTCACCCTGTATAAACATTCACTGACCCTCCGACCCTCACCCTGTATAAACACTCACTGACCCTCCGACCCTCACCCTGTATAAACATTCACTGACCCTCCGACCCTCACCCTGTATAAACACTCACTGACCCTCCGACCTTCACCCTGTATAAACACTCACTGACCCTCCGACCCTCACCCTGTATAAACACTCACTGACCCTCCGACCCTCACCCTGTATAAACACTCACTGACCCTCCGACCCTCACCCTGTATAAACACTCACTGACCCTCCGACCCTCACCCTGTATAAACACTCACTGACCCTCCGACCCTCACCCTGTATAAACATTCACTGACCCTCCGACCCTCACCCTGTATAAACACTCACTGACCCTCCGACCCTCACCCTGTATAAACATTCACTGACCCTCCGAACCTCACCCTGTATAAACACTCACTGACCCTCCGACCTTCACCCTGTATAAACACTCACTGACCCTCCGACCTTCACCCTGTATAAACACTCACTGAACCTCCGACCCTCACACTGTATAAACACTCACTGACCCTCCGACCTTCACCCTGTATAAACTCTCACTGACCCTCCGACCCTCACCCTGTATAAATACTCACTGACCCTCCGACCCTCACCCTGTATAAACACTCACTGACCCTCCGACCCTCACCCTGTATAAACACTCACTGACCCTCCGACCTTCACCCTGTATAAACACTCACTGACCCTCCGACCTTCACCCTGTATAAACTCTCACTGACCCTCCGACCCTCACCCTGTATAAACACTCACTGACCCTCCGACCCTCACACTGTATAAACACTCACTGACCCTCCGACCCTCACCCTGTATAAACACTCACTGACTTTCCGACCCTCTCCCTGTATAAACACTCACTGACCCTCCGACCCTCACCCTGTATAAACACTCACTGACCCTCCGACCCTCCCCCTGTATAAACACTCACTGACCCTCCGACCCTCACCCTGTATAAACACTCACTGACCCTCCGACCCTCACCCTGTATAAACACTCATTGACCCTCTGACCCTCACCCTGTATAAACACTCACTGACCCTCCGACCTTCACCCTGTATAAACACTCACTGACCCTCCGACCCTCACCCTGTATAAACTCTCACTGACCCTCCGACCCTCACCCTGTATAAACACTCACTGACCCTCCGACCTTCACCCTGTATAAACACTCACTGACCCTCCGACCCTCACTCTGTATAAACACTCACTGACCCTCCCCCCTCACCCTGTATAAACACTCACTGACCCTCCGACCCTCACCCTGTATAAACTCTCACTGACACTCCGACCCTCACCCTGTATAAACACTCACTGACCTTCCGACCCTCACCCTGTATAAACACTCACTGACCCTCCGACCCTCACCCTGTATAAACACTCACTGACCCTTCCCCCCTCACCCTGTATAAACACTCACTGACCCTCCGACCCTCACCCTGTATAAACACTCACTGACCCTCCGACCCTCACCCTGTATAAACACTCACTGACCCTCCGACCCTCACACTGTATAAACACTCACTGACTCTCCGACCCTCACCCTGTATAAACACTCACTGACCCTCCGACCCTCACACTGTATAAACACTCACTGACCCTCCGACCTTCACCCTGTATAAACTCTCACTGACCCTCCGACCCTCACCCTGTATAAACACTCACTGACCCTCCGACCCTCACCCTGTATAAACACTCACTGACCCTCCGACCTTCACCCTGTATAAACACTCACTGACCCTCCGACCCTCACCCTGTATAAACACTCACTGACCTTCCGACCCTCACCCTGTATAAACACTCACTGACCCTCCGATCTTCACCCTGTATAAACACTCACTGACCCTCCGACCCTCACTCTGTATAAACACTCACTGACCCTCCGACCCTCACCCTGTATAAACACTCACTGACCCTCCGACCTTCACCCTGTATAAACACTCACTGACCCTCCGACCCTCACCCTGTATAAACATTCACTGACCCTCCGACCCTCACACTGTATAAACACTCACTGACCCTCCCACCCTCACCCTGTATAAACATTCACTGACCCTCCGACCCTCACCCTGTATAAACACTCACTGACCCTCCGACCTTCACCCTGTATAAACACTCACTGACCCTCCGACCCTCACCCTGTATAAACACTCACTGACCCTCCGACCCTCACCCTGTATAAACACTCACTGACCCTCCGACCCTCACCCTGTATAAACACTCACTGACCCTCCGACCCTCACCCTGTATAAACACTCACTGACCCTCCGACCCTCACCCTGTATAAACATTCACTGACCCTCCGACCCTCACCCTGTATAAACACTCACTGACCCTCCGACCCTCACCCTGTATAAACATTCACTGACCCTCCGAACCTCACCCTGTATAAACACTCACTGACCCTCCGACCTTCACCCTGTATAAACACTCACTGACCCTCCGACCTTCACCCTGTATAAACACTCACTGAACCTCCGACCCTCACACTGTATAAACACTCACTGACCCTCCGACCTTCACCCTGTATAAACTCTCACTGACCCTCCGACCCTCACCCTGTATAAATACTCACTGACACTCCGACCCTCACCCTGTATAAACACTCACTGACCCTCCGACCCTCACCCTGTATAAACACTCACTGACCCTCCGACCTTCACCCTGTATAAACACTCACTGACCCTCCGACCTTCACCCTGTATAAACTCTCACTGACCCTCCGACCCTCACCCTGTATAAACACTCACTGACCCTCCGACCCTCACACTGTATAAACACTCACTGACCCTCCGACCCTCACCCTGTATAAACACTCACTGACTTTCCGACCCTCTCCCTGTATAAACACTCACTGACCCTCCGACCCTCACCCTGTATAAACACTCACTGACCCTCCGACCCTCCCCCTGTATAAACACTCACTGACCCTCCGACCCTCACCCTGTATAAACACTCACTGACCCTCCGACCCTCACCCTGTATAAACACTCATTGACCCTCTGACCCTCACCCTGTATAAACACTCACTGACCCTCCGACCTTCACCCTGTATAAACACTCACTGACCCTCCGACCCTCACCCTGTATAAACTCTCACTGACCCTCCGACCCTCACCCTGTATAAACACTCACTGACCCTCCGACCTTCACCCTGTATAAACACTCACTGACCCTCCGACCCTCACTCTGTATAAACACTCACTGACCCTCCCCCCTCACCCTGTATAAACACTCACTGACCCTCCGACCCTCACCCTGTATAAACTCTCACTGACACTCCGACCCTCACCCTGTATAAACACTCACTGACCTTCCGACCCTCACCCTGTATAAACACTCACTGACCCTCCGACCCTCACCCTGTATAAACACTCACTGACCCTTCCCCCCTCACCCTGTATAAACACTCACTGACCCTCCGACCCTCACCCTGTATAAACACTCACTGACCCTCCGACCCTCACCCTGTATAAACACTCACTGACCCTCCGACCCTCACACTGTATAAACACTCACTGACTCTCCGACCCTCACCCTGTATAAACACTCACTGACCCTCCGACCCTCACACTGTATAAACACTCACTGACCCTCCGACCTTCACCCTGTATAAACTCTCACTGACCCTCCGACCCTCACCCTGTATAAACACTCACTGACCCTCCGACCCTCACCCTGTATAAACACTCACTGACCCTCCGACCTTCACCCTGTATAAACACTCACTGACCCTCCGACCTTCACCCTGTATAAACTCTCACTGACCCTCCGACCCTCACACTGTATAAACACTCACTGACCCTCCCCCCCTCACCCTGTATAAACACTCACTGACCCTCCGACCCTCACCCTGTATAAACACTCAATGACCCTCCGACCTTCACCCTGTATAAACTCTCACTGACCCTCCGACCCTCACACTGTATAAACACTCACTGACCTTCTGACCCTCACCCTGTATAAACACTCACTGACCCTCCGACCTTCACCCTGTATAAACACACACTGACCCTCCGACCCTCACTCTGTATAAACACTCACTGACCCTCCCCCCCTCACCCTGTATAAACACTCACTGACCATCCGACCCTCACCCTGTATAAACACTCACTGACCCTCCGACCTTCACCCTGTATAAACACTCACTGACCCTCCGACCCTCACCCTGTATGAACACTCATTGACCCTCTGACCCTCACCCTGTATAAACACTCACTGACCCTCCGACCTTCACCCTGTATAAATACTCACTGACCCTCCGACCTTCACCCTGTATAAACTCTCACTGACCCTCCGACCCTCACCCTGTATAAACACTCACTGACCCTCCCCCCCTCACCCTGTTAAACACTCACTGACCCTCCGACCCTCACCCTGTATAAACACTCATTGACCCTCCGACCTTCACCCTGTATAAACTCTCACTGACCCTCCGACCCTCACCCTGTATAAACACTCACTGACCTTCCGACCCTCACCCTGTATAAACACTCACTGACCCTCCGACCTTCACCCTGTATAAACACTCACTGACCCTCCGACCCTCACTCTGTATAAACACTCACTGACCCTCCCCCCCTCACCCTGTATAAACACTCACTGACCCTCCGACCCTCACCCTGTATAAACACTCACTGACCCTCCGACCCTCACCCTGTATAAACTCTCACTGACCCTCCGACCCTCACCCTGTATAAACACTCACTGACCTTCCGACCCTCACCCTGTATAAACACTCACTGACCCTCCGACCCTCACCCTGTATAAACACTCACTGACCCTGCCCCCCTCACCCTGTATAAACACTCACTGACCCTCCGACCCTCACCCTCTATAAACACTCACTTACCTTCCGACCCTCACCCTGTATAAACACTCACTGACCCTCCGACCCTCACCCTGTATAAACACTCACTGACACTCCGACCCTCACCCTGTATAAACACTCACTGACCCTCCGACCCTCACACTGTATAAACACTCACTGACTCTCCGACCCTCACCCTGTATAAACACTCACTGACACTCCGACCCTCACACTGTATAAACACTCACTGACCCTCCGACCTTCACCCTGTATAAACTCTCACTGACCCTCCGACCCTCACCCTGTATAAACACTCACTGACCCTCCGACCCTCACCCTGTATAAACTCTCACTGACCCTCCGACCCTCACCCTGTATAAACACTCACTGACCCTCCCCCCCTCACCCTGTATAAACACTCACTGACCCTCCGACCCTCACCCTGTATAAACACTCAATGACCCTCCGACCTTCACCCTGTATAAACTCTCACTGACCCTCCGACCCTCACACTGTATAAACACTCACTGACCTTCCGACCCTCACCCTGTATAAACACTCACTGACCCTCCGACCTTCACCCTGTATAAACACTCACTGACCCTCCGACCCTCACTCTGTATAAACACTCACTGACCCTCCGACCTTCACCCTGTATAAACTCTCGCTGACCCTCCGACCCTCACCCTGTATAAACACTCACTGACCTTCCGACCCTCACCCTGTATAAACACTCACTGACCCTCCGACCTTCACCCTGTATAAACACTCACTGACCCTCCGACCCTCACCCTGTATAAACACTCACTGACCCTCCGACCTTCACTCTGTATAAACACTCACTGACCCTCCGACCTCACCCTGTATAAACATTCACTGACCCTCCGACCCTCACCCTGTATAAACACTCACTGACCCTCCGACCCTCACCCTGTATAAACACTCACTGACCCTCCGAATTTCACCCTGTATAAACACTCACTGACCCTCCGACCCTCACCCTGTATAAACACTCACTGACCTTCCGACCCTCACCCTGTATAAACACTCACTGACCCTCCGATCTTCACCCTGTATAAACACTCACTGACCCTCCGACCTTCACCCTGTATAAACTCTCACTGACCCTCCGACCCTCACACTGTATAAACACTCACTGACCCTCCCCCCCTCACCCTGTATAAACACTCACTGACCCTCCGACCCTCACCCTGTATAAACACTCAATGACCCTCCGACCTTCACCCTGTATAAACTCTCACTGACCCTCCGACCCTCACACTGTATAAACACTCACTGACCTTCTGACCCTCACCCTGTATAAACACTCACTGACCCTCCGACCTTCACCCTGTATAAACACTCACTGACCCTCCGACCCTCACTCTGTATAAACACTCACTGACCCTCCCCCCCTCACCCTGTATAAACACTCACTGACCATCCGACCCTCACCCTGTATAAACACTCACTGACCCTCCGACCTTCACCCTGTATAAACACTCACTGACCCTCCGACCCTCACCCTGTATGAACACTCATTGACCCTCTGACCCTCACCCTGTATAAACACTCACTGACCCTCCGACCTTCACCCTGTATAAACACTCACTGACCCTCCGACCTTCACCCTGTATAAACTCTCACTGACCCTCCGACCCTCACCCTGTATAAACACTCACTGACCCTCCCCCCCTCACCCTGTTAAACACTCACTGACCCTCCGACCCTCACCCTGTATAAACACTCATTGACCCTCCGACCTTCACCCTGTATAAACTCTCACTGACCCTCCGACCCTCACCCTGTATAAACACTCACTGACCTTCCGACCCTCACCCTGTATAAACACTCACTGACCCTCCGACCTTCACCCTGTATAAACACTCACTGACCCTCCGACCCTCACTCTGTATAAACACTCACTGACCCTCCCCCCTCACCCTGTATAAACACTCACTGACCCTCCGACCCTCACCCTGTATAAACACTCACTGACCCTCCGACCCTCACCCTGTATAAACTCTCACTGACCCTCCGACCCTCACCCTGTATAAACACTCACTGACCTTCCGACCCTCACCCTGTATAAACACTCACTGACCCTCCGACCCTCACCCTGTATAAACACTCACTGACCCTGCCCCCCTCACCCTGTATAAACACTCACTGACCCTCCGACCCTCACCCTGTATAAACACTCACTTACCTTCCGACCCTCACCCTGTATAAACACTCACTGACCCTCCGACCCTCACCCTGTATAAACACTCACTGACACTCCGACCCTCACCCTGTATAAACACTCA
Organism: Heterodontus francisci; assembly: GCF_036365525.1. Lineage (NCBI taxonomy): Eukaryota > Metazoa > Chordata > Chondrichthyes > Heterodontiformes > Heterodontidae > Heterodontus > Heterodontus francisci. The sequence goes on from NC_090413.1 coordinate 7,082,715, forward strand.
CTGACCCTCCGACCCTCACACTGTATAAACACTCACTGACTCTCCGACCCTCACCCTGTATAAACACTCACTGACACTCCGACCCTCACACTGTATAAACACTCACTGACCCTCCGACCTTCACCCTGTATAAACTCTCACTGACCCTCCGACCCTCACCCTGTATAAACACTCACTGACCCTCCGACCCTCACCCTGTATAAACTCTCACTGACCCTCCGACCCTCACCCTGTATAAACACTCACTGACCCTCCCCCCCTCACCCTGTATAAACACTCACTGACCCTCCGACCCTCACCCTGTATAAACACTCAATGACCCTCCGACCTTCACCCTGTATAAACTCTCACTGACCCTCCGACCCTCACACTGTATAAACACTCACTGACCTTCCGACCCTCACCCTGTATAAACACTCACTGACCCTCCGACCTTCACCCTGTATAAACACTCACTGACCCTCCGACCCTCACTCTGTATAAACACTCACTGACCCTCCGACCTTCACCCTGTATAAACTCTCGCTGACCCTCCGACCCTCACCCTGTATAAACACTCACTGACCTTCCGACCCTCACCCTGTATAAACACTCACTGACCCTCCGACCTTCACCCTGTATAAACACTCACTGACCCTCCGACCCTCACCCTGTATAAACACTCACTGACCCTCCGACCTTCACTCTGTATAAACACTCACTGACCCTCCGACCTCACCCTGTATAAACATTCACTGACCCTCCGACCCTCACCCTGTATAAACACTCACTGACCCTCCGACCCTCACCCTGTATAAACACTCACTGACCCTCCGACCTTCACCCTGTATAAACACTCACTGACCCTCCGACCCTCACCCTGTATAAACACTCACTGACCCTCCGACCCTCACCCTGTATAAACACTCACTGACCCTCCGAATTTCACCCTGTATAAACACTCACTGACCCTCCGACCCTCACCCTGTATAAACACTCACTGACCTTCCGACCCTCACCCTGTATAAACACTCACTGACCCTCCGATCTTCACCCTGTATAAACACTCACTGACCCTCCGACCCTCACCCTGTATAAACACTCACTGACCCTCCGACCTTCACCCTGTATAAACACTCACTGACCCTCCGACCTTCACCCTGTATAAACACTCACTGACCCTCCGACCTTCACCCTGTATAAACACTCACTGACCCTCCGACCCTCACCCTGTATAAACATTCACTGACCCTCCGACCCTCACCCTGTATAAACACTCACTGACCCTCCGACCCTCACCCTGTATAAACACTCACTGACCCTCCGAACTTCACCCTGTATAAACACTCACTGACCCTCCGACCTTCACCCTGTATAAACACTCACTGACCCTCCGACCTTCACCCTGTATAAACACTCACTGACCCTCCGACCCTCACCCTGTATAAACATTCACTGACCCTCCGACCCTCACCCTGTATAAACACTCACTGACCCTCCGACCCTCACCCTGTATAAACACTCACTGACCCTCCGACCTTCACCCTGTATAAACACTCACTGACCCTCCGACCTTCACCCTGTATAAACACTCACTGACCCTGCCCCCCTCACCCTGTATAAACACTCACTGACCCTCCGACCCTCACCCTGTATAAACACTCACTGACCCTCCGACCCTCACCCTGTATAAACACTCACTGACCCTCCGACCCTCACACTGTATAAACACTCACTGACCCTCCGACCCTCACACTGTATAAACACTCACTGACCCTCCGACCTTCACCCTGTATAAACTCTCACTGACCCTCCGACCCTCACCCTGTATAAACACTCACTGACCCTCCGACCCTCACCCTGTATAAACACTCACTGACCCTCCGACCCTCACCCTGTATAAACACTCACTGACCCTCCGACCCTCACCCTGTATAAACACTCACTGACCCTCCGACCTTCACCCTGTATAAACTCTCACTGACCCTCCGACCCTCACACTGTATAAACACTCACTGACCCTCCCCCCCTCACCCTGTATAAACACTCACTGACCCTCCGACCCTCACCCTGTATAAACACTCAATGACCCTCCGACCTTCACACTGTATAAACTCTCACTGACCCTCCGACCCTCACACTGTATAAACACTCACTGACCTACTGACCCTCACCCTGTATAAACACTCACTGACCCTCCGACCTTCACCCTGTATAAACACTCACTGACCCTCCGACCTTCACCCTGTATAAACACTCACTGACCCTCCGACCCTCACCCTGTATAAACACTCACTGACCCTCCGACCTTCACTCAGTATAAACACTCACTGACTCTCCGACCGTCACCCTGTATAAACACTCACTGACCCTCCGACCCTCACTCTGTATAAACACTCACTGACCCTCCCCCCCTCACCCTGTATAAACACTCACTGACCATCCGACCCTCACCCTGTATAAACACTCACTGACCCTCCGACCTTCACCCTGTATAAACACTCACTGACCCTCCGACCCTCACCCTGTATAAACACTCATTGACCCTCTGACCCTCACCCTGTATAAACACTCACTGACCCTCCCCCCCTCACCCTGTATAAACACTCACTGACCATCCGACCCTCACCCTGTATAAACACTCACTGACCCTCCGACCTTCACCCTGTATAAACACTCACTGACCCTCCGACCCTCACCCTGTATAAACACTCACTGACCCTCCGACCCTCACCCTGTATAAACACTCACTGACCCTCCGACCTTCACTCAGTATAAACACTCACTGACTCTCCGACCCTCACCCTGTATAAACACTCACTGACCCTCCGACCCTCACTCTGTATAAACACTCACTGACCCTCCCCCCTCACCCTGTATAAACACTCACTGACCATCCGACCCTCACCCTGTATAAACACTCACTGACCCTCCGACCTTCACCCTGTATAAACACTCACTGACCCTCCGACCCTCACCCTGTATAAACACTCATTGACCCTCTGACCCTCACCCTGTATAAACACTCACTGACCCTCCGACCTTCACCCTGTATAAACACTCACTGACCCTCCGACCTTCACCCTGTATAAACTCTCACTGACCCTCCGACCCTCACCCTGTATAAACACTCACTGACCCTCCCCCCCTCACCCTGTTAAACACTCACTGACCCTCCGACCCTCACCCTGTATAAACACTCACTGACCCTCCGACCTTCACCCTGTATAAACTCTCACTGACCCTCCGACCCTCACCCTGTATAAACACTCACTGACCTTCCGACCCTCACCCTGTATAAACACTCACTGACCCTCCGACCTTCACCCTGTATAAACACTCACTGACCCTCCGACCCTCACTCTGTATAAACACTCACTGACCCTCCCCCCCTCACCCTGTATAAACACTCACTGACCCTCCGACCCTCACCCTGTATAAACACTCACTGACACTCCGACCCTCACCCTGTATTAACTCTCACTGACCCTCCGACCCTCACCCTGTATAAACACTCACTGACCTTCCGACCCTCACCCTGTATAAACACTCACTGACCCTCCGACCCTCACCCTGTATAAACACTCACTGACCCTGCCCCACTCACCCTGTATAAACACTCACTGACCCTCCGACCCTCACCCTGTATAAACACTCACTTACCTTCCGACCCTCACCCTGTATAAACACTCACTGACCCTTCGACCCTCACCCTGTATAAACACTCACTGACCCTCCGACCCTCACACTGTATAAACACTCACTGACTCTCCGACCCTCACCCTGTATGAACACTCACTGACCCTCCGACCCTCACACTGTATAAACACTCACTGACCCTCCGACCTTCACCCTGTATAAACTCTCACTGACCCTCCGACCCTCACCCTGTATAAACACTCACTGACCCTCCGACCCTCACCCTGTATAAACACTCACTGACCCTCCGACCCTCACCCTGTATAAACACTCACTGACCCTCCGACCCTCACCCTGTATAAACACTCACTGACCCTCCGACCTTCACCCTGTATAAACTCTCACTGACCCTCCGACCCTCACCCTGTATAAACACTCACTGACCCTCCGAACTTCACCCTGTATAAACTCTCACTGACCCTCCGACCATCACCCTGTATAAACACTCACTGACCCTCCCCCCTCACCCTGTATAAACACTCACTGACCCTCCGACCCTCACCCTGTATAAACACTCACTGACCTTCCGACCCTCACCCTGTATAAACACTCACTGACCCTCCGACCTTCACCCTGTATAAACACTCACTGACCCTCCGACCCTCACCCTGTATAAACACTCACTGACCCTCCGACCTTCACTCTGTATAAACACTCACTGACCCTCCGACCTCACCCTGTATAGACATTCACTGACCCTCCGACCCTCACCCTGTATAAACACTCACTGACCCTCCGACCCCACCCTGTATAAACACTCACTGACCCTCCGAATTTCACCCTGTATAAACACTCACTGACCCTCCGACCCTCACCCTGTATAAACACTCACTGACCTTCCGACCCTCACCCTGTATAAACACTCACTGACCCTCCGATCTTCACCCTGTATAAACACTCACTGACCCTCCGACCCTCACCCTGTATAAACACTCACTGACCCTCCGACCTTCACCCTGTATAAACACTCACTGACACTCCGACCCTCACCCTGTATAAACACTCACTGACCTTCCGACCCTCACCCTGTATAAACACTCACTGACCCTCCGACCTTCAGCCTGTATAAACACTCACTGACCCTCCGACCTTCACCCTGTATAAACACTCACTGACCCTCCGACCTTCACCCTGTATAAACACTCACTGACCCTCCGACCCTCACCCTGTATAAACACTCACTGACCCTCCGACCTTCACCCTGTATAAACACTCACTGACACTCCGACCCTGCCCCTTTATAAACACTCACTGACCTTCCGACCCTCACCCTGTATAAACACTCACTGACCCTCCGACCTTCACCCTGTATAAACACTCACTGACCCTCCGACCTTCACCCTGTATAAACACTCACTGACACTCCGACCCTCACCCTGTATAAACACTCACTGACCTTCCGACCCTCACCCTGTATAAACACTCACTGACCCTCCGACCTTCACCCTGTATAAACACTCACTGACCTTCCGACCTTCACCCTGTATAAACACTCACTGACCCTCCGACCTTCACCCTGTATAAACACTCACTGACCCTCCGACCTTCACCCTGTATAAACACTCACTGACCCTCCGACCCTCACCCTGTATAAACATTCACTGACCCTCCGACCCTCACCCTGTATAAACACTCACTGACCCTCCGACCCTCACCCTGTATAAACATTCACTGACCCTCCGAACCTCACCCTGTATAAACACTCACTGACCCTCCGACCTTCACCCTGTATAAACACTCACTGACCCTCCGACCTTCACCCTGTATAAACTCTCACTGACCTTCCGACCCTCACCCTGTATAAACACTCACTGACCCTCCGACCTTCACCCTGTATAAACACTCACTGACCCTCCGACCCTCACTCTGTATAAACACTCACTGACCCTCCCCCCTCACCCTGTATAAACACTCACTGACCCTCCGACCCTCACCCTGTATAAACACTCACTGACCCTCCGACCCTCACCCTGTATAAACTCTCACTGACCCTCCGACCCTCACCCTGTATAAACACTCACTGAACTTCCGACCCTCACCCTGTATAAACACTCACTGACCCTCCGACCCTCACCCTGTATAAACACTCACTGACCCTGCCCCCCTCACCCTGTATAAACACTCACTGACCCTCCGACCCTCACCCTGTATAAACACTCACTGACCCTCCGACCCTCACCCTGTATAAACACTCACTGACCCTCCGACCCTCACACTGTATAAACACTCACTGACTCTCCGACCCTCACCCTGTATAAACACTCACTGACCCTCCGACCCTCACACTGTATAAACACTCACTGACCCTCCGACCTTCACCCTGTATAAACTCTCACTGACCCTCCGACCCTCACCCTGTATAAACACTCACTGACCCTCCGACCCTCACCCTGTATAAACACTCACTGACCCTCCGACCTTCACCCTGTATAAACACTCACTGACCCTCCGACCTTCACCCTGTATAAACTCTCACTGACCCTCCGACCCTCACACTGTATAAACACTCACTGACCCTCCCCCCCTCACCCTGTATAAACACTCACTGACCCTCCGACCCTCACCCTGTATAAACACTCAATGACCCTCCGACCTTCACCCTGTATAAACTCTCACTGACCCTCCGACCCTCACACTGTATAAACACTCACTGACCTTCCGACCCTCACCCTGTATAAACACTCACTGACCCTCCGACCTTCACCCTGTATAAACACTAACTGACCCTCCGACCCTCACTCTGTATAAACACTCACTGACCCTCCGCCCCTCACCCTGTATAAACACTCACTGACCCTCCGACCCTCACCCTGTATAAACACTCACTGACCCTCCGACCTTCACCCTGTATAAACACTCACTGACCCTCCGAACCTCACCCTGTATAAACACTCATTGACCCTCTGACCCTCACCCTGTATAAACACTCACTGACCCTCCGACCTTCACCCTGTATAAACACTCACTGACCCTCCGACCCTCACCCTGTATAAACTCTCACTGACCCTCCGACCCTCACCCTGTATAAACACTCACTGACCCTCCCCCCCTCACCCTGTTAAACACTCACTGACCCTCCGACCCTCACCCTGTATAAACACTCACTGACCCTCCGACCTTCACCCTGTATAAACTCTCACTGACCCTCCGACCCTCACCCTGTATAAACACTCACTGACCTTCCGACCCTCACCCTGTATAAACACTCACTGACCCTCCGACCTTCACCCTGTATAAACACTCACTGACCCTCCGACCCTCACTCTGTATAAACACTCACTGACCCTCCCCCCTCACCCTGTATAAACACTCACTGACCCTCCGACCCTCACCCTGTATAAACACTCACTGACCCTCCGACCCTCACCCTGTATAAACTCTCACTGACCCTCCGACCCTCACCCTGTATAAACACTCACTGACCTTCCGACCCTCAGCCTGTATAAACACTCACTGACCCTCCGACCCTCACCCTGTATAAACACTCACTGACCCTGCCCCCCTCACCCTGTATAAACACTCACTGACCCTCCGACCCTCACCCTGTATAAACACTCACTTACCTTCCGACCCTCACCCTGTATAAACACTCACTGACCCTCCGACCCTCACCCTGTATAAACACTCACTGACCCTCCGACCCTCACACTGTATAAACACTCACTGACTCTCCGACCCTCACCCTGTATAAACACTCACTGACCCTCCGACCCTCACACTGAAAAACACTCACTGACCCTCCGACCTTCACCCTGTATAAACACTCACTGACCCTGCGACCTTCACCCTGTATAAACACTCACTGACCCTCCGACCCTCACCCTGTATAAACACTCACTGACCCTCCGACCCTCACCCTGTATAAACACTCACTGACCCTCCGACCCTCACACTGTATAAACACTCACTGACTCTCCGACCCTCACCCTGTATAAACACTCACTGACCCTCCGACCCTCACACTGTATAAACACTCACTGACCCTCCGACCTTCACCCTGTATAAACACTCACTGACCCTGCGACCCTCACCCTGTATAAACTCTCACTGACCCTCCGACCCTCACCCTGTATAAACACTCACTGACCCTCCGACCCTCACCCTGTATAAACACTCACTGACCCTCTGACCCTCACCCTGTATAAACACTCACTGACCCTCCGACCCTCACCCTGTATAAACACTCACTGACCCTCCGACCCTCACCCTGTATAAACACTCACTTACCTTCCGACCCTCACCCTGTATAAACACTCACTGACCCTCCGACCCTCACCCTGTATAAACACTCACTGACCCTCCCCCCCTCACCCTGTATAAACACTCACTGACCCTCCGACCCTCACCCTGTATAAACACTCACTGACCCTCCCCCCCTCACCCTGTATAAACACTCACTGACCCTCCGAACCTCACCCTGTATAAACACTCAATGACCCTCCCCCCCTCACCCTGTATAAACACTCACTGACCCTCCGACCCTCACCCTGTATAAACACTCAATGACCCTCCGACCTTCACCCTGTATAAACTCTCACTGACCCTCCGACCCTCACACTGTATAAACACTCACTGACCTTCTGACCCTCACCCTGTATAAACACTCACTGACCCTCCGACCTTCACCCTGTATAAACACTCACTGACCCTCCGACCCTCACTCTGTATAAACACTCACTGACCCTCCGACCTTCACCCTGTATAAACTCTCGCTGACCCTCCGACCCTCACCCTGTATAAACACTCACTGACCTTCCGACCCTCACCCTGTATAAACACTCACTGACCCTCCGACCTTCACCCTGTATAAACACTCACTGACCCTCCGACCCTCACCCTGTATAAACACTCACTGACCCTCCGACCTTCACTCTGTATAAACACTCACTGACCCTCCGACCTCACCCTGTATAAACATTCACTGACCCTCCGACCCTCACCCTGTATAAACACTCACTGACCCTCCGACCCTCACCCTGTATAAACACTCACTGACCCTCCGAATTTCACCCTGTATAAACACTCACTGACCCTCCGACCCTCACCCTGTATAAACACTCACTGACCTTCCGACCCTCACCCTGTATAAACACTCACTGACCCTCCGATCTTCACCCTGTATAAACACTCACTGACCCTCCGACCCTCACCCTGTATAAACACTCACTGACCCTCCGACCCTCACCCTGTATAAACACTCACTGACCCTCCGACCCTCACCCTGTATAAACATTCACTGACCCTCCGAACCTCACCCTGTATAAACACTCACTGACCCTCCGACCTTCACCCTGTATAAACACTCACTGACCCTCCGACCTTCAACCTGGATAAACACTCACTGAAACTCCGACCCTCACCCTGTATAAACATTCACTGACCCTCCGACCCTCACCCTGTATAAACACTCACTGACCCTCCGACCCTCACCCTGTATAAACACTCACTGACCCTCCGACCTTCACCCTGTATAAACACTCACTGACCCTCCGACCTTCACCCTGTATAAACATTCACTAACGCTCCGACCCTCACCCTGTATAAACACTCACTGACCCTCCGACCTTCACACTGTATAAACTCTCACTGACCCTCCGACCCTCACCCTGTATAAACTCTCACTGACCCTCCGACCTTCACCCTGTATAAACACTCACTGACCCTCCGACCTTCACACTGGATAAACACACACTGACCTTCCGACCCTCACCCTGTATAAACACTCACTGACCCTCCGACCCTCACCCTGTATAAACACTCACTGACACTCCGACCTTCACCCTGTATAAACACTCACTGACCCTCCGACCTTCACCCTTTATAAACACTCACTGACCTTCTGACCCTCACCCTGTATAATCACTCACTGACCTTCTGACCCTCACCCTGTATAAACACTCACTGACCCTCCGACCCTCACCCTGTATAAACACTCACTGACCCTCCGACCTTCACCCTGTATAAACACTCACTGACCCTCCGACCCTTCACCCAGTATAAACACTCACTGACCCTCCGACCTTCACCCTGTATCAACTCTCACTGACCTTCAGACCCTCACCCTGTATAAACACTCACTGACCCTCCGACCCACACCCTGTATAAACACTCACTGACCCTCCGACCCTCACCCTGTATAAACACTCACTGACCCTCCGACCCTCACCCTATATAAACACTCACTGACCCTTCGACCTTCACCCTGTATAAACACTCACTGACCCTCCGACCTTCACCCTGTATAAACACTCACTGACCCTCCGACCCTCACCCTGTATAAACACTCACTGACCCTCCGACCCTCACCCTGTATAAACACTCACTGACCTTCCGACCTTCACCCTGTATAAACACTCACTGACCCTCCGACCCTCACCCTGTATAAACACTCACTGACCCTCGGACCCTCACACTGTATAAACACTCACTGACCCTCCGACCTTCACCCTGCATAAACACTCACTGACCCTCCGACCCTCACCCTGTATAAACACTCACTGACCCTCCGACCCTCACCCTGTATAAACACTCACTGACCCTCCGACCTTCACCCTGTATAAACACTCACTGACCCTCCGACCCTCACCCTGTATAAACACTCACTGACCTTCCGACCCTCACCCTGTATAAACACTCACTGACCCTCCGACCCTCACCCTGTATAAACACTCACGGACCCTCCGACCCTCACCCTGTATAAACACTCACTGACCTTCCGACCTTCACCCTGTATAAACACTCACTGACCTTCCGACCTTCACCCTGTATAAACACTCACTGACCCTCCGAACTTCACCCTGTATAAACACTCACTGACCCTCCGACCCTCACCCTGCATAAACACTCACTGACCCTCCGACCCTCACCCTGTATAAACACTCACTGACCCTCCGACCCTCACCCTGTATAAACACTCACTGAACCTCCGACCTTCACCCTGTATAAACACTCACTGACCCTCCGACCCTCACCCTGTATAAACACTCAATGACCTTCCGACCCTCACCCTGTATAAACACTCACTGACCCTCCGACCCTCACCCTGTATAAACACTCACGGACCCTCCGACCCTCACCCTGTATAAACACTCACTGACCTTCCGACCTTCACCCTGTATAAACACTCACTGACCCTCCGACCCTCACCCTGTATAAACACTCACTGACCCTCCGACCTTCACCCTGTATAAACACTCACTGACCCTCCGACCCACACCCTGTATAAACACTCACTGACCCTCCGACCCTCACCCTGTATAAACACTCACCGACCCTCCGACCCTCACCCTGTATAAACACTCACTGACCTTCCGACCTTCACCCTGTATAAACACTCACTGACCCTCCGACCCTCACCCTGTATAAACACTCACTGACCCTCGGACCCTCACACTGTATAAACACTCACTGACCCTCCGACCCTCACCCTTTATAAACACTCACTGACCCTCCGACCCTCACCCTGTATAAACACTCACTGACCCTCCGACCTTCACCCTGTATAAACACTCACCGACCCTCCGACCCTCACCCTGTATAAACACTCACTGACCTTCCGACCCTCACCCTGTATAAACACTCACTGACCCTCCGACCCTCACCCTGTATAAACACTCACTGACCCTCCGACCTTCACCCTGTATAAACACTCACTGACCCTCCGACCATCACACTGTATAAACACTCACTGACCCTCCGACCCTCACCCTGTATAAACACTCACTGACCTTCCGACCCTCACCCTGTATAAACACTCACTTACCCTCCGACCTTCACCCTGTATAAACACTCACTGACCCTCCGACCTTCACCCTGTATAAACACTCACTGACCCTCCGACCCTCACCTGCATAAACACTCACTTACCCTCCGACCCGCACCCTGTATAAACACTCACTGACCCTCCGACCCTCACACTGTATAAACACTCACTGACCCTCCGACCCTCACCCTGTATAAACACTCACTTACCTTCCGACCCTCTCCCTGTATAAACACTCACTGACCCTCCGACCCTCACCCTGTATAAACACTCACTGACCCTCCGACCCTCACACTGTATAAACACTCACTGACTCTCCGACCCTCACCCTGTATAAACACTCACTGACCCTCACACTGTATAAACACTCACTGACCCTCCGACCTTCACCCTGTATCAACTCTCACTGACCCTCCGACCTTCACCCTGTATAAACACTCACTGACCCTCCGACCTTCACCCTGTATAAACTCTCACTGACCCTCCGACCCTCACCCTGTATAAACACTCACTGACCCTCCCCCCCTCACCCTGTATAAACACTCACTGACCCTCCGACCCTCACCCTGTATAAACACTCACTGACCCTCCGACCTTCACCCTGTATAAACTCTCACTGACCCTCCGACCCTCACCCTGTATAAACACTCACTGACCTTCCGACCCTCACCCTGTATAAACACTCACTGACCCTCCGACCTTCACCCTGTATAAACACTCACTGACCCTCCGACCCTCACTCTGTATAAACACTCACTGACCCTCCGACCCTCACCATGTATAAACACACACTGACCCTCCGACCCTCACCCTGTATAAACACTCACTGACCCTCCGACCCTCACCCTGTATAAACACTCACTGACCCTCCGACCTTCACCCTGTATAAACACTCACTGACCCTCCGACCCTCACACTGTATAAACACTCACTGACCCTCCGACCCTCACCCTGTATAAACACTCACTGACCTTCCGACCCTCACCCTGTATAAACACTCACTTACCCTCCGACCTTCACCCTGTATAAACACTCACTGACCCTCCGACCTTCACCCTGTATAAACACTCACTGACCCTCCGACCCTCACCTGCATAAACACTCACTTACCCTCCGACCCGCACCCTGTATAAACACTCACTGACCCTCCGACCCTCACACTGTATAAACACTCACTGACCCTCCGACCCTCACCCTGTATAAACACTCACTTACCTTCCGACCCTCTCCCTGTATAAACACTCACTGACCCTCCGACCCTCACCCTGTATAAACACTCACTGACCCTCCGACCCTCACACTGTATAAACACTCACTGACTCTCCGACCCTCACCCTGTATAAACACTCACTGACCCTCACACTGTATAAACACTCACTGACCCTCCGACCTTCACCCTGTATCAACTCTCACTGACCCTCCGACCCTCACCCTGTATAAACACTCACTGACCCTCCGACCCTCACCCTGTATAAACACTCACTGACCCTCCGACCCTCACCCTGTATAAACACACACTGACCCTCCGACCCTCACCCTGTATAAACACTCACTGACCCTCCGACCTTCACCCTGTATAAACACTCACTGACCCTCCGACCTTCACCCTGTATAAACTCTCACTGACCCTCCGACCCTCACCCTGTATAAACACTCACTGACCCTCCCCCCCTCACCCTGTATAAACACTCACTGACCCTCCGACCCTCACCCTGTATAAACACTCACTGACCCTCCGACCTTCACCCTGTATAAACTCTCACTGACCCTCCGACCCTCACCCTGTATAAACACTCACTGACCTTCCGACCCTCACCCTGTATAAACACTCACTGACCCTCCGACCTTCACCCTGTATAAACACTCACTGACCCTCCGACCCTCACTCTGTATAAACACTCACTGACCCTCCGACCCTCACCATGTATAAACACTCACTGACCCTCCGACCCTCACCCTGTATAAACACTCACTGACCCTCCGACCCTCACCCTGTATAAACTCTCACTGACCCTCCGAGCTCACCCTGTATAAACTCTCACTGACCTTCCGACCCTCACCCTGTATAAACACTCACTGACCCTCCGACCCTCACCCTGTATAAACACTCACTGACCCTCCCCCCTCACCCTGTATAAACACTCACTGACCCTCCGACCCTCACCCTGTATAAACACTCACTTACCTTCCGACCCTCACCCTGTATAAACACTCACTGACCCTCCGACCCTCACCCTGTATAAACACTCACTGACCCTCCGACCCTCACACTGTATAAACACTCACTGACCCTCCGACCCTCACCCTGTATAAACATTCACTGACCCTCCGACCCTCACCCTGTATAAACACTCACTGACCCTCCGACCTTCACCCTGTATAAACACTCACTGACCCTCCGACCTTCACCCTGTATAAACTCTCACTGACCTTCCGACCCTCACCCTGTATAAACACTCACTGACCCTCCGACCCTCACCCTGTATAAACACTCACTGACCCTCCGACCTTCACCCTGTATAAACACTCACTGACCCTCCGACCCTCACCCTGCATAAACACTCACTGACCCTCCGACCCTCACACTGTATAAACACTCACTGACCCTCCGACCCTCACCCTGTATAAACACTCACTGACCTTCCGACCCTCACCCTGTATAAACACTCACTTACCCTCCGACCTTCACCCTGTATAAACACTCACTGACCCTCCGACCTTCACCCTGTATAAACACTCACTGACCCTCCGACCCTCACCTGTATGAACACTCACTTACCCTCCGACCCTCACCCTGTATAAACACTCACTGACCCTCCGACCCTCACTCTGTATAAACACTCACTGACCCTCCGACCCTCACACTGTATAAACACTCACTTACCTTCCGACCCTCTCCCTGTATAAACACTCACTGACCCTCCGACCCTCACCCTGTATAAACACTCACTGACCCTCCGACCCTCACACTGTATAAACACTCACTGACTCTCCGACCCTCACCCTGTATAAACACTCACTGACCCTCACACTGTATAAACACTCACTGACCCTCCGACCTTCACCCTGTATAAACTCTCACTGACCCTCCGACCCTCACCCTGTATAAACACTCACTGACCCTCCGACCCTCACCCTGTATAAACACTCACTGACCCTCCGACCCTCACCTTGTATAAACACTCACTGACCCTCCGACCCTCACCCTGTATAAACACTCACTGACCCTCCGACCTTCACCCTGTATTAACACTCACTGACCCTCCGACCTTCACCCTGTATAAACTCTCACTGACCCTCCGACCCTCACCCTGTATAAACACTCACTGCCCCTCCGACCCTCACCCTGTATAAACACTCACTGACCCTCCAACCTTCACCCTGTATAAACACTCACTGACCCTCCGACCCTCACCCTGTATAAACACTCACTGACCCTCCGACCTTCACCCTGTATAAACACTCACTGACCCTCCGACCTTCACCCTGTATAAACTCTCACTGACCCTCCAACCCTCACCCTGTATAAACACTCACTGACCCTCCGACCTTCACCCATAATAAACACTCACTGACCCTCCGACCCTCACCCTGTATAAACACTCACTGACCTTCTGACCCTCACCCTGTATAAACACTCACTGACCCTCCGACCTTCACCCTGTATAAACACTCACTGACCCTCCGACCTTCACCCTGTATAAACTCTCACTGACCTTCCGACCCTCACCCTGTATAAACACTCACTGACCTTCCGACCCTCACCTTGTATAAACACTCACTGACCCTCCGACCCTCACCCTGTATAAACACTCACTGACCCTCCGAACCTCACCCTGTATAAACACTCACTGACCCTCCGACCCTCACCCTGTATAAACACTCACTGACCCTCCGACATTCACCCTGTATAAACACTCACTGACCCTCCGACCTTCACCCTTTATAAACACTCACTGACCCTCCGACCCTCACCCTGTATAAACACTCACTGACCCTCCGACCTTCACCCTGTATAAACACTCACTGACCCTCCAAACCTGACCCTGTAAAAACACTCACTGACCCTTCAACCCTGACCCTGTGTAAACACTCACTAACCTCTGACCCTGTATAAACAATAACTGACCCTGTAGAAACAGCCACTGACCCTCCAGCCCTGATCGTGTATAAACACTCACTGACCCTCTAATCATGACCTTTTATAAACACTCACCAAACCTCCGACCCTCACTGACCTCTGACCCTGTATAAGCACTCACTAACCCTTCAACCCTGACCCTGTATAAACACTTGCTGACCTCTGACCCTGGATAAACTCCCACTGACCCTCTGACCCTGTATAAACACTCACTGACCCTCAACCCTGATCCTGTAGAAATACTCACTGATCCTCTAGAAAGACTCACTGACCTTCGACCCTGACCCTGTATAGACACTCATGACTGTGTTTTGATATCAGGAAGTAATTTTAAATTATCTGTCGAGAGCATTGAGCATTAAGCCAAGTTTCTACTTTCAGATTTATTTCTAGATAAAATCACAGTGCCTGACACCAGCGTGACATTTGAAGTCCACTCGTCAAATGCCCCGTTTCCGAGCTAGTTATCAGCTTCTTGACCCTTTATCGGAATTGCCGAGATTATTCTTTGTGTCGTTGATTGTGGCCGAGTTGCTCACAGAAGACTGAAAATCACAACAAGGTGTGTGGATTACATTTCACATTGAAGTGCAAATTCATCGATCTCATCATAGGTGATCATCTTCACTCTTTATCCAGGGGTCCCCATTAAAGAGAGTCAATAGAGTAACTTCTCCTGTCCTGGGTCACTCTGTTACATCTTCGTTTTGCCCTATTGATAATTTTTTTGCTTGATTAGTTTAATCACCATTAACATTGAGAATTTAGCAAATCCACTCACAGAGCTGGGTTACTAATCTCAGCCATATCATTCAAATATTTATCTGTACTCACCTTCTGCTCATCCCAATTACCAGTCCAATTTAATAATTGAAGCTGTCTTTCTGACACAGTTCTTGTCTAACAGTGACAACGGCCTTTATAAACCAATAATCAGGACAGCCAAGAAGGTGCAACCCGACCTCTGACCTATTGCCTTAACTGACACCATTCACGTTCCCCTGCAGTGACACACAGCCCCCCGCCCCACACACTGACCTCAACGGGACTGCATGCAGAACAGAAAATCAATCGCAAATTGAAACATGACAAAGTTCACACTGTGTGCTATTTTCTTTACACTTGTTCTGTTTCTTTTTATACGTCACTAATACCTTCCAGTTTGGCGAAAAGGATTAAACCCCAAATGTTAACTTGTCCATTTTCTCCACACAGGCACGGTCTTGCCAAGAACTTCTGGTTTTATGCTTTTAAGTTTGATATGGTGTTTCTATAAGTTGAAGCCACAGCCTATGAAGAGTTAGAGAGTGGCAGGGGGGTGGTGGTGGGAGTAGGGTGAGAGAGAATGAGGGAGTGTGTAAATGCAATCAATAACAAAGCAGGAAGTTATAGAGTTGGTGCTGAGACAGTAGGAGATAATCAACAGTGTGGCAGTGTGTGTGTTTGTGAATGTGTCCACACGTGTGAGTGAGTCAATGAAGATTGAAGGGAGATTTGATAAAAGTGCACAAGAATATTACAGGTTTAGATAACACAAAGAAAAGCCGTTCCCATTCGCTGATGCTACAAGGACTAGGGGAGACAGATTTCAGGTTTTGGGCAAGAGATACAGGGGAGATGTGAGGAACAACTTTTTATCCAGCGAGTGGAGGAACTCGCTGCTTATGAGGGTGGTGCAAGTGGAGAAAATGAATGATTTCAAAAGAAAATGGGATCGGAACTTGAGGGAAATAAATCTGCAGGGAATGGAACTAACTGGATTGCTCTACAGAAACCCAGCATGGACTCACGGGGCTGAATGTCCTCCTTTCTATATCGTAATGAGTCTCTATGACTATGAACATGTGAGAGTGTGCGCGTGGGAGAGTGTGCGCGTGGGCACACTTTAAGCTGATGTAGGTGGATTTCCCCCTACTCGCCTCCTGAACGGGCTGTCTAGGGTCAAACACACAGCATAGGCTTTCTGACCTTGTACTAATGGTGCACATTAATCCAGACTGCACAGTGAGTACTGTTTGCTGCACAAGTACACCAACTCCTAGAATTATGCCTCTAAAGTAACATCTCTGTTAGTGCTGGTTCTTGTCACCAGTTCATTTATAAGACTAGTGAAGTTTTATTCCAGTATAAATCCACTTGAGTGAACTTTCGGGGATATAAAACCCTCCAAGTGTAACAGCACTCAGGGTCTAACCTTGATTTGCTGGAAGCAACATTGGCTGCAAGGAGAGATATCTGATCCAACAATAGAGAGAGACTCTACTCTATCACTTTATACAGGTACCTTCCCAATGAGAGACACTCGACGTACAACTCTGGAGAGGCAAATTAAACAATAGAAATAAAGTCTTGTTCCGTGAGGTTATCTTTGACCTCAGTGGGGAGACGATCAAACAGAAGATCTTCAACAATGAGATTGTTTTTCTTAAGTAACACACAACAGCCGATCTCAGGTGGAATCCTCTCCAAGTGATTTCCTTTCAGCTCCAGATATGCAAGTTGTGTCAACTGCCCAATTTCAGGTGGTATGCAAGTGATGCAGTTTTGCCCCAGATGTAAAGTCTTCAATTTGAGGCACTGGAAGAGCTGGACAGACAGGGTCTCCACTTTGTTCTTGGTGATGGAGAAGTGCTGCAGGTTCTGGAGTAGGTGAATATCTGGTGAGACAGCAATGAGCAGGTTGTGGCTGAGATCCAGGTGCCTTAGTTTTCTCAGGGTGAAGAGAGCACTGGGTAAGGACTCCAGTTTGTTGTTAGATAGGAAAAGCTGCTCGAGGTTTTTGATGAGACTGATGGTGGTTGGGATTGAAACAATGGAGTTGTGCCAAAGTTTGAGACAGGATAGCCTCTTAAGGTGCTGGAAGCTGATGATCTCCTCGATGGTTTGAATGTTATTGGATTTCAAGTCCAGCTTCTGAAGGCTGGCAAGGCTGAATATTGCATGTGGGATCCTCTCCAGCTCACAGTTCTGCAGCTCAAGCTCAGACAGGTTGGCCAGCTTCTTTAAGTTGTTAAGAACCAGTAACTTTGTTCCATCGTTCTGAATGACCAACTTAGACAAGTGAGTAGCAAGCTCCATAACATTTGAAGGGATTTTGGAGAGATTGCTCTTTATGATGAGAATTTTGAGATGCCTCAGTTCCTTTAAGGACTCCAGTCCAATGGCCTTGTTGGTTTCAGAGTTCAGGTTGCCAGAAAGATGCAGCTCCACCAGGTTTTTCAGCGAGTACACCCACAGTGGGATCTCACCAATATCAGTGAACTTGATGTGCAAGATATGAAGATGGTCTCTGAGGAAGTTGAAGGCAATTTGATCAACTTTTGCAGGGCAGTGGTAAAGGTAGAGTTCTCTCAGAGACACCATCTGGGAGATCTTAGCTGGCAGCCTGACATCAGGAATGAGTTCCAGCTTCAGCACCTCCAGGTCACTCATGTCGAAGACGGCTTTCGGAATCCCAGACAACATGAAGAGCTGCAGCTCCAGCTTGCCCTGGATGTTTTTGGACACATGCTGCCGAAGCTTCTCATAAGTCCATTCATGGTTGAGATTCATCTCCAGCAGTTTGCTTTCACAGCCTTCTGACAGGAAGATAGCGAATCTCTTAGAGTAGAGCTGATCATACTGATCGACCATGTGCAGCAGGAAGGCAAAGTCATTCTTCACATCGGGAATGTCACTGAAGTTACTCTCCTCGCGCACCTTCTCAAAGGAGTATTCTTTCAAAGAGCCTCGGAACAGCCAGAACAGGGTGTAGAAACACACCAGTCCGTAGAGGGCTATCAGAATGATGTAGCTGATAAGCAGCTTCCTCAGCATGTAGGCCATACTGTGAGTACAGAAGAACACAGAGTAGCCAGTGACATTCTTAATCTTGGGCGTGCAGATGTGTTCAAACGTGATTGAGTTGACAAACGTGAAGGTGTAGCAAAGAATGATCAGGAATTTTAAAGCTTTCACCACCGTCTGACCAACATAGAACTTGTAGATCAGGTCCCCGTCCTCTGTATGGGCCCGAAACTTGCGCACCTTTTCGAAGAGCGCCTTGGCCTGCTCGCCGTCCTGTTTATCCAGGATGTTCATCGAAGGCGAGCCGGTGACGGGAGGTTCGAAGGTCACTTCAGGGCAGGAGGTCAGCGAGGAGCTGGTGTCAGAGTTCTCACTGGGCTCCAGTGTCACCGACTTGAACATTTTAGTCCGGTTTTGGCTGTTTTCGGAGTCTTCGTTGGCAGTCTCAGACACTGCCTTCGTGGTCCAGGGAGACTCAAAACACTTGCCCAGAATGGAGACAAAGTGCTCCACTTTGGAGGAGGTCTTTGGGAATTTGAACCAGAAGTTGCCACTGGCCAGTAGGATAATAGTGTGGACAAGGGCTATATAAGGGAAGTACTTGGAATACCAGGGCAGGGCCTTCTGGTAACACACTTGGCTGATGTAGACGTACTGCTGGAAGTCCAAATTTGTTTTGTAACTTCCTACTTTTGGTTGTCTGGCTGGAGATGGCAATTTGGTTTGCATTGATCCCGAGGGTTTTCCCTGTGTTCCCGCAGACGTGCGGCTGCCTTGCTCGATGTTCTGAGGGCTTTCAGCAGGCGAGTCCACATTTTGAGACCGGGCCACCGTTGCAGGTTTGCAGCCCCTGGCTGAGAGGTTCAGCCCCTGCACATGGTCGCAAGGTAAACATACAACCTTATCTTTAGAAATGAGCAGGGTCGCTGACAGGAGAGACACCATCAGCATAATGACCACCAAATAGTCCATTAAAACATCCCACCAGGGTTTGAGAAGGCGATGAGTGGGCTGATTATCTAAGAGAGTAGCGAGCTCCGTCAGAGTGATCATATCTACAACAAAGAGCAGGAATGGTTAGCAGCAAGAAAACTCTTCGCCCCCGCCACCACCCCCTCCCCCCCCCCGGGGCAGATTCACCATGTGACCCCCCCCCCCTCCCCTAGGGGGGAGACTCGCCATTAGACCCCCCCTCAGGGGCCACTCACCATTAGACCGCCCCTCCGGGGCCACTCACCATTAGACCCTCCCCTCCCCAGGGGGCCACTCACCATTAGATGCTCCCCTCCCAACTCCATCCTTCACAAGCGGGAGGAACAGCATTAGAATGGGCCTCCTTTCTCTGGGCCCAGTAGGACTGCCCCCCTTCCTCCTCCTCCTCCCTCATGCCCTGTAGATTTGGTCCCTTCCCCTGAAGCATCATCCTGAGGAAATGCGCTCTTCTCCTAGAGTATTGCCCTCCCCCTGGTGCCCCGAGGGTCTGGGCCCTCCCCCCGGTGCCCCGAGGGACTGGGCCCTCCCACCGGAGCCCCAAGGGACTGGGCCCTCCCCCTGGTGCCCCGAGGGACTGGGCCCTCCCCCCGGAGCCCCGAGGGACTGGGCCCTCCCCCCAGTGCCCCGAGAGACTGGGCCCGCCCCCCCCCGGTGCCCTGAGGGACTGGGCCCGCCCCCCGGTGCCCCGAGGGACAGGGCCCTCCCCCCGGTGCCCCGAGGGACTGGGCCCTCACCCCGGAGCCCCGAGGGACAGGGCCCTCCCCCCGGTGCCCCAAGGGACTGGACCCTCCCCCCGGTGCCCCGAGATACAGGGCCCTGCCCCCGTTGCCCCGCGATACAGGGCCCTGCCCCCGGTGCCCCGAGGGACTGGCCACTCCCCCCGGTGCCCCGAAGGACTGGGCCCTCCCCCCTGTGCCCCAAGGGACTGGACCCTCCCCCTGGTACCCCGAAGGACTGGGCCCTCCCCTCGGAGCTCCGATGGACTGGGCCCTCCCCCCGGTGCCCCGAGGGACTGGGCCCTCCCCCCGGTGCCCCGAGATACAGGGCCCTGCCCCCGGTGCCCCGAGGGACTGGGCACTCCCCCCGGTACCCCGAGGGACTGGACCCTCCCCCCGGTGCCCCGAGATACAGGGCCCTGCCCCCGGTGCCCCGCGATACAGGGCCCTGCCCCCGGTGCCCCGAGGGACTGGCCACTCCCCCCGGTGCCCCGAAGGACTGGGCCCTCCCCCCTGTGCCCCAAGGGACTGGACCCTCTCCCTGGTACCCCGAGGGACTGGGCCCTCCCCCCGGAGCTCCGATGGACTGGGCCCTCCCCCCGGTGCCCCGAGATACAGGGCCCTGCCCCCGGTGCCCCGAGGGACTGGGCACTCCCCCCGGTACCCCGAGGGACTGGACCCTCCCCCCGGTGCCCCGAGATACAGGGCCCTGCCCCCGGTGCCCCGCGATACAGGGCCCTGCCCCCGGTGCCCCGAGGGACTGGCCACTCCCCCCGGTGCCCCGAAGGACTGGGCCCTCCCCCCTGTGCCCCAAGGGACTGGACCCTCTCCCTGGTACCCCGAGGGACTGGGCCCTCCCCCCGGAGCTCCGATGGACTGGGCCCTCCCCCCGGTGCCCCGAGATACAGGGCCCTGCCCCCGGTGCCCCGAGGGACTGGGCACTCCCCCCGGTACCCCGAGGGACTGGACCCTCCCCCCGGTGCCCCGAGATACAGGGCCCTGCCCCCGGTGCCCCGCGATACAGGGCCCTGCCCCCGGTGCCCCGAGGGACTGGCCACTCCCCCCGGTGCCCCGAAGGACTGGGCCCTCCCCCCTGTGCCCCAAGGGACTGGACCCTCCCCCTGGTACCCCGAGGGACTGGGCCCTCCCCCCGGAGCTCCGATGGACTGGGCCCTCCCCCCGGTGCCCCGAGGGACTGGGCCCTCCCCCCGGTGCCCCGAGGGACTGGGCCCTGCCCCCGATGCCCCGAGGGACTGGGCCCTCCTCCCGGTGCCCCGAGGGACTGGGCCCTCCTCCCGGTGCCCCGAGGGACTGGGCCCTTGCCTCTTGTACTGGCATTAACCACGGTTCTTTGCAGTAGTGTATGTGGTGCGGGGCCTGACATACTTCAGGCACCTCCAATATAGTCCAAAGTTTTGATTCATTACTGTTCCCAGGGTGACAGGTTCTTTGAATCATTCTAATGTATAATATTAAGCCTGCCTCAAAATAACCGAAAATTTGTTTGGTGCCCATTTTCTCAGAAAGTCTTTGACAAAGTACCACATAAAAGGCTGGTTAACCAAACTGAGGTTCGTGAAATAGGAGGCTCAGTGTCAGCGTGGATCAAAACACGGCTTCAGAACAGAAAACAGCGAGTCATGATAAATGGTTGTTTTTCATACTGGAAGATGGTAGACAGCGGTGTTTAGGAACACTGCTTTTCTTGATACATATATAAATGACTTGAATATTGTAATATGGGTAAAACCTCAAAACTTGCCAATCATACCAAGCTTGGAGGTGAGGCAAAGAGTGAGGATGATACCAATCGACTGCAGCTGGCCATAGATAGGCTGGCAGAATCGGCAGACATGTGGCAGATGGAATTTAATACAGGGGAGTGAGGTGATGTATTTTGCCAGAAGTGATAGCGAGAGGCAATATCGACTTAATGGCACAGTTCTAAAAAGTGTGCAGGACCTGGGGTGCATGTGCTTCGACCTTTGAAGGTGACAGGACATATTGAGAGAGTGGTCAGTAAAGCATATGGGATCTTGGGCTTCACATACAGAGGCCATTGAGTACAAAAGCAGGGAAGTTATGCTGAACCTTTATAAAGCTCTGGTTAGGCCCCAACTAGAGTATTGCATCCAGTTCTGGTCACCACACTTTTTAAGGAAGATGGAGGATCCTTGAGAGGGTGCAGAGGAGATTTACCAGAATGGTTCCAGAGATGGGGGATTTTAGTTACAAGTTTAGGTTGGAGAAGCTGGGTTTGTTCTTGGAGCAAAGGAGATTGAGGGAGATTTGATAGAGGTGTAGCAATTATGACAGGTTTGGATAATGTAGACAAAGAAAAGCTGTTCTCATTAGCTGATGGTACCAGGACTAGGGGACACAGATTGAAGGTTTTGGACAAGAGATGCAGGGGGAATGTGAGGAAGAATTATTTTACGCAGTGAGTGGTAATGACCTGGAACTCGCTGCCCACAAGGGTGGTGGAAGTGGAGAAAATCAAAGATTTCAAAAGGAAATTAAATGGGCGCTTGAGGGAAATGAACTTGCAGGTTACGGGAATAGAACACGGGAATGGGACCGACTGGATTGTTCTACAGAGAGACAGCATGGGCTTGGTGGGTCAAATGGCCTCCTTCTGTGCTGCAATGACTCTATGACTAAGTATTACACCTGGGTAAAGGCCAGAAGCATTTACTTCAGCAACTAGTTTCAGAATTAGTCATATTCCCGGATTTTAATTTTATTCCAGGTCGATCCAATAATCTCAAGCATTGGTCTAGAAACTGCAGCAGATTCCACAACGGTTACCCACACAACAGTCAGACTGAACTACCTGCCAGCGTACCAAGCTGATGGAAGATCCCAGGTTAAATCTTCAATTAGTGCTGTAAATCCAGCCCAGCATCCTGGTCCTGCTCCCTCTCCAGTGCCCACACAGAGATCTGGGGAAGGAAGGGCGAGAGTTAATACCCTGTTTCGAGCTTGCCTGGGATGGCTCTGCAGTCAAATAGCCTGTCAACACTCACTGTCCAGTCTCACTCCCCACACAAGGAGTCACCATGGCCATGACAGGGAACCAGGGGCAGCTTGGAGGACAGTATTGAACTCTGTGTAGTGTTCGGCCAAATCATTCCTTCAGAGAAACGTCCTGGAAGTTCCCAGTCTTTTAGCCGAGATCAGAACCTGGGTCCTGGTCCAATGGAACACAGCAATAGGAGGCCATTCAGCCCCTCAAGCCTGTTCCGACTTTCAATTAGATTACAATCCGTATTTCAGTTCCATCGACCCGCCTTTGTTCTGTAACCCTTGCTATGCTCACCCAACATAAATTTATCAATGGAGGGAGAAGCAGAGTTAACATTTTGGGTCTATGATTATTCTGGGGAAGAAAGGGCCAGAGTTAATGGCCAGTTCTGATGAAAGGTCACTGACCTGAAACGTTAGCTCTGTTTCTCTCTCTGCAGATGTTACCAGACCTGCTGAGTATTTCCAGCACTTTCTGTTTTATTTCAGATTCCCAGCATCGGCAGTATTTTGTTTTTGTAAAAATCTACCCAGCTCAGTCTTGAAAATTTTAATTGCACTTCTCCCCCCAACCCCCCAGCCTTCAAAGTCGTTTTGTGGGGAGAGACTCCTGGATTTCACTATCATTTGTGTGGGGTGCTTCCTGAACAGCTGAGCTTTTATTTTGAGATTCTGTCCCCTTGTTCTGGTCTCCTCCACCACAGGATATAGTTTCAATGCAATCTTTCCTCAGAAATTAACCTTTTAACACTGCTATCATTGTGGAGAATTTGCACTACACCCCCTCCAAGGCCAATATAACCCTATACTGAGGTGTGGTGCCCAGAACTGCATTAATTCTGCAGGAATTCAAGGTGACCGATAACTGCACAAATGCTCAGTCTACACTGTCCCTGCTGACAAATTTTCATGACGTGAGATTAAACTGCTGGTGTCTATTGGCAGGTACAGCTCAATTCTACTGAGCACTGAGCCAGCTGACAGCACTGTGGCATTACATGGATGCGTAATTAGAGGGATGGACAGTTTAAAGTTCATTTCAGTAAAGAGATCGATTCACACTGAATATATAACAGGCCTCAGCGACAGAAAGAAGCCAGGTCCCATCAGGAAGTCAACACCTCGTGAACATTGAACCAATGATTGAATTCAATACGAGGTTTGAGGGGGAGAAGGAGGAGTCACAAACCAAGGTTTTAAATACAGATGAGTTTGAATTCGGAAGGAGGAGATAGAAATTGGCCACAAGTAGACAGGGCCGAACTGTTAATGGATAAAACTACAGATGAACAGTATTTGGCTCAATGTGTGTAATTTAACAAGCCTGACAAACAGGAGAGTTGAGACACAAGATAAAACTCAAGGAAAGGGCCTGTACAAATATAAAGAGCAGAGGGGAACCACGGACTGGGAGAGATGTGAAGAACAGAAAAGGAATATAAGGAAAGCCGTAAGGATACGAGAAAAAACTTGTGAGGGACATCAAGGCCAACACTGTAGCTTTTTCCCAATATATTAAAAGAAAGAGTGTGGCTACAGGAAATGTGGGCCCTTCAAGACAGATGCAGGTGATATTCGAATTGAAAATTAGGAAACGCCACACTTGCCAAGTGGCTATTCTGTTATCAGTCTTCACAATAAAGAATGAGAATAAAGTACCAGAAATATGAGAAAAATAAAAATGAATCAACGGGAAGAACTTGATTTGATACAAATTTTAAAATGGTGATGTAGAAACTAATGAGGTTAAAGATAGATAAACTCTAGAAACCCAATAGCTCCACCTTAGAGTATTAAAAGAATTAAGTGAGGAAATTGTTAGGTTCGTCACCAGTTTCCAAAACACTCTCAACTCAGGACTTGTCTTCTTAGATTGTAAATCTGCCAATCTCACTCCATTATTTAAGAAGGTTTTTTAAAATTCATTCATTGTATGTGGGCGTCACCGGCAAGGCCCACATTTATTGCCCATCCCAAATTGCCCTCGAGAAGCTGGCAGGCTGTTTCAGAGGGCAGTTAAGAGTTACCCAGATTGGTATGGGACTGGAGTCACATACGAACCAGACTGCGCGAGGACGGCAGATTTCCTTCCCTAAAGGACATTAGTGAACCAGATGGGTTTTTACAACAACAACCAACTTGAATTTATATAGCGCCATTAAGGTAGTAAAACATGCCAAGGTGCTTCACAGGAACATTATCAAATAAAATTTGGCACTGAGCCACAAAGCAGATACTATGTCAGATGACCAAAAACTTTGTCCATGAGGTTTTAAGCAGTGTCTTAAAGGAGAGGAGTTAGGTAATAAGGCAGAGAGGTTTGGGAAGGGAATTGCAGAGCTTGGGGCCCAGGCAACTGAAGACACAGCTACCAATGATAGAGCGATTAAAACTGGGGATGTCCAAGAGGCCAGAATTTGAGCACTTATACCTGTATTGCGATGGAGAGAGAATTGGTTAGCAGACAGGAAACAAAGAGTAGGAATAAACGGGTCTTTTTCCGAATGGCAGGCAGTGACTAGTGGGGTACTGCAGGGATCGGTGCTAGACCCCAGCTATTCACAATATTTATTAATGATTTAGGTGAGGGAACTAAATGTAATATCTCCAAATTTACAGATGACACAAAACTGGGTGGCAGGGTGAGTTGTGAGGAGGATGCAGAGAGGTTTCAGGGTGATTTGGACAAGTTGAGTGAGTGGGCTAATGCATGGCAGATGCAGTATAATGTGGATAAATGTGAGGTTATCCACTTTGGTAGCAAAAACAGGAAGGCAGATTATTATCTGCACGGCTATAAACTGAGAGAGGGGAATATGCAGCGAGACCTGGGTGTTCTCGTACACCAGTCACTGAAGGTAAGCATGCAGGTGCAACAGGCTGTAAAAAAAGGCAAATGGTATGTTGGCCTTCATAGCGAGCGGATTCGAGTACAGGAGCAGGGATGTCTTGCTGCAATTATACAGGGCCTTGGTGAGGCCACACCTGGAATATTGTGTGCAGTTTTGGTCTCCTTACCTGAGGAAGGATGTTCTTGCTATAGAGGGAGTGCAGCGAAGGTTTACCAGACTGATTCCTGGGATGGCAGGACTGATGTATGAGGAGAGATTGAGTCAGTTAGGACTATATTCGCTGGAGTTCAGAAGAGTGAGAGGGGAATCTCATAGAAACCTATAAGACTTGACAGGGTAGATGCAGGAAGGAATTTCCCGATGGTGGGGGAGTCCAGAACCAGGGGTCATAGCCTAAGGATAAGGTGTAAACCTTTCAGGACAGGGATGAGGAGAAATTTCTTCACCCAGAGAGTGGTGAGCCTGTGGAATTCGCTACCACAGAAAGCAGTTGAGGCCAAAACATTGCATGTTTTCAAGAAGGAGTTAGATATAGCTCTTGGGTCTAAAGGGATAAAGGGATATGGGGAGAAAGTGAGAACAGGTTACTGAGTTGGATGATCAGCCATGATCATAATGAATGGCGGAGCAGGCTCGAAGGGCCGAATGGCCTCGTCCTGCTCCTATTTTCCATGTTTCTATCTCGGTGGATTAAAGGGCTGCTGCAGGTTACACAGAGGGAGGGGCGAGGCTATGGAGAGGATTTGAAAATGAGAATGAGAATTTTAAAATCAAGGCGTCATCAAATGAATAGAGGAATAGAGTACATAAATGTCAGCAACGTTTTAATCAAATTGGACTATTATCGATTTTGCATTATATTAATTTCATTGTGTCCAGCAACATTTCAATCGGAATTGATCTCATGAATGGTTTATCTTTCCCCTGGATATGGACAGATCCTGTAACAAGACCCTGGAAGGTCACAAGGAATACCATCTTCTCGGTTATTCATCTATTAATTTCACAGGGACGTAAGAGGGGTGTGACAATTTTATGCTGCTTAGGTGGCTATAAAATTGAAGGTGGCTGTATTAATCAGACATATAAAGGCCATAGCAGGATGTGACATCTTCTGAAAGGTGTATGGCTTGTATTCCCCTGAGCTTAGAATATTGAGCAGGAATCTGACTGAGGTGTTCAAAATGATAAAAGGATTTGATAGATAGAGAGAAACGGTTTCCTATGGCGGGAGAGTCCAGAACAAGGGGGCACAATCAAAGTTAGAGCTCAGCCATTCAGGGGTGATGCTAGGAAGTGCTTCTTCATAAAGGAGAGCGGAAATCCGGAACGATGTCTCCCAAAAAGCTCTTGAGGCTAGTGATGAGTACAGGATAAATGCAGTTAATATGCAGATCCAATGTTCCTCTGACAGTGTGGTACTCTGGGATTCAATCTTTGGCCTCCTTGTCTCAAGAGACAATGGGTAAGCGCCTGGAGGTGGTCAGTGGTGTGTGGAGCAGCGCCTGGAGTGGCTATAAAGGCCAATTCTAGAGTGACAGACTCTTCCACAGGTGCTGCAGAAAAATGTGTTTGTCAGGGCTGTTACACAGTTGGCTCTCCCCTTGCGCCTCTGTCTTTTTTCCTGCCAACTGCTAAGTCTCTTCGACTCGTCACACTTTAGCCCCACCTTTATGGCTGCCCGCCAGCTCTGGCGAACTCTGGCAACTGACTCCCACGACTTGTGATCAATGTCACAGGACTTCATGTCGCTTTTGCAGACGTCTTTAAAGCGGAGACATGGACGGCCGTTGGGTCTGATACCAGTGGCGAGCTCGCTGCACAATGTGTCTTTGGGGATCCTGCCATCTTCCATGTGGCTCACATGGCCAAGCCATCTCAAGCGCCGCTGACTCAGTAGTGTGTATAAGCTGGGGATGTTGGCCGCCTCGGGGACTTCTGTGTTGGAGATACGGTCCTGCCACCTGATGCCAAGTACTCTCTGGAGGCAGCGAAGGTGGAATGAATTGAGACGTCGCCCTTGGCTGACAGACGTTGTCCAGGCCTCGCTGCCATAGAGCAAGGTACTGAGGACACAGGTTTGATACACTCGGACTTTTGTGTTCCATATCAGTGCGCCATTTTCACACACTCTCTTGGCCAGTCTGGATATAGCAGGGGAAGCCTTTCCCATGCAATTGTTGATTTCTGCATTGAGAGACAGGTTACTGGTGATAGTTGAGCCTAGGTAGGTGAACTCTTGAGCCACTTCCAGAGTGTGGTCGCCAATATTGATGGATGGAGCATTTCTGACGTCCTGTCCCATGATGTTTGTTTTCTTGAGGCTGATGGTTAGGCCAAATTCATTGCAGGCAGCCGCAAACCTGTCGATGAGACTCTGCAGGCACTCTTCAGTGTGAGATGTTAAAGCAGCATCTTAGTAACTCACTGCTCCAGTTACATTGTGTGAAATTATTCACTTTTGCCCCTTTCTCCATAGTCACCCCAAGTGATAGAAGAACATAATAAACAGGAGCAGGAGTAGACCATTCAGCCCCTCGAATATCATACCAGAAATATCGGGGAACACAGGGCTTAGTGAGAGAGAGGAACTGAAGGAAATCAGTATTAGTGGAGAAATGGTGTTGGGGAAATTGATCGGATTGAAGGCCGATAAATCCCCAGGGCCTGTTAATCCCAGAGTACTTAAGGAAGTGGCCCTGGAAATCGTGGATGCATTGGTGGTCATCTTCCAAGATTCTATAGGCTCTGGAACAGTTCCTACAGATTGGAGGGTAGCTAATGTAACCCCACTATTTAAAAAGGGAGGTAGAGAGAAAGCATGGAATTATAGACCAGTCAGCCTGACATCGGTAGTGGGGAAAATTCTCGAGTCCATTATAAAAGATTTTATAGCAGAGCACTTAGAGAACAGTGGTAGAATCGGGCAGAGTCAGCATGGATTTACAAATCTTGACAAAATTACTAGAATTCTTCGAGGATGTAACCAGTAGAGTTGATGAAGGGGAGCCAGTGGATGTGGTTTATTTGGACTTTCAGAAGGCTTTTGACAAAGTCCCACATAAGAGTTTAGAGTGTAAAATTAGAGCACATGGGATTGGGGGTAGTGTATTGCGATGGATAGAAAATTGGTTGGCAGACAGGAAACAAAGAATAGGAATAAATGGGTCTTTTTCCAAATAGCAGGCAGTGACTCATGGGGTACCGCAGGGATCGCTACTAGGACCCCAGCTATTCACAATGTACATTCATGATTTAGATGAGGGAACTAAATGTAATATCTCCAAATTTGCAGATGACACAAAACTGGGTGGGAGGGTG
Organism: Heterodontus francisci; assembly: GCF_036365525.1. Taxonomy (NCBI): domain Eukaryota; kingdom Metazoa; phylum Chordata; class Chondrichthyes; order Heterodontiformes; family Heterodontidae; genus Heterodontus; species Heterodontus francisci. The sequence goes on from NC_090413.1 coordinate 7,112,988, forward strand.
AGTTGTGAGGAGGATGCTAATGCTTGTGAGTGGGCTAATGCATGGCAGATACAGTATAATGTGGATAAATGTGAGGTTATCAATTTTGGTGGCAAAAACAGGAAGGCAGATTATTATCTGAACGGCTATAAACTGAGAGAGGGGAATATGCAGCGAGACCTGGGTGTTCTCGTACACCAGTTGCTGATGGTGCATGAAGGTCCAACAGGCAGTAAAAAAGGCAAATGGTATGTTGGCCTTCATAGCGAGAGGATTAGAGTACAGGAGCAGGGATGTCTTGCTGCAATTATACAGGGCCTTGGTGAGGCTACACCTGGAATATTGTGTGCAGTTTTGGTCTCCTTATCTGAGGAGGATGCTCTTGCTATAGAGGGAGTGCAGCGAAGGTTTACCAGATTGATTCCTGGGATGGCGGGACTGACGTTTGAGGAGAGATTGAGTCGGTTAGGATTATATTCGCTGGAGTTCGGAAGAGTGAGGGAGGATCTCAAAGAAAACTATAAAATTCTAACAGGACTCGACAGGGTCGATGCAGGAAGCATGTTCCCGATGGTGGGGGAGTCCAGAACCAGGGGTCATAGTCTAAAGATAAGGGGTAAACCTTTCAGGACTGAGATGAGGAGAAATTTCTTCACCCAGAGAGTGGTGAGCCTGTGGAATTCGCTACCACAGAAAGCAGTTGAGGCCAAAACATCGCATGTTTTCAAGAAGGAGTTAGATATAGCTCTTGGGTCTGCAGGGATCAAAGGATATGGGGCGAAAGCGGGAACAGGTTACTGAGTTGGATGATCAGCCATGATCATAATGAATGGCGGAGCAGGCTCGAAGGGCCAAATGGCCTACTCCTGCTCCTATTTTCTATGTTTCTATGAGGCTGCTCCGCCATTCAGTATAATCATGGCTGATCCACAATTCCCGCCTGCTCCCCGAATCCCGCGATTCCCCAAGAGACCAAAAATCTGTCTATCCCAGCCTTAAATCATATTCAATGATGGAGCTTCCACAACCCTCTGGGGTAGAGAATTCCAAAGATTCACAACCTCTCAGTGAAGTAATTTCTCATCTCAGTCCTAAACGATTGGCTCCTTATCCTGAGAATGTGTCCCCGTGTTCTAGATTCCCCAGTGAGGGGAAACACCCTTTCAGTGTCTACCCTGTCAAACCCCTACAGAGTCTGCTGTGTTTCAATGTGATCATCTCTCCTTCTGAACTCCAAGGAGTAGAGGCCCAATTTACTCAGCCTTATGTCAATGCTCTCATCCCAGGAACCAATCGAGTGAACCTTCATTGCCCCACCTACAAGGCAAATATATCCTTTCTTAGATATGGCACCAGTGCCCAGAGTCCAACAAATGGGAAATGCAGACAGACAGCATGTTAAAGGGCCTAAAGTGCCCCTCAAACCGTACCCAACATCAGCCCTGAGCCTTGCAAGGAGCAACCCTTCCCGAGCAGTGTGCGATTGCCATTACTCACAGGAGCCAGCAGAATCCCAGAGGCTGGTGATCCTGTGTTTTGAACCACTGTCACTCACTTGGTGGCTTGCAGCTTGCAATCCTTTCCTATCTCATTGTCCTCAGTCACAACCTCTTCTGAGCAACTCATCAGCTTACACCCTCCCCCACATTACACCTTATCTCAGCTTTTTGCCATGGACAGAAACACTAACAGGATGTTGAACTGTAAGGGGAAGGTCTGGACCCTCTTTGTGAGTGTCAGACTGAGCAGATGGAGACACATACACACACGCACAGAAAGCAAAGGCAGACTAGCATTTCTAGAACGCCTTTCACCACCTCAGGACATTCCAAAGCACTACACAGTAAGATCCCACAGACTAAAATGTGATCATGATCAAATAATCTGTTCCCAGCTTGTTGTTTGAAGGATAAATATTGGCCAAGACACTGGGGAGAACTCCCCCGCTCTTCTTCAAAATAGTGCCATGGGGTCTTTTATGTGCACCCAAGAAGACAGATGGGGCCTTGGTTTAACATTTCAGCCGAAAGACAGAAACTCTGACAGTGCAGCACTCCCTCAGTACTGCACTGGAGTGTCAGTCTGGATTATGTTCTGGAGACTCTCGGGAAGCTACAGCTGAAAACGTTGGAGGCATGGTGTCTCTCTTTCAATGATGGATTATGAATTTTTGGGGCTATGGGTTAAATTCCTGTTTACAAGAAATAAAAGAACAGGCATTTGTGTTTGTAGGTTAACTAATGGCTGCCCTTCCCACGCTGTGTGACTAGGGCAGTGCAATCTGTCACATGTAGGGGCCAGTGAGCACTGACTCCATCCCTTACAGCCAGACCCAGACACTGCTTCTCACCTACTAACCATCCCTATCACACCAGCCCTTACAGCTCCATCCCTAAACACTGGCTATCCTTTTATACCTGCAGTTATCTTGTCCACTGACTTGTGCTGATAGGTTAGGCCTCGGCTGCATGATAAGCTGTTCCTCAGAGTAAAGGAAGGCAGCCTGTTTGTGCCATGGCTTTATAATAAATCTTGCACATGCTCAGTAAAGAAAAGAGGTGTGGCTGTGGGGGAGGGGCAGGTCATGGAACATTCACCCAAACTGGGCTGGGAGTGGTAATGAGGCTTTCAGAAAAGCTCCTGTCCATTAGGGCAAGCAGTTTGCTGCAAATACTTTAAGGAAATAAATGAGTCTGTGTGAGCTCTGTAATGCAAGCTCATGTTTTCTATGTGTGACCAGGTTCACCTGTGACAGGTCCACAGGCTGCAGCAGGCTCCTGACAACAAGGCCCATTACCCGTGATGCTGCTTTTGGGAGTTGTGGCAGGAGCTCCACACCAACTCATCCAGCAGAAGTGGCAGAGACAGGACTGGAAACCATCACATCCAGCAGAGATACAAATCACTAAACCAGCACATCCAGCAGAGATACAAATCACTAAACCAGCACATCCAGCAGAGATACAAAACACTAAAACAACTCATCCAGCAGAAATGGCAGAGACAGAACGGGAAACCATCACATCCAGCAGAGACACAAAACACTAAACCAGCATGTCCAGCAGAGACACAAGACTCTAAACCAGCACATCCAGCAGAGACACAAGACTCTAAACCAGCACATCCAGCAGAGATACAGACTCTAAACTATCACATCCAGCAGAGACACAAAACACTAAACCGTCACATCCAGCAGAGACACAAGACTCTAAACCAGCACATCCAGCAGAGTTACAGACTCTAAACCAGCACATCCAGAGGTACAGACTCTAAACCAGCACATCCAGCAGACACAAGAGTCTAAACCATCACATCCAGCAGAGATACAAAACACCAAAGCACCACATTCAGCAGAGACACAAGACTCTGAGCCATCACATCCTGCAGAGATACAAAACACTAACCACCACATCCAGCAGAGACACACGACTAAGCAATCACATCCAGCAGAGATACAAAACACTATCACATCCAGCAGAGACACAAGACTCTAAACTAGCACATCCAGCAGAGACACAAAACACTAACCAGCACATCCAGCAGAGACACAAGACTCTAAACCATCGCATCCAGCAGAGGCACAGTGACGCAGTGGTTAGCACCGCAGCCTCACAGCTCCAGCGACCCGGGTTTGGTTCTGGGTACTGCCTGTGTGGAGTTTGCAAGTTCTCCCTGTGACCGCGTGGGTTTTCGCCGGGTGCTCCGGTTTCCTCCCACAGCCAAAGACTTGCGGGTGATAGGTAAATTCGCCATTGTAAATTGCCCCGAGTATAGGTAGATAGTGAAGGAAGGTGGGGATGTGGTAGGAATATGGGATTAATGTAGGATTAGTATAAATGGGTGGTTGATGGTCGGCACAGACTCGGTGGGCCGAAGGGCCTGTTTCAGTGCTGTATCTCTCTATGACTCTATGACTAACCACCACATCCAGCAGAGACACAAGACGGTAAACCAGCACATCCAGCAGAGACACAAGACTCTAAGCCAGCACATCCAGCAGAGATACAGACTCTAAACCATCACATCCAGCAGAGACACAAGACTCTAAACCAGCACATCCAGCAGAGATACAACTCTAAACCAGCACATCCAGCAGAGACACAGACTCTAAACCAGCACATCCAGCAGAGATACAAAACACTAAAGCACCACATCCAGCAGAGATACAAGACTCTGAGCCATCACATCCACAGAGATACAAGACACTAAACCATCACATCCAGCAGAGATACAAAACATTAATCACCACATCTAGCAGAGACACAAGACTCTAAACCATCACATCCAGCAGAGATACAAAACACTAACCACCACATCCAGCAGAGATACAAGACTCTAAACCATCACATCCAGCAGAGATACAAAACACTAACCACCACATCCAGCAGAGATACAAAACACTAACCACCACATCCAGCAGAGATACAAGACTCTAAACCATCGCATCCAGCAGAGATATGAGTGGTGCAGTGGTTAGCACCGCAGCCTCACAGCTCCAGCGACCCTGGTTCGATTCTGGGTACTGCCTGTGTGGAGTTTGCAAGTTCTCCCTGTGACCGCGTGGGTTTCCTCCCACAGCCAAAGACTTGCAGGTGATAGGTAAATTGGCCATTGTAGATTGCCCCTAGTGTAGGTAGGTGGTAGGAGAATTGAGTGAAGGTGGGGATGTGGTAAGGAATATGGGATTAATGTAAGATTACTATAAATGGGTGGTTGATGGTCGGCACAGACTCGGTGGGCCGAAGGGCCTGTTTCAGTGCTGTATCTCTCTATTTTTTTTTACACAGAGGGTGGTGAGTGCCTGGAACTTGCTGCCGGGGGAGGTGGTGGAAGCAGGTATGATAGCGACGTTTAAGAGACATCTTGACAAATATATGAATAGGAAGGCAATAGAGGGATACGGACCCCGGAAGTGCAGAAGGTGTTAGTTTCGGCAGGCATCAAGATCGGCGCAGGCTTGGAGGGCCGAATGGCCTGTTCCTGTTCTGTACTGTTCTTTTTTCTTTTTTGTTCTTTGACTCTATGACTAACCACCACATCCAGCAGAGACACAAGACTCTAATCCATCACATCCAGCAGAGAAACAAAACTCCTTCTCCTGTATTTTAACTGGATTGAATGTGTTTCATTCTTCAGCTCTTGGATGGAAATACAACCAGTGTTCAACTCATGACATGTTGACAAATAAGAATCACTGTCACTTATAACAACAACCTTTAACATAGTAAAATGTCCCACAGTGCTTCATTGGAGTGTTATGAAACAACATTTTACACCGAGCCACAAAAGGAGATATTAGGTCAGATGACCAAAAGCTTGGTCAAAGAGGTAAGTTTTAAGGAGTGTGTTAAAGGAGGAAAGCCAGGTGGAGAGGCAGGGCGGAGTTGGGAGGGAATTCCAGCCGAGTTTGGGGGAAAGTGCAGTCTGACTGTGGCAGTATGTGGACTGAGGGGTTGGGGGTGAGGGCAGTCACAGGCCTCATTCACGATACATCTCCATGGAGTGAGGAACTACCCCAGCCTCTCCTCCTCTTCCCTTACATCATCTTCTCCTTTACCCTTCTCAGCCGTGATAGTTTCTCCACTGATTCATCACCAGAATTTCTTCATAAAAATTATTTTAAATATGCAAAAGAGATCAGGGTCATTTTTCCTTTTATGGTCAAGGCCTGCATGTAAGCTCACTCTGTGTGGTGCTAATGGAGTTGATCCCGTGACTGACTGGGAATATGGCTGCCAAGCCCGTCTGGGCCTAGCTAAGTTGCCAGGCAACAGGCATCCCTGGGGTGGGGGGAGAGTCTGCTAGACCAGCGGGCCGGCCGTCTGTTGCCTAGTTACTGGTACACGCTGAGAACAAACAGATTAAATATGGATGAATGTTTTTTTTAACAAGGACTGGTGTCGGTGTGTTGTTGGAAGGAGGCGGACCAGGAGACATTCCCATTGTTAGTCTGTAATTGGCTGGTCAGACATCAAATGAACAGGGAGAGTGAGCAAACATTGGGTTTACTCACTCCGATTAAATCTCCACCGACAGATTAGTGACAGGAGCAGAGAATTGATGAGACATACGTGAGCTGCCTGAGTAAAATGGATTGCAATGTCAAACTGACCCATAGAGAGCTCGGGAACCACTGTCTCCCCAACTCCAGGGTTAAGGACAGGGAGTGAAGGAGTCTCTCCCTCCCCAGGATTAAGGACGGGGAGTGAGTGAGTCTCTCCCTCCCCCAGGCTAAAGCACAGGTAGTGAAGGAGTCTCTCCCCCAGGGTTAAGGACGGGGAGTGAGGGAGTCTCCCCCCACCGCCCCATGGTTAAGAACGGGGAATGGGGGAATGAGGGAATCTCCCCCCCCCCATGGTTAAGAACGTGGAATTAGGCAGTCTCTCCCCCCAGGATTAAGCACAGGGAGTGAGGGAGTCTCCCCCCCCAGGATTAAGGACGGGGAGTGAGGGAGCCACTCTCTCCCCCCAGGGTTAAGGACAGGGAGTGAGGGAGTCTCACCCTCCCCCAGGCTAAAGAACAGGGAGTGAGAGAGTCTCTCCCTCCCCAGGGTTAAGGACGGGGAGTGAGGGAGTCTCTCCTTCCCCTTAGCTAAAGGACAGGGAGTGAGGGAGTCTCTCCCTCCCCAGGGTTAAGGACGGGGAGTGAGGGAGTCTCTCCCTCCCCAGGGTTAAGGACAGGGAGTGAGGGAGTCTCTCCCTCCCCCAGGCTAAAGGACGGGGAGTGAGGGAGTCTCTCTCTCCCCAGGGCTAAGGACAGGGAGTGAGGGAGTCTCTCCCTCCCCCAGGCTAAAGGACGGGGAGCGAGGGAGTCTCTCCCTCCCCAGGGTTAAGGACAGGGAGTGAGGGAGTCTCTTCCTCCCCCAGGCTAAAGGACGGGGAGCGAGGGAGTCTCTCTCTCCCCCTGGGGTTAAGGATAGGGAGTAAGGGAGTCTCTCTCTCCCTGGGGTTGAGGATAGGGGGTCTCTCCCTCCCCAGGGTTAAGGACGGGGAGTGAGGGAGTCTCTCTCTCCCTGGTGTTAAGGACAGGGAGTGAGTGAGTGTGAACAGCAGAATCCACAGTACTTTGCTCTCTGGGTACAGGGTTTGCTAAGTGTGCAGTCGAACATTGACAGACGGAGTGGAGAATCCAGCCTCTTGAGAGCTGTCTGTTTGTTGCTGGAGGTTCACTTCCTCAGTCAGAAACATAAATGCCGTACTTACTGTGAAAAGAGAGCTGTCGGCAGCAGGAAGTCCGGGTGAGAGGCAGCTCGACGTGTCAGTGCTGGTCACAACATGTCGTGGGCCGGCCTCCGTTTACTCTTTGATCTCACTCCCTCTCTCTCTCCCCCTGTCTGTCTCTGCCTTTCTTTTTCTTCCCTTCGTGTATTTCTTTGTATCTCTCTCTCTCTCTCTCTGTCTGCCCTCTCTCCTTCTCCTTCTCCCTCTCCTTCTTCCTCTTTCTCCCTCTCCCTCCCTTCTCTCCCTCTCCCTTCCCCTCTCCCTTCCCCTCTCCCTCCCTCCCTCTCCCTCTCTCTTCCCCCTCCCTCCCTCTCTCTCTCTCTTCCCCTCTCCCTCTTGCTCCCCCTCACCCTATCCCTCCCTCTCCCTCTCCCCCCTCCCTCTCTCTCCCTCCCGCTCCCTCTCCCTTCCCTCTCCCCCTCTCTCTAAAGTCCCCTGAGCTGTCAGTCGGGTTTCCTCCTGCTTTGTGCTCTTAAAAACTCACGTGATCTGACTTTTTGTGGCAAGTTGCTATGGCGACTCTAGTTGGCCTTGAGCTACAGAAACTCAGCAAAACAGACGTTAATTCTCAATGTAATCTGTAGCTGCTAATAGCAGAACATCGCTGAGGGACAGGACACAAGAGGGGGAGAGGGTGAGGGGAGAGAGTGAGGGGAGAGGAGAGAGGGTGAGGGGAGAGGAGAGAGGGTGAGGAGAGAGGGTGAGAGAAGACAGTGAGGGGAGAGGAGAGGAGAGGAAAGGAAAGGGTGAGCGGAGAGGGTGAGGGGAGAGGGTGACGGAAGAGGAAGGGAGAGGGTAGAGAAGGGAAGAGGGTGAGGGGAGGAGGAGAGTGTGAGGGGTATGGGTGAGGGAAGAGGGTGAGGGGCGAGGAGAGTGGATGAGGAAAGAGGGTGAGGGAAGAGGAGAGGGGGAGAAGTGAGGGGAGAGTATGAGGGGAGAGGATGACGGGAAAGGAGATTGGGAGGGGAGAGGGTGGGAGGGAAGAGAGAGGAAGAGGAGGGGAGGGTAGAGGGGGAGAGTAGAGGAAGGAGAGGATGTGGAAGAGGGGAGAGGAATAAGAGTGGGGGGAGGGGAGGGGGGAGAAGGGAGGTGAGGGAGAGAAGACAGGATAGGAAGAAAAGGGGACAGGAAGAAGAGGGGTTGGGTGAGGAGGGGAGGGGAAGGAGAGGAAGGAGTGGAGAGAAGGGGGAAGATGAGAGGTACGAGGGAGGGAGAAGAGGGGAGAAGAGAAGAGCAAAGAGGAAGGAAGAGGAAATGAGACAGGGAGATGGGGAGGGTGAGGATCAGATCCACACGACACGATACTACAATAATACAAGACAGAATATGATATGGAGTGATATTATAGAACACGATATAACATAAAACATGTCATGATATGATAAACAATACAACATGATATGGTACAATATGATATGACATTTATTTATTTATTTTTTTATTTAGAGATACAACACTGAAACAGGCCCTTCGGCCCACCGAGTCTGTGCCGACCATCAACCACCCATTTATACTAATCCTACACTAATCCCATATTCCTACCACATCCCCACCTGTCCCTCTATTCCCCTACCACCTACCTATACTAGGGGCAATTTATAATGGCCAATTTACCTATCAACCTGCAAGTCTTTTGGCTGTGGGAGGAAACCGGAGCACCCGGCCAAAAGCCACGCAGACACAGGGAGAACTTGCAAACTCCACACAGGCAGTACCCAGAATTGAACCCGGCTCGCTGGAGCTGTGAGGCTGCGGTGCTAACCACTGCGCCACTGTGCCGCCCATGGCACGTTACAAAGCATGATATGATATGATACGATAGAACGTGATATGACATTATACAACATGATACGGTACGATGTGATACAATGCATAAGATCGTAAGAAATAGGATCAGGAGTAGCCCATTCGGCCCCTTGCGCCTGCTCCGCTGTTCAATGAGATCATGGCTGACCTGATTGTGGCCTTAACTCCACTTTCCTGCCTGTTCCCCATAACCCTTGACTCCCTTGTAGATCAAAAATCTGTCTAACTCAGTTTTGAATATATTCAATGACCCAGCCTCGACTGCTGTCTGGGGAAGAGAATTCCAAAGATTAATGACTCTCAGAGAGAAAAAATTCCTCCTCATCTCTGTTTTAAATGGGAAACCCCTTATGCTCAAACTGTGCCCCCTAGTTCTAGATTCCCCTGTGAGGGGAAACATCCTCTCAGTATCTACCCTGTCAAGCCCTCTCAGAATCCTATATGCTTCAAGAAAATCACCTCTCATTCTTCTAAACTCTAATGAGTATAGGACCAACCTGCTCGACCTTTCATCATAAAACAAGCCCTTCATCCCAGGAATCAACCTGGTGAACATTCCCTGAACTGCCTCCAATGCAAGTATGTCCCTCCTTAAGTAAGGAGACCAAAACTGTACACAGTATTCTAGGTGCGCTCTCACTAATGCCCTGTACAGTTATAGCAAGACTTCCCTACTTTTATACTCCATCCCCCTTGCAATAAATGTCAACATTCCATTTGCTTTCCTAATTACTTGCTGTGCTTGCATGCTAACTTTTTGTGATTCATGTACAAGGACACACAGATCCTATTGTACTGCAACATTCTGCAGTCTCTCTCCATGTAAATGATATTTTGATTTTCTATTCTTCCTGCCAAAGTGGGCAAAGAACAAAGAAAATTACAGCACAGGAACAGGCCCTTCGGCCCTCCAAGCCTGCGCCGATCCAGATCCTCTATCTAAACCTGTCGCCAATTTTCTAAGGGTCTGTATCTCTTTGCTTCCTGCCCATTCATGTATCTGTCCAGATACATCTTAAAAGACGCTATCATGCCCGCGTCTACCACCTCCGCTGGCAATGCGTTCCAGGCACCCACCACCCTCTGCATAAAGAACTTTCCACGCATATCCCCCCTAAACTTTTCCCCTCTCACTTTGAACTCGTGACCCCTAGTAATTGAATCCCCCACTCTGGGAAAAAGCTTCTTGCTATCCACCCTGTCTATACCTCTCATGATCTTTTACACCTCAATCAGGTCCCCCCTCAACCTCCGTCTTTCTAATGAAAATAATCCTAATCTACTCAACCTCTCTTCATAGCTAGCGCCCTCCATACCAGGCAACATCCTGGTGAACCTCCTCTGCACCCTCTCCAAAGCATCCACATCCTTTTGGTAATGTGGCGACCAGAATTGCACGCAGTATTCCAAATGTGGCCGAACCAAAGTCTTATACAACTGTAACATGACCTGCCAACTCTTGTACTCAAGACCCCGTCCGATGAAGGAAAGCATGCCGTATGCCTTCTTGACCACTCTATTGACCTGCGTTGCCACCTTCAGGGAACAATGGTCCTGAACACCCAAATCTCTCTGTACATCAATTTTCCCCAGGACTTTTCCATTTACTGTATAATTCACTCTTGAATTGGATCTTCCAAAATGCATCACCTCGCATTTGCCTTGATTGAACTCCATCTGCCATTTCTCTGCCCAACTCTCCAATCTATCTATATTCTGCTGTATTTTCTGACAGTCCCCTTCACTATCTGCTACTCCACCAATCTTAGTGTCGTCTGCAAACTTGCTAATCAGACCACCTATACTTTCCTCCAAATCATTTATGTATATCACAAACAACAGTGGTCCCAGCACGGATCCCTGTGGAACACCACTGGTCACACGTCTCCATTTTGAGAAACTCCCTTCCACTACTACTCTCTGTCTCCTGTTGCCCAGCCAATTCTTTATCCATCTAGCTAGTACACCCTGGACCCCATGCGACTTCACTTTCTCCATCAGCCTACCATGGGGAACCTTATCAAACGCCTTACTGAAGTCCATGTACATGACATCTACAGCCCTTCCCTCATCAATCAACTTTGTCACTTCCTCAAAGAATTCTATTAAGTTGGTAAGACATGACCTTCCCTGCACAAAACCATGTTGCCTATCACTGATAAGCCCATTTTCTTCCAAATGGGAATAGATCCTATCCCTCAGTATCTTCTCCAGCAGCTTCCCGACCACTGACGTCAGGCTCACTGGTCTATAATTACCTGGATTATCCCTGCTACCCTTCTTAAACAAGGGGACAACATTAGCAATTCTCCAGTCCTCCAGGGCAGCCTCACATTTTCCCACATTATACTCCATCTGCCAAATTTTTGCTCCATCACTTAATCTATCTCTATCTCTTTGCAAACACTTTGTCCTCCTCATAACTTGCTTTCCCACCTATCTTTGTATCGTTCCCAAATCTGGCTACAATACACTCATTCCCTTCATCCAAGTCATTAATATGGATTGTAAATAGTCGCGGCCCCAGCACGGATTCCTGTGGAACTCCACAGTTTGCCAACCTGAAAATGCCCCATTTATCCCAACTCTCTGTTTCTTGTTAGCCAATCCTCTATCCACATTAATATATTACCCCCAACACCTTGAGCTCTTATCTTGTGTAGTAACCTTTTATGTGGCACCTTATTGAATGTCTTTTGGAAATCCAAATACACTACATCTACTGGTTGCCCCTTATCCACCCTCCTTGATACATCCTCAAAGAATTCTGATAAGTTTGTGAAATACTATTTCTTTTTCAACAAAGCCATGTTGATGCTGCCTGATTGCTTATGATTTTCTAAATGTCCTGCTACTACTTCCTCAAGAATGGATTCTAGCATTTTCCCAATGATAGATGTTAGGCTAACTGGCCCATAGTTTCCTGTTTCCTTTCTCCCTCCTTTCTTGAACAGAGATGTTACATTTGCAGTTTTCCAATCCACTGGGACCTTTGCAGAATCTAGGGAATTTTGGAAGATTACAACCAATGTATCTGTTATCCCTGCAGCCACTTCTTTGAAGACCCTTGGATGCAGGCCATCAGGTCCGGGGGGCTTGTTAGCCTTTAGTCCCATTAGCTTTCCTGGTACTTTTTCTCTAGTGATAGTGATTGTTTTAAGTTCCTCCCTCCCTTTTTCTTCTTGATCTTCCACAATTCTTGGGATGCTTTATGTGTCTTGTACTGTGATGCCGTATAGAAAATACTTGTTCAAAATAACTGCCATTTCCTTGTTTCCCATTATTAATTCCCCAGTCTCACTCTTTAATGGACAAACACTTACTTTAGCTACTCGCTTCCTTTTTATATATTTGGAGAAGATTTACTGTCTGTTTTTTTATTTCTTGCTAGTTTACTTTCATAAGAAATAAGAGCAGGTGTAGGCCCTTGAGCCTGCTCCACCATTCAACTAGATCATGGCTGCTCTCCTACCTCAACACCATTTTCCCACACTATCCCCATATCCCTTGATATCTTTAATATGTAGAAATCTATTGATCACTGTTTTGAACATACACCACAGCTCTCAGGGGTAGAAAATTCCAAAGATTCACCACCATCTGAGTGAAGAAATTCTTCCTCATCTCAGTCCTAAATGGCCTACCTCTTATTCTGAAACTGTGACCCCTGGTTCTAGACCCTCCAGCCAAGGGTCCTTTCTGCATTCACCCTGTCGCGCCCTATAAGAATTTTGCATGGTTCAAAGAGATCACCTCTCACTCTTGTAAACTCTAGAGAATATAGGCCCAGTCTCCTCAATCTCTCCTCATAGGACAATCCCACAATCCCAGGGTTCAGTCTTCATTGCACTCCCTCTATGGCATGTACATCCTTCCTTAGGTAAGGAGACCAAAACTGTACACAATATTCCAGGTGCTGTCTCACCAAGGTTCTATACAATTGCAGCAAGACTTCTTTACTCCTGTACTCAAATCCTCTTGCAATAAAGGCCAACATCCCATTTGCCTTCCTAATTGCTCGCTGCACCTGCATGTTAACTTTCAGTGGCTTATGAACAAGGACACCCAGGTTCCTTTGGACATCAACACTTCCCAATCTCTCACCATTTAAGAAAAACTCTGCATTTCTGTTTTCCCTATCAGAGTGGATAACTTCACATTTTTCTACATTATATTCCACCTGCCATGTTCTTATCTACTCACTTAGCCTGTCCAAATCCCCTTGAAGCCTCTTTGCATCCTCCTCACAACTCACGTTCCCACCTAGTTTTGTGTCATCAGCAAACTTGGAAATATTACATTTGGTGCCCACATATAGATTGTGAATAGCTGGGGCCTGAGCACTGATCCTTGCAGTACCCCACTAGGCACAGCCTGCCAACCTCAGAATGACCCGTTTCGTCCGAATCTCTGTTTTTTGTCCGTTAACTAATTCTCAATCCATACCAGTATATTACCCCCAATCCCATGCACTCTAATTTTGTTTACTAACCTCCTGTGTGGGGCCTTACCATACTCTAATTTCTGCCTCTTTTTTATTGGGCATCCTCTGCTGGTTTCTGAACTTTTCTTAATCTTCTGCCCTACCAGTAGTCTTTGCTGCAGTGTACGCCTTTTCTTTCAACTTGACACCATCCTTATCTTCCTTCGTGAGCCACAGTTGGTACATCCTTCTCATAGAGGTTATGGTTCTCTCTGTTTCTCATTGATACAGTGCAATATGATATGGCAGAATGTGATACAACATGACATGATACGATGCAATGTATAGGCATGTTCCCACAAAGATAAAGGATGGTACAGCCAAATCTAGAGCTCCCTGGTTATCTGGAAGCTTACAGGGTAAGTTAAAGCAGAAAAAGAAAGCTTATGACAATCACAAAAATCTTAATACTTTAGAAAGCCTAGAGGCGTATAGAAAGTGCAGGGGTAAAGTAAAAAAGGAAATTAGGAAAGCAAAAAGAGGACATGAAAAATTGTTGACAGGTAAAATCAAGGATAGCCCGAAGATGTTTTATCAGTATGTTAAGAGCAAGAGGATAACTAAGGAAAGGGTAGGGCCTATCAGAGATGTACAAGGGAATTTATGCATGGATGTAGAAGATGTGGACAGGGTTCTTAATGAGTTTTTCTCTCTGTCTTCAAAAAGGAGAGGACTGATGTAGACATTGCAGTAAAAGAGGAGGAGTGTGAGATATTAGATACGATAAGCATAATGAGAGAGGAAGTATGAGAGGGTCTGACATCCTTGAAAGTGGATAAATCGCCAGGGCCGGATGGATTGCATTCCAGGTTGTTATCAGATGCACTAAAGATCATCTTCAAACCCTCACTAGATACAGGAGCGGTACCAGACGATTGGAGGTTTGTGAACGTTGTGCCATTGTTTAAAAAGGGTGCGAGGGATAGGCCAAATAATTATAGGTTGGTCAGTCTGACCTCGGTGGTGAGTAAATTGTTAGAATCAATTCTGAGAGACAGGATAAATTGCCACTTAGAAAGGCACGGATTAATCAGGGATAGTCAGCATGGATTTGTTACAGGATGGTCATGTCTTACTAACTTAATTGAATTTTTTGAGGAAGTAACAAGAAGGATTGATGAGGGTAGTGCAGTGGATGTGGTCTACATGGATTTTAGTAAGGCATTTGACAAGGTCCCACATGGCAGATTGGTCAGTAAAATGAAAGCCCATGGGATACAGGGGAATGTGGCAGGTTGGATCCAGAATTGGCTCAGGGACAGGAAACAAAGGGTAGCAGCTGACGGATGTTTTTGTGAATGGAAAGCTGTTTCCAGTGGCGTTCCACAGGGCTCAGTGTTGGGTCCCTTGCTGTTTGTGGTATATATTAATGATTTGGACTTAAATGTGGGAGGCATGATTGGGAAATTTGCTGATGACACAAAAATTGGCCGTGTAGTTAATAGTGAAGAGGATAGCTGTAAACTCCAGAATTATATCAATGATTTGGTTGAGTGGGCGGAAAAGTGGCAAATGGAATTCAATCCAGAAAAGTGTGAGATAATGCATTTAGGGAGGGCAAATAAAGCGAGGGAATGCACAATAAATAGGAGGATATTGAGAGGGGTCGAGAAGTGAGAGACCTTGAAGTGCATGTCCACAGATCCCTGAAGGTGGCAGGATAGGTAGATAAAGTGGTGAAGAAGGCATATGGAATATTTTCCTTTGTTGGCTGAGCTATAGAATACAAAAGCAGGGATGTAATGCTGGAACTGTATAAAACGCTGGTTAGGCCACAGCTGGAGTATTGTGTACAGTTCTGGTCACCACGTTACAGGAAGGACATAATTACTCTGGAGAGAGTACAGAGGAGATTTACAAGAATGTTGCCAGGGCTCGAAGGTTGCAGCTATAAGGGAAGATTGAATCGGCCAGGGTTGTTTTCCTTGGAACAGAGGAGGCTGAGGAGTGACTTAATAGAAGTGTACAAAATTATGAGGGACCGAGATAGAGTAGACAGGAAGGACCTGTTTCCCCTAACGGAGAGGTCAATTACCGGGGGCACAGATTTAAGGTGATTGGTAGAAGGATTATAGCGGGTACATGAGGAAAAAGAGTTTCACACAGAGGGTGGTGGGTGTCTGGAATTCACTGCCAGGAACGGTGATGGAGGCAGAAACCCTCAATTCTTTTAAAAGGTACCTGAACATGCACCTGAAGTGCTGCAAGCTGCAAAACTATGGACCAGATGTTGGAAAGTGGGATTAGATTCGGTGGCTAGTCTTTTTTTTGGCCGGCACGGACACGACGGGTCTGAATGGCCTCCTTCTGTGCCATAATTATTCTATGGTTCTATGGTCCTAATGTCATATGGTGCGATATGATAGGATGCGATCTGTTACAACACAACTTGATATGACACAATGTGATACGACACAATGTGATACGACACAATGTGATACGATACGACGTGATACGACACAATGTGATACGACACAATGTGATACGATACGACGTGATATGACACGACGTGATACGACACAATGTGATACGACACAATGTGATACGACACAATGTGATACGACACAATGTGATATGACTCAATGTGATACGACACAATGTGATACGACACAATGTGATACGACACAATGTGATATGACACAATGTGATATGACACAATGTGATACGACACAATGTGATACGACACAATGTGATACGACACAATGTGATATGACTCAATGTGATACGACACAATGTGATACGAAACAATGTGATACGACACAATGTGATACGACACAATGTGATATGACACAATGTGATATGACACAATGTGATACGACACAATGTGATATGACTCAATGTGATACGAAACAATGTGATACGACACAATGTGATACGACACAATGTGATACGACACAATGTGATACGACACAATGTGATATGACACAATGTGATATGACTCAATGTGATACGACACAATGTGATACGACACAATGTGATACGACACAATGTGATACGACACAATGTTATACAACTCAATGTGATACGAAACAATGTGATACGACAAAATGTGATACGACACAATGTGATACGACACAATGTGATACGACACAATGTGATATGACACAATGTGATACGACACAATGTTATACGACACAATGTGATACGACACAATGTTATACGAAACAATGTGATACGACACAATGTGATACGAAACAATGTGATACGACACAATGTGATAGGATACAATGTGATACGATACGACGTGATACGACACAGTGTGATACGACACAATGTGATACGACACAATGTGATACGACACAATGTTATACGACTCAATGTGATACGAAACAATGTGATACGACACAATGTGATACGATACAATGTGATACGATACGACGTGATACGACACAGTGTGATACGACACAATGTGATATGACTCAATGTGATACGACACAATGTGATACGACACAATGTGATACGACACAATGTGATACGACACAATGTTATACGACTCAATGTGATACGACACATTGTGATAAGACACAATGTGATACGATACAATGTGATACGACACAATGTGATACGACACAATGTTATACGACTCAATGTGATACGAAACAATGTGATACGACACAATGTGATACGATACAATGTGATACGATACGACGTGATACGACACAGTGTGATACGACACAATGTGATACGATACGACGTGATACGACACAATGTGATACGATACGACGTGATACGACACAATGTTATACGACACAATGTGATACGATACGACGTGATACGACACAATGTGATACGACACAATGTGATACGATACGACGTGATACGACACAATGTTATACGACTCAATGTGATACGACACAATGTGATACGACACAATGTGATATGACACAATGTGATACGACACAATGTGATACGACACAATGTGATATGACACAATGTGATATGACACAATGTTATACGACACAATGTGATACGATACGACGTGATACGACACAATGTGATAAGACTCAATGTGATACGACACAATGTGATACGATACGACGTGATACGACACAATGTTATACGACTCAATGTGATACGACACAATGTGATACGACACAATGTGATACGATACGACATGATACGACACAATGTGATAAGACTCAATGTGATACGACACAATGTGATACGATACGACGTGATACGACACAATGTTATACGACTCAATGTGATACGACACAATGTGATACGACACAATGTGATACGATACGACGTGATACGACACAATGTGATAAGACTCAATGTGATACGACACAATGTGATACGATACGACGTGATACGACACAATGTGATAAGACTCAATGTGATACGACACAATGTGATACGATACGACGTGATACGACACAATGTGATACGACACAATGTGATACGATACGACGTGATACGACACAATGTGATACGACACAATGTGATACGATATGACGTGATACGACACAATGTGATACGACACAATGTGATACGATATGACGTGATACGACACAATGTGATACGACACAATGTGATACGACACAATGTGATATGACTCAATGTGATACGACACAATGTGATACGACACAATGTGATACGATACAACGTGATACGACACAATGTGATACGACACAATGTGATACGACACAATGTGATACGACACAATGTGATATGACTCAATGTGATACGACACAATGTGATACGACACAATGTGATACGATACGACGTGATACGACACAATGTGATACGATACAATGTGATACGACACAATGTGATACGATACGACGTGATACGACTCAATGTGATACGACACAATGTGATAATATGCGACGTGATATGACACAATGTTATACGACTCAATGTGATACGACACAATGTGATACGACACAATGTGATACGACACAATGTGATACGATACGACGTGATACGACACAATGTGATACGACACAATGTGATACGATACAATGTGATACGACACAATGTGATACGATATGACGTGATACGACACAATGTGATACGATACAATGTGATACGACACAATGTGATACGATACGACGTGATACGACACAATGTGATACGATACAATGTGATACGACACAATGTGATACGATACGACGTGATACTACTCAATGTTATACGACTCAATGTGATACGACACAATGTGATACGATACGACGTGATACGACACAATGTGATACGATACAATGTGATACGACACAATGTGATAATATGCGACGTGATACGACACAATGTTATACGACTCAATGTGATACGACACAATGTGATACGATACGACGTGATACGACACAACGTGATACGACACAACGTGATATGACACAATGTGATACGACACAATGTGATATGACACAATGTGATACGACACAATGTGATACGACTCAATGTGATACGACACAATGTGATACGACACAATGTGATATGACACAATGTGATACGACACAATGTGATACGACACAATGTGATACGACACAATGTTATACGACTCAATGTGATACGAAACAATGTGATACGACACACTGTGATACGACACAATGTGATACGATACGACGTGATACGACATAATGTTATACGACTCAATGTGATACGATACGACGTGATACGACACAATGTGATACGACACAATGTGATACGATACGACGTGATACGACATAATGTTATACGACTCAATGTGATACGACACAATGTGATACGATACGACGTGATACGACACAATATTATACGACTCAATGTGATACGACACAATGTGATACGACACAATGTGATACGACACAATGTGATACGATACGACGTGATACGACACAATGTGATACGACTCAATGTGATACGACACAATGTGATACGATACGACGTGATACGACACAATGTTATACGACACAATGTGATACGATACGGCGTGATACGACACAATGTGATACGACACAATGTGATACGATACGACGTGATACAACACAATGTGATACGATACGACGTGATACGACACAATGTGATACGACACAATGTGATACGACACAATGTGATACGACACAATGTGATACGACACAATGTGATATGACACAATGTGATACGATACGACGTGATACGACACAATGTGATACGACACAATGTGATACGACACAATGTGATATGACTCAATGTGATACGACACAATGTGATACGACACAATGTGATATGACTCAATGTGATACGACACAATGTGATACGACACAATGTGATACGACACAATGTGATACGATACGATGTGATACGACTCAATGTGATACGACACAATGTGATACGACACAATGTGATACGATACGATGTGATACGACTCAATGTGATACGACACAATGTGATACGATGCGACATGATACGACACAATGTTATACGACTCAATGTGATACGACACAATGTGATACGATACGACGTGATACGACACAATGTGATACGACACAAAGTGATATGACACAATGTGATACGACACAATGTGATACGACACAATGTGATATGACACAATGTGATACGACACAATCTTATACGACTCAATGTGATACGACACAATGTGATACGTCACAATGTGATACGACACAATGTGATATGACACAATGTGATATGACACAATGTGATACGACTCAATGTGATACGACACAATGTGATACGACACAATGTTATACGACTCAATGTGATACGACACAATGTGATACGACACAATGTGATACGACACAATGTGATACGACACAATATGATACGACTCAATGTGATACGACACAATGTGATACGACACAATGTTATACGACTCAATGTGATACGACACAATGTGAAACGACACAATGTGATACGACACAGTGTGATATGACTCAATGTGATACGACACAATGTGATACGACTCAATGTGATACGACACAATGTGATACGACACAATGTTATACGACTCAATGTGATACGACTCAATGTGATACGACACAATGTG
The DNA here is from genome assembly GCF_036365525.1 of Heterodontus francisci. Lineage (NCBI taxonomy): Eukaryota > Metazoa > Chordata > Chondrichthyes > Heterodontiformes > Heterodontidae > Heterodontus > Heterodontus francisci. Next base: position 7,133,443 of record NC_090413.1, read on the forward strand.
ATACGACACAATGTGATACGATACAATGTGATATGATACGACGTGATACGACACAATGTGATACGACACAATGTGATACGACACAATGTGATACGACACAATGTGATACGACTCAATGTGATACGACACAATGTTATACGACACAATGTGATACGATACAATGTGATACGATACGATGTGATACGATACGATGTGATACGACACGATGTGATATGACTCAATGTGATACGACACAATGTGATACGACACAATGTGATATGACACAATGTGATACGACACAATGTGATACGATACAATGTGATACGATACGATGTGATACGATACGATGTGATACGACACGATGTGATACGACACAATGTGATACGACACAGTGTGATATGACACGATGTGATACGACACAATGTGATACGACACAGTGTGATACGACACAATGTGATATGACACAATGTGATACGACACAATGTGATACGACACAATGTGATACGACACAATGTGATATGACACAATGTGATACGACACAATGTGATACGACACAATGTGATACGATACAATGTGATACGATACGATGTGATACGATACGATGTGATATGACACGATGTGATACGACACAATGTGATACGACACAGTGTGATATGACACGATGTGATACGACACAATGTGATACGACACAGTGTGATACGACACAATGTGATACGACACAATGTGATACGACACAATGTGATACGACACAATGTGATACGACACAATGTGATACGACACAATGTGATATGACACAATGTGATACGACACAATGTGATACGACACAATGTGATACGACTCAATGTGATACGACACAATGTTATACGACACAATGTGATATGACACGCTGTGATACGACACAATGTGATGCGACACAATGTGATACGACACAATGTGATACGACACAATGTGATACGACACAATGTGATATGACACAATGTGATACGACACAATGTGATACGACACGATGTGATACGACACAATGTGATATGACACGATGTGATGCGACACAATGTGATACGACACAATGTGATATGACTCAATGTGATACGACACAATGTGATATGACACAATGTGATACGACACAATGTGATACGTGTGATGTGATACTTGCGATGTGATACGACACAATGTGATACGACACGATGTTATGCGACACAATGTGATACGACACAATGTGATACGACACAATGTGATATGGTGCGATGTGAGATGACACAATGTGATACGACACAATGTGATGCGACACAATGTGATACGACACAATGTGATACGACACAATGTGATACGGTGCGATGTGAGACGACACAATGTGATACGACACAATGTGATACGATACAATGTGATACGATACGATGTGATACGATACGATGTGATACGACACGATGTGATACGACACAATGTGATACGACACAGTGTGATATGACACGATGTGATACGACACAATGTGATACGACACAGTGTGATACGACACAATGTGACACGACACAATGTGATACGACACAATGTGATACGACACAATGTGATATGACACAATGTGATACGACACAATGTGATATGACACAATGTGATACGACTCAATGTGATACGACACAATGTTATACGACACAATGTGATATGACACGATGTGATACGACACAATGTGATGCGACACAATGTGATACGACACAATGTGATATGACACAATGTGATACGACACAATGTGATATGACACAATGTGATACGACACAATGTGATACGACACGATGTGATACGACACAATGTGATATGACACGATGTGATGCGACACAATGTGATACGACACAATGTGATATGACTCAATGTGATACGACACAATGTGATATGACACAATGTGATACGACACAATGTGATACGTGTGATGTGATACTTGCGATGTGATACGACACAATGTGATACGACACGATGTTATGCGACACAATGTGATACGACACAATGTGATACGACACAATGTGATACGGTGCGATGTGAGACGACACAATGTGATACGACACAATGTGATGCGACACAATGTGATACGACACAATGTGATACGACACAATGTGATACGACACAATGTGATACGACACAATGTGATACGACTCAATGTGATACGACACAATGTGATACGACTCAATGTGATACGACACAATGTGATACGACACAATGTGATACGGTGCGATGTGATGCGACACAATGTGATACGACACGATGTGATATGACACAATGTGATACGACACAATGTGATACGACTCAATGTGATACGACACAATGTGATACGACTCAATGTGATATGACACAATGTGATACGACACAATGTGATACGACACAATGTGATACGACACAATGTGATACGACTCAATGTGATACGACACAATGTGATACGACTCAATGTGATACGACACAATGTGATACGACACAATGTGATACGACACAATGTGATACGACTCAATGTGATACGACACAATGTGATATGACACAATGTCATACGATACGACGTGATACGACACAATGTGATACGACACAATGTGATACGACACAATGTGATACGACACAATGTGATACGACACAATGTGATACGACTCAATGTGATACGACACAATGTGATATGACACAATGTGATACGATACGACGTGATATGACTCAATGTGATACGACACAATGTGATACGACTCAATGTGATACGACACAATGTGATACGACACAATGTGATACGATACGACGTGATATGACTCAATGTGATACGACACAATGTGATACGACTCAATGTGATACGACACAATGTGATACGACACAATGTGATACGATACGACGTGATATGACTCAATGTGATACGACACAATGTGATACGACACAATGTGATACGACACAATGTGATACGATACGACGTGATACGACACAATGTGATACGACACAATGTGATACGATGCGACATGATACGACACAATGTTATACGACTCAATGTGATACGACACAATGTGATACGATACGACGTGATACGACACAATGTGATACGACACAATGTGATATGACACAATGTGATACGACACAATGTGATACGACTCAATGTGATACGACACAATGTGATACGACACAATGTTATACGACTCAATGTGATACGACACAATGTGATACGACACAATGTGATACGATGCGACATGATACGACACAATGTTATACGACTCAATGTGATACGACACAATGTGATACGATACGACGTGATACGACACAATGTGATACGACACAATGTGATATGACACAATGTGATACGACACAATGTGATACGACTCAATGTGATACGACACAATGTGATACGACACAATGTGATACGACACAGTGTGATATGACACAATGTGATACGACACAATGTGATACGATACGACGTGATACGGCACAATGTGATACGACACAATGTGATACGACACAATGTGATACGACACAATGTGATACGACACAATGTGATACGACTCAATGTGATACGACACAATGTGATACGACACAATGTGATACGACTCAATGTGATACGACACAATGTGATACGACACAATGTGATACGACACAATGTTATACGACTCAATGTGATACGACACAATGTGATACGACACAATGTGATACGACACAATGTGATACGACACAATGTGATACGACTCAATGTGATACGACACAATGTGATATGACACAATGTGATACGATACGACGTGATATGACTCAATGTGATACGACACAATGTGATACGACTCAATGTGATACGACACAATGTGATACGACACAATGTGATACGATACGACGTGATATGACTCAATGTGATACGACACAATGTGATACGACTCAATGTGATACGACACAATGTGATACGACACAATGTGATACGATACGACGTGATATGACTCAATGTGATACGACACAATGTGATACGACACAATGTGATACGATACGACGTGATACGACACAATGTGATACGACACAATGTGATACGATGCGACATGATACGACACAATGTTATACGACTCAATGTGATACGACACAATGTGATACGATACGACGTGATATGACACAATGTGATACGACACAATGTGATATGACACAATGTGATACGACACAATGTGATACGACTCAATGTGATACGACACAATGTGATACGACACAATGTTATACGACTCAATGTGATACGACACAATGTGATACGACACAATGTGATACGATGCGACATGATACGACACAATGTTATACGACTCAATGTGATACGACACAATGTGATACGATACGACGTGATACGACACAATGTGATACGACACAATGTGATATGACACAATGTGATACGACACAATGTGATACGACTCAATGTGATACGACTCAATGTGATACGACACAATGTTATACGACTCAATGTGATACGACACAATGTGATACGACACAATGTGATATGACACAGTGTGATATGACACAATGTGATACGACACAATGTGATACGATACGACGTGATACGGCACAATGTGATACGACACAATGTGATACGACACAATGTGATACGACACAATGTGATACGACACAATGTGATACGACACAATGTTATACGACTCAATGTGATACGACACAATGTGATACGACACAATGTGATACGACACAATGTTATACGACTCAATGTGATCCGACACAATGTGATACGACACAATGTGATACGACACAATGTTATACGACTCAATGTGATACGACACAATGTGATACGACACAATGTGATACGACACAATGTGATACGACACAGTGTGATATGACACAATGTGATACGACACAATGTGATACGACACAATGTGATACGATACGACGTGATACGGCACAATGTGATACGACACAATGTGATACGACACAACGTGATACGACACAATGTGATACGACACAATGTTATACGACTCAATGTGATACGGCACAATGTGATACGACACAATGTGATACGACACAATGTGATACGACTCAATGTGATACGACTCAATGTGATACGACAGAATGTGATACGACACAATGTGATACGATACAATGTGATATGACTCAATGTGATACAACACAATGTGATACGTTGCGATGTGATACGACACAATGTGATATGACACAATGTAATACGGTGCGATGTGAGACGACACAATGTGATACGACACAATGTGATACGATACAATGTGATACGATACGACGTGATACGACACAATGTGATACGACACAATGTGATACGATAAAATGTGATACGATACGACGTGATACGACACAATGTGATACGACACAATGTGATACGACACAATGTGATACGACACGATGTGATATGACACGATGTGATGCGACACGATGTGATACGACACAATGTGATACGACACAGTGTGATACGACACAGTGTGATACGACTCAATGTGATACGACAGAATGTGATACGACACAATGTGATACGATACAATGTGATATGACTCAATGTGATACGACACAATGTGATACGACACAATGTGATACGATACAATGTGATACGACACAATGTGATACGACACAATGTGATACGACACAATGTGATATGACACAATGTGATACGACACAATGTGATACGACACAATGTGATACGATACAATGTGATACGATACGATGTGATACGATACGATGTGATACGACACGAGGTGATACGACACAATGTGATACGACACAGTGTGATATGACACGATGTGATACGACACAATGTGATACGACACAGTGTGATACGACACAATGTGATACGACACAATGTGATATGACACAATGTGATACGACACAATGTGATACGACACAATGTGATACGACACAATGTGATATGACACAATGTGATACGACACAATGTGATACGACACAATGTGATACGACTCAATGTGATACGACACAATGTTATACGACACAATGTGATATGACACGCTGTGATACGACACAATGTGATGCGACACAATGTGATACGACACAATGTGATACGACACAATGTGATACGACACAATGTGATATGACACAATGTGATACGACACAATGTGATACGACACGATGTGATACGACACAATGTGATATGACACGATGTGATGCGACACAATGTGATACGACACAATGTGATATGACTCAATGTGATACGACACAATGTGATATGACACAATGTGATACGACACAATGTGATACGTGTGATGTGATACTTGCGATGTGATACGACACAATGTGATACGACACGATGTTATGCGACACAATGTGATACGACACAATGTGATATGACACAATGTGATATGGTGCGATGTGAGATGACACAATGTGATACGACACAATGTGATGCGACACAATGTGATACGGCACAATGTGATACGACACAATGTGATACGGTGCGATGTGAGACGACACAATGTGATACGACACAATGTGATACGATACAATGTGATACGATACGATGTGATACGATACGATGTGATACGACACGATGTGATACGACACAATGTGATACGACACAGTGTGATATGACACGATGTGATACGACACAATGTGATACGACACAGTGTGATACGACACAATGTGATACGACACAATGTGATACGACACAATGTGATACGACACAATGTGATATGACACAATGTGATACGACACAATGTGATATGACACAATGTGATACGACTCAATGTGATACGACACAATGTTATACGACACAATGTGATATGACACGATGTGATACGACACAATGTGATGCGACACAATGTGATACGACACAATGTGATATGACACAATGTGATACGACACAATGTGATATGACACAATGTGATACGACACAATGTGATACGACACAATGTGATACGACACGATGTGATACGACACAATGTGATATGACACGATGTGATGCGACACAATGTGATACGACACAATGTGATATGACTCAATGTGATACGACACAATGTGATATGACACAATGTGATACGACACAATGTGATACGTGTGATGTGATACTTGCGATGTGATACGACACAATGTGATACGACACGATGTTATGCGACACAATGTGATACGACACAATGTGATACGACACAATGTGATACGGTGCGATGTGAGACGACACAATGTGATACGACACAATGTGATGCGACACAATGTGATACGACACAATGTGATATGACACAATGTGATACGACACAATGTGATACGACACAATGTGATACGACACAATGTGATACGACTCAATGTGATACGACACAATGTGATACGACTCAATGTGATACGACACAATGTGATACGACACAATGTGATACGGTGCGATGTGATGCGACACAATGTGATACGACACGATGTGATATGACACAATGTGATACGACACAATGTGATACGACTCAATGTGATACGACACAATGTGATACGACTCAATGTGATATGACACAATGTGATACGACACAATGTGATACGACACAATGTGATACGACACAATGTGATACGACTCAATGTGATACGACACAATGTGATACGACACAATGTGATACGACTCAATGTGATACGACACAATGTGATACGACACAATGTGATACGACACAATGTGATACGACTCAATGTGATACGACACAATGTGATATGACACAATGTCATACGATACGACGTGATACGACACAATGTGATACGACACAATGTGATACGACACAATGTGATACGACACAATGTGATACGACACAATGTGATACGACTCAATGTGATACGACACAATGTGATATGACACAATGTGATACGATACGACGTGATATGACTCAATGTGATACGACACAATGTGATACGACTCAATGTGATACGACACAATGTGATACGACACAATGTGATACGATACGACGTGATATGACTCAATGTGATACGACACAATGTGATACGACTCAATGTGATACGACACAATGTGATACGACACAATGTGATACGATACGACGTGATATGACTCAATGTGATACGACACAATGTGATACGACACAATGTGATACGACACAATGTGATACGATACGACGTGATACGACACAATGTGATACGACACAATGTGATACGATGCGACATGATACGACACAATGTTATACGACTCAATGTGATACGACACAATGTGATACGATACGACGTGATACGACACAATGTGATACGACACAATGTGATATGACACAATGTGATACGACACAATGTGATACGACTCAATGTGATACGACACAATGTGATACGACACAATGTTATACGACTCAATGTGATACGACACAATGTGATACGACACAATGTGATACGATGCGACATGATACGACACAATGTTATACGACTCAATGTGATACGACACAATGTGATACGATACGACGTGATACGACACAATGTGATACGACACAATGTGATATGACACAATGTGATACGACACAATGTGATACGACTCAATGTGATACGACACAATGTGATACGACACAATGTGATACGACACAGTGTGCTATGACACAATGTGATACGACACAATGTGATACGATACGACGTGATACGGCACAATGTGATACGACACAATGTGATACGACACAATGTGATACGACACAATGTGATACGACACAATGTGATACGACTCAATGTGATACGACACAATGTGATACGACACAATGTGATACGACACAATGTTATACGACTCAATGTGATACGACACAATGTGATACGACACAATGTGATACGACACAATGTTATACGACTCAATGTGATACGACACAATGTGATACGACACAATGTGATACGACACAATGTGATACGACACAATGTGATACGACTCAATGTGATACGACACAATGTGATATGACACAATGTGATACGATACGACGTGATATGACTCAATGTGATACGACACAATGTGATACGACTCAATGTGATACGACACAATGTGATACGACACAATGTGATACGATACGACGTGATATGACTCAATGTGATACGACACAATGTGATACGACTCAATGTGATACGACACAATGTGATACGACACAATGTGATACGATACGACGTGATATGACTCAATGTGATACGACACAATGTGATACGACACAATGTGATACGATACGACGTGATACGACACAATGTGATACGACACAATGTGATACGATGCGACATGATACGACACAATGTTATACAACTCAATGTGATACGACACAATGTGATACGATACGACGTGATATGACACAATGTGATACGACACAATGTGATATGACACAATGTGATACGACACAATGTGATACGACTCAATGTGATACGACACAATGTGATACGACACAATGTTATACGACTCAATGTGATACGACACAATGTGATACGACACAATGTGATACGATGCGACGTGATACGGCACAATGTGATACGACACAATGTGATACGACACAATGTGATACGACTCAATGTGATACGACTCAATGTGATACGACACAATGTTATACGACTCAATGTGATACGACACAATGTGATACGACACAATGTGATATGACACAGTGTGATATGACACAATGTGATACGACACAATGTGATACGATACGACGTGATACGGCACAATGTGATACGACACAATGTGATACGACACAATGTGATACGACACAATGTGATACGACACAATGTTATACGACTCAATGTGATACGACACAATGTGATACGACACAATGTGATACGACACAATGTTATACGACTCAATGTGATCCGACACAATGTGATACGACACAATGTGATACGACACAATGTTATACGACTCAATGTGATACGACACAATGTGATACGACACAATGTGATACGACACAATGTGATACGACACAGTGTGATATGACACAATGTGATACGACACAATGTGATACGACACAATGTGATACGATACGACGTGATACGGCACAATGTGATACGACACAATGTGATACGACACAACGTGATACGACACAATGTGATACGACACAATGTGATACGACACAATGTTATACGACTCAATGTGATACGGCACAATGTGATACGACACAATGTGATACGACACAATGTGATACGACTCAATGTGATACGACTCAATGTGATACGACAGAATGTGATACGACACAATGTGATACGATACAATGTGATATGACTCAATGTGATACAACACAATGTGATACGTTGCGATGTGATACGACACAATGTGATATGACACAATGTGATACGGTGCGATGTGAGACGACACAATGTGATACGACACAATGTGATACGATACAATGTGATACGATACGACGTGATACGACACAATGTGATACGACACAATGTGATACGATAAAATGTGATACGATACGACGTGATACGACACAATGTGATACGACACAATGTGATACGACACAATGTGATACGACACGATGTGATATGACACGATGTGATGCGACACGATGTGATACGACACAATGTGATACGACACAGTGTGATACGACACAGTGTGATACGACTCAATGTGATACGACACAGTGTGATACGACTCAATGTGAGTCCCTCCCCGACTCCCATCCATGTTCCACACGGGTCTCTGCTGAAAAATACCACCTCAGTTCTCTCAACGCAACCACTGTGAAAGCTGCCGGCAGTCCTTTAAACCTGCTTCACTCAGGCACACTGCCGACTGCCATGTCCCACCTGTCATCCCTGATTGGGTGACAATCCTGGAGGCGGGTTTTTAATTCGATGCTCTGGTAAGATTGGGCTGGAAATTTCGCCAATCACGAGTGTGGGTTACTGATCATAAAATGGCCCCAACTTCTGAAAATAACGAAAGCAGCAAGATTGAGTTAGAATGCCCGGATCAGGACACAGAATGTCTAGACCAGGGGACAGAATGTCTAGACCAGGAGACAGAATGTCTAGAGCAGGGGAAAGAATGTCTAGACCAGGAGACAGAATGTCTAGACCAGGAGACAGAATGTCTAGAGCAGGGGAAAGAATGTCTAGAGCAGGGGAAAGAATGTCTAGACCAGGAGACAGAATGTCTAGAGCAGGGGAAAGAATGTCTAGACCAGGAGACAGAATGTCTAGACCAGGAGACAGAATGTCTAGAGCAGGGGAAAGAATGCCTGTATCAGGAGACAGAGGCCAGGATTTTATGAGTCCCGCAATGTTCCGGAACAGCGTAATGTCCACTTCCACCATTTTTCTCGTTTCACACGCAATTTAAAATAGAATCATTTAAAGAATCATTGAAAGTTTACGGCACAGAAAGAGGCCACTTGGCCTATCGTGCCTGACCCTGTGTAAACACTCACTGACCTCTGACCCTGTATAAACTATAACTGACCCTACAACCCTGACCCTGTATAAACATAGACTCAGAGAAACATTACGGCACAGAAAGAGGCCACTTGGCCCATCGTGTCTGTGCCGCTCGAAAAACAATCCACCCAGTCTAATCCCACCTTCAGGTCCGAAGCCCTGCAGATTACGGCACTTGAGGTGCATATCCAGACTCCTTTTGAATGAGTTGAGGGTTCCTGCTTGAACTACCCTTTGGTAGTGAGTTGCAGACCATCACCATCCTCTGGGTGAAAAACCTTTTCCTCATCTCCCCTCTGACCTTTCCCAATCACATTAAATCTATGCTCCTAGACACTGACCTCTCTGCTATGGTGAATAGACCCTTCACCTCCACTCTATTCAGGCCCCTCAAAGTTTGGACATTCCAATCAAATCTCCGCTCAAAGAACAAAGAACAAAGAACAGTACAGCACAGGAACAGGCCATTCGGCCCTCCAAGCCTGCGCCGATCTTGATGCCTGCCTAACCTAACACCTTCTGCACTTCCGGGGCCCATCTCCCTCTATTCCCTTTCTATTCATGTAACCAGAGCTGGCGGGCAGCCATGAAGACGGAGCTAAAGTGTGGCGAGTCGAAGAGACTTAGTAGTTGGCAGGAAAAAAGACAGAGGCGCAAGGGGAGAGTCAACTGTGTAACAGCCCCGACAAACAAATTTCTCTGCAGCACCTGTGGAAGAGCCTGTCACTATAGAATTGGCCTTTATAGCCACTCCAGGCGCTGCTTCACAAACCACTGACCACCTCCAGGCGCATATCCATTGTCTCTCGAGATAAGGAGGCCCAAAAGAAAAAGAAGAGACACTGACCTCTCTGCTATGGTGAATAGACCCTTCACCTCCACTCTATTCAGGCCCCTCAAAATTTTGTACATTCCAATCAAATCTCCGCTCAAAGAACAAAGAACAGTACAGCACAGGAACAGGCCATTCGGCCCTCCAAGCCTGCGCCGATCTTGATGCCTGCCTAAACTAAAACCTTCTGCACTTCCGGGGCCCATATCCCTCTATTCCCTTTCTATTCATGTATTTGTCAAGATGTCTCTTTCGCTATCGTATCTGCTTCCACCACCTCCCCCGGCAGCAAGTTCCAGGCACTCACCACCCTCTGTGTAAAGAACTTGCCTCGCACATCCCCTCTAAACTTTGCCCCTCGCACCTTAAACCTATGTCCCCTAGTAACTGACTCTTCCACCCTGGGAAAAAGCAATGACATGACATCCTTAGGTGTCTCTGGCACTGCCTCTCTGGCAGTTGAAGGTAATTTGTCCTTGTTCTGAGGATGCGATGATGTGCCAGTGCCCGGCTTTGATAAGGCCATTCCTGGATGTTATCATTCGGAGCCTCCTTACCTTCCTATTCTGCCCGTTGCTGGCACTCAGGCAACATGAGTTGAGGGAAAAGAGCCCTCATTAGGCTCTCTCTTTGCTCTTCTTCCCATGGTACTATACAAAGTGGGTGTCTGAGACCCATGTCGCTGTGGCTTTTCTGAACAATAAATAAGCAATTTAGCCCTCTGTTGCCAGTGAGCTGGAACATAGGAACATAGAACTTTGGAGCAGGAGTAGGCCATTCAGCCCATCAAGACTGCTCCACTATTCAACTTGATCATGGATGATCATCCACTTCAATGCCTTTTTCCACACACTATCTTCATATCCCCTTATGCCATTTGTATTTAGAAATCTGTCAATCTCTGCTTTAAACATACTCAATGACTGAGCTTCCACAGCCCTCTGGGATAGAGAATTCCAAAGATTCACAACCCTCTGAGTAAAGAAATTTCTCCTCATCTCTGTCCTAAGTGACATCTCCCTTATTTTGAAATTGTGTCCCCTGGTTCTAGACTCTCCAGACAAGGGAAACATCTTAGCTGCATCTACCCTGTCTATACCTTTAAGCATTTTGTAGGTTTCAATGAGATCACTTCTCACTCTTCAAAACTCTAGAGAATACAGGCCCAGTTTCCCCAATCTCTCTTCATAGGACAGTCCCACCATCCTAGGAACAAGTCTGGTGAACCTTCATTGCACTCCCTCTATGGCAATAATACCTTCCTAAGGTAAGGGGATCAAAACTGCTCACAGTACTCCAGGTGCAGTCTAACCAAGGTTCTATACAACTGAAGCAAGACTTCACTATTCCTGTATTCAGATCCTCTTGCAATAAAGGCAAACATACCATTAGCCTTCCTAATTTCTTGCTGCACCTGCATGTTAGCTTTCAGTGATTTATGGACAAAGACACCCAGGTCCCTTTGTGCATCTACACTTTCTAATCTCTGACCATTTAAGAAATACTCTGCACATCTATTCCTCCTAATAAAATGGATAACCTCATATTTCTCCACATATTCCATTTACCATGTTCTTGCCCACTCACTAAGTCTGTCCAAATCCCCTTGAAGTCACTTTGCATCTTCCTCACAACACACATTCCCACCTAGTTTTGTGTCATCTGCAAACTTGGAAATATTACATTTGGTCCCCACATCCAAATCATTGATATATATTGTGAACAGCTGGGGCCCCAGGTACTGATCCCTGTGGTACCCCATTAGTCACAGCCTGCCAACGCGAGAATGACCCATTTATTCCTACTCTCTGCTTTCTGCCTGTGAACCACTCCTTCACCCATGCCAGGATATTACCTCCTATCCCATGTGCTTTAAATTTTGCTAACCAACCTTATGTGAGAACTTTATCAAAAGCCTTTTGAAAATCCAAGTATACCACGTCTACCGACTCCCCTTTGTCAATTCTGTTAGTAACATCCTCAAAAAACTCCAACAGGTTCGTCAAACATGATTTCCCATTCATAAATCCATGTTGACTATGTCCAATTGGATCATTATTATCCAAGTGTCCATTTATCACATCCTTTAGAATATATTCTAACATTTTCCCTACGACTGATATAAGGCTAACAGATCTGTACTTCCCTGTTTTCTCTCTCCCTCCCTTCTTAAATAGTGGGGTGACATTTTCTTCCTTCCAATCTGCAGGAACCACTCCAGAATCTATAGAATTTTGGAAGATGATCACCAATGCATCCATTATCTCCATAGCTACCTCTTTCAACACTCTGGGATGTAGAATATCAGGTCCTGGGGACTTATCAACCTTCAACCCCATTAATTTCTCCAATACAACCTTCTTACTCATACTAATTTCCTTCAATTCCTCATTCTCCCTTGGATCTCTAATTTTGGGAAATTTGTTGTATATTCCTCAGTGAATTTAGACACAAAGCAATCATTTAGCTTCTCTGCCATTTCTCTATTCCCCATTATAAATTCTTCTGACTCTGCCTGTAATGGACCCCCATTTGTCTTAGCCAAACGTTTCCTTTTTATGTACCTATAGAAGCTTTTACAGTAGGTTATTATATTTTTTGCTAGCTTACATTTATATTCTATTCTCCCTTTCTTTATCAGTTTCTTGGTCCTCCTTTGCTGTATTCTAAAATCCTCCCAAACCTCAGGTTTACTACTATTTCTGGTAACTTTATAAGCCTTTTCTTTTCATCTTATATAATCCTTAACTTCCTTTGTTAGCCATTGAGGCAATGAACAGCTCCCTTATATCTGCCTTCAAATTGCAGCCAGGTAGAAGACACACCCACTGTCATTTGCCTCTTCCCACTCTCCTTGCATCTGTAAGTGGCCACCTGGTTTCCATTATAATTGGAGAAAATGGTGCACATGGAATCCAACCTTCTGCAACCTTCCAGCTTGAACCCACCACCTATGTTACCCACCCAATGTTACCTTCCCTCCATTACCATTGAGCCTCCCTCCATTACCATACACAATGTAATCATCAACGTATTTATGCCATCCCTTCTCCTCCCTGTTCCTACTCCCATTACTATCAACATGCCGACTCTTACTATTGAACCTCCTCACATTGAACTGACCATTGTTGTTGAATCCCATTCCCCTCCATACGAAGCTGTCGAATACCCTCCCATTAGTGTTGACCTTCTCCCCTACAGAATCCATTTGTCCCCATTGACTGTGACCATTCCCTCTGTTAGTCAGTACTCTCAAGTTGCCCCACAGCTCCCCGATGTCGACATCACTCATCCCTCCGTGAAGGCCATTGCCGACTATTTTCTGACTGTAATGTTCTAATCAATCGACCACCCCCACAGCCGACCACATCCAGCTTGAGCAGCATTAGCAACCATTACACACCCTGGACGCTCTGCTCCACCGCCCCCCCACCCCCTCCCGCTACTCCATGAAGACCCCCCCAATGCCTTCACCACCATCCCCTGAGATTATCACCCTTGCTGGAGCCAAACCTGGAAGGAAACATCCATTCCAATGCTGGCGTTCATTTTGAAGATGAGTTAAAGAGAGAACAACACAGACCTGAGACTCAACTGCACAAAGCAGACTGTTTGCAGGCCACGGTGAAACAATTGTGTACCAGGTGGCACGGGAATAGCGCTCACTGTTCATTTAATCTGGCAGGTAGGACTGAACAGTAACTAAGTGTAGGGTAATGAATATTCATGGTATGTAAATGAATGCAAAGCTGCAATCTGCCACCATGCAGGAGGAGCCCCAGAACACTTAGAAGTAGAATTAGAATTAGAACATTACAGCGCAGTACAGGCCCTTCGGCCCTCGATGTTGCGCCGACCTGTGAAACCATCTGACCTACACTGTTCCATTTTCATCCATATGTCTATCCAATGACCACTTAAATGCCCTTAAAGTTGGCGAGTCTACTACTGTTGCAGGCAGGGCGTTCTACGCCCCTACTACTCTCTGAGTAAAGAAACTACCTCTAACATCTGTCCTATATCTATCACCCCTCAGCTTAAAGCTATGTCCCCTCGTGTTTGCCATCACCATCCGAGGAAAAAGACTCTCACTATCCACCCTATCTAACCCTCTGATTATCTTATATGTCTCTATTAAGTCACCTCTCCTCCTCCTTCTCTCTAACGAAAACAACCTCAAGTCCCTCAGCCTTTCCTCGTAAGACCTTCCCTCCATACCAGGCAACATCCTAGTAAATCTCCTCTGCACCCTTTCCATAGCTTCCACATCCTTCCTATAATGCGGTGACCAGAACTGCACGCAATACTCCAGGTGCGGTCTCACCAGAGTTTTGTACAGCTGCAGCATGACCTTGTGGCTCCGAAACTCGATCCCCCTACTAATAAAAGCTAACACATCATATGCCTTCTTAACAGCCCTATTAACCTGGGTAGCAACCTTCAGGGATTTATGCACCTGGACACCAAGATCTCTCTGTTCATCTACACTACCAATAATCTTCCCATTAGACCAGTACTCTGCATTCCTGTTACTCCTTCCAAAGTGAATCACCTCGCACTTTTCCGCATTAAACTCCATTTGCCATCTCTCAGCCCAGCTCTGCAGCCTATCTATGTCCCTCTGAACCCTACAACATCCTTCGGCACTATCCACAACTCCACCGACCTCAGTGTCATCCGCAAATTTACTAACCCACCCTTCTACACCCTCTTCCAGGTCATTTATAAAAATGACAAACAGCAGTGGCCCCAAAACAGATCCTTGCGGTACACCACTAGTAACTAAACTCCAGGATGAACATTTGCCATCAACCACCACCCTCTGTCTTCTTTCAGCTAGCCAATTTCTGATCCAAAGCTCTAAATCACCTTCAACCCCATACTTCCGTATTTTCTGCAATAGCCTACCGTGGGGTACCTTATCAAACGCCTTACTGAAATCCATATACACCACATCCACTGCTTTACCCTCATCCACCTGTTTGGTCACCTTCTCAAAAAACTCAATAAGGTTGGTGAGGCACGACCTACCCGTCACAAAACCGTGCTGACTATCGCTAATGAACTTATTCTTTTCAAGATGATTATAAATCCTGTCTCTTATAACCTTTTCCAACATTTTACCCACAACCGAAGTAAGGCTCACAGGTCTATAATTACCAGGGCTGTCTCTACTCCCCTTCTTGAACAAGGGGACAACATTTGCTATCCTCCAGTCTTCCGGCACTATTCCTGTCGACAATGACGACATAAAGTTCAAGGACAAAGGCTCTGCAATCTCCTTCCTAGCTTCCCAGAGAATCCTAGGATAAATCCGATCTGGCCCAGGGGACTTATCTATTTTCACACTTTCCAAAATTGATAACACCTCCTCCTTGTGAACCTCAATCCCATCTAGCCTAGTAGCCTGAATCTCAGTATTCTCCTCGACAACATTTTCTTTCTCTACTGTAAATACTGACGCAAAATATTCATTTAACACTTCCCCTATCTCCTCTGATTCCACACACAACTTCCCACTACTATCCTTGATTGGCCCTAATCTAACTCTCGTCATTCTTTTATTCCTGATATACCTATAGAAAGCCTTAGGGTTTTCCCTGATCCTACCCGCCCATGACTTCTCGTGTCCTCTCCTTGCTCTTCTTAGCTCTCCCTTTAGATCCTTCCTGGCTAGCTTGTAACTTTCAAGCGCCCTAACTGAGCCTTCACGTCTCATCCTAACATAAGCCTTCTTCTTTCTCTTGACAAGCGCTTCAACTTCTTTCGTAAACCACGGCTCCCTCGCTCGACAACTTCCTCCCTGCCTCACAGGTACATACTTATCAAGGACACGCAGTAGCTGCTCCTCGAATAAGCTCCACATTTCGATTGTTCCCATCCCCTGCAGTTTCCTTCCCCATCCTACACATCCTAAATCTTGCCTAATCGCATCATAATTTCCTTTCCCCCAGCTATAATTTTTACCCTGCGGTATATACCTGTCCCTGCCCATCGCTAAGGTAAACCTAACCGAATTGTGATCACTATCACCAAAGTGCTCACCTACATCTAAATCTAACACCTGGCCGGGTTCATTACCCAGTACCAAAACCAATGTGGCATCTCCCCTGGTTGGCCTGTCTACATACTGTGTCAGAAAACCCTCCTGCACACACTGGACAAAAACTGACCCATCTAAAGTACTCGAACTATAGTATTTCCAGTCGATATTTGGAAAGTTAAAGTCCCCCATAACAACTACCCTGTTACTCTCGCCCCTGTCGAGAATCATCTTCGCTATCCTTTCCTCTACATCTCTGGAACTATTTGGAGGTCTATAAAAGACTCCCAACGGGGTGACCTCACCTCTCCTGTTTCTAACCTCGGCCCATACTACCTCAGTAGACGAGTCCTCAAACGTCCTTTCTGTCGCTGTAATACTCTCCTTGATTAACAATGCCACACCCCCCCCCCCTCTTTTACCATCTTCTCTGTTCTTACTGAAACATCTAAATCCCGGAACCTGCAACATCCATTCCTGGCCCTGCTCTACCCATGTCTCCGAAATGGCCACAACATCGAGATCCCAGGTACCAACCCATGCTGCAAGCTCACCCACCTTATTCCAGATGCTCCTGGCGTTGAAGTAGACACACTTTAAACCAGGTTCTTGCTTGCCAGTGCCCTCTTGCGTCCTTGTAACCTTATCCCTGACCTCACTACTCTCAACATCCTGTACACTGGCACTACATTTTAGGTTCCCATTCCCCTGCTGAATTAGTTTAAACCCCCCCGAAGAGCACTAGCAAATCTCCCCCCCAGGATATTGGTACTCCTCTGGTTCAGGTGAAGACCATCCTGTTTGTAGAGGTCCCACCTACCCCAGAAACAGCCCCAATTATCCAGGAAACCAAAACCCTCCCTCCTGCACCATCCCTGCAGCCACGTGTTCAACTCCTCTCTCTCCCTTTTCCTCGCTTCTTTGCCGACTTAATTTCTCTAAAATATCCCTCCAACAGGAATCTGAAAAAAAACTCCTGCTTAATTAAATCCCCCCACACGCCACCAAATCTGCTCTTGCAGAGCCCATAAAATTCCATCCAGAATGTCTGGACCAGGAGACAGAAGGTCTGGACCAGGAGACAGAATGTCTGGACCAGGAGCAGAAGGTCTGGACCAGGAGACAGAATGTCTAGACCAGGAGACAGAATGTCTAGACCAGGAGACAGAAGGTCTGGACTAGGAGACAGAAGGTCTGGACCAGGAGACAGAATGTCTGGACTAGGAGACAGAAGGTCTGGATCAGGAGACAGAATGTTGGCATCACCATTTTATTATATTAAATAGTGTATAAAATTACAAATAAGGTTGTAAAATGTGTTACAAATACTACATTTCCACGAGAATCTTGATAATGGAACATTGCCCATGGTTCCCAAATGGATGATTCCATCAGTCACACTGGTTCCGCTCACTCTGCTTTCCATTCATAAATCACAAGTCCTGCAAGCTTTTAACCAATGGTGGGCTGTGTGGCAGAATGAAGCTTTCTATTGGACAATCCAACTAAATCAGCTTGGCCCAACGTTCAGTTGTGAAAGGCACCAGAGTAAATAAATCATCAAACCAATTGTCCAAAATTCCCTCTCTCGATGTCTAGGTATCTTTGTGTGAGGTTGTCATTAAATGAACTCCACTGACCTGGAACAAACCCATCATTCTGTCCATCTCCCACTTCCTGTTCACTTCAGCTTTGCTCAGAGCAGCTCATTTATTTTTAAATCGCGGTGTTCTATGTTGTCCGCCTGGATTCAGTCATCCTTCATCCGCTCTCTGACATCTAAAGGAAGGGCTTGAAACAAAGATTCCTCCACAATGAGGGCTCTGCGGGTCAGGCTGCTGCACTCGCCCACCTCAGGGGGCAACACATCCAGGTGATTGCCCTTCAGTTCCAGCCTTGCCAGCAGGGACAGGCTTGTGATTCTGGGCGAGAGGGCAGTTAGACAATTGTGGGCAACCTTCAGCGTCTTCATTTTCTTACAAAAGAATAGCTCATTGGGCAGAGACTCGACGCTGTTGTAGGAAATGGAAAAGTATTGGAGGTTTTGAAGGACGCCGATTTCCGGGGGGATTGAACTGATGCGATTGTGAGAGAAGTCCAGATGTCGGAGTTTGTTGCACAGGAAGAGTTGTGGGGGTATGTGCTCAATCTGATTATTGTTGAGATAAAGGCATTCCAAAGAGCTGAGCTTTTTGATATGTTCGGGAATGTAGACGATATGATTATACCACAGCTTCAGGCACGTTAGTTTGTGGCAGTGTTGGAGGCTGAGGATTTCCTCAATGGATCGGAGGTTGTTGTCCTTCAAGTTGAGCTCCTCTAAATTCAAGAGGCTGAACACAGTGTGAGGGATGTGCTCGAGCTCGCAGTTAATGAGCTCCAACTCCCTGAGCTGCTGCAGCTTCTTCAGGCTGTTCAATGTCATGAGTTTGGTGCCATTGTTGTGGATGGTCAACTTCTGAAGGTGGCTGGCAACCTCCACCAGGTTTGGAGGGATCTTGGTCAAGTTGCTCTTCAGAGAGAGGACCTTAAGACTATGAAGCTCACCAAGAGAATCGAGGAAAAGGCATTTTGCACTATCTTGAGTCAGCGAGCCTGTGAGATAGAGTTCCTCCACATTTCTCATGGTGTGTGCCCAGACAGGAATCTCCTGGCTGCTGTTGAAACGGATCTGGAGGACTTTGAGATGCTCCCTCAAAAAACCCAATGCAGCCACATGAAGTTTGATGGGACAGTTCAACAACGCCAACTCCTGAAGGTTGACTAACTGCACAGTCTTTGCTGGCAACTCGAGATCACTAATCAATTCTAGTTTCAGGGACTCGATTTCAGTCACCTCGAAGGTGGAAGTGGGAACTCCCGGAGCCATAAACAGATGGAGCTCAAGACGGTTCTGGCTGTTCCTCTGCAGCCTCTGCCGTAGCTTATCCTCGGTCCATTCATGGTTCAGGTTCAGCTGCATCAACTTACTCTCACTAACTTCAGAGAGAAAGACAGCAAACCTCTTGGAGTACAGAGAATCGTACTGGTCTATCAGGTGAAGCATGAAGGCAAAATCATTCTTCACATCCGGAATATCGCTGATCCCCGACTCCTGCCGCACATATTCAAAGGAATATTCCTTGAGGGGTCGGTAGAAGAGCCAGTACAGGGTATAGAGGCAGGTGCAGCCATACACTGACACAAAGCAGATGTAGCAGACGGCTAGTTTGAAGAAAAGATGGGCCTTTGTGTGATTGCAACAGAAATTGTTGTAACCAGTCACATCCTTAATATTGACTGTGCAGGGAACCACAACATGTATGTTCAGAACCAGTGACGCATTGTAAAGGATTATCACGACGAACTTGAGAACCCGGACAATTGTTTGCCGAATGTACATTACGTAAAGGATGTCTCCTTCCTCCACATGCAGCCGGAACTTCTTCACCTTTTCGAACAAAGCCTTGGCCTGCTCGCCCTCCTTTTTATCGAGTGCACTCAGGCTCCCCTTGTCCACAACCACTTTATCCACACTGGACTGGATACCCGGAGATTCAACGAAACTGACCTCTTCAGTGGGCAACCTGGACTCAGACTTGGAGTTGGACCGAGACAAGAAATCCAGTGACCGACTTTGCTGCGCTTTCTCCTGATTCTCACTCGAAACCTCACTCAGCGCCCGCGTTGTCCATGGGGAGTCGAAGCACTTGCCCAAAATGGAAACAAAGTGCTCAATTTTGGAGCTGGTTCCTGGGAACTTGAACCAAAAGCTGCCACAGATCATGAAGATGAGGGTGTGCATGAGCACCAGATACGGAAAGTATTTGGCGTACCAGTGAAGGGCTTTCTCATAACAGATCTGGTTAATGAAGCTATATTGCTGCAGGTCCAGGTTGGTCTTTAACCCATTCATTTCATGTCTTGAGCTAGTTGAGGGCTTTAGTTGCATCATGAACTCGGAACAATTGATATGCAACTCTGAGTGTGCAGATGAAGGTCCAGGGAGACAGATAATCTTGTCTTGCGTCACCTAAACAGAAGGAAATGGTTGGTTTCAATTCATACAGACGCAGTAGACACATGGTTACACCTCAGTGTATATTCGTCCTAACCCCTGTATATGAGTATCATAATGTGTATATTGACCCTGTGTATATGAATAGCACTGTGGGTATATTGATCCTGTCTGAGTGTATATTCATCATGTTTGCATCTTTATAAGAATAATTTGGGACAAAATTAATAGTCACATGGACAAATGCGAGTTAACTAAGGAAAGCCAGCATGGATTTCTTAAGGGAAAATCATGCTTAACTAATTTGCTGGAGTTTTTTTGAGGAGGTAACAGAGAGGGTTGATGAGGGAAATGCTGTTAACGTGGTGTACATGGACTTTCAAAAGGCATTTGATATAGTGCCTCACAACAGACTTGTGAGCAAAGTCAACATGGATTTACAAAAGGGAAATCATGCTTGACAAATCTACTGGAATGTTTTGAGGATGTAACTAGTAGAATAGATAAGGGAGAACCAGTGGATGTGGTGTATTTGGACTTTCAGAAGGCTTTCGATAAGGTCCCACATAAGAGATTAGCATGCAAAATTAAAGCACATAGGATTGGGGGTAAGGTACTGACATGGATAGAGAACTGGTTGGCAGATAGGAAACAAAGAGTAGGAATAACCAGGTCTTTTTCCGAGTGGCAGGTAGTGACTAATGGGGTACCGCAGGGATCAGTGCTAGGACCCCAGCTATTCACAATATATATTAATGATATAGATGAGGGAATTAAATGTAATATATCCAAATTTGCAGATGACACAAAGCTGGGTGGGAGTGTGAGCTGTGAGGAGGATGCAGAGAGGCTTCAGTGTGATTTGGACAGGTTGAGTGAGTGGGCAAATACATGGCAGATGCAGTATAATGTGAATAAATGTGAGGTTATTCACTTTGGTTGTAAAAATTGAAAGACAGATTATCTGAACAGCGATAGATTGGGAAAGGGGGAGGTGCAGCGAGACCTGGGTGTCCTTGTGCACCAGTCGCTGAAAGTAAGCATGCAGATGCAGCAGGCAGTTAAGAAGGCAAATGGTATGTTGGCCTTCATAGCGAGAGGATTCGAGTACAGGAGCAAGGATGTCTTGCTGCAATTATACAGGGTCTTGATGAGACCACATCTGGAGTATTGTCTGTGGTTTTGCTCTCCATATCTGAGGAAGGATGTTCTTGCTATACAGGGAGTGCAGCGAAGGTTTACCAGACTGATTCCTGGGATGGTAGGACTGACGTGTGAAGAGAGATTGAGTCGATTAGGCTTATATTCACTAAAGTTGAGAAGAATAAGAGGGGATCTCATAGAAACCTACAAAATTCTAACAGGACTGGACAGACTCGATGCAGGAAGGATGTTCCCAATGGCGGGGGGGTCCAGGACCAGGGGTCACAATCTAAGGATAAGGGGTAAGCCATTTAGGACTGAGATGAGGAGAGATTTCTTCACCCAGAGTGTGGTGAACCTGTGGAATTTTCTACCACAGAAAGCAATTGAGGCCAAATCGTTAAATATATTCAAGAATGAGTTAGATATAGTTCTTAGGGCTAATGGGATCAAGTGATGTGGGGAGAAAGCGGGAACAGGGTACTGAGTTTGGATGATCAGCCATGATCGTATTGAATGGCGGTGCAGGCTCGAAGGGCCGAATGGCTCCTATTTTCTATGTTTCTATGTTATAGTTCATGGAATAAAAGGAACGGTAGCAACATGGATACGAAATTGGTGGAGTGATAGGAAACAAAGAGTAGTGGTTAATGGATGTTTTTTGGGCTGGAGGAAGGCTTGTAGTGGAGTTCCCCAGGGATCAGTGTTGGGACCCTTGCTTTTCCTGATATATTTTAATGGCCTAGACCTTGTTATCAAAGTTTGCAGTTGATACGCATTGTGAAATGTGAGGAGGATAGTGCAGAAATTCAAAAGGGCATAGACAAGTTGGTGGAATGGGCAGACAGGTGGCAGATGAAGTTTAACGCAGAGAAATGCAAAGTGATTCATTTTGTTAGGAAGAACATGGAGAGACAATATAGAATAAAGTGTATAATTCTAAAAGGGGTGCAAGAGCAGAGGGACCTGGGTGTATATGTGCGTAAGTCATTAAAGGTGACAGGACAGGTTGAGAGAGCGGTTAATAAAGCATACAGTATCCTGGGCTTTATTAATAGGGGCATAGAGTACAAGAGCAATGAAGTTATATTGCACTTGTACGGCCTCAGCTGGAGTATTGCGTCCAGTTCAGGGCGCTGCACTTGAGGAAAGACGTGAAGGTACTGGAGAGAGTACAGAAAAGATTTGCAAGAAAGATTCCAGGGATGAGCAACTTCAGTTACAAAGATAGATTGGAGAAGTTGGGAAGTTTTCCTTGGAGAAGAGAAGGCTGAGAGGTGATTTGATAGAGGTATTCAAAATCATGAGGGGTCCGGACAGAGAGAAACTGTTCCCATTGGTGGAAGGATCGAGGACGAGAGGGCACAGATTTCAAGTATTTGGTAAGAGAAGCAAAAGTGACATGAGGAAAAACTTTTTCACACAGCAAGTGGTTAAGGTCTGGAATGCACTGCCTGAGGACGTGGTGGAGGCAGGTTCAATTGAAGCACTTAAAAGGGAATTAGACAGTTATATGAAAAGGAAGAATGTGCAGGGTTACGAGGAGAAAGTGGGGGGAATGGCACTAGTATAACTGCTCTTTTGGAGAGCCGGTGCAGACACGATGGGCCGATTGGCCTCCTTCTGCACTGTAACAATTCTGTGATTTTATATTGATCCCATGTGAGTGTACATTGGCCTTGTGTGAGTGTGTGTATTGATCCTATTTTGGTATATTGATCCCATTTGTGTGTGAATATTGATGCTGTATGAGTACATTGTTCCTGTGTGTGTATATTGATCCTGTATGCGTACATTGTTCCTGTGTGTGTGTATAACTCCTGTGTGTGTATATATTGATCCGGTGTGTGTATATTGATCCTTTGTTTGTATATATTGATCCTGTGTGTGTATATTGACCCTGTATGTGTACATTGTACCTGTGTGTGTATATTGATCCTGTGTGTACATTGTTCCTGTGTGTGCATATTGATCCTGTGTGTATATATATCGATCCTGTATGTGTACATTGTTCCTGTGTGTATTGATCCTGTGTATATGCATATTGACCTGTGTGCGTGTATTGATCCAGTGTGTGTGTATTGATCCAGTGTGTGTGTGTATTGATCCAGTGTGTGTGTGTGTGTATGGATCCAGTGTGTGTATATTGATCCTGTGCGTGTGTATATTGATCCTGTGCATGTGTAGATTGATCCTGTGTGTGTATATCGATTGTGTGTGTGTGTACATTAATCCTGTGTGTGTACATATTGATTCAGTGTGTGTGTATATTGATCCAGTTTGTGTGTGTATTGATCCAGTGTGTGTGTATATTGATCCTGTGTGTGCATATATTGATCCTCTCTGTGCATATTGATCTTGTGTGTGAGTATATTGATCCTGTGTCTGTGTATATTGATCCTGTATGTGTGCATATTGATCCAGTGTGTGTGTATTGATCCTGTGTGTGTGTGTGTTAATTGATCCTGTGTGTGTGCATATTGATCAAGTGTGTACATTGATCCTGTGTGTGTATATTTATCCTGTGTGTATATTGATATGTGTACATTGATCCCATTTGTGTGTATATTGATCCTGTGTGTGTGTATATATTGATCCTGTGTATGCACATTGATCTTGTGTGTGTATATTGATCCTGTGTGTGTACATTGATCCTGTGTGTGTATATTGATCCTGTGTGTGTGTGTATTGATCCTGTGTGCGCATATTGATCCAGTGTATGTGTGTATTGATCCAGTGTGTGTGTGTGTGTGTGTGTGTATTGGTCCAGTGTGTGTGTGTGTATTGATCCAGTGTGTGTATATTGATCCTGTGCGTGTGTATATTGATCCTGTGTGTATGTAGATTGATCCTGTGTGTGTATATTGATCCTGTGTGTGTATATTGATTGTGTGTGTGTGTACATTAATCCTGTGTGTGTATATTGATTCTGTGTGTGCATATTGATCTTGTGTGTGAGTATATTGATCCTGTGTTTGTGTATATTGATCCTGTATGTGTGCATATTGATCCAGTGTGTGTATTGATCCTGTGTGTGCGTGTGTGTGTGTGTATTGATCCTGTGTGTACATTGATCCTGTGTGTGTATATTGATCCTGTGTGTATATTGATATGTGTATATTGATCCTGTGTGTGTATAATGATCCTGTGTGTGTGCATATATTGATCCTGTGTGTGCATATTGATCTTGTGTGTGTATATTGATCCTGTGTGTGTACATTGATCCTGCATGTGTATATCGATCCTGTGTGTGTACATTGATCCTGTGTATGTATATTGATCCTGTGTGTGTATATTGGTCCTGTGTGTGCATATTGATCTTGTGTGTGAGTATATTGATCCTGTGTGTGTATTTTGATCCTGTGTGTGTATATTGATCCTGTGTGTATATTGATCCTATGTGTGTGTATATTGATCTTGTGTCTGTG
Organism: Heterodontus francisci; assembly: GCF_036365525.1. Lineage (NCBI taxonomy): Eukaryota > Metazoa > Chordata > Chondrichthyes > Heterodontiformes > Heterodontidae > Heterodontus > Heterodontus francisci. Next base: position 7,160,154 of record NC_090413.1, read on the forward strand.
TATATTGATCCTGTATGTGTGCATATTGATTCAGTGTGTGTGTATATTGATCCAGTGTGTGTGTATATTGATCCAGTGTGAATGGGTATTGATCCTGTGTGTGTATATTGATCCTGTGTGTGCATATTGATCTTGTGTGTGAGTATATTGATCTTGCGTGTGCATATTGATCCTGTGTGTGTATTTTGATCCTGTGTGTGTATATTGATCCTGTGTGTGTATATTGATCCTGTGTGTGTATATTGATCCTGTGTGTGTGTATATTGATCTTGTGTCTGTGTATATTGATCCAGTGTGTGTGTATATTGATCCTGTGTGTATGGGTATTGATCCTGTGTGTGTATTTTGATCCTGTGTGTGTATATTGATCCTGTGTGTGTGTATATTGATCTTGTGTCTGTGTATATTGATCCTGTATGTGTGCATATTGATTCAGTGTGTGTGTATATTGATCCAGTGTGTATGGGTATTGATCCTGTGTGTGTATATTGATCCTGTGTGTGCATATTGATCTTGTGTGTGAGTATATTGATCTTGTGTGTGCATATTGATCCTGTGTGTGTATTTTGATCCTGTGTGTGTATATTGATCCTGTGTGTGTGTATATTGATCTTGTGTCTGTGTATATATTGATCTTGTGTCTGTGTATATTGATCCTGTATGTGTGCATATTGATTCAGTGTGTGTGTATATTGATCCAGTGTGTGTGAATATTGATCCTGTGTGTGTGTATATATTGATCTTGTGTCTGTGTATATTGATCCTGTATGTGTGCATATTGATTCAGTGTGTGTGTATATTGATCCTGTATGTATGGGTATTGATCCTGTGTGTGTATTGATCCTGTGTGTGTGTGTGTGTGTGTGTGTATATATTGATCCTGACCCTGTAGTGAGTCTAATGGTACTGATGTGTCACTATCAGTTCCCTACCTGCAACGTGCAGCCGAAGACACCAATCATCAACATGGCCGCACAGATATACTCTGTAAACACGTCCCACCAGGGCTTCAGCAGCCGGAATGCTGGCTGTTGGTCTGTGAACTGTTTCAACTCTGTCAGTGGGATCATCATCCCTGCACAGAAAGGGAAATAAATTGTCATCAGACACCAATGCTCACAGCTCGTAAGATCTGGGCTCTTCCTGTGCTTTACTGGCCCCATTGAGCAGCATGCCCGACACAAGATCTGGACTCTGAGACCAAGCAACAAAAGAAGTTAGAAGGTGATACCTGAGGGTTGGGAATCAGAGTCTCTGCTCCGATATCAGGGGCACAGGGCTCACAATGCATGTGTTTCCAAGAATTGGTCTGTGTGCCTAGTGGAGAGAAGCATCATTGCCTGCGTTACGGAGCGTCCCAAGTAGACTGAGGTGGCACTGGAGCTGCCCTTAACCCTGGCACCCTGGACTAATTAATCAAGCATTGCTCTCCTCCCTGAGTGTTTCAGAATCACATAATTGTTACAGTGCAGAAGGAGGCCATTCGGCCCATCATGTCTGCACCAGCTCTCTGAATGAACAATTCACTCAGTTTCATTCCCCTGCCTTCTCCCCATAACCCTGCACATTCTTCCTTTTCATATAACTGTCTAATTCCATTTTGAATGCTTCAATTGAACCTGCCTCCACCACACACCCGGGCAGCACATTCCAGACCTTAACCACTCGCTGCATGAAAATGTTTTCCCTCATGTCCCCATTGTTTCTTTTACCCATTACTTTAAATCTGTGCCCTCTCGTTCTCAATCCTTTCAAAAGTGGGAACAGTTTCTCTCTATCTACTCTGTCCAGATCCCTCATGATTTTGAATACCTCTATCAAATCACCTCTCAGCCTTCTTTTCTCTCCAGAAAATTGTCCTAATTCTCCAAACTATCTTCATAACTGAAATTCCTCATCCTAGGAACCATTCTCGTGAATCTTTTCTGTACACTCTCCAATGCCCTCACGTCCTTTCTAAAGTGTGACACCCAGAACTGGACACAAAAGTCCAGCTGAGTTGTGTCTTACAGAAATTCTCTTGTATAATAATAAAAGCAAAATACTGCGGATGCTGGAAATCTGAAAGAAAAACAAGAAATGCTGGAATCACTCAGCAGGTCTGGCAGCATCTGTGGAAAGAGAAGCAGAGTTAACGTTTCATCAGAACTGGAAAATATTAGAAATGTAATAGGTTTTAAGCAAATAAAGTGGGGGTGGGGCAAGAGATAACAAAAGAGAAGGCGTAGATAGGACAAGATCACAGAGAATAACTGACCAGAAGGTCATGGAGCAAAGACAAACGGTATGTTAATGGTGTGCTGAATGACAAAGTATCAGTACAGAGAGGGTGTCAATTGACAGAAAAATGAACAACCCTGGCCCCAAGCACAAACATGAAAAAAACAGTGGGTAGGCACAGTAGAAACAAACTAAAATAAAATAAACGAAGAAAAATGAAAAAAGAAAAAAAGAAAAAATAACTAAAAATAGAAATAAAATGGGGGGCCTGTCATGCTCTGAAATTATTGAACTCAATGTTCAGTCCGGCAGGCTGTAGCGTGCCTAATCGGTAAATGAGATGCTGTTCCTCGAGCTTGTGTTGATGTTCACTGGAACACTGCAGCAATCCCAGGACAGAGATGTGAGCATGAGAGCAGGGGGGAGTGTTGAAATGGCAAGAAACCGGAAGCTCAGGGTCCTGCTTGCAGACTGAGTGGAGGTGTTCCGCAAAGCGGTCACCCAGTCTGCGTTTGGTCTCCCCAGTGTAGAGGAGACCACATTGTGAGCAGCGAATACAGTATACTACATTGAAAGAAGTACAAGTAAATCACTGCTTCACCTGAAACAGTGATTTGGAGCCTTGGATAGTGAGGAGAGAGGAGGTAAAAGGTCAGGTATTACATCTCCTATGATTGCAGGGGAAGATGCCGTGGGAAGGGGACGAAGTGGTGGGGGTAATGGAGGAGTGGACGAGGGTGTCGTGGAGGGAACGATCCCTTCAGAATGCTGACAGGGGAAGGGCAGGGAAGATGCGCTTGTTAGTGGCTCCTTGCTCTTGTACTCTATGCCCCTATTGATAATAATAATATTAATAAGTTTCTTCAGACTCCATATGACTCTAGGCCAATAGCCTGGCACTGGAAGCTCAGAACTAAGCCAGCTCTCTGGAGCAGGCTGGACTGTCCCATAGTTGAGACAGGCAGCCCTGCATTATCCTGGAGCCCTGTGGATCAACAGGTGACCTGGATCAGTAATGGGCCCTGGGAGCAGTAGGCCTGTGATAGTGAGGTTTGGGATTCCTCCTACTCAGTATATGTGACTCTTTAACCAACACGCCTGTTCAGCTTCAGCAGGAACAGCAGCCCTAGGTAAGCTGGGCGGTGTTAACTGGTAATTTGGGGGCCTGAATGGTTTAACTCAGCCAACCTGCACCAAACTATCTGGACTCAGGAAAGAGACTACAATCCTGCTGGGAATGAGAGAGATCTGCATATCAGACAAACAGGTGTCTGACAGGTGAGTGCAGATTCTTCAAACAGTCACAGTCTCCTTCAGCTGAACATTAGAAAGACCAAAGCCATTGTCTTTGGCACCTGCCATAAACTCTGCTGCCTTGTCACAGATTCAATCCTCCACCCCAGCCTCTGACTCAGGCTGAAAATTATCCTTTCACCCTCAACTCAGCATCAAGCTCCATGTCCTACCCGACACCGTCTGCCTCCTATCGTCCCCCCCCCGCAACAATCTTTGTTCCCAGCCTGACTGCAGTCACTTCATCATCTTCAACCTCAAACATTTCAATGCCTGGCCTGCCTTCCATCCACCGACTCCCCCCCCCCCGCCCCCCCAACCCCCTCTCTAACTTGTCCAATGCTCTGTTTGCCTGTATCCTATTGCACACTGTGCTGCTGCTATATCATCCCTTTCCTCACCAGTCCCCAACGCAAAGATTGTCAAATCCTCATTCCCCTCCTCACCGTCCGCCATGGCGTTGCCCCCTCCCTTCTCTGTAACCCTCTAACCCATCATCATGCTTCTGACTCTGCCCTCTTGTGCCCACTTCTACCACCCCACCCTTCACCACCTCAGCCCTCCTGTCTGGAACCTCCATCTGTAAACCTTTTCTTTTAGGTGTGAACTGTAACTCGGTGGGCAGTGCTCTCACCACTGAGTCAAGCGTTCGTGGCTTCACCACCCCCCCAACCCCACCACTCCAGGGACTCAAGCACATAATCCAGGCCGACACTCCCAGTGCAGTACTGAGGGAGTGCTGTCTTTCAGATCACACGTTAAACTGAGGCCCTGTCTGCTCTTTCAGGTGGGCGTAAGAGATTGCATTATTTTAAGAAGAGCAAGGGAGTTCTCCCAGTGACCAGCTAATATCAAACTCTCAACTAATATCACTTAAAGAACAGATTATCTGCTCATTACCACATTATGGGATCTTGCTGTGCGGCATTTGTTGCTCTGTGACTATGCTTCAAAAGTACATCATTGTCTGTAGAGAGCTTTGGTATGTCCTCAGGTGTTGCAAAGGAGTACATAAATCTTTCAGTCACCCTTCCTAATTACCCTTTCCGCGGCTTTGTGTCTTACATAGTCCTATTTTTTTCTCCTCTCTATGAAGCCCCTGGGGCATTTTCTACATAAATGCTGCTACATTAACACATTGTTGTTCTTTGAAGCCTTATTGTAACCCTTACACACGAACACCCCACCTCTGACCAGTCATTCAAGCAGCCGATTTGCCTTTTGATCCATATTGCCTCCATGACTTTGAAAGTGACAAGTCCAGTGTCGCTTCAGGTTGATTTCCAAGTTTCCCTATACTAATCCAATTACCTTCCTTATATTCCTGTGCATTAACCGGAGTGGGGGGTGGTGGGGGGCTGGAGTGAGACTGCAGCACATCCACTGGAGGTGGGATGGAATTACAGTGTGACAAGTTCACATAGGATTTCCATTCAAAGTGAGGACAAGGAAATTTACAGTGGCAAAAGTTGACAAGAAGTGACTGCAGACTGAAGATTCTTAATATAACATTGGTGGATGGGTTTAAAGTAATACTGGATAAAATCAGTGCTGTAAACTGTCTCCAATAAACACCAACCTCACAGGGCTTAATATAGAGCCTCACAGAATTCCCCAGAATTTCAAGTACTATTCACTTCAAATCTTATTTCAACCAGATTTGTTTGTTCTCCCAGGATTGAGGTCACTGCGCGCTGAGTGAGTGCCAGCGTTCACCAGTAACACTCCATGTGATGGGGAGCATTGAGCTACTCCCAGTCCCATCAGCCGGAAGCTCACTCTCCCTGTCCCATCGGCTCGGAGACACTCTCCCAGTCCCATCGGCTAGGAGACACTCTACAAGTCCCATCGGCTAGGAGACACTCTCCCAGTCCCATCGGCTCGAAGACAATCTCCCAGTCCCATCGGCTCGAAGACACTCACCCAGTCCCATCGGCATGAGACACTCTCCCAGTCCCATCGGCTCGGAGACACTCTCCCAGTCCCATCGGCTCGGAGACAATCTCACAGTCCCATCGGCTAGGAGAAACTGACACAATCCCGTCGGCTAGGAGACACTCTCCCAGTCCCATCGGCTCGGAGACAATCTCACAGTCCCATCGGCTAGGAGAAACTGACACAATCCCGTCGGCTAGGAGACACTCTCCCAGTCCCATCGGCTCGGAGACACTCTCCCAGTCCCATCGGCTCAAAGACACTCTTCCAGTTCCATCGGCTAGGAGACAGTCTCCCAGTCCCATCGTCTAGGAGACAGTCTCCCAGTCCCATCGGCTCAAAGACACTCTTCCAGTCCCATCGGCTAGGAGACAGTCTCCCAGTCCCATCGGCTCAAAGACACTCTCCCACTCCCATCGGCTCGGAGACACTCTCCCAGTCCCATCGGCTAGCAGACACTCTCCCAGTCCCATCGGCTAGGAGACACTCTCCCAGTCCCATTGGCTCGAAGCCACCCTCCCAGTCCCATTGGCTCGAAGACACTCTCCCAGTCCCATCGGCTCGGAGACACTCTCCCAGTCCCATCGGCTCAGAGACATTCTCCCAGTCCCATCGGCTCAGAGACACTCTCATAGTCCCATCGGCTATGATACACTCTCCCAGTCCCAACGGCTAGGAGACACTCCCCCATTCCCATCGGCTCAGAGACACTCTCCCATTATCATCGGCTCGGAGACAGTCTCCCAGGCCCATGGGCTCGAACACACTCTCCCAATCCCATCGGCTAGGAGACACTCTCCCAGTCCCATCGGCTAGGAGACACTCTCCCAGTCCCATCGGCTAGGAGACTCTCTCCGAATCCCATCGGCTCGGAGACACTCTCCCAGGCCCATCGGCTCAATGACACTCTCCCAGTCCCATCGGCTCGGAGACACTCTCCCAGGCCCATCGGCTAGGAGACACTCTCCCAGTCCCATCGGCTAGGAGACAATCTCACAGTCCCATCTGCTCGAAGACACTCTCCCAGTCACATCGGCTCGAAGACACTCTCCCGGGCCCATCGGCTCAATGACACTCTCCCAGTCCCATCGGCTCGAAGAGACTCTCCCAGTCCCATCGGCTCGAAGACACTCTCCCAGGCCCATCGGCTCAATGACACTCTCCCAGTCCCATCTGCTCGAAGACAATCTCCCAGTCCCATCGGCTCGAAGACACTCTCCCAGTCCCATCGGCTCGAAGAGACTCTCCCAGTCCCATCGGCTCGAAGACACTCTCCCAGGCCCATCGGCTCAATGACACTCTCCCAGTCCCATCGGCTCGACGACAATCTCCCAGTCCCATCGGCTCGAAGACACTCTCCCAGTCCCATCTGCTCGAAGACACTCTCCCAGTCCCATCGGCTCGAAAACACTCTCCCAGTCCCATCGGCTCGAAGACAATCTCCCAGTCCCATCGGCTCGAAGACACTCTCCCAGTCCCATCGGCTCGAAGAGACTCTCCCAGTCCCATCGGCTCGAAGAGACTCTCCCAGTCCCATCGGCTCGAAGAGACTCTCCCAGTCCCATCGGCTCGAAGACACTCTCCCAGTCCCATCGGCTCGAAGAGACTCTCCCAGTCACATCGGCTCGAAGACAATCTCCCAGTCCCATCGGCTCGAAGACAATCTCCCAGTCCCATCGGCTCGAAGAGACTCTCCCAGTCCCATCGGCTCGAAGACACTCTCCCAGTCCCATCGGCTCGAAGACACTCTCCCAGTCCCATCAGCTCGAAGACAATTTCCCAGTCCCATCGGCAAGGAGACACTTTCCCAGTCCCATCGGCTTCAAGACACTCTCCCAGTCCCATCGGCTCGAAGAGACTCTCCTCGTCCCATCGGCTCGAAGACAATTTCCCAGTCCCATCGGCTGGGAGACACTCCCCCGGTCCCATCAGCTAGGAGACACTCTCCCGGTCCCATCGGCTGGGAGACACTCCCCCGGTCCCATCAGCTAGGAGACACTCTCCCGGTCCCATCGGCTTGGAGACACTCTCCCAGTCCCATCAGCTAGGAGACACTCTCCCGGACCCATCGGCTCGAAGACACTCTCCCAGTCCCATCGACTCGAAGACAATCTCCCAGTCCCATCGGCTCGAAGAGACTCTCCCAGTCCCATCGGCTCGAAGACACTCTCCCAGTCCCATCGGCTCGAAGACACTCTCCCAGTCCCATCGGCTCGAAGACACTCTCCCAGTCCCATCGGCTCGAAGACACTCTCCCAGTCCCATCGGCTCGAAGACACTCTCCCAGTCCCATCAGCTCGAAGACAATTTCCCAGTCCTATCGGCAAGGAGACACTCTCCCAGTCCCATCGGCTCGAAGAGACTCTCCCAGTCCCATCGGCTCGAAGACAATTTCCCAGTCCCATTGGCTGGGAGACACTCCCCCGGTCCCATCAGCTAGGAGACACTCTCCCGGTCCCATCGGCTTGGAGACACTCTCCCGGTCCCATCGGCTTGGAGACACTCTCCCGGTCCCATCGGCTTGGAGACACTCTCCCGGTCCCATCGGCTCGAAGACACTCTCCCATTCTCTTTGGCTCGAAGACACTCTCCCAGTCCCATCGTCTAGGAGACAGTCTCCCAGTCCCATCGGCTCAAAGACACTCTTCCAGTCCCATCGGCTAGGAGACAGTCTCCCAGTCCCATCGGCTCAAAGACACTCTCCCAGTCCCATCGGCTCGGAGACACTCTCCCAGTCCCATCGGCTAGCAGACACTCTCCCAGTCCCATCGGCTAGGAGACACTCTCCCAGTCCCATTGGCTCGAAGCCACCCTCCCAGTCCCATTGGCTAGCAGACACTCTCCCAGTCCCATCGGCTAGGAGACACTCTCCCAGTCCCATTGGCTCGAAGCCACCCTCCCAGTCCCATCGTCTAGGAGACAGTCTCCCAGTCCCATCGGCTCGGAGACACTCTTCCAGTTCCATCGGCTAGGAGACAGTCTCCCAGTCCCATCGTCTAGGAGACAGTCTCCCAGTCCCATCGGCTCAAAGACACTCTTCCAGTTCCATCGGCTAGGAGACAGTCTCCCAGTCCCATCGTCTAGGAGACAGTCTCCCAGTCCCATCGGCTCAAAGACACTCTTCCAGTCCCATCGGCTAGGAGACAGTCTCCCAGTCCCATCGGCTCAAAGACACTCTCCCACTCCCATCGGCTCGGAGACACTCTCCCAGTCCCATCGGCTCGGAGACACTCTCCCAGGCCCATCGGCTAGGAGACACTCTCCCAGTCCCATCGGCTCGGAGACACTCTCCCAGTCCCATTGGCTCGAAGCCACCCTCCCAGTCCCATTGGCTCGAAGACACTCTCCCAGTCCCATCGGCTCGGAGACACTCTCCCAGTCCCATCGGCTCAGAGACATTCTCCCAGTCCCATCGGCTCAGAGACACTCTCATAGTCCCATCGGCTATGATACACTCTCCCAGTCCCAACGGCTAGGAGACACTCCCCCATTCCCATCGGCTCAGAGACACTCTCCCATTATCATCGGCTCGGAGACAGTCTCCCAGGCCCATGGGCTCGAACACACTCTCCCAATCCCATCGGCTAGGAGACACTCTCCCAGTCCCATCGGCTAGGAGACACTCTCCCAGTCCCATCGGCTAGGAGACTCTCTCCGAATCCCATCGGCTCGGAGACACTCTCCCAGGCCCATCGGCTCAATGACACTCTCCCAGTCCCATCGGCTCGGAGACACTCTCCCAGGCCCATCGGCTAGGAGACACTCTCCCAGTCCCATCGGCTAGGAGACAATCTCACAGTCCCATCTGCTCGAAGACACTCTCCCAGTCCCATCGGCTCAATGACACTCTCCCAGTCCCATCGGCTCGAAGAGACTCTCCCAGTCCCATCGGCTCGAAGACACTCTCCCAGGCCCATCGGCTCAATGACACTCTCCCAGTCCCATCGGCTCGAAGAGACTCTCCCAGTCCCATCGGCTCGAAGACACTATCCCAGTCACATCGGCTCGAAGACAATCTCCCAGTCCCATCGGCTCGAAGACAATCTCCCAGTCCCATCGGCTCGAAGAGACTCTCCCAGTCCCATCGGCTCGAAGACACTCTCCCAGTCCCATCGGCTCGAAGACACTCTCCCAGTCCCATCAGCTCGAAGACAATTTCCCAGTCCCATCGGCAAGGAGACACTTTCCCAGTCCCATCGGCTTCAAGACACTCTCCCAGTCCCATCGGCTCGAAGAGACTCTCCTCGTCCCATCGGCTCGAAGACAATTTCCCAGTCCCATCGGCTGGGAGACACTCCCCCGGTCCCATCAGCTAGGAGACACTCTCCCGGTCCCATCGGCTGGGAGACACTCCCCCGGTCCCATCAGCTAGGAGACACTCTCCCGGTCCCATCGGCTTGGAGACACTCTCCCAGTCCCATCAGCTAGGAGACACTCTCCCGGACCCATCGGCTCGAAGACACTCTCCCAGTCCCATCGACTCGAAGACAATCTCCCAGTCCCATCGGCTCGAAGAGACTCTCCCAGTCCCATCGGCTCGAAGACACTCTCCCAGTCCCATCGGCTCGAAGACAATCTCCCAGTCCCATCAGCTCGAAGACACTCTCCCAGTCCCATCGGCTCGAAGACACTCTCCCAGTCCCATCGGCTCGAAGACACTCTCCCAGTCCCATCGGCTCGAAGACAATCTCCCAGTCCCATCGGCTCGAAGAGACTCTCCCAGTCCCATCGGCTCGAAGACACTCTCCCAGTCCCATCAGCTCGAAGACAATTTCCCAGTCCTATCGGCAAGGAGACACTCTCCCAGTCCCATCGGCTCGAAGACAATTTCCCAGTCCCATTGGCTGGGAGACACTCCCCCGGTCCCATCAGCTAGGAGACACTCTCCCGGTCCCATCGGCTTGGAGACACTCTCCCGGTCCCATCGGCTTGGAGACACTCTCCCAGTCCCATCGGCTCGAAGACACTCTCCCATTCTCTTTGGCTCGAAGACACTCTCCCAGTCCCATCGGTTAGGAGACACTCTCCCAGTCCCATCGGCTAGGAGTCACTCTCCCAGTCCCATCGGCTGGGAGACACTCCCCCGGTTCCATCGGCTCGAAGACACTCTCCCATTCTCATTGGCTCGAAGACACTCTCCCATTCTCATTGGCTCGAATACCCTCTCCCAGTCCCATCGGCACGAAGACACTCTCCCAGTCCCATCGGTTAGGAGACACTCTCCCATTCTCATCGGCTCGGAGACAGTCTCCCATTCTCATCGGCTCGGAGACAGTCTCCCAGTCCCGTCGGCTCCGAGACACTCTCCCAGTCCCATCAGCACGAAGACACTCTCCCAGTCCCATCAGCACGAAGACACTCTCCCAGTCCCATCGGCTTGAAGACAATCTCCCAGTCCCATCGGCTTGGAGACACCCTCCCAGTCCCATCGGCTCGAAGACACTCTCCCATTCTCATCGGCTCGGAGACACCCTCCCAGTCCCATCGGCTTGGAGACACCCTCCCAGTCCCATCGGCTCGAAGACACTCTCCCATTCTCATCGGCTCGGAGACACCCTCCCAGTCCCATCGGCTTGGAGACACCCTCCCAGTCCCATCGGCTCGAAGACACTCTCCCATTCTCATCGGCTTGGAGACACCCTCCCAGTCCCATCGGCTCGAAGACACTCTCCCATTCTCATCGGCTTGGAGACACCCTCCCAGTCCCATCGGCTCGAAGACACTCTCCCATTCTCATCGGCTCGGAGACACCCTCCCAGTCCCATCGGCTCGAAGACACTCTCCCATTCTCATCGGCTCGGAGACACCCTCCCAGTCCCATCGGCTTGGAGACACCCTCCCAGTCCCATCGGCTCGAAGACACTCTCCCAGTCCCGTCGGTTCGGAGACACTCTCCCAGTCCCATTGGCTTGGAGACACCCTCCCAGTCCCATTGGCTTGGAGACACCCTCCCAGTCCCATCAGCTTGAAGACACTCTCCCAGTCCCATCGGCTCGAAGACACTCTCCCATTCTCATCGGCTGGGAGACACTCTCCCAGTCCCATCGGCTTGGAGACACCCTCCCAGTCCCATCAGCTCGAAGACACTCTCCGAGTCCCATCGGCTTGGAGACACCCTCCCAGTCCCATCAGCTCGAAGACACCCTCCCAGTCCCATCAGCTCGAAGACACTCTCCCAGTCCCATCGGCTTGGAGACACCCTCCCAGTCCCATCAGCTCGAAGACACTCTCCCAGTCCCATCGGCTTGGAGACACCCTCCCAGTCCCATCAGCTCGAAGACACTCTCCCAGTCCCATCGACTCGGAGACACTCTCCCAGTCCCATCGGCTGGGAGACACTCTCCCAGTCCCATCGGCTTGGAGACACTCTCCCAGTCCCATCGGCTTGGAGACACCCTCCCAGTCCCATCAGCTCGAAGCCAATCTCCCATTCCCATCGGCTGGGAGACACTCTCCCAGTCCCGTCGGTTCGGAGACACTCTCCCAGTCCCATTGGCCGGGAGCTCCCTGTCCCAGTCCCATCTGCCCGGAACTCACTAACAGCTCAGCTGACTGTTAGAAATCACTCCACACAGATTGACTTCAGTGGCACTTTGCTTTTAGATTTTCTTTCGAGCATCAGTGGTCTGCCCGAACACAACACCTCTAAACCCCTCACCACACAGTCCCTCTCCCTCCTCCCACACCACTCCCCCCTCCCACCCCCTACACCCTCTCCAGCCTCTCCCTTCTCCAGCTCCCTCCTCTCATCCTCTTCCACCTCCCACACTTCTACTACAATCCATCCCCCGCCCCTCCCGGTCCTTCTCCCTCCTCCCACCACTTTCCCTCCTCTCATCACCAAACGCCCCTACCCGCTCTCTCCGCCCACTCCCTCTCCCTCACCCCACCCCTCTCCATCCTCCCACTTCTTTTCTTGCCTCTCATCCCTCTCCCCCAGACCATTCCCGACTCAATATGTACCCATCCCTCCCCCTATCCCCAACCCTGCTCTGAGGGACAGTTCAAACAAACATCTCTAGTCAGACAGGCCTCATCTCCAGATAGCAGCTGACTTTATTCAACAATTCTAGAATGTGCTGGGTGTTGTAGTTAACAGCCGTGAGTCAGGGTGAATCACAGGGTGAATCACTGGCGGGGCATGGGTCACTTAATTGTCAAAAAACACATTCCTAAAAAGGGAATTTACTTAAAAAAGAATTTTTGAATGTTCTCTCTCACTCGGGCTGGGATCCGTTAAACCAGCAGACACTTCACTGAATAACACTGGGGTACAGTACTGGTGGGTATGGGTCTGTCACTGTATAACTCTGGGGTACAGTACTGGTGGGGACAGATCTGTCTTTGTAACACTGGGGTGCAGTACTGTTGGGTACAGGGCTGTCACTGTAAAACACTGTGGTACAGTACTGGTGGGGACAGGTCTGTCACTGAATAACACTGGGATACAGTACTGGCGGGTACGAGTCTGTCACTGAATAACACTGGGGTACAGTACTGGCGGGTACGAGTCTGTCACTGAATAACACTGGGGTACAGTACTGGTGGGTACGGGTCTGTCACTGAATAACACTGGGGTACAGTACTGGTGGGGACAGGGCTGTCACTGAATAACACTGGGATACAGTACTGGCGGGTACAGATCTGTCTGTGTAACACTGGGGTACAGTACTGGTGGGTACGAGTCTGCCACTGAATAACACTGGGGTACAGTACTGGTGGGTACGGGTCTGTCACTGAATAACACTGGGATACAGTACTGATGGGGAAAGATCTGTCACTGTATAACACTGGGGTACAGTACTGGTGGGGACAGGTCTGTCACTGAATAACACTGGGATACAGTACTGGAGGGTACGAGTCTGTCACTGAATAACACTGGGGTACAGTACTGGCGGGTACGAGTCTGTCACTGAATAACACTGTGGTACAGTACTGGTGGGTACGAGTCTGTCAATGAATAACACTGGGGTACAGTACTGGGGGGTACGAGTCTGTCACTGAATAACACTGGGGTCCAGTACTAGTGGGGACAGGTCTGTTACTTTATAACACTGGAGTGCAGTACTGGTGGGGACAGGTCTGTTACTTTATAACACTGGGGTACAGTACTGGTGGGGTCAGGTCTGTTACTTTATAACACTGGAGTGCAGTACTGGTGGGGACAGGTCTGTTACTTTATAACACTGGGGTACAGTACTGGTGGGGACAGGTCTGTTACTTTATAACACTGGTGTACAGTACTGGTGGGGACAGGTCTGTTAATTGTAACACTGGGGTACAGTACTGGTGGGGACAGGTCTGTTAATTGTAACACTGGGGTACAGTACTGGTGGGGACAGGTCTGTTACTTTATAACACTGGTGTACAGTACTGGTGGGGACAGGTCTGTTAATTGTAACACTGGTGTACAGTACTGGTGGGGACAGGTCTGTTAATTGTAACACTGGGGTACAGTACTGGTGGGGACAGGTCTGTTACTTTATAACACTGGTGTACAGTACTGGTGGGGACAGGTCTGTTACTTGATAACACTGGGGTACAGCACTGGTGGGGACAGGTCTGTTATTTGATAACAATGGGGTACAGTACTGGTGGGGACAGGTCTGTTACTTTGTAACACTGGGGTACAGTACTGGTGGGGACAGGTCTGTTACTTTTTAACACTGGGGTACAGTACTGGTGGGGACAGATCTGTCACTGTGTAACACTGGGGTACAGTACTGGAGGGTACAGGTCTGTCACTGAATAACACTGGAGTACAGTATCGGTGGGCATGGGTGTGTCACTGCATAACACTGGCGTACAGTACTGATGTGGACAGATCTGTCTGTGTAACACTGGGGTACAGTACTCGTGGGTACAGGTCTGTCATTGGAAAACACTGGGGTACAGTACTGGTGGGGACAGGTCAGTCACTGTATAACACTTGGGAACAGTACTGGTGGGGCAGATCTGTCTGTGTAACACTGGGGTGCAGTACTGTTGGGTACAGGTCTGTCACTGTAAAACACTGTGGTACAGTACTGGTGGGGACAGGTCTGTCACTGAATAACACTGGGATACAGTACTGGCGGGTACGAGTCTGTCACTGAATAACACTGGGGTGCAGTACTGGCGGGTACGAGTCTGTCACTGAATAACACTGTGGTACAGTACAGGCGGGTACGAGTCTGTCAATGAATAACACTGGGGTACAGTACTGGCGGGTACGAGTCTGTCACTGAATAACACTGGGGTACAGTACTGGTGGGTACGGGTCTGTCACTGAATAACACTGGGGTACAGTACTGGTGGGGACAGGGCTGTCACTGAATAACACTGGGATACAGTACTGGCGGGTACAGATCTGTCTGTGTAACACTGGGGTACAGTACTGGTGGGTACGAGTCTGCCACTGAATAACACTGGGGTACAGTACTGGTGGGTACGGGTCTGTCACTGAATAACACTGGGATACAGTACTGATGGGGACAGATCTGTCACTGTATAACACTGGGGTACAGTACTGGTGGGGACAGGTCTGTCACTGAATAACACTGGGATACAGAACTGGCGGGTACGAGTCTGTCACTGAATAACACTGGGGTACAGTACTGGCGGGTACGAGTCTGTCACTGAATAACACTGTGGTACAGTACTGGTGGGTACGAGTCTGTCAATGAATAACACTGGGGTACAGTACTGGGGGGTACGAGTCTGTCACTGAATAACACTGGGGTCCAGTACTAGTGGGGACAGGTCTGTTACTTTATAACACTGGAGTGCAGTACTGGTGGGGACAGGTCTGTTACTTTATAACACTGGGGTACAGTACTGGTGGGGTCAGGTCAGTTACTTTATAACACTGGAGTGCAGTACTGGTGGGGACAGGTCTGTTACTTTATAACACTGGGGTACAGTACTGGTGGGGACAGGTCTGTTACTTTATAACACTGGTGTACAGTACTGGTGGGGACAGGTCTGTTAATTGTAACACTGGGGTACAGTACTGGTGGGGACAGGTCTGTTAATTGTAACACTGGGGTACAGTACTGGTGGGGACAGGTCTGTTACTTTATAACACTGGTGTACGGTACTGGTGGGGACAGGTCTGTTAATTGTAACACTGGTGTACAGTACTGGTGGGGACAGGTCTGTTAATTGTAACACTGGGGTACAGTACTGGTGGGGACAGGTCTGTTAATTGTAACACTGGGGTACAGTACTGGTGGGGACAGGTCTGTTACTTTATAACACTGGAGTGCAGTACTGGTGGGGACAGGTCTGTTACTTTATAACACTGGGGTACAGTACTGGTGGGGACAGGTCTGTTAATTGTAACACTGGGGTACAGTACTGGTGGGGACAGGTCTGTCAATTGTAACACTGGGGTACAGTACTGGTGGGGACAGGTCTGTTAATTGTAACACTGGGGTACAGTACTGGTGGGGACAGGTCTGTTACTTTATAACACTGGTGTACAGTACTGGTGGGGACAGGTCTGTTAATTGTAACACTGGTGTACAGTACTGGTGGGGACAGGTCTGTTAATTGTAACACTGGGGTACAGTACTGGTGGGGACAGGTCTGTTACTTTATAACACTGGTGTACAGTACTGGTGGGGACAGGTCTGTTACTTGATAACACTGGGGTACAGTACTGGTGGGGACAGGTCTGTTACTTTATACCAATGGGGTACAGTACTGGTGGGGACAGGTCTGTTACTTGATAACACTGGGGTACAGTACTGGTGGGGACAGGTCTGTTACTTTTTAACACTGGGGTACAGTACTGGTGGGGACAGATCTGTCACTGTGTAACACTGGGGTACAGTACTGGAGGGTACAGGTCTGTCACTGAATAACACTGGAGTACAGTATCGGTGGGCATGGGTGTGTCACTGCATAACACTGGCGTACAGTACTGATGTGGACAGATCTGTCTGTGTAACACTGGGGTACAGTACTCGTGGGTACAGGTCTGTCATTGGAAAACACTGGGGTACAGTACTGGTGGGGACAGGTCAGTCACTGTATAACACTTGGGAACAGTACTGGTGGGGCAGATCTGTCTGTGTAACACTGGGGTGCAGTACTGTTGGGTACAGGTCTGTCACTGTAAAACACTGGTGTGCAGCACTGGTGGGAACAGGTGTGTCACAGTATAACACTGGGGTACAATACTGGTGGGGACAGGTCTGTTACTTTACAACACTGGGGTACAGTACTGGTGGGGACAGGTCTGTTACTTTATAACAATGGGGTACAGTACTGGCGGGGACAGGTCTGTTACTTTATAACACTGGGGTACAGTACTGGTAGGGACAGGTCTGTTACTTGATAACACTGGTGTACAGTACTGGTGGGGACAGGTCTGTTACTTTATAACACTGGGGAACAGTACTGGTGGGGACAGGTCTGTTACTTTATAACACTGGAGTGCAGTACTGGTGGGGACAGGTCTGTTACTTTATAACACTGGGGTACAGTACTGCTGGGGAGAGGTCTGATAATTGTAACACTGGGGTACAGTACTGCTGGGGAGAGGTCTGATAATTGTAACACTGGGATACAGTACTGGCGGGTACGAGTCTGTCACTGAATAACACTGTGGTACAGTACTGGTGGGGACAGGTCTGTCACTGAATAACACTGGGATACAGTACTGGCGGGTACGAGTCTGTCACTGAATAACACTGGGGTACAGTACTGGCGGGTACGAGTCTGTCACTGAATAACACTGTGGTACAGTACTGGCGGGTACGAGTCTGTCAATGAATAACACTGGGGTACAGTACTGGCGGGTACGAGTCTGTCACTGAATAACACTGGGGTACAGTACTGGTGGGTACGGGTCTGTCATTGAATAACACTGGGGTACAGTACTGGTGGGGACAGGTCTGTCACTGAATAACACTGGGATACAGTACTGGCGGGTACAGATCTGTCTGTGTAACACTGGGGTACAGTACTGGTGGGTACGAGTCTGCCACTGAATAACACTGGGGTACAGTACTGGTGGGTACGGGTCTGTCACTGAATAACACTGGGATACAGTACTGATGGGGACAGATCTGTCACTGTATAACACTGGGGTACAGTACTGGTGGGGACAGGTCTGTCACTGAATAACACTGGGATACAGTACTGGCGGGTACGAGTCTGTCACTGAATAACACTGGGGTACAGTACTGGCGGGTACGAGTCTGTCACTGAATAACACTGTGGTACAGTACTGGTGGGTACGAGTCTGTCAATGAATAACACTGGGGTACAGTACTGGGGGGTACGAGTCTGTCACTGAATAACACTGGGGTCCAGTAATAGTGGGGACAGGTCTGTTACTTTATAACACTGGAGTGCAGTACTGGTGGGGACAGGTCTGTTACTTTATAACACTGGGGTACAGTACTGGTGGGGTCAGGTCTGTTACTTTATAACACTGGAGTGCAGTACTGGTGGGGACAGGTCTGTTACTTTATAACACTGGGGTACAGTACTGGTGGGGTCAGGTCTGTTACTTTATAACACTGGAGTGCAGTACTGGTGGGGACAGGTCTGTTACTTTATAACACTGGGGTACAGTACTGGTGGGGACAGGTCTGTTAATTGTAACACTGGGGTACAGTACTGGTGGGGACAGGTCTGTTACTTTATAACACTGGTGTACAGTACTGGTGGGGACAGGTCTGTTAATTGTAACACTGGGGTACAGTACTGGTGGGGACAGGTCTGTTAATTGTAACACTGGGGTACAGTACTGGTGGGGACAGGTCTGTTACTTTATAACACTGGTGTACGGTACTGGTGGGGACAGGTCTGTTAATTGTAACACTGGTGTACAGTACTGGTGGGGACAGGTCTGTTAATTGTAACACTGGGGTACAGTACTGGTGGGGACAGGTCTGTTACTTTATAACACTGGTGTACAGTCCTGGTGGGGACAAGTCTGTTAATTGTAACACTGGGGTACAGTACTGGTGGGGACAGGTCTGTTACTTTATAACACTGGAGTGCAGTACTGGTGGGGACAGGTCTGTTACTTTATAACACTGGGGTACAGTACTGGTGGGGACAGGTCTGTTAATTGTAACACTGGGGTACAGTACTGGTGGGGACAGGTCTGTCAATTGTAACACTGGGGTACAGTACTGGTGGGGACAGGTCTGTTAATTGTAACACTGGGGTACAGTACTGGTGGGGACAGGTCTGTTACTTTATAACACTGGTGTACAGTACTGGTGGGGACAGGTCTGTTAATTGTAACACTGGGGTACAGTACTGGTGGGGACAGGTCTGTTACTTTATAACACTGGTGTACAGTACTGGTGGGGACAGGTCTGTTAATTGTAACACTGGGGTACAGTACTGGTGGGGACAGGTCTGTTACTTTATAACACTGGGGTACAGTACTGGTGGGGACAGGTCTGTTACTTGATAACACTGGGGTACAGTACTGGTGGGGACGTGTCTGTTATTTGATAACAATGGGGTACAGTACTGGTGGGGACAGGTCTGTTACTTTGTAACACTGGGGTACAGTACTGGTGGGGACAGGTCTGTTACTTGATAACACTGGGGTACAGTACTGGTGGGAACTGGTCTGTTACTTTATAACAATGGGGTACAGTACTGGTGGGGACAGGTCTGTTACTTGATAACACTGGGGTACAGTACTGGTGGGGACAGGTCTGTTACTTTATACCAATGGGGTACAGTACTGGTGGGGACAGGTCTGTTACTTGATAACACTGGGGTACAGTACTGGTGGGGACAGGTCTGTTACTTTATTACACTGGGGTACAGTACTGGTGGGGACAGGTCTGTTACTTTATAACACTGGGGTACAGTATTGGTGGGGACAGGTCTGTTACTTTATAACACTGGGGTACAGTACTGGTGGGGACAGGTCTGTTACTTTATAACACTGGGGTACAGTACTGGTGGGGACAGGTCTGTTACTTTATAACACTGGGGTACAGTACTGGCGGGTACGAGTCTGTCACTGAATAACACTGGGGTACAGTACTGGTGGGTACGGGTCTGTCACTGAATAACACTGGGGTACAGTACTGGTGGGGACAGGTCTGTCACTGAATAACACTGGGATACAGTACTGGCGGGTACAGATCTGTCTGTGTAACACTGGGGTACAGTACTGGTGGGTACGAGTCTGCCACTGAATAACACTGGGGTACAGTACTGGTGGGTACGGGTCTGTCACTGAATAACACTGGGATACAGTACTGATGGGGACAGATCTGTCACTGTATAACACTGGGGTACTGTACTGGTGGGGACAGGTCTGACACTGAATAACACTGGGATACAGTACTGGCGGGTACGAGTCTGTCAATGAATAACACTGGGGTACAGTACTGGCGGGTACGAGTCTGTCACTGAATAACACTGGGGTCCAGTACTAGTGGGGACAGGTCTGTTACTTTATAACACTGGAGTGCAGTACTGGTGGGGACAGGTCTGTTACTTTATAACACTGGGGTACAGTACTGGTTGGGTCAGGTCTGTTACTTTATAACACTGGAGTGCAGTACTGGTGGGGACAGGTCTGTTACTTTATAATACTGGGGTACAGTACTGGTGGGGCAGGTCTGTTAATTGTAACACTGGGGTACAGTACTGGTGGGGACAGGTCTGTTACTTTATAACACTGGTGTACAGTACTGGTGGGGACAGGTCTGTTAATTGTAACACTGGGGTACAGTACTGGTGGGGACAGGTCTGTTAATTGTAACACTGGGGTACAGTACTGGTGGGGACAGGTCTGTTACTTTATAACACTGGTGTACAGTGCTGGTGGGGACAGGTCTGTTAATTGTAACACTGGTGTACAGAACTGGTGGGGACAGGTCTGTTACTTTATAACACTGGTGTACAGTACTGGTGGGGACAGGTCTGTTAATTGTAACACTGGTGTACAGTACTGGTGGGGACAGGTCTGTCAATTGTAACACTGGGGTACAGTACTGGTGGGGACAGGTCTGTTAATTGTAACACTGGGGTACAGTACTGGTGGGGACAGGTCTGTTACTTTATAACACTGGTGTACAGTACTGGTGGGGACAGGTCTGTTAATTGTAACACTGGTGTACAGTACTGGTGGGGACAGGTCTGTTAATTGTAACACTGGGGTACAGTACTGGTGGGGACAGGTCTGTTACTTTATAACACTGGTGTACAGTACTGGTGGGGACAGGTCTGTTACTTGATAACACTGGGGTACAGCACTGGTGGGGACAGGTCTGTTATTTGATAACAATGGGGTACAGTACTGGTGGGGACAGGTCTGTTACTTTGTAACACTGAGGTACAGTACTGGTGGGGACAGGTCTGTTACTTGATAACACTGGGGTACAGTACTGGTGGGGACTGGTCTGTTACTTTATAACAATGGGGTACAGTACTGGTGGGGACAGGTCTGTTACTTTATAACACTGGGGTACAGTACTGGTGGGGACAGGTCTGTTACTTGATAACACTGGGGTACAGTACTGGTGGGGACAGGTCTGTTACTTTATACCAATGGGGTACAGTACTGGTGGGGACAGGTCTGTTACTTGATAACACTGGGGTACAGTACTGGTGGGGACAGGTCTGTTACTTTTTAACACTGGGGTACAGTACTGGTGGGGACAGATCTGTCACTGTGTAACACTGGGGTACAGTACTGGAGGGTACAGGTCTGTCACTGAATAACACTGGAGTACAGTATCGGTGGGCATGGGTGTGTCACTGCATAACACTGGCGTACAGTACTGATGTGGACAGATCTGTCTGTGTAACACTGGGGTACAGTACTCGTGGGTACAGGTCTGTCATTGGAAAACACTGGGGTACAGTACTGGTGGGGACAGGTCAGTCACTGTATAACACTTGGGAACAGTACTGGTGGGGCAGATCTGTCTGTGTAACACTGGGGTGCAGTACTGTTGGGTACAGGTCTGTCACTGTAAAACACTGGTGTGCAGCACTGGTGGGAACAGGTGTGTCACAGTATAACACTGGGGTACAATACTGGTGGGGACAGGTCTGTTACTTTACAACACTGGGGTACAGTACTGGTGGGGACAGGTCTGTTACTTTATAACAATGGGGTACAGTACTGGCGGGGACAGGTCTGTTACTTTATAACACTGGGGTACAGTACTGGTAGGGACAGGTCTGTTACTTGATAACACTGGTGTACAGTACTGGTGGGGACAGGTCTGTTACTTTATAACACTGGGGAACAGTACTGGTGGGTACAGGTCTGTTACTTTATAACACTGGTGTACAGTACTGGTGGGGACAGGTCTGTTACTTTATAACACTGGAGTGCAGTACTGGTGGGGACAGGTCTGTTACTTTATAACACTGGGGTACAGTACTGCTGGGGAGAGGTCTGATAATTGTAACACTGGGGTACAGTACTGCTGGGGAGAGGTCTGATAATTGTAACACTGGGATACAGTACTGGCGGGTACGAGTCTGTCACTGAATAACACTGTGGTACAGTACTGGTGGGGACAGGTCTGTCACTGAATAACACTGGGATACAGTACTGGCGGGTACGAGTCTGTCACTGAATAACACTGGGGTACAGTACTGGCGGGTACGAGTCTGTCACTGAATAACACTGTGGTACAGTACTGGCGGGTACGAGTCTGTCAATGAATAACACTGGGGTACATTACTGGCGGGTACGAGTCTGTCACTGAATAACACTGGGGTACAGTACTGGTGGGTACGGGTCTGTCATTGAATAACACTGGGGTACAGTACTGGTGGGGACAGGTCTGTCACTGAATAACACTGGGATACAGTACTGGCGGGTACAGATCTGTCTGTGTAACACTGGGGTACAGTACTGGTGGGTACGAGTCTGCCACTGAATAACACTGGGGTACAGTACTGGTGGGTACGGGTCTGTCACTGAATAACACTGGGATACAGTACTGATGGGGACAGATCTGTCACTGTATAACACTGGGGTACAGTACTGGTGGGGACAGGTCTGTCACTGAATAACACTGGGGTACAGTACTGGCGGGTACGAGTCTGTCACTGAATAACACTGTGGTACAGTACTGGTGGGTACGAGTCTGTCAATGAATAACACTGGGGTACAGTACTGGGGGGTACGAGTCTGTCACTGAATAACACTGGGGTCCAGTAATAGTGGGGACAGGTCTGTTACTTTATAACACTGGAGTGCAGTACTGGTGGGGACAGGTCTGTTACTTTATAACACTGGGGTACAGTACTGGTGGGGTCAGGTCTGTTACTTTATAACACTGGAGTGCAGTACTGGTGGGGACAGGTCTGTTACTTTATAACACTGGGGTACAGTACTGGTGGGGTCAGGTCTGTTACTTTATAACACTGGAGTGCAGTACTGGTGGGGACAGGTCTGTTACTTTATAACACTGGGGTACAGTACTGGTGGGGACAGGTCTGTTAATTGTAACACTGGGGTACAGTACTGGTGGGGACAGGTCTGTTACTTTATAACACTGGTGTACAGTACTGGTGGGGACAGGTCTGTTAATTGTAACACTGGGGTACAGTACTGGTGGGGACAGGTCTGTTAATTGTAACACTGGGGTACAGTACTGGTGGGGACAGGTCTGTTACTTTATAACACTGGTGTACGGTACTGGTGGGGACAGGTCTGTTAATTGTAACACTGGTGTACAGTACTGGTGGGGACAGGTCTGTTAATTGTAACACTGGGGTACAGTACTGGTGGGGACAGGTCTGTTACTTTATAACACTGGTGTACAGTCCTGGTGGGGACAAGTCTGTTAATTGTAACACTGGGGTACAGTACTGGTGGGGACAGGTCTGTTACTTTATAACACTGGAGTGCAGTACTGGTGGGGACAGGTCTGTTACTTTATAACACTGGGGTACAGTACTGGTGGGGACAGGTCTGTTAATTGTAACACTGGGGTACAGTACTGGTGGGGACAGGTCTGTCAATTGTAACACTGGGGTACAGTACTGGTGGGGACAGGTCTGTTAATTGTAACACTGGGGTACAGTACTGGTGGGGACAGGTCTGTTACTTTATAACACTGGTGTACAGTACTGGTGGGGACAGGTCTGTTAATTGTAACACTGGGGTACAGTACTGGTGGGGACAGGTCTGTTACTTTATAACACTGGTGTACAGTACTGGTGGGGACAGGTCTGTTAATTGTAACACTGGGGTACAGTACTGGTGGGGACAGGTCTGTTACTTTATAACACTGGGGTACAGTACTGGTGGGGACAGGTCTGTTACTTGATAACACTGGGGTACAGTACTGGTGGGGACGTGTCTGTTATTTGATAACAATGGGGTACAGTACTGGTGGGGACAGGTCTGTTACTTTGTAACACTGGGGTACAGTACTGGTGGGGACAGGTCTGTTACTTGATAACACTGGGGTACAGTACTGGTGGGAACTGGTCTGTTACTTTATAACAATGGGGTACAGTACTGGTGGGGACAGGTCTGTTACTTGATAACACTGGGGTACAGTACTGGTGGGGACAGGTCTGTTACTTTATACCAATGGGGTACAGTACTGGTGGGGACAGGTCTGTTACTTGATAACACTGGGGTACAGTACTGGTGGGGACAGGTCTGTTACTTTATTACACTGGGGTACAGTACTGGTGGGGACAGGTCTGTTACTTTATAACACTGGGGTACAGTATTGGTGGGGACAGGTCTGTTACTTTATAACACTGGGGTACAGTACTGGTGGGGACAGGTCTGTTACTTTATAACACTGGGGTACAGTACTGGTGGGGACAGGTCTGTTACTTTATAACACTGGGGTACAGTACTGGCGGGTACGAGTCTGTCACTGAATAACACTGGGGTACAGTACTGGTGGGTACGGGTCTGTCACTGAATAACACTGGGGTACAGTACTGGTGGGGACAGGTCTGTCACTGAATAACACTGGGATACAGTACTGGCGGGTACAGATCTGTCTGTGTAACACTGGGGTACAGTACTGGTGGGTACGAGTCTGCCACTGAATAACACTGGGGTACAGTACTGGTGGGTACGGGTCTGTCACTGAATAACACTGGGATACAGTACTGATGGGGACAGATCTGTCACTGTATAACACTGGGGTACTGTACTGGTGGGGACAGGTCTGACACTGAATAACACTGGGATACAGTACTGGCGGGTACGAGTCTGTCAATGAATAACACTGGGGTACAGTACTGGCGGGTACGAGTCTGTCACTGAATAACACTGGGGTCCAGTACTAGTGGGGACAGGTCTGTTACTTTATAACACTGGAGTGCAGTACTGGTGGGGACAGGTCTGTTACTTTATAACACTGGGGTACAGTACTGGTTGGGTCAGGTCTGTTACTTTATAACACTGGAGTGCAGTACTGGTGGGGACAGGTCTGTTACTTTATAATACTGGGGTACAGTACTGGTGGGGCAGGTCTGTTAATTGTAACACTGGGGTACAGTACTGGTGGGGACAGGTCTGTTACTTTATAACACTGGTGTACAGTACTGGTGGGGACAGGTCTGTTAATTGTAACACTGGGGTACAGTACTGGTGGGGACAGGTCTGTTAATTGTAACACTGGGGTACAGTACTGGTGGGGACAGGTCTGTTACTTTATAACACTGGTGTACAGTGCTGGTGGGGACAGGTCTGTTAATTGTAACACTGGTGTACAGAACTGGTGGGGACAGGTCTGTTAATTGTAACACTGGGGTACAGTACTGGTGGGGACAGGTCTGTTACTTTATAACACTGGTGTACAGTCCTGGTGGGGACAGGCCTGTTAATTGTAACACTGGGGTACAGTACTGGTGGGGACAGGTCTGTTACTTTATAACACTGGAGTGCAGTACTGGTGGGGACAGGTCTGTTACTTTATAACACTGGGGTACAGTACTGGTGGGGACAAGTCTGTTAATTGTAACACTGGGGTACAGTACTGGTGGGGTCAGGTCTGTCAATTGTAACACTGGGGTACAGTACTGGTGGGGACAGGTTTGTTATTTGTAACACTGGGGTACAGTACTGGTGGGGACAGGTCTGTTACTTTATAACACTGGGGTACAGTACTGGTGGGGACAGGTCTGTTAATTGTAACACTGGTGTACAGTACTGGTGGGGACAGGTCTGTTAATTGTAACACTGGGGTACAGTACTGGTGGGGACAGGTCAGTTACTTTATAACACTGGTGTACAGTACTGGTGGGGACAGGTCTGTTAATTGTAACACTGGGGTACAGTACTGGTGGGGACAGGTCTGTTACTTTATAACACTGGGGTACAGTACTGGTGGGGACAGGTCTGTTACTTGATAACACTGGGGTACAGTACTGGTGGGGACAGGTCTGTTATTTGATAACAATGGGGTACAGTACTGGTGGGGACAGGTCTGTTACTTTGTAACACTGGGGTACAGTACTGGTGGGGACAGGTCTGTTACTTGATAACACTGGGGTACAGTACTGGTGGGGACTGGTCTGTTACTTTATAACACTGGGGTACAGTACTGGTGGGGACAGGTATGTTACTTGATAACACTGGGGTACAGTACTGGTGGGGACAGATCTGTTAATTGTAACACTGGGGTACAGTACTGGTGGGGACAGGTCTGTTACTTTATAACACTGGGGTACAGTACTGGTGGGGACAGGTCTGTTACTTTACAACACTGGGGTACAGTATTGGTGGGGACAGGTCTGTTACTTTATAACACTGGGGTACAGTACTGGTGGGGACAGATCTGTTACTTTATAACACTGGGGTACAGTACTGGTGGGGACAGGTCTGTTACTTTATAACACTGGGGTACAGTACTGGTGGGTGCGGGTCTGTCACTGAATAACACTGGCGTACTGTACTGGTGGGGACAGGTCTGTCACTGAATAACACTGGGATACTGTACTGGCGGGTACAGATATGTCTGTGTAACACTGGGGTACAGTATTGGTGGGTACGAGTCTGCCACTGAATAACACTGGGGTACAGTACTGGTGGGTACGGGTCTGACACTGCATAACACTGGGATACAGTACTGATGGGGACAGATCTGTCACTGTATAACACTGGGGTACAGTACTGGTGGGGACAGGTCTGTCACTGAATAACACTGGGATGCAGTACTGGCGGGTACGAGTCTGTCAATGAATAACACTGGGGTACAGTACTGGCGGGTACGTGTCTGTCACTGAATAACACTGGGGTCCAGTACTAGTGGGGACAGGTCTGTTACTTTATAACACTGGAGTGCAGTACTGGTGGGGACAGGTCTGTTACTTTATAACACTGGGGTACAGTACTGGTGGGGTCAGGTCTGTTACTTTATAACACTGGAGTGCAGTACTGGTGGGGACAGGTCTGTTACTTTATAACACCTGGGTACAGTACTGGTGGGGACAGGTCTGTTAATTGTAACAATGGGGTACAGTACTGGTGGGGACAGGTCTGTTACTTTATAACACTGGTGTACAGTACTGGTGGGGACAGGTCTGTTAATTGTAACACTGGGGTACAGTACTGGTGGGGACAGGTCTGTTACTTTATAACACTGGTGTACAGTACTGGTGGGGACAGGTCTGTTAATTGTAACACTGGTGTACAGTACTGGTGGGGACAGGTCTGTTAATTGTAACACTGGGGTACAGTACTGGTGGGGACATGTCTGTTACTTTATAACACTGGTGTACAGTCCTTGTGGGGACAGGTCTGTTAATTGTAACACTGGGGTACAGTACTGGTCGGGACAGGTCTGTTACTTTATCACACTGGAGTGCAGTACTGGTGGGGACAGGTCTGTTACTTTATAACACTGGGGTACAGTACTGGTGGGGACAGGTCTGTTAATTGTAACACTGGTGTACAGTACTGGTGGGGACAGGTCTGTTAATTGTAACACTGGGGTACATTACTGGTGGGGACAGGTCTGTTACTTTATAACACTGGGGTACAGTACTGGTGGGGACAGGTCTGTTACTTGATAACACTGGGGTACAGTACTGGTGGGGACAGGTCTGTTACTTGATAACACTGGGGTACAGTACTGGTGGGGACAGGTCTGTTACTTTATAACAATGGGGTACAGTACTGGTGGGGACAGGTCTGTTACTTGATAGCAATGGGGTTCAGTACTGGTGGGGACAGGTCTGTTACTTTATAACACTGGGGTACAGTACTGGTGGGGACAGGTCTGTTATTTGATAACAATGGGGTACAGTACTGGTGGGGACAGGTCTGTTACTTTATAACACTGGGGAACAGTACTGGTGGGTACGAGTCTGCCACTGAATAACACTGGGGTACAGTACTGGTGGGTACGAGTCTGCCACTGAATAACACTGGGGTACGGTACCAGTGGGACGGATCTGTCACTGTATAACACTGGGGTACAGTACTGATGGGGACAGATCTGTCACTGTATAACACTGGGGTACAGTACTGGTGGGGACAGGTCTGTTACTTTATAACACTGGGCTACAGTACTGGTGGGGACAGGTCTGTTACTTTATAACAATGGGGTACAGTACCGGTGGGGACAGGTCTGTTAATTGTAACACTGGGGGACAGTACTGGTGGTGACAGGTCTGTTACTTTGTAACAATGGGGTACAGTACTGCTGGGGACAGGTCTGTTAATTGGAACACTGGGGTAAAGTACTTGTGGGGATAGGTCTGTTACTTAATAACAAGGGGGTACAGTACTGGTGGGGACAGGTCTGTTACTTTGTAACAATGGGGTACAGTACTGCTGGGGACAGGTCTGTTAATTGGAACAATGGGGTACAGTACTTGCGGGGACAGGTCTGTTACTTTATAACAAGGGGGTACAGTACTGGTGGGGACTGGTCTGTTACTTTATAACACTGGGGTACAGTACTTGTGGGGTCAGGTCTGTTACTTTATAACACTGGGGTACAGTACTGGTGGGGACAGGTCTGTTACTTTATAACAATGGGGTACAGTACTGGTGGGGACAGATCTGTTAATTGTAACACTGAGGTACAGTACTTGTGGGGACAGGTCTGTTACTTTATAACAAGGGGGTACAGTACTGGTGGGGACTGGTCTGTTACTTTATAACACTGGGGTACAGTACTGGTGGGGACAGGTCTGTTACTTTATAACACTGGGGTACAGTACTGATGGGGACAGGTCTGTTAGTTTATAACAAGGGGGTACAGTACTGGTGGGGACAGGTCTGTTACTTTATAACACTGGGGTACAGTACTGGTGGGGACAGGTCTGTTACTTTATAACACTGGGTTACAGAACTGGTGGGAACAGGTCTGTTACATTATAACACTGGGTTGCAGTACTGGTGGGGACAGGTCTGTTACTTTATAACAATGGGATTCAGTACTGGTGGGGACAGGTCTGTTAATTTTAACACTGGGGGACAGTACTGGTGGGGACAGGTGTTACTTTATAACACTGGGGTACAATACTGGTGGGGACAGCTCTGTTACTTTATAACACTGGGGTACAGAACTGGTGGGGACAGGTCTGTTAATTTATAACACTGGAGTGCAGTACTGGTGGGGACAGGTCTGTTACTTTATAACACTGGGGTACAGTACTGGTGGGGACAGCTCTGTTATTTCTCACACTGGGGTACAGAACTGGTGGGGACAGGTCTGTTAATTTATAACACTGGAGTGCAGTACTGGTGGGGACAGGTCTGTTAATTTATAACACTGGGGTACAGTACTGGTGGGGACAGGTCTGTTATTTCTCACACTGGGGTACAGAACTGGTGGGGACAGGTCTGTTATTTCTCACACTGGGGTACAGAACTGGTGGGGACAGGTCTGTAAATTTATAACACTGGAGTGCAGTACTGGTGGGGACAGGTCTGTTACTTTATAACACTGGGGTACAGGACTGGTGGGGACAGGTCTGTTACTTTATAACACTGGGGTACAGTACTGGTGGGGACAGGTCTGTTACTGTATAACACTGGGGTACAGTACTGGTGGGTACGAGTCTGCCACTGAATAACACTGGGGTGCAGTACTAGTGGGACGGAGCTGTCACTGTATAACACTGGGGTACAGTACTGGCGGGGACAGGTCTGTCACTGAATAACACTGGGATACAGTACTGATGGGGACAGATCTGTCACTGTATAACACTGGGGTACAGTACTGATGGGGACAGATCTGTCTCTGTATAACACTGGGGTACAGTACTGGTGGGGACAGGTCTGTTACTTTATAACAATGGGGGACAGTACTGGTGGGGACAGGTCTGTTACTTGATAACACTGGGGTACAGTACTGGTGGGGACAGGTCTGTTACTTTATAACACTGGGGAACAGTACTGGTGGGTACGAGTCTGCCACTGAATAACACTGGGGTACAGTACTGGTGGGTACGAGTCTGCCACTGAATAACACTGGGGTACGGTACCAGTGGGACGGATCTGTCACTGTATAACACTGGGGTACAGTACTGATGGGGACAGATCTGTCACTGTATAACACTGGGGTACAGTACTGGTGGGGACAGGTCTGTTACTTTATAACACTGGGCTACAGTACTGGTGGGGACAGGTCTGTTACTTTATAACAATGGGGTACAGTACCGGTGGGGACAGGTCTGTTAATTGTAACACTGGGGGACAGTACTGGTGGTGACAGGTCTGTTACTTTGTAACAATGGGGTACAGTACTGCTGGGGACAGGTCTGTTAATTGGAACACTGGGGTACAGTACTTGTGGGGATAGGTCTGTTAATTAATAACAAGGGGGTACAGTACTGGTGGGGACAGGTCTGTTACTTTGTAACAATGGGGTACAGTACTGCTGGGGACAGGTCTGTTAATTGGAACAATGGGGTACAGTACTTGTGGGGACAGGTCTGTTACTTTATAACAATGGGGTACAGTACTGGTGGGGACTGGTCTGTTACTTTATAACACTGGGGTACAGTACTTGTGGGGTCAGGTCTGTTACTTTATAACACTGGGGTACAGTACTGGTGGGGACAGGTCTGTTACTTTATAACAATGGGGTACAGTACTGGTGGGGACAGATCTGTTAATTGTAACACTGAGGTACAGTACTTGTGGGGACAGGTCTGTTACTTTATAACAAGGGGGTACAGTACTGGTGGGGACTGGTCTGTTACTTTATAACACTGGGGTACAGTACTGGTGGGGACAGGTCTGTTACTTTATAACACTGGGGTACAGTACTGATGGGGACAGGTCTGTTAGTTTATAACAAGGGGGTACAGTACTGGTGGGGACAGGTCTGTTACTTTATAACACTGGGGTACAGTACTGGTGGGGACAGGTCTGTTACTTTATAACACTGGGTTACAGAACTGGTGGGAACAGGTCTGTTACTTTATAACACTGGGGTACAGTACTGGTGGGGACAGGTCTGTTACTTTATAACAATGGGATTCAGTCCTGGTGGGGACAGGTCTGTTACTTTATAACACTGGGGTACAGAACTGGTGGGGACAGGTCTGTTAATTTATAACACTGGAGTGCAGTACTGGTGGGGACAGGTCTGTTACTTTATAACACTGGGGTACAGTACTGGTGGGGACAGCTCTGTTATTTCTCACACTGGGGTACAGAACTGGTGGGGACAGGTCTGTTAATTTATAACACTGGAGTGCAGTACTGGTGGGGACAGGTCTGTTAATTTATAACACTGGGGTACAGTACTGGTGGGGACAGGTCTGTTATTTCTCACACTGGGGTACAGAACTGGTGGGGACAGGTCTGTTATTTCTCACACTGGGGTACAGAACTGGTGGGGACAGGTCTGTTAATTTATAACACTGGAGTGCAGTACTGGTGGGGACAGGTCTGTTACTTTATAACACTGGGGTACAGGACTGGTGGGGACAGGTCTGTTACTTTATAACACTGGGGTACAGTACTGGTGGGGACAGGTCTGTTACTGTATAACACTGGGGTACAGTACTGGTGGGTACGAGTCTGCCACTGAATAACACTGGGGTGCAGTACTAGTGGGACGGAGCTGTCACTGTATAACACTGGGGTACAGTACTGGCGGGGACAGGTCTGTCACTGAATAACACTGGGATACAGTACTGATGGGGACAGATCTGTCACTGTGTAACACTGGGGTACAGTACTGATGGGGACAGATCTGTCTCTGTATAACACTGGGGTACAGTACTGGTGGGGACAGGTCTGTTACTTTATAACAATGGGGGACAGTACTGGTGGGGACAGGTCTGTTACTTGATAACACTGGGGTACAGTACTGGTGGGGACAGGTCTGTTACTTTATAACACTGGGGAACAGTACTGGTGGGTACGAGTCTGCCACTGAATAACACTGGGGTACAGTACTGGTGGGTACGAGTCTGCCACTGAATAACACTGGGGTACGGTACCAGTGGGACGGATCTGTCACTGTATAACACTGGGGTACAGTACTGATGGGGACAGATCTGTCACTGTATAACACTGGGGTACAGTACTGGTGGGGACAGGTCTGTTACTTTATAACACTGGGCTACAGTACTGGTGGGGACAGGTCTGTTACTTTATAACAATGGGGTACAGTACCGGTGGGGACAGGTCTGTTAATTGTAACACTGGGGGACAGTACTGGTGGTGACAGGTCTGTTACTTTGTAACAATGGGGTACAGTACTGCTGGGGACAGGTCTGTTAATTGGAACACTGGGGTACAGTACTTGTGGGGATAGGTCTGTTACTTTATAACAAGGGGGTACAGTACTGCTGGGGACAGGTCTGTTGATTGGAACAATGGGGTACAGTACTTGTGGGGACAGGTCTGTTACTTTATAACAAGGGGGTACAGTACTGGTGGGGACTGGTCTGTTACTTTATAACACTGGGGTACAGTACTTGTGGGGTCAGGTCTGTTACTTTATAACACTGGGGTACAGTACTGGTGGGGACAGGTCTGTTACTTTATAACAATGGGGTACAGTACTGGTGGGGACAGATCTGTTAATTGTAACACTGAGGTACAGTACTTGTGGGGACAGGTCTGTTACTTTATAACAAGGGGGTACAGTACTGGTGGGGACTGGTCTGTTACTTTATAACACTGGGGTACAGTACTGGTGGGGACAGGTCTGTTACTTTATAACACTGGGGTACAGTACTGATGGGGACAGGTCTGTTAGTTTATAACAAGGGGGTACAGTACTGGTGGGGACAGGTCTGTTACTTTATAACACTGGGGTACAGTACTGGTGGGGACAGGTCTGTTACTTTATAACACTGGGTTACAGAACTGGTGGGAACAGGTCTGTTACTTTATAACACTGGGGTACAGTACTGGTGGGGACAGGTCTGTTACTTTATAACAATGGGATTCAGTACTGGTGGGGACAGGTCTGTTAATTTTAACACTGGGGGACAGTACTGGTGGGGACAGGTGTTACTTTATAACACTGGGGTACAATACTGGTGGGGACAGCTCTGTTACTTTATAACACTGGGGTACAGAACTGGTGGGGACAGGTCTGTTAATTTATAACACTGGAGTGCAGTACTGGTGGGGACAGGTCAGTTACTTTATAACACTGGGGTACAGTACTGGTGGGGACAGGTCTGTTATTTCTCACACTGGGGTACAGAACTGGTGGGGACAGGTCTGTTAATTTATAACACTGGAGTGCAGTACTGGTGGGGACAGGTCTGTTAATTTATAACACTGGGGTACAGTACTGGTGGGGACAGGTCTGTTATTTCTCACACTGGGGTACAGAACTGGTGGGGACAGGTCTGTTATTTCTCACACTGGGGTACAGAACTGGTGGGGACAGGTCTGTTAATTTATAACACTGGGGTACAGGACTGGTGGGGAGAGGTCTGTTATTTTATAACACTGGGGTACAGTACTGGTGGGTACGAGTCTGCCACTGAATAACACTGGGGTGCAGTACTAGTGGGACGGAGCTGTCACTGTATAACACTGGGATACAGTACTGATGGGGACAGATCTGTCACTGTATAACACTGGGGTACAGTACTGATGGGGACAGATCTGTCTCTGTATAACACTGGGATACAGTACTGATGGGGACAGATCTGTCACTGAATAACACTGGGATACAGTACAGATGGGGACAGATCTGTCACTGTATAACACTGGGGTACAGTACTGATGGGGACAGATCTGTCTCTGTATAACACTGGGGTACAGTACTGGTGGGGACAGGTCTGTTACTTTATAACAATGGGGGACAGTACTGGTGGGGACAGGTCTGTTACTTGATAACACTGGGGTACAGTACTGGTGGGGACAGGTCTGTTACTTTATAACACTGGGGTACAGTACTGGTGGGGACAGGTCTGTTACTTTATAACACTGGGGTACAGTACTGGTGGGGACAGGTCTGTTACTTTATAACACTGTGGTACAGTATTGGTGGGGACAGGTCTGTTACTTTATAACACTGGGGTACAGTACTGGTGGGGACAGGTCTGTTACTTTATAACACTGGGGTGCAGTACTGGTGGGGACAGGTCTGTTACTTTATAACACTGGGGTACAGTACTGGTGGGGACAGGTCTGTTACTGTATAACACTGGGGTACAGTACTGGTGGGTACGAGTCTGCCACTGAATAACACTGGGGTACAGTACTAGTGGGACGGATCTGTCACTATATAACACTGGGATACAGTACTGATGGGGACAGATCTGTCACTGTATAACACTGGGGTACAGTACTGGCGGGTACGAGTCTGTCACTGAATAACACTGGGGTACAGTACTGGTGGGGACAGGTCTGTCACTGAATAACACTGGGGTACAGTACTGGTGAGGCAGATCTGTCACTGTATAACACTGGGGTACAGTACTGATGGGGACAGATCTGTCACTGTATAACACTGGGGTACAGTACTGATGGGGACAGATCTGTCACTGTATAACACTGGGGTACAGTACTGGCGGGTACGAGTCTGTCACTGAATAACACTGGGGTACAGTACTGGTGGGGACAGGTCTGTCACTGAATAACACTGGGGTACAGTACTGGTGAGGCAGATCTGTCACTGTATAACACTGGGGTACAGTACTGATGGGGACAGATCTGTCACTGTATAACACTGGGGTACAGTACTGGCGGGTACGAGTCTGTCACTGAATAACACTGGGGTACAGTACTGGTGGGGACAGGTCTGTCACTGAATAACACTGGGGTACAGTACTGGTGAGGCAGATCTGTCACTGTATAACACTGGGGTACAGTACTGATGGGGACAGATCTGTCACTGTATAACACTGGGGTACAGTACTGGCGGGTACGAGTCTGTCACTGAATAACACTGGGGTACAGTACTGGTGGGGACAGGTCTGTCACTGAATAACACTGGGATACAGTACTGATGGGGACAGAACTGTCACTGTATAACACTGGGGTACAGTACTGATGGGGACAGATCTGTCACTGTATAACACTGGGGTACAGTACTGGCGGGTACGAGCCTGTCACTGAATAACACTGGGGTACAGTACTGGCGGGTACGAGTCTGTCACTGAATAACACTGGGGTACAGTACTAGTGGGTACGAGACTGTCACTGAATAGCACTGGGGTACAGTCCTGGCGGGTACGTGTCTGTCACTGAATAACACTGGGGTACAGTACTAGTGGGACGGATCTGTCACTGTACAACACTGGGGTACAGTACTGGCGGGTACAAATCTGTCACTGAATAACACTGGGGTACAGTACTAGTGGGTACAAGTCTGTAACTGAATAACACTGGGGTACAGTACTGGCGGATACGAGTCTGTCACTGAATAACACTGGGGTACAGTACTGGCGGGTACAAATCTGTCACTGAATAACACTGGGGTCCAGTACTAGTGGGACGGATCTGTCACTGTACAACACTGGGGTTACAGTACTGGTGGGTACGGGTCTGTCACTGAATAACACTGGGGTACAGTACTGGCGGGTACGGGTCTGTCACTGAATAACACTGGGGTACAGTACTAGTGGGCACGAGTCTGTCACTGAATAACACTGGGGTACAGTACTGGTGGGGACAGGTCTGTTACTTTATAACACTGGGGTACAGTACTGGTGGGGACAGGTCTGTTACTTTATAACAATGGGATTCAGTACTGGTGGGGACAGGTCTGTTAATTTTAACACTGGGGTACTGTACTGGTGGGAACAGGTCTGTTACTTTATAACACTGGGGTACAGTACTGGTGGGGACAGGTCTGTTACTTTATAACACTGGGGTACAGAACTGGTGGGAACAGGTCTGTTACTTTATAACACTGGGGTACAGTACTGGTGGGGACAGGTCTGTTACTTTATAACAATGGGATTCAGTACTGGTGGGGACAGGTCTGTTACTTTATAACACTGGGGTACAATACTGGTGGGGACAGCTCTGTTACTTTATAACACTGGGGTACAGAACTGGTGGGGACAGGTCTGTTAATTTATAACACTGGAGTGCAGTACTGGTGGGGACAGGTCTGTTACTTTATAACACTGGGGTACAATACTGGTGGGGACAGCTCTGTTACTTTATAACACTGGGGTACAGAACTGGTGGGGACAGGTCTGTTAATTTATAACACTGGAGTGCAGTACTGGTGGGGACAGGTCTGTTACTTTATAACACTGGGGTACAGTACTGGTGGGGACAGGTCTGTTATTTCTCACACTGGGGTACAGAACTGGTGGGGATAGGTCTGTTAATTTATAACACTGGAGTGCAGTACTGGTGGGGACAGGTCTGTTAATTTATAACACTGGGGTACAGTACTGGTGGGGACAGGTCTGTTATTTCTCACACTGGGGTACAGAACTGGTGGGGACAGGTCTGTTAATTTATAACACTGGAGTGCAGTACTGGTGGGGACAGGTCTGTTACTTTATAACACTGGGGTACAGGACTGGTGGGGACAGGTCTGTTACTTTATAACACTGGGGTACAGTACTGGTGGGGACAGGTCTGTTACTTTATAACACTGGGGTACAGTACTGGTGGGGACAGGTCTGTTACTTTATAACACTGTGGTACAGTATTGGTGGGGACAGGTCTGTTACTTTATAACACTGGGGGACAGTACTGGTGGGGACAGGTCTGTTACTTTATAACACTGGGGTACAGTACTGGTGGGGACAGGTCTGTTACTGTATAACACTGGGGTACAGTACTGGTGGGGCAGAACTGTCACTGTATAACACTGGGGTACAGTACTGATGGGGACAGATCTGTCACTGTATAACACTGGGGTACAGTACTGACGGGTACGAGTCTGTCACTGAATAACACTGGGGTACAGTACTGGTGAGGCAGATCTGTCACTGTATAACACTGGGGTACAGTACTGATGGGGACAGATCTGTCACTGTATAACACTGGGGTACAGTACTGGCGGGTACGAGCCTGTCACTGAATAACACTGGGGTACAGTACTGGCGGGTACGAGTCTTTCACTGAATAACACTGGGGTACAGTACTAGTGGGTACGAGTCTGTCACTGAATAGCACTGGGGTACAGTCCTGGCGGTTACGTGTCTGTCACTGAATAACACTGGGGTACAGTACTAGTGGGACGGATCTGTCACTGTACAACACTGGGGTACAGTACTGGCGGGTACAAATCTGTCACTGAATAACACTGGGGTACAGTACTGGCAGATACGTGTCTGTCACTGAATAACACTGGGGTACAGTACTGGCAGATACGAGTCTGTCACTGAATAAGACTGGGGTACAGTACTGGCGGGTACAAATCTGTCACTGAATAACACTGGGGTCCAGTACTAGTGGGACGGATCTGTCACTGTACAACACTGGGGTACAGTACTGGTGGGTACGGGTCTGTCACTGAATAACACTGGGGTACAGTACTGGTGGGTACGGGTCTGTCACTGAATAACACTGGGGTACAGTACTGGCGGGTACGAGTCTGTCACTGAATAACACTGGGGTACAGTACTAGTGGGTACGAGTCTGTCACTGAAAAACACTGGGGTACAGTACTGGCGGGTACGAGTCTGTCACTGAATAACACTGGGGTAAAGTACTAGTGGGACGGATCTGTCACTGTACAACACTGGGGTACAGTACTAGTGGGTACGAGTCTGTCACTGAATAACACTGGGGTACAGTACTGGTGGGTACAAGTCTGTAACTGAATAACACTGGGGTACAGTACTGGCGGGTACGAGTCTGTCACTGAATAACACTGGGGTACAGTACTGGCGGGTACAAATCTGTCACTGAATAACACTGTGGTACAGTACTGGTGGGTACGGGTCTGTCACTGAATAACACTGGGGTACAGTACTGGCAGGTACGAGTCTGTCACTGAATAACACTGGGGTACAGTACTAGTGGGTATGAGTCTGTCACTGAATAACACTGGGGTACAGTACTAGTGGGTATGAGTCTGTCACTGAATAACACTGGGGTACAGTACTAGTGGGTATGAGTCTGTCACTGAATAACACTGGGGTACAGTACTGGCGGGTACGAGTCTGTCACTGAATAACACTGGGGTACAGTACTAGTGGGTATGAGTCTGTCACTGAATAACACTGGGGTACAGTACTGGCGGGTACGAGTCTGTCACTGAATAACACTGGGGTACAGTACTAGTGGGACGGATCTGTCACTGTACAACACTGGGGTACAGTACTGGCGGGTACAAATCTGTCACTGAATAACACTGGGGTACAGTACTGGCGGGTACAAATCTGTCACTGAATAACACTGGGGTACAGTACTGGCGGGTACAAATCTGTCACTGAATAACACTGGGGTACAGTACTGGTGGGTACAAGTCTGTAACTGAATAACACTGGGGTACAGTACTGGTGGGTACGAGTCTGTCACTGAATAACACTGGGGTACAGTACTGGCGGGTACAAATCTGTCACTGAATAACACTGGGGTCCAGTACTAGTGGGTACGGGTTGTCACTGAATAACACTGGGGTAAAGTACTAGTGGGACGGATCTGTCACTGAATAACACTGGGGTCCAGTACTAGTGGGTACGGGTTGTCACTGAATAACACTGGGGTACAGTACTGGCGGGTACGAGTCTGTCACTGAATAACACTGGGGTACAGTACTGGCGGGTACGAGTCTGTCACTGAATAACACTGGGGTACAGTACTGGCGGGTACAAATCTGTCACTGAATAACACTGGGGTCCAGTACTAGTGGGTACGGGTTGTCACTGAATAACACTGGGGTAAAGTACTAGTGGGACGGATCTGTCACTGAATAACACTGGGGTCCAGTACTAGTGGGTACGGGTTGTCACTGAATAACACTGGGGTAAAGTACTAGTGGGACGGATCTGTCACTGTATAACACTAGGGTACAGTACTGGAGGGTACGGGTCTGTCACTGTCTAACACTGGGGTACAGTACTGATGGGTACAGGTCTGTCACTGTGTAACATTGGGGTACAGTAATAATGGGCATGGATCTGTCACTGAATACCACGTGTACAGTAAAAATAGGGACGGATCTGTCACTGTGTAACACTGGGGTACAGTACTGGTGGGTACGGGTCTGTCACTGAATAACACTGGGGTAAAGTACTGGTGGGACGGATCTGTCACTGTATAACACTAGGGTACACTACTGGAGGGTACGGGTCTGTCACTGTCTAACACTGGGGTACAGTACTGGTGGGTACAGGTCTGTCACTGTATAACATTGGGGTACAGTACTGGTGGGTACGGGTCTGTCACTGGAATACACTGGGGTACAGTAGTGCTGGGTATCGATTTGTCAATGAATAACACTGGGGTACAGTACTGGTGGGGACATGTCTATTACTGTATAACACTGGGGTACAGTACTGGTGAGGACAGGTCTGTTACTGTATAACACTGGGGTACAGTACTGGTGTGTACAGGTCTGTCACTGTATAACACTGGGGTACAGTACTGGCGGGGACAGGTCTGTCACTGTGTAACACTGGGGTACAGTACTGGTGGGGACAGGTCTGTCACTGAATAAAACTGGGGTACAGTACTGATGGGGACAGATCTGTCACTGTATAACACTGGGGTACAGTACTGGCGGGTACGAGCCTGTCACTGAATAACACTGGGGTACAGTACTGGCGGGTACGAGTCTGTCACTGAATAACACTGGGGTACAGTAATAGTGGGCACGAGTCTGTCACTGAATAGCACTGGGGTACAGTCCTGGCGGGTACGTGTCTGTCACTGAATAACACTGGGGTACAGTACTAGTGGGACGGATCTGTCACTGAATAACACTGGGGTACAGTACTGGCGGGTACAAATCTGTCACTGAATAACACTGGGGTACAGTACTAGTGGGACGGATCTGTCACTGAATAACACTGGGGTACAGTACTGGTGGGTACAAGTCTGTAACTGAATAACACTGGGGTACAGTACTGGTGGGTACAAGTCTGTAACTGAATAACACTGGGGTACAGTACTGGCGGATACGAGTCTGTCACTGAATAACACTGGGGTACAGTACTGGCGGGTACAAATCTGTCACTGAATAACACTGGGGTCCAGTACTGGCGGGTACGAGTCTGTCACTGAATAACACTGGGGTACAGTACTGGCGGGTACGAGTCTGTCACTGAATAACACTGGGGTCCAGTACTAGTGGGACGGATCTGTCACTGTACAACACTGGGGTACAGTACTGGTGGGTACGGGTCTGTCACTGAATAACACTGGGGTACAGTACTGGCGGGTACGAGTCTGTCACTGAATAACACTGGGGTACAGTACTAGTGGGTACGAGTCTGTCACTGAATAACACTGGGGTACAGTACTGGCGGGTACGAGTCTGTCACTGAATAACACTGGGGTACAGTAATAGTGGGTACGAGTCTGTCACTGAATAACACTGGGGTACAGTACTGGCGGGTACAAATCTGTCACTGAATTACACTGGGGTACAGTACTAGTGGGACGGATCTGTCACTGAATAACACTAGGGTACAGTACTGGTGGGTACAAGTCTGTCACTGAATAACACTGGGGTACAGTACTGGCGGGTACAAACCTGTCACTGAATAACACTGGGGTCCAGTACTAGTGGGTACGGGTTGTCACTGAATAACACTGGGGTAAAGTACTAGTGGGACGGGTCTGTCACTGTATAACACTAGGGTACACTACTGGAGGGTACGGGTCTGTCACTGTCTAACACTGGGGTACAGTACTGATGGGTACAGGTCTGTCACTGTGTAACATTGGGGTACAGTAATAATGGGCATGGATCTGTCACTGAATACCACGTGTACAGTAAAAATAGGGACGGATCTGTCACTGTGTAACGCTGGGGTACAGTACTGGTGGGTACGGGTCTGTCACTGAATAACACTGGGGTAAAGTACTGGTGGGACGGATCTGTCACTGTATAACACTAGGGTACACTACTGGAGGGTACGGGTCTGTCACTGTCTAACACTGGGGTACAGTACTGGTGGGTACAGGTCTGTCACTGTATAACATTGGGGTACAGTACTGGTGGGTACGGGTCTGTCACTGGAATACACTGGGGTACAGTACTGCTGGGTATCGATTTGTCAATGAATAACACTGGGGTACAGTACTGGTGGGGACATGTCTATTACTGTATAACACTGGGGTACAGAACTGATGGGGACAGATCTGTCTGTGTAACACTGGGGTACAGTACTGGTGGGGACAGATCTGTCTGTGTAACACTGGGGTACAGTACTGGTGGGTACGGGCCTGTCACTGTATAACACTGGGGTACAGTACTGGTGGGTATGGATCAGTCACTGCATAACACTGGGGTACAGTACTAATGGGGACAGATCTGTCTGTGTAACACTGGGGTACAGTACTAGTGGGTATGGAACTGTCACTGAATAACACTGGGGTACCGTGCAAATAGGGACGGGTCTGTCACTGTGTAACACTGGGGTACAGTACTGGTGGAGACAGATCTGTCTGTGTAACACTGGGGTACAGTACTAGTGGGTATGGATCTGTCACTGAATAACACTGGGGTACAGTGCAAATAGGGACGGGTCTGTCACTGTGTAACACTGGGGTACAGTACTGGTGGGGACAGGTCTGTTACTTTATAACACTGGGGTACAGTACTGGTGGGGACAGGTCTGTTACTTTATAACAATGGGATTCAGTACTGGTGGGGACAGGTCTGTTAATTTTAACACTGGGGGACAGTACTGGTGGGAAAAGGTCTGTTACTTTATAACACTGGGGTACAGTACTGGTGGGGACAGGTCTGTTACTTTATAACACTGGGGTACAGAACTGGTGGGAACAGGTCTGTTACTTTATAACACTGGGGTACAGTACTGGTGGGGACAGGTCTGTTACTTTATAACAATGGGATTCAGTACTGGTGGGGACAGGTCTGTTAATTTTAACACTGGGGGACAGTACTGGTGGGGACAGGTCTGTTACTTTATAACACTGGGGTACAATACTGGTGGGGACAGCTCTGTTACTTTATAACACTGGGGTACAGAACTGGTGGGGACAGGTCTGTTAATTTATAACACTGGAGTGCAGTACTGGTGGGGACAGGTCTGTTACTTTATAACACTGGGGTACAGTACTGGTGGGGACAGGTCTGTTATTTCTCACACTGGGGTACAGAACTGGTGGGGATAGGTC
This sequence comes from Heterodontus francisci, assembly GCF_036365525.1. Lineage (NCBI taxonomy): Eukaryota > Metazoa > Chordata > Chondrichthyes > Heterodontiformes > Heterodontidae > Heterodontus > Heterodontus francisci. The sequence goes on from NC_090413.1 coordinate 7,202,242, forward strand.
TGTTAATTTATAACACTGGAGTGCAGTACTGGTGGGGACAGGTCTGTTAATTTATAACACTGGGGTACAGTACTGGTGGGGACAGGTCTGTTATTTCTCACACTGGGGTGCAGAACTGGTGGGGACAGGTCTGTTATTTCTCACACTGGGGTACAGAACTGGTGGGGACAGGTCTGTTAATTTATAACACTGGAGTGCAGTACTGGTGGGGACAGGTCTGTTAGTTTATAACACTGGGGTACAGTACTGGTGGGGACAGGTCTGTTACTGTATAACACTGGGGTACAGTACTGGCGGGGACAGGTCTGTCACTGAATAACACTGGGATACAGTACTGATGGGGACAGATCTGTCACTGTATAACACTGGGGTACAGTACTGATGGGGACAGATCTGTCTCTGTATAACACTGGGGTACAGTACTGGTGGGGACAGGTCTGTTACTTTATAACACTGGGGTACAGTACTGGTGGGGACAGGTCTGTTACTTTATAACACTGGGGTACAGTACTGGTGGGGACAGGTCTGTTACTTTATAACACTGGGGTACAGTACTGGTGGGGACAGGTCTGTTACTTTATAACACTGGGGGACAGTACTGGTGGGGACAGGTCTGTTACTTTATAACACTGGGGTACAGTACTGGTGGGGACAGGTCTGTTACTGTATAACACTGGGGTACAGTACTGGTGGGGACAGGTCTGTTACTTTATAACAATGGGGTACAGTACTGGTGGGGACAGGTCTGTTACTTTATAACACTGGGGGACAGTACTGGTGGGGACAGGTCTGTTACTTTATAACACTGGGGTACAGTACTGGTGGGGACAGGTCTGTTACTGTATAACACTGGGGTACAGTACTGGTGGGTACGAGTCTGCCACTGAATAACACTGGGGTACAGTACTAGTGGGACGGATCTGTCACTGTATAACACTGGGATACAGTACTGATGGGGCAGATCTGTCACTGTATAACACTGGGGTACAGTACTGATGGGGACAGATCTGTCACTGTATAACACTGGGGTACAGTACTGACGGGTACGAGTCTGTCACTGAATAACACTGGGGTACAGTACTGGTGAGGCAGATCTGTCACTGTATAACACTGGGGTACAGTACTGATGGGGACAGATCTGTCACTGTATAACACTGGGGTACAGTACTGGCGGGTACGAGCCTGTCACTGAATAACACTGGGGTACAGTACTGGCGGGTACGAGTCTTTCACTGAATAACACTGGGGTACAGTACTAGTGGGTACGAGTCTGTCACTGAATAGCACTGGGGTACAGTCCTGGCGGGTACGTGTCTGTCACTGAATAACACTGGGGTAAAGTACTAGTGGGACGGATCTGTCACTGTACAACACTGGGGTACAGTACTGGCGGGTACGAGTCTGTCACTGAATAACACTGGGGTACAGTACTGGCGGGTACAAATCTGTCACTGAATAACACTGGGGTACAGTACTGGTGGGTACAAGTCTGTAACTGAATAACACTGGGGTACAGTACTGGTGGGTACGAGTCTGTCACTGAATAACACTGGGGTACAGTACTGGCGGGTACAAATCTGTCACTGAATAACACTGGGGTACAGTACTGGTGGGTACAAGTCTGTAACTGAATAACACTGGGGTACAGTACTGGCGGGTACGAGTCTGTCACTGAATAACACTGGGGTACAGTACTGGCGGGTACAAATCTGTCACTGAATAACACTGGGGTACAGTACTAGTGGGACGGATCTGTCACTGAATAACACTGGGGTACAGTACTAGTGGGACGGATCTGTCACTGAATAACACTGGGGTACAGTACTAGTGGGACGGATCTGTCACTGTATAACACTGGGGTACAGTACTCGTGGGCATGGGTGTGTCACTGCATAACACTGGGGTACAGTACTGATGTGGACAGATCTGTCTGTGTATCACTGGGGTACAGTACTGGTGGGTACTTTTCTGTCACTGTATCACACTGGGGCACAATTCTAGTTGGTATGGATCTGTCACTGTGTAACACTGGGGTACAGTACTGGTGGGTACAGGTCTGTCATTGTAAAACACTGGGGTACAGTACTGTTGGGGACAGGTCAGTCACTGTATAACACTTGGGAACAGAACTGGTGGGGCAGATCTGTCTGTGTAACAGTGGAGTGCAGTACTGGTGGGGACAGGTCTGTCACTGTCTAACACTGGAGTGCAGTACTGGTGGGTACAGGTCTGTCACAGTATAAAACTGGGGTACAATACTGGTGGGGACAGGTCTGTTACTTTACAACACTGGGGTACAGTACTGGTGGGGACAGGTCTGTTACTTTATAACACTGGGGTACAGTACTGGCGGGGACAGGTCTGTTACTTTATAACACTGGGGTACAGTACTGGTGGGTACTGGTCTGTTAATTGTTACACTGGGGTACAGTACTGGTGGGGACAGGTGTGTTACTTTATAACACTGGGGTACAGTACTGGTGGGGACAGGTGTGTTACTTTATATCACTGGGGTACAGTACTGGTGGGGACAGGTCTGTTAATTTATAACACTGGGGTACAGTACTGGTGGGGACAGGTCTGTTAATTTATAACACTGGGGTACAGTACTGGTGGGGACAGGTCTGCTACTTTATAACAATGGGGTACAGTACTGGTGGGGACAGGTCTGTTACTTTATAACAAGGGGGCACAGTACTGGTGGGGACAGGTCTGTTAATTGTAACACTGGGGTACAGTACTGGTGGGGACAGGTCTGTTACTTTATAACACTGGGGTACAGTACTGGTGGGGACAGGTCTGTTAATTTATAACACTGGGGTACAGTACTGGTGGGCACTGGTCTGTTACTTTATAACAATGGGGTACAGTACTGGTGGGGACAGGTCTGTTAATTTATAACAATGGGGTACAGTACTGGTGGGGACAGGTCTGTTACTTTATAACACTGGGGTACAGTGCTGGTGGGGACAGGTCTGTTACTTTATAACACTGGGGTACAGTACTGGTGGGGACAGGTCTGTTACTTTATAACAATGGGGTACAGTACTGGTGGGGACAGGTCTGTTACTTTATAACACTGGGGTACAGTACTGGTGGGGACAGGTCTGTTAATTTATAACACTGGGGTACAGTACTGGTGGGGACAGGTCTGTTACTTTATAACAATGGGGTACAGTACTGGTGGGGACAGGTCTGTTACTTTATAACACTGGGGTACAGTACTGGTGGGTACGAGTCTGTCACTGAATAACACTGGGGTACAGTACTGGTGGGGACAGGTCTGTCACTGAATAACACTGGGGTACAGTACTGGTGAGGCAGATCTGTCACTGTATAACACTGGGGTACATTACTGATGGGGACAGATCTGTCACTGTATAACACTGGGGTACAGTACTGGCGGGTACGAGTCTGTCACTGAATAACACTGGGGTACAGTACTGGTGGGGACAGGTCTGTCACTGAATAACACTGGGATACAGTACTGATGGGGACAGAACTGTCACTGTACAACACTGGGGTACAGTACTGGCGGGTACAAATCTGTCACTGAATAACACTGGGGTACAGTACTGGCGGGTACGAGTCTGTCACTGAATAACACTGGGGTAAAGTACTAGTGGGACGGATCTGTCACTGTACAACACTGGGGTACAGTACTGGCGGGTACGAGTCTGTCACTGAATAACACTGGGGTAAAGTACTGGCGGGTACAAATCTGTCACTGAATAACACTGGGGTACAGTACTAGTGGGACGGATCTGTCACTGTACAACACTGGGGTACAGTACTGGCGGGTACAAATCTGTCACTGAATAACACTGGGGTACAGTACTGGCGGGTACGAGTCTGTCACTGAATAACACTGGGGTAAAGTACTAGTGGGACGGATCTGTCACTGTACAACACTGGGGTACAGTACTGGTGGGTATGAGTCTGTCACTGAATAACACTGGGGTACAGTACTAGTGGGTACGAGTCTGTCACTGAATAACACTGGGGTACAGTACTGGCGGGTACAAATCTGTCACTGAATAACACTGGGGTACAGTACTAGTGGGACGGATCTGTCACTGTACAACACTGGGGTACAGTACTAGTGGGTACGAGTCTGTCACTGAATAACACTGGGGTACAGTACTGGCGGGTACAAATCTGTCACTGAATAACACTGGGGTACAGTACTAGTGGGACGGATCTGTCACTGTACAACACTGGGGTACAGTACTGGCGGGTACGTGTCTGTCACTGAATAACACTGGGGTACAGTACTGGCGGGTACGAGTCTGTCACTGAATAACACTAGGGTACAGTACTGGTGGGTACAAGTCTGTAACTGAATAACACTGGGGTACAGTACTGGCGGGTACGAGTCTGTCACTGAATAACACTGGGGTACAGTACTGGCGGGTACAAATCTGTCACTGAATAACACTGGGGTCCAGTACTAGTGGGTACGGGTTGTCACTGAATAACACTGGGGTAAAGTACTAGTGGGACGGATCTGTCACTGTATAACACTAGGGTACACTACTGGAGGGTACGGGTCTGTCACTGTCTAACACTGGGGTACAGTACTGATGGGTACAGGTCTGTCACTGTGTAACATTGGGGTACAGTAATAATGGGCATGGATCTGTCACTGAATACCACGTGTACAGTAAAAATAGGGACGGATCTGTCACTGTGTAACGCTGGGGTACAGTACTGGTGGGACGGATCTGTCACTGTATAACACTAGGGTACACTACTGGAGGGTACGGGTCTGTCACTGTCTAACACTGGGGTACAGTACTGGTGGGTACAGGTCTGTCACTGTATAACATTGGGGTACAGTACTGGTGGGTACGGGTCTGTCACTGGAATACACTGGGGTACAGTACTGCTGGGTATCGATTTGTCAATGAATAACACTGGGGTACAGTACTGGTGGGGACATGTCTATTACTGTATAACACTGGGGTACAGAACTGATGGGGACAGATCTGTCTGTGTAACACTGGGGAACAGTACTGGTGGGGACAGATCTGTCTGTGTAACACTGGGGTACAGTACTGGTGGGTACGGGCCTGTCACTGTATAACACTGGGGTACAGTACTGGTGGGTATGGATCAGTCACTGCATAACACTGGGGTACAGTACTAATGGGGACAGATCTGTCTGTGTAACACTGGGGTACAGTACTAGTGGGTATGGAACTGTCACTGAATAACACTGGGGTACCGTGCAAATAGGGACGGGTCTGTCACTGTGTAACACTGGGGTACAGTACTGGTGGGGACAGATCTGTCTGTGTAACACTGGGGTACAGTACTAGTGGGTATGGATCTGTCACTGAATAACACTGGGGTACAGTACTGGCGGGTACAAATCTGTCACTGAATAACACTGGGGTACAGTACTGGTGGGTACAAGTCTGTAACTGAATAACACTGGGGTACAGTACTGGCGGGTACGAGTCTGTCACTGAATAACACTGGGGTACAGTACTGGCGGGTACAAATCTGTCACTGAATAACACTGGGGTACAGTACTAGTGGGACGGATCTGTCACTGAATAACACTGGGGTACAGTACTAGTGGTACGGATCTGTCACTGAATAACACTGGGGTACAGTACTAGTGGGACGGATCTGTCACTGTATAACACTGGGGTACAGTACTCGTGGGCATGGGTGTGTCACTGCATAACACTGGGGTACAGTACTGATGTGGACAGATCTGTCTGTGTATCACTGGGGTACAGTACTGGTGGGTACTTTTCTGTCACTGTATCACACTGGGGCACAATTCTAGTTGGTATGGATCTGTCACTGTGTAACACTGGGGTACAGTACTGGTGGGTACAGGTCTGTCATTGTAAAACACTGGGGTACAGTACTGTTGGGGACAGGTCAGTCACTGTATAACACTTGGGAACAGAACTGGTGGGGCAGATCTGTCTGTGTAACAGTGGAGTGCAGTACTGGTGGGGACAGGTCTGTCACTGTCTAACACTGGAGTGCAGTACTGGTGGGTACAGGTCTGTCACAGTATAAAACTGGGGTACAATACTGGTGGGGACAGGTCTGTTACTTTACAACACTGGGGTACAGTACTGGTGGGGACAGGTCTGTTACTTTATAACACTGGGGTACAGTACTGGCGGGGACAGGTCTGTTACTTTATAACACTGGGGTACAGTACTGGTGGGTACTGGTCTGTTAATTGTTACACTGGGGTACAGTACTGGTGGGGACAGGTGTGTTACTTTATAACACTGGGGTACAGTACTGGTGGGGACAGGTGTGTTACTTTATATCACTGGGGTACAGTACTGGTGGGGACAGGTCTGTTAATTTATAACACTGGGGTACAGTACTGGTGGGGACAGGTCTGTTAATTTATAACACTGGGGTACAGTACTGGTGGGGACAGGTCTGCTACTTTATAACAATGGGGTACAGTACTGGTGGGGACAGGTCTGTTACTTTATAACAAGGGGGCACAGTACTGGTGGGGACAGGTCTGTTAATTGTAACACTGGGGTACAGTACTGGTGGGGACAGGTCTGTTACTTTATAACACTGGGGTACAGTACTGGTGGGGACAGGTCTGTTAATTTATAACACTGGGGTACAGTACTGGTGGGCACTGGTCTGTTACTTTATAACAATGGGGTACAGTACTGGTGGGGACAGGTCTGTTAATTTATAACAATGGGGTACAGTACTGGTGGGGACAGGTCTGTTACTTTATAACACTGGGGTACAGTGCTGGTGGGGACAGGTCTGTTACTTTATAACACTGGGGTACAGTACTGGTGGGGACAGGTCTGTTACTTTATAACAATGGGGTACAGTACTGGTGGGGACAGGTCTGTTACTTTATAACACTGGGGTACAGTACTGGTGGGGACAGGTCTGTTAATTTATAACACTGGGGTACAGTACTGGTGGGGACAGGTCTGTTACTTTATAACAATGGGGTACAGTACTGGTGGGGACAGGTCTGTTACTTTATAACACTGGGGTACAGTACTGGTGGGTACGAGTCTGTCACTGAATAACACTGGGGTACAGTACTGGTGGGGACAGGTCTGTCACTGAATAACACTGGGGTACAGTACTGGTGAGGCAGATCTGTCACTGTATAACACTGGGATACAGTACTGATGGGGACAGATCTGTCACTGTATAACACTGGGGTACAGTACTGGCGGGTACGAGTCTGTCACTGAATAACACTGGGGTACAGTACTGGTGGGGACAGGTCTGTCACTGAATAACACTGGGATACAGTACTGATGGGGACAGAACTGTCACTGTACAACACTGGGGTACAGTACTGGCGGGTACAAATCTGTCACTGAATAACACTGGGGTACAGTACTGGCGGGTACGAGTCTGTCACTGAATAACACTGGGGTAAAGTACTAGTGGGACGGATCTGTCACTGTACAACACTGGGGTACAGTACTGGCGGGTACGAGTCTGTCACTGAATAACACTGGGGTAAAGTACTGGCGGGTACAAATCTGTCACTGAATAACACTGGGGTACAGTACTAGTGGGACGGATCTGTCACTGTACAACACTGGGGTACAGTACTGGCGGGTACAAATCTGTCACTGAATAACACTGGGGTACAGTACTGGCGGGTACGAGTCTGTCACTGAATAACACTGGGGTAAAGTACTAGTGGGACGGATCTGTCACTGTACAACACTGGGGTACAGTACTGGTGGGTATGAGTCTGTCACTGAATAACACTGGGGTACAGTACTAGTGGGTACGAGTCTGTCACTGAATAACACTGGGGTACAGTACTGGCGGGTACAAATCTGTCACTGAATAACACTGGGGTACAGTACTAGTGGGACGGATCTGTCACTGTACAACACTGGGGTACAGTACTAGTGGGTACGAGTCTGTCACTGAATAACACTGGGGTACAGTACTGGCGGGTACAAATCTGTCACTGAATAACACTGGGGTACAGTACTAGTGGGACGGATCTGTCACTGTACAACACTGGGGTACAGTACTGGCGGGTACGTGTCTGTCACTGAATAACACTGGGGTACAGTACTGGCGGGTACGAGTCTGTCACTGAATAACACTAGGGTACAGTACTGGTGGGTACAAGTCTGTAACTGAATAACACTGGGGTACAGTACTGGCGGGTACGAGTCTGTCACTGAATAACACTGGGGTACAGTACTGGCGGGTACAAATCTGTCACTGAATAACACTGGGGTCCAGTACTAGTGGGTACGGGTTGTCACTGAATAACACTGGGGTAAAGTACTAGTGGGACGGATCTGTCACTGTATAACACTAGGGTACACTACTGGAGGGTACGGGTCTGTCACTGTCTAACACTGGGGTACAGTACTGATGGGTACAGGTCTGTCACTGTGTAACATTGGGGTACAGTAATAATGGGCATGGATCTGTCACTGAATACCACGTGTACAGTAAAAATAGGGACGGATCTGTCACTGTGTAACGCTGGGGTACAGTACTGGTGGGACGGATCTGTCACTGTATAACACTAGGGTACACTACTGGAGGGTACGGGTCTGTCACTGTCTAACACTGGGGTACAGTACTGGTGGGTACAGGTCTGTCACTGTATAACATTGGGGTACAGTACTGGTGGGTACGGGTCTGTCACTGGAATACACTGGGGTACAGTACTGCTGGGTATCGATTTGTCAATGAATAACACTGGGGTACAGTACTGGTGGGGACATGTCTATTACTGTATAACACTGGGGTACAGAACTGATGGGGACAGATCTGTCTGTGTAACACTGGGGAACAGTACTGGTGGGGACAGATCTGTCTGTGTAACACTGGGGTACAGTACTGGTGGGTACGGGCCTGTCACTGTATAACACTGGGGTACAGTACTGGTGGGTATGGATCAGTCACTGCATAACACTGGGGTACAGTACTAATGGGGACAGATCTGTCTGTGTAACACTGGGGTACAGTACTAGTGGGTATGGATCTGTCACTGAATAACACTGGGGTACAGTGCAAATAGGGACGGGTCTGTCACTGTATAACAATGGGGTACAGTACTGATGGGTACGGGTCTGTCACTGAATAACACTGGGGTACCGTGCAAATAGGGACGGGTCTGTCACTGTGTAACACTGGGGTACAGTACTGGTGGGGACAGATCTGTCTGTGTAACACTGGGGTACAGTACTAGTGGGTATGGATCTGTCACTGAATAACACTGGGGTACAGTGCAAATAGGGACGGGTCTGTCACTGTGTAACACTGGGGTACAGTACTGGTGGGTACGGGTCTGTCACTGTATAACAATGGGGTACAGTACTGATGGGTACGGGTCTGTCACTGTGTAACACTGGGGTACAGTACTGGTGGGGCAGATCTGTCTGTGTAACACTGGGGTACAGTACTGATGGGGACAGATCTGTCACTGTATAACACTGGGGTACAGTACTGGCGGGTACGAGTCTGTCACTGAATAACACTGGGGTACAGTACTGGTGGGGACAGGTCTGTCACTGAATAACACTGGGGTACAGTACTGGTGAGGCAGATCTGTCACTGTATAACACTGGGGTACAGTACTGATGGGGACAGATCTGTCACTGTATAACACTGGGGTACAGTACTGGCGGGTACGAGTCTGTCACTGAATAACATTGGGGTACAGTACTGGTGGGGACAGGTCTGTCACTGAATAACACTGGGATACAGTACTGATGGGGACAGAACTGTCACTGTATAACACTGGGGTACAGTACTGATGGGGACAGATCTGTCACTGTATAACACTGGGGTACAGTACTGGCGGGTACGAGCCTGTCACTGAATAACACTGGGGTACAGTACTGGCGGGTATGAGTCTGTCACTGAATAACACTGGGGTACAGTACTAGTGGGTACGAGTCTGTCACTGAATAGCACTGGGGTACAGTCCTGGCGGGTACGTGTCTGTCACTGAATAACACTGGGGTACAGTACTGGCGGGTACAAATCTGTCACTGAATAACACTGTGGTACAGTACTGGTGGGTACAAGTCTGTAACTGAATAACACTGGGGTACAGTACTGGCGGATACGAGTCTGTCACTGAATAACACTGGGGTACAGTACTGGCGGGTACAAATCTGTCACTGAATAACACTGGGGTCCAGTACTAGTGGGACGGATCTGTCACTGTACAACACTGGGGTACAGTACTGGTGGGTACGGGTCTGTCACTGAATAACACTGGGGTACAGTACTGGCGGGTACGAGTCTGTCACTGAATAACACTGGGGTACAGTACTGGCGGGTACGAGTCTGTCACTGAATAACACTGGGGTACAGTACTGGCGGGTACGAGTCTGTCACTGAATAACACTGGGGTACAGTACTAGTGGGTACGAGTCTGTCACTGAATAACACTGGGGTACAGTACTGGCGGGTACGAGTCTGTCACTGAATAACACTGGGGTAAAGTACTAGGGGGACGGATCTGTCACTGTACAACACTGGGGTACAGTACTGGCGGGTACAAATCTGTCACTGAATAACACTGGGGTACAGTACTAGTGGGTACGAGTCTGTCACTGAATAGCACTGGGGTACAGTCCTGGCGGGTACGTGTCTGTCACTGAATAACACTGGGGTACAGTACTAGTGGGACGGATCTGTCACTGTACAACACTGGGGTACAGTACTGGCGGGTACAAATCTGTCACTGAATAACACTGGGGTACAGTACTAGTGGGACGGATCTGTCACTGTACAACACTGGGGTACAGTACTGGCGGGTACAAATCTGTCACTGAATAACACTGTGGTACAGTACTGGTGGGTACAAGTCTGTAACTGAATAACACTGGGGTACAGTACTGGCGGATACGAGTCTGTCACTGAATAACACTGGGGTACAGTACTGGTGGGTACAAGTCTGTAACTGAATAACACTGGGGTACAGTACTGGCGGGTACGAGTCTGTCACTGAATAACACTGGGGTACAGTACTGGTGGGTACAAATCTGTCACTGAATAACACTGGGGTCCAGTACTAGTGGGTACGGGTTGTCACTGAATAACACTGGGGTACAGTACTGGAGGGTACGGGTCTGTCACTGTCTAATACTGGGGTACAGTACTGATGGGTACAGGTCTGTCACTGTGTAACATTGGGGTACAGTAATAATGGGCATGGATCTGTCACTGAATACCACGTGTACAGTAAAAATAGGGACGGATCTGTCACTGTGTAACGCTGGGGTACAGTACTGGTGGGTACGGGTCTGTCACTGAATAACACTGGGGTAAAGTACTGGTGGGACGGATCTGTCACTGTATAACACTAGGGTACACTACTGGAAGGTACGGGTCTGTCACTGTCTTACACTGGGGTACAGTACTGGTGGGTACAGGTCTGTCACTGTATAACATTGGGGTACAGTACTGGTGGGTACGGGTCTGTCACTGGAATACACTGGGGTACAGTACTGCTGGGTATCGATTTGTCAATGAATAACACTGGGGTACAGTACTGGTGGGGACATGTCTATTACTGTATAACACTGGGGTACAGAACTGATGGGGACAGATCTGTCTGTGTAACACTGGGGAACAGTACTGGTGGGGACAGATCTGTCTGTGTAACACTGGGGTACAGTACTGGTGGGTACGGGCCTGTCACTGTATAACACTGGGGTACAGTACTGGTGGGTATGGATCAGTCACTGCATAACACTGGGGTACAGTACTAATGGGGACAGATCTGTCTGTGTAACACTGGGGTACAGTACTAGTGGGTATGGATCTGTCACTGAATAACACTGGGGTACAGTGCAAATAGGGACGGGTCTGTCACTGTGTAACACTGGGGTACAGTACTGGTGGAGACAGATCTGTCTGTGTAACACTGGGGTACAGTACTAGTGGGTATGGATCTGTCACTGAATAACACTGGGGTACAGTGCAAATAGGGACGGGTCTGTCACTGTGTAACACTGGGGTACAGTACTGGTGGGTACGGGTCTGTCACTGTATAACACTGGGGTACAGTACTGGTGGGTACGGGTCTGTCACTGTATAACAATGGGGTACAGTACTGATGGGTACGGGTCTGTCACTGTGTAACACTGGGGTACAGTACTAATGGGCATGGATCTGTCACTGAATAACACTGGGGTACAGTGCAAATAGGGACGGGTCTGTCACTGTATAACACTGGGGTACAGTACTGGTGGGGACAGGTCTGTCACTGTATAACACTGGGGTACAGTACTGGTGGGTACAGGTCTGTCACTGCAGAACACCGGGGTACAGTACTGGTGGGTACGGGTCTGTCACTGTATAACACTGGGGTACAGTACTGGTGGGTACAGGTCTGTCACTGCAGAACACCGGGGTACAGTACTGGTGGGTACGGGTCTGTCACTGTATAACACTGGGGTACAGTACTGGTGGGTACAGGTCTGTCACTGGAGAGCACCGGGGTACAGTACTGGTGGGTACGGGTCTGTCACTGTATAACAATGGGGTACAGTACTGGTGAGGACAGGTCTGTTACTGTATAACACTGGGGTACAGTACTGGTGTGTACAGGTCTGTCACTGTATAACACTGGGGTACAGTACTGGTGGGTACAGGTCTGTCACTGTAAAACACTGGTGTGCAGCACTGGTGGGAACAGGTCTGTCACAGTGTAACACTGGGGTACAATACTGGTGGGGACAGATCTGTTACTTTTTAACACTGGGGTACAGTACTGGTGGGTACAGGTCTGTCACTGTATAACACTGGGGTACAGTACTGGTGGGTACAGGTCTGTCACTGTATAACACTGGGGTACAGTACTCGTGGGCATGGGTGTGTCACTGCATAACACTGGGGTACAGTACTGATGTGGACAGATCTGTCTGTGTATCACTGGGGTACAGTACTGGTGGGTACTTTTCTGTCACTGTATCACACTGGGGCACAATTCTAGTTGGTATGGATCTGTCACTGTGTAACACTGGGGTACAGTACTGGTGGGTACAGGTCTGTCATTGTAAAACACTGGGGTACAGTACTGTTGGGGACAGGTCAGTCACTGTATAACACTTGGGAACAGAACTGGTGGGGCAGATCTGTCTGTGTAACAGTGGAGTGCAGTACTGGTGGGGACAGGTCTGTCACTGTCTAACACTGGAGTGCAGTACTGGTGGGTACAGGTCTGTCACTGTAAAACACTGGTGTGCAGCACTGGTGGGAACAGGTCTGTCACAGTATAAAACTGGGGTACAATACTGGTGGGGACAGGTCTGTTACTTTACAACACTGGGGTACAGTACTGGTGGGGACAGGTCTGTTACTTTATAACACTGGGGTACAGTACTGGCGGGGACAGGTCTGTTACTTTATAACACTGGGGTACAGTACTGGTGGGTACTGGTCTGTTAATTGTTACACTGGGGTACAGTACTGGTGGGGACAGGTGTGTTACTTTATAACACTGGGGTACAGTACTGGTGGGGACAGGTGTGTTACTTTATATCACTGGGGTACAGTACTGGTGGGGACAGGTCTGTTAATTTATAACACTGGGGTACAGTACTGGTGGGGACAGGTCTGTTAATTTATAACACTGGGGTACAGTACTGGTGGGGACAGGTCTGCTACTTTATAACAATGGGGTACAGTACTGGTGGGGACAGGTCTGTTACTTTATAACAAGGGGGCACAGTACTGGTGGGGACAGGTCTGTTAATTGTAACACTGGGGTACAGTACTGGTGGGGACAGGTCTGTTACTTTATAACACTGGGGTACAGTACTGGTGGGGACAGGTCTGTTAATTTATAACACTGGGGTACAGTACTGGTGGGCACTGGTCTGTTACTTTATAACAATGGGGTACAGTACTGGTGGGGACAGGTCTGTTAATTTATAACAATGGGGTACAGTACTGGTGGGGACAGGTCTGTTACTTTATAACACTGGGGTACAGTGCTGGTGGGGACAGGTCTGTTACTTTATAACACTGGGGTACAGTACTGGTGGGGACAGGTCTGTTACTTTATAACAATGGGGTACAGTACTGGTGGGGACAGGTCTGTTACTTTATAACACTGGGGTACAGTACTGGTGGGGACAGGTCTGTTAATTTATAACACGGGGTACAGTACTGGTGGGGACAGGTCTGTTACTTTATAACACTGGGGTACAGTACTGGTGGGTACGAGTCTGTCACTGAATAACACTGGGGTACAGTACTGGTGGGGACAGGTCTGTCACTGAATAACACTGGGGTACAGTACTGGTGAGGCAGATCTGTCACTGTATAACACTGGGGTACAGTACTGATGGGGACAGATCTGTCACTGTATAACACTGGGGTACAGTACTGGCGGGTACGAGTCTGTCACTGAATAACACTGGGGTACAGTACTGGTGGGGACAGGTCTGTCACTGAATAACACTGGGATACAGTACTGATGGGGACAGAACTGTCACTGTATAACACTGGGGTACAGTACTGATGGGGACAGATCTGTCACTGTATAACACTGGGGTACAGTACTGGCGGGTACGAGCCTGTCACTGAATAACACTGAGGTACAGTACTGGCGGGTACGAGTCTGTCACTGAATAACACTGGGGTACAGTACTAGTGGGACGGATCTGTCACTGTACAACACTGGGGTACAGTACTGGTGGGTACAAGTCTGTAACTGAATATCACTGGGGTACAGTACTGGCGGATACGAGTCTGTCACTGAATAACACTGGGGTACAGTACTGGCGGGTACAAATCTGTCACTGAATAACACTGGGGTCCAGTACTAGTGGGACGGATCTGTCACTGTACAACACTGGGGTACAGTACTGGTGGGTACGAGTCTGTCACTGAATAACACTGGGGTACAGTACTAGTGGGTACGAGTCTGTCACTGAATAACACTGGGGTACAGTACTGGCGGGTACGAGTCTGTCACTGAATAACACTGGGGTACAGTACTAGTGGGTACGAGTCTGTCACTGAATAACACTGGGGTACAGTACTAGTGGGTACGAGTCTGTCACTGAATAACACTGGGGTACAGTACTGGTGGGTACAAGTCTGTCACTGAATAACACTGGGGTACAGTACTGGCGGGTACGAGTCTGTCACTGAATAACACTGGGGTACAGTACTAGTGGGACGGATCTGTCACTGTACAACACTGGGGTACAGTACTGGTGGGTACGAGTCTGTCACTGAATAACACTGGGGTACAGTACTAGTGGGTACGAGTCTGTCACTGAATAACACTGGGGTACAGTACTAGTGGGTACGAGTCTGTCACTGAATAACACTGGGGTACAGTACTAGTGGGTACGAGTCTGTCACTGAATAACACTGGGGTACAGTACTGGCGGGTACGAGTCTGTCACTGAATAACACTGGGGTACAGTACTAGTGGGACGGATCTGTCACTGTACAACACTGGGGTACAGTACTGGCGGGTACAAATCTGTCACTGAATAACACTGGGGTACAGTACTAGTGGGACGGATCTGTCACTGAATAACACTGGGGTACAGTACTGGCGGGTACGAGTCTGTCACTGAATAACACTGGGGTACAGTACTGGCGGGTACAAATCTGTAACTGAATAACACTGGGGTACAGTACTGGCGGGTACGAGTCTGTCACTGAATAACACTGGGGTACAGTACTGGCGGGTACAAATCTGTCACTGAATAACACTGGGGTACAGTACTGGTGGGTACGGGTTGTCACTGAATAACACTGGGGTAAAGTACTAGTGGGACGGATCTGTCACTGTATAACACTAGGGTACACTACTGGAGGGTACGGGTCTGTCACTGTCTAACACTGGGGTACAGTACTGATGGGTACAGGTCTGTCACTGTGTAACATTGGGGTACAGTAATAATGGGCATGGATCTGTCACTGAATACCACGTGTACAGTAAAAATAGGGACGGATCTGTCACTGTGTAACGCTGGGGTACAGTACTGGTGGGTACGGGTCTGTCACTGAATAACACTGGGGTACAGTACTGGTGGGACGGGTCTGTCACTGTATAACACTAGGGTACACTACTGGAGGGTACGGGTCTGTCACTGTCTAACACTGGGGTACAGTACTGGTGGGTACAGGTCTGTCACTGTATAACATTGGGGTACAGTACTGGTGGGTACGGGTCTGTCACTGGAATACACTGGGGTACAGTACTGCTGGGTATCGATTTGTCAATGAATAACACTGGGGTACAGTACTGGTGGGGACATGTCTATTACTGTATAACACTGGGGTACAGAACTGATGGGGACAGATCTGTCTGTGTAACACTGGGGAACAGTACTGGTGGGGACAGATCTGTCTGTGTAACACTGGGGTACAGTACTGGTGGGTACGGGCCTGTCACTGTATAACACTGGGGTACAGTACTGGTGGGTATGGATCAGTCACTGCATAACACTGGGGTACAGTACTAATGGGGACAGATCTGTCTGTGTAACACTGGGGTACAGTACTAGTGGGTATGGAACTGTCACTGAATAACACTGGGGTACCGTGCAAATAGGGACGGGTCTGTCACTGTGTAACACTGGGGTACAGTACTGGTGGGGACAGATCTGTCTGTGTAACACTGGGGTACAGTACTAGTGGGTATGGATCTGTCACTGAATAACACTGGGGTACAGTGCAAATAGGGACGGGTCTGTCACTGTGTAACACTGGGGTACAGTACTGGTGGGTACGGGTCTGTCACTGTATAACAATGGGGTACAGTACTGATGGGTACGGGTCTGTCACTGTGTAACACTGGGGTACAGTACTAATGGGGACAGATCTGTCACTGTATAACACTGGGGTACAGTACTGGCGGGTACGAGTCTGTCACTGAATAACACTGGGGTACAGTACTGGTGGGGACAGGTCTGTCACTGAATAACACTGGGGTACAGTACTGGTGAGGCAGATCTGTCACTGTATAACACTGGGGTACAGTACTGATGGGGACAGATCTGTCACTGTATAACACTGGGGTACAGTACTGGCGGGTACGAGTCCGTCACTGAATAACATTGGGGTACAGTACTGGTGGGGACAGGTCTGTCACTGAATAACACTGGGATACAGTACTGATGGGGACAGATCTGTCACTGTATAACACTGGGGTACAGTACTGATGGGGACAGAACTGTCACTGTATAACACTGGGGTACAGTACTGATGGGGACAGATCTGTCACTGTATAACACTGGGGTACAGTACTGGCGGGTACGAGTCCGTCACTGAATAACATTGGGGTACAGTACTGATGGGGACAGAACTGTCACTGTATAACACTGGGGTACAGTACTGATGGGGACAGATCTGTCACTGTATAACACTGGGGTACAGTACTGGCGGGTACGAGTCTGTCACTGAATAACACTGGGGTACAGTACTAGTGGGTACGGGTCTGTCACTGAATAGCACTGGGGTACAGTACTGGTGGGTACAAGTCTGTAACTGAATAACACTGGGGTACAGTACTAGTGGGACGGATCTGTCACTGAATAACACTGGGGTACAGTACTGGTGGGTACAAGTCTGTAACTGAATAACACTGGGGTACAGTACTGGCGGATACGAGTCTGTCACTGAATAACACTGGGGTACAGTACTGGCGGGTACAAATCTGTCACTGAATAACACTGGGGTCCAGTACTAGTGGGACGGATCTGTCACTGTACAACACTGGGGTACAGTACTGGCGGGTATGAGTCTGTCACTGAATAACACTGGGGTACAGTACTAGTGGGTACGAGTCTGTCACTGAATAACACTGGGGTACAGTACTGGCGGGTATGAGTCTGTCACTGAATAACACTGGGGTACAGTACTAGTGGGTACGAGTCTGTCACTGAATAACACTGGGGTACAGTACTGGCGGGTACGAGTCTGTCACTGAATAACACTGGGGTAAAGTACTAGGGGGACGGATCTGTCACTGTACAACACTGGGGTACAGTACTGGCGGGTACAAATCTGTCACTGAATAACACTGGGGTACAGTACTAGTGGGACGGATCTGTCACTGAATAACACTGGGGTACAGTACTGGCGGGTACGAGTCTGTCACTGAATAACACTGGGGTACAGTACTGGCGGGTACAAATCTGTCACTGAATAACACTGGGGTCCAGTACTAGTGGGTACGGGTTGTCACTGAATAACACTGGGGTAAAGTACTAGTGGGACGGATCTGTCACTGTATAACACTAGGGTACACTACTGGAGGGTACGGGTCTGTCACTGTCTAACACTGGGGTACAGTACTGATGGGTACAGGTCTGTCACTGTGTAACATTGGGGTACAGTAATAATGGGCATGGATCTGTCACTGAATACCACGTGTACAGTAAAAATAGGGACGGATCTGTCACTGTGTAACGCTGGGGTACAGTACTGGTGGGTACGGGTCTGTCACTGAATAACACTGGGGTAAAGTACTGGTGGGACGGATCTGTCACTGTATAACACTAGGGTACACTACTGGAGGGTACGGGTCTGTCACTGTCTAACACTGGGGTACAGTACTGGTGGGTACAGGTCTGTCACTGTATAACATTGGGGTACAGTACTGGTGGGTACGGGTCTGTCACTGGAATACACTGGGGTACAGTACTGCTGGGTATCGATTTGTCAATGAATAACACTGGGGTACAGTACTGGTGGGGACATGTCTATTACTGTATAACACTGGGGTACAGAACTGATGGGGACAGATCTGTCTGTGTAACACTGGGGTACAGTACTGGTGGGTACAGGTCTGTCACTGTATAACACTGGGGTACAGTACTCGTGGGCATGGGTGTGTCACTGCATAACACTGGGGTACAGTACTGATGTGGACAGATCTGTCTGTGTATCACTGGGGTACAGTACTGGTGGGTACATTTCTGTCACTGTATCACACTGGGGCACAGTTCTAGTTGGTATGGATCTGTCACTGTGTAACACTGGGGTACAGTACTGGTGGGTACAGGTCTGTCATTGTAAAACACTGGGGTACAGTACTGTTGGGGACAGGTCAGTCACTGTATAACACTTGGGAACAGAACTGGTGGGGCAGATCTGTCTGTGTAACAGTGGAGTGCAGTACTGGTGGCGACAGGTCTGTCACTGTCTAACACTGGAGTGCAGTACTGGTGAGTACAGGTCTGTCACTGTAAAACACTGGTGTGCAGCACTGGTGGGAACAGGTCTGTCACAGTATAACACTGGGGTACAATACTGGTGGGGACAGGTCTGTTACTTTACAACACTGGGGTACAGTACTGGTGGGGACAGGTCTGTTACTTTATAACACTGGGGTACAGTACTGGCGGGGACAGGTCTGTTACTTTATAACACTGGGGTACAGTACTGGTGGGTACTGGTCTGTTAATTGTTACACTGGGGTACAGTACTGGTGGGGACAGGTGTGTTACTTTATAACACTGGGGTACAGTACTGGTGGGGACAGGTGTGTTACTTTATATCACTGGGGTACAGTACTGGTGGGGACAGGTCTGTTAATTTATAACACTGGGGTACAGTACTGGTGGGGACAGGTCTGTTAATTTATAACACTGGGGTACAGTACTGGTGGGGACAGGTCTGCTACTTTATAACAATGGGGTACAGTACTGGTGGGGACAGGTCTGTTACTTTATAACAAGGGGGCACAGTACTGGTGGGGACAGGTCTGTTAATTGTAACACTGGGGTACAGTACTGGTGGGGACAGGTCTGTTACTTTATAACACTGGGGTACAGTACTGGTGGGGACAGGTCTGTTAATTTATAACACTGGGGTACAGTACTGGTGGGCACTGGTCTGTTACTTTATAACAATGGGGTACAGTACTGGTGGGGACAGGTCTGTTAATTTATAACAATGGGGTACAGTACTGGTGGGGACAGGTCTGTTACTTTATAACACTGGGGTACAGTACTGGTGGGGACAGGTCTGTTACTTTATAACACTGGGGTACAGTGCTGGTGGGGACAGGTCTGTTACTTTATAACACTGGGGTACAGTACTGGTGGGGACAGGTCTGTTACTTTATAACAATGGGGTACAGTACTGGTGGGGACAGGTCTGTTACTTTATAACACTGGGGTACAGTACTGGTGGGGACAGGTCTGCTAATTTATAACACTGGGGTACAGTACTGGTGGGGACAGGTCTGTTACTTTATAACAATGGGGTACAGTACTGGTGGGGACAGGTCTGTTACTTTATAACACTGGGGTACAGTACTGGTGGGTACGAGTCTGTCACTGAATAACACTGGGGTACAGTACTGGTGGGGACAGGTCTGTCACTGAATAACACTGGGGTACAGTACTGGTGAGGCAGATCTGTCACTGTATAACACTGGGGTACAGTACTGATGGGGACAGATCTGTCACTGTATAACACTGGGGTACAGTACTGGCGGGTACGAGTCTGTCACTGAATAACACTGGGGTACAGTACTGGTGGGGACAGGACTGTCACTGAATAACACTGGGATACAGTACTGATGGGGACAGAACTGTCACTGTATAACACTGGGGTACAGTACTGATGGGGACAGATCTGTCACTGTATAACACTGGGGTACAGTACTGGCGGGTACGAGCCTGTCACTGAATAACACTGGGGTACAGTACTGGCGGGTACGAGTCTGTCACTGAATAACACTGGGGTACAGTACTAGTGGGTACGAGTCTGTCACTGAATAGCACTGGGGTACAGTCCTGGCGGGTACGAGTCTGTCACTGAATAACACTGGGGTAAAGTACTAGTGGGACGGATCTGTCACTGTACAACACAGGGGTACAGTACTGGCGGGTACAAATCTGTCACTGAATAACACTGGGGTACAGTACTAGTGGGACAGATCTGTCACTGAATAACACTGGGGTACAGTACTGGTGGGTACAAGTCTGTAACTGAATAACACTGGGGTACAGTACTGGCGGATACGAGTCTGTCACTGAATAACACTGGGGTACAGTACTGGCGGGTACAAATCTGTCACTGAATAACACTGGGGTCCAGTACTAGTGGGACAGATCTGTCACTGAATAACACTGGGGTACAGTACTGGTGGGTACAAGTCTGTAACTGAATAACACTGGGGTACAGTCCTGGCGGGTACAAATCTGTCACTGAATAACACTGGGGTACAGTACTGGTGGGTACAAGTCTGTAACTGAATAACACTGGGGTACAGTACTGGCGGATACGAGTCTGTCACTGAATAACACTGGGGTACAGTACTGGCGGGTACAAATCTGTCACTGAATAACACTGGGGTAAAGTACTAGTGGGACGGATCTGTCACTGTACAACACTGGGGTACAGTACTGGTGGGTATGAGTCTGTCACTGAATAACACTGGGGTACAGTACTGGCGGGTATGAGTCTGTCACTGAATAACACTGGGGTACAGTACTAGTGGGTACGAGTCTGTCACTGAATAACACTGGGGTAAAGTACTAGTGGGTATGAGTCTGTCACTGAATAACACTGGGGTACAGTACTGGCGGGTATGAGTCTGTCACTGAATAACACTGGGGTACAGTACTGGTGGGTATGAGTCTGTCACTGAATAACACTGGGGTACAGTACTGGCGGGTATGAGTCTGTCACTGAATAACACTGGGGTACAGTACTGGCGGGTATGAGTCTGTCACTGAATAACACTGGGGTACAGTACTAGTGGGTACGAGTCTGTCACTGAATAACACTGGGGTAAAGTACTAGTGGGACGGATCTGTCACTGTACAACACTGGGGTACAGTACTGGTGGGTATGAGTCTGTCACTGAATAACACTGGGGTACAGTACTGGCGGGTATGAGTCTGTCACTGAATAACACTGGGGTACAGTACTAGTGGGTACGAGTCTGTCACTGAATAACACTGGGGTACAGTACTGGCGGGTACGAGTCTGTCACTGAATAACACTGGGGTACAGTACTAGTGGGACGGATCTGTCACTGAATAACACTAGGGTACAGTACTGGCGGGTACAAATCTGTCACTGAATAACACTGGGGTCCAGTACTAGTGGGTACGGGTTGTCACTGAATAACACTGGGGTAAAGTACTAGTGGGACGGATCTGTCACTGTACAACACTGGGGTACAGTACTGGCGGGTACGAGTCTGTCACTGAATAACACTAGGGTACAGTACTGGAGGGTACGGGTCTGTCACTGAATAACACTGGGGTCCAGTACTAGTGGGTACGGGTTGTCACTGAATAACACTGGGGTAAAGTACTAGTGGGACGGATCTGTCACTGTATAACACTAGGGTACACTACTGGAGGGTACGGGTCTGTCACTGTATAACACTGGGGTACAGTACTGATGGGTACAGGTCTGTCACTGTGTAACATTGGGGTACAGTAATAATGGGCATGGATCTGTCACTGAATACCACGTGTACAGTAAAAATAGGGACGGATCTGTCACTGTGTAACGCTGGGGTACAGTACTGGTGGGTACGGGTCTGTCACTGAATAACACTGGGGTAAAGTACTGGTGGGACGGGTCTGTCACTGTATAACACTAGGGTACACTACTGGAGGGTACAGATCTGTCACTGTCTAACACTGGGGTACAGTACTGGTGGGTACAGGTCTGTCACTGTATAACATTGGGGTACAGTACTGGTGGGTACGGGTCTGTCACTGGAATACACTGGGGTACAGTACTGCTGGGTATCGATTTGTCAATGAATAACACTGGGGTACAGTACTGGTGGGGACATGTCTATTACTGTATAACACTGGGGTACAGAACTGATGGGGACAGATCTGTCTGTGTAACACTGGGGAACAGTACTGGTGGGGACAGATCTGTCTGTGTAACACTGGGGTACAGTACTGGTGGGTACCGGCCTGTCACTGTATAACACTGGGGTACAGTACTGGTGGGTATGGATCAGTCACTGCATAACACTGGGGTACAGTACTAATGGGGACAGATCTGTCTGTGTAACACTGGGGTACAGTACTAGTGGGTATGGAACTGTCACTGAATAACACTGGGGTACCGTGCAAATAGGGACGGGTCTGTCACTGTGTAACACTGGGGTACAGTACTAGTGGGTATGGATCTGTCACTGAATAACACTGGGGTACAGTGCAAATAGGGACGGGTCTGTCACTGTGTAACACTGGGGTACAGTACTGGTGGGTACGGGTCTGTCACTGTATAACAATGGGGTACAGTACTGATGGGTACGGGTCTGTCACTGTGTAACACTGGGGTACAGTACTAATGGGCATGGATCTGTCACTGAATAACACTGGGGTACAGTGCAAATAGGGACGGGTCTGTCACTGTATAACACTGGGGTACAGTACTGGTGGGTACAGGTCTGTCACTGCAGAACACCGGGGTACAGTACTGGTGGGTATGGAACTGTCACTGAATAACACTGGGGTACCGTGCAAATAGGGACGGGTCTGTCACTGTGTAACACTGGGGTACAGTACTAGTGGGTATGGATCTGTCACTGAATAACACTGGGGTACATTGCAAATCGGGACGGGTCTGTCACTGCATAACACTGGGGTACAGTACTGGTGGGGACTGGTCTGTCACTGTATAACACTGGGGTACAGTACTGGTGGGTACAGGTCTGTCACTGAATAACACTAGGGTACAGGTCTGTCACTGTATAACACTGAGGTACAGTACTGGTGGGTACAGATCTGTCACTACAGAACACCGGGGTACAGTACTGGTGGGTACGGGTCTGTCACTGTATAACACTGGGGTACAGTACTGGTGGGTACAGGTCTGTCGCTGTATAACACTGGGGTACAGTACTGGTGGGTATGGATCAGTCACTGCATAACACTGGGGTACAGTACTAATGGGGACAGATCTGTCTGTGTAACACTGGGGTACAGTACTGGTGGGTACGGGCCTGTCACTGTATAACACTGGGGTACAGTACTGGTGGGTATGGATCAGTCACTGCATAACACTGGGGTACAGTACTAATGGGGACAGATCTGTCTGTGTAACACTGGGGTACAGTACTAGTGGGTATGGAACTGTCACTGAATAACACTGGGGTACCGTGCAAATAGGGACGGGTCTGTCACTGTGTAACACTGGGGTACAGTACTGGTGGGGACAGATCTGTCTGTGTAACACTGGGGTACAGTACTAGTGGGTATGGATCTGTCACTGAATAACACTGGGGTACAGTGCAAATAGGGACGGGTCTGTCACTGTGTAACACTGGGGTACAGTACTGGTGGGTACGGGTCTGTCACTGTATAACAATGGGGTACAGTACTGATGGGTACGGGTCTGTCACTGTGTAACACTGGGGTACAGTACTAATGGGCATGGATCTGTCACTGAATAACACTGGGGTACAGTGCAAATAGGGACGGGTCTGTCACTGTATAACACTGGGGTACAGTACTGGTGGGGACAGGTCTGTCACTGTATAACACTGGGGTACAGTACTGGTGGGTACAGGTCTGTCACTGCAGAACACCGGGGTACAGTACTGGTGGGTACGGGTCTGTCACTGTATAACACTAGGGTACGGGTCTGTCACTGTATAACACTGAGGTACAGTACTGGTGGGTACAGGTCTGTCACTGCAGAACACCGGGGTACAGTACTGGTGGGTACGGGTCTGTCACTGTATAACACTAGGGTACAAATCTGTCACTGAATAACACTAGGGTACAGGTCTGTCACTGTATAACACTGAGGTACAGTACTGGTGGGTACAGGTCTGTCACTGCAGAACACCGGGGTACAGTACTGGTGGGTACGGGTCTGTCACTGTATAACACTGGGGTGCAGTACTGGTGGGTACAGGTCTGTCACTGGAGAGCACCGGGGTACAGTACTGGTGGGTACGGGTCTGTCACTGTATAACAATGGGGTACAGTACTGCTGAGGACAGGTCTGTTACTGTATAACACTGGGGTACAGTACTGGTGTGTACAGGTCTGTCACTGTATAACACTGGGGTACAGTACTGGTGGGTACAGGTCTGTCACTGTAAAACACTGGTGTGCAGCACTGGTGGGAACAGGTCTGTCACAGTATAACACTGGGGTACAATACTGGTGGGGACAGATCTGTTACTTTTTAACACTGGGGTACAGTACTGGTGGGTATCGATCTGTCAATGAATAACACTGGGGTACAGTACTGGAGGGTACATGTCTGTCACTGATTAACACTGGAGTACAGTACTGGTGGGCATGGGTGTGTCACTGCATAACACTGGGGTACAGTACTGATGTGGACAGATCTGTCTGTGTATCACTGGGGTACAGTACTGGTGGGTACATTTCTGTCACTGTATCACACTGGGGCACAGTTCTAGTTGGTATGGATCTGTCACTGTGTAACACTGGGGTACAGTACTGGTGGGTACAGGTCTGTCATTGTAAAACACTGGGGTACAGTACTGTTGGGGACAGGTCAGTCACTGTATAACACTTGGGAACAGAACTGGTGGGGCAGATCTGTCTGTGTAACAGTGGAGTGCAGTACTGGTGGCGACAGGTCTGTCACTGTCTAACACTGGAGTGCAGTACTGGTGGGTACAGGTCTGTCACTGTAAAACACTGGTGTGCAGCACTGGTGGGAACAGGTCTGTCACAGTATAACACTGGGGTACAATACTGGTGGGGACAGGTCTGTTACTTTACAACACTGGGGTACAGTACTGGTGGGGACAGGTCTGCTACTTTATAACACTGGGGAACAGTACTGGCGGGGACAGGTCTGTTACTTTATAACACTGGGGTACAGTACTGGTGGGTACTGGTCTGTTAATTGTTACACTGGGGTACAGTACTGGTGGGGACAGGTGTGTTACTTTATAACACTGGGGTACAGTACTGGTGGGGACAGGTGTGTTACTTTATATCACTGGGGTACAGTACTGGTGGGGACAGGTCTGTTAATTTATAACACTGGGGTACAGTACTGGTGGGGACAGGTCTGTTAATTTATAACACTGGGGTACAGTACTGGTGGGGACAGGTCTGCTACTTTATAACAATGGGGTACAGTACTGGTGGGGACAGGTCTGTTACTTTATAACAAGGGGGCACAGTACTGGTGGGGACAGGTCTGTTAATTGTAACACTGGGGTACAGTACTGGTGGGGACAGGTCTGTTACTTTATAACACTGGGGTACAGTACTGGTGGGGACAGGTCTGTTAATTTATAACACTGGGGTACAGTACTGGTGGGGACTGGTCTGTTACTTTATAACAATGGGGTACAGTACTGGTGGGGACAGGTCTGTTACTTTATAACACTGGGGTACAGTACTAGTGGGGACAGGTCTGTTACTTTATAACACTGGGGTACAGTGCTGGTGGGGACAGGTCTGTTACTTTATAACACTGGGGTACAGTACTGGTGGGGACAGGTCTGTTACTTTATAACACTGGGGTACAGTGCTGGTGGGGACAGGTCTGTTAATTTATAACACTGGGGTACAGTACTGGTGGGGATAGGTCTGTTACTTTATAACACTGGGGTACAGTACTGGTGGGGACAGGTCTGTTACTTTATAACAATGGGGTACAGTACTGGTGGGGACAGGTCTGTTACTTTATGACAATGGGGTACAGTACTGGTGGGGACAGGTCTGTTACTTTATAACAATGGGGTACAGTACTGGTGGGGACAGGTCTGTTACTTTATAACACTGGGGTACAGTACTGGTGGGGACAGGTCTGTTACTTTATAACACTGGGGTACAGTACTGGTGGGGACAGGTCTGTTACTTTATAACACTGGGGTACAGTACTGGTGGGGACAGGTCTGTTAATTTATAACACTGGGGTACAGTACTGGTGGGGACAGGTCTGTTACTTTATAACAATGGGGTACAGTACTGGTGGGGACAGGTCTGTTACTTTATAACACTGGGGTACAGTACTGGTGGGAACAGGTCTGTTACTTTATAACACTGGGGTACAGTACTGCTGGGGACAGGTCTGTTACTTTATAACAATGGGGTACAGTACTGGTGGGGACAGGTCTGTTACTTTATAACACTGGGGTACAGTACTGGTGGGGACAGGTCTGTTAATTTATAACACTGGGGTACAGTACTGGTGGGGACAGGTCTGTTACTTTATAACAATGGGGTACAGTATTGGTGGGGACAGGTCTGTTACTTTATAACACTGGGGTACAGTACTGGTGGGGACAGGTCTGTTAATTTCTCACAGTGGGGTACAGTACTGGTGGGGACAGGTCTGTTACTTTATAACAATGGGGTACAGTACTGGTGGGGACAGGTCTGTTACTTTATAACAATGGGGTACAGTACTGGTGGGGACAGATCTGTTCATTTATAACACTGGGGTACAGTACTGGTGGGGACAGGTCTGTTAATTATAACACTGGAGTACAGTACTGGTGGGGACAGGTGTGTTACTTTATAACACTGGGGTACAGTACTGGTGGGGACAGGTCTGTTACGTTATAACACTGGAGTACAGTACTGGTGGGGACAGGTGTGTTACTTTATAACACTGGTGTACAGTACTGGTGGGGCCAGGTCTGTTACTTTATAACACTGGGGTACAGTACTGGTGGGGACAGGTCTGTTAATTATAACACTGGAGTACAGTACTGGTGGGGACAGGTGTGTTACTTTATAACACTGGGGTACAGTACTGGTGGGGACAGGTCTGTTACGTTATAACACTGGAGTACAGTACTGGTGGGGACAGGTGTGTTACTTTATAACACTGGGGTACAGTACTGGTGGGGACAGGTCTGTTAATTGTAACACTGGTGTACAGTACTGGTGGGGACAGGTCTGTTACTTTATAACACTGTGGTACAGTACTGGTGGGTACAGGTCTGTCCGTTTATAACACTGGGGTACAGTACTGGTGAGGACAGGTCTGTCACTGTATAACACTGGGGTACAGTACTGGTGGGTACTTGTCTGTCTCTGTATAACACTGGGGTACAGTACTGATGGGGACAGGTCTGTTACTTTATAACACTGGGGTACAGTACTGGTGGGTACTGGTCTGTTAATTTATGGCACTGGGGTACAGTACTGGTGGGGACAGGTCTGTCTCTGTATAACACTGGGGTACAGTACTGTTGGGGACAGGCCTGTTACTTGAAAACACTGGGGTCCAGTACTGGTGGGGACATGTGTGTTAATTTATAATACTGGGGTACAATACTGGTGGGGACAGGTCTGTTACTTTATATCACTGGGGTACAGTACTGGTGGGGACATGTGTGTTAATTTATAACACTGGGGTACAGTACTGGTGGGTACTGGTCTGTTAATTAATGGCACTGGGGTACAGTACTGGTGGGGACAGGTCTGTCTCTGTATAACACTGGGGTACAGTACTGGTGGGGACAGGCCTGTTACTTGAAAACACTGGGGTCCAGTACTGGTGGGGACATGTGTGTTAATTTATAATACTGGGGTACAATACTGGTGGGGACAGGTCTGTTACTTTATAACACTGGGGTACAGTACTGGTGGGGACATGTGTGTTAATTTATAACACTGGGGTACAGTACTGGTGGGGACAGGTCTGTTACTTTATAACACTGGGGTACAGTACTGGTGGGGACATGTGTGTTAATTTATAGCACTGGGGTACAGTACTGTTGGGGACATGTGTGTTAATTTATAACACTGGGGTACAATACTGTTGGGGACATGTCTGTTACTTTATAACACTGGGGTACAGTACTGGTGGGGACAGGTCTGTTACTTTATAACACTGGGGTACAGAACTGGTGGGGACAGGTCTGTTACTTTATAACACTGGGGTACAGTACTGGTGGGGACAGGTCTGTTACTTTGGAACACTGGGGTACAGTACTGGTGGGGACAGGTCTGTTACTTTATAACACTGGGGTACAATACTGGTGGGGACAGGTCTGTTACTTTGTAACACTGGGGTACAGTATTGGTGGGGACAGGTCTGTTACTTTATAACACTGGGGTACAGTACTGGTGGGGACAGGTCTGTTACTTTATAACACTGGGGTACAGTACTGGTGGGGACAGGTCTGTTACTTTATAACACTGGGGTACAGAACTGGTGGGGACAGGTCTGTTACTTTAGAACACTGGGGTACAGTACTGGTGGGGACAGGTCTGTTACTTTGTAACACTGGGGTACAGTACTGGTGAGGACAGGTCTGTTACTTTTTAACAATGGGGTACAGTACTTGTGGGGACAGCTCTCTTACTTTATGACACTGGGGTACAGTACTGGTGGGGACAGGTCTATCACTGTTTTACACTGGGGTACTGGTTTAATGAATCTTATTGGAGAACATTAAAGAGGATGTACTATAGGATTTCTCCTGTGACGCTCACTGACATCAATGCATTAAATAAAACAATTGGCCGCCTCAACCTACGCCCTTCAGATGTAGAAATCCGTTATTGAATTTTTGAAGTCCAGGCACCACATGTTTACACAGGGGGACCAGCCACTTCCTACTCCTGGAATAAGTTACTGCTGATTGTGAATGCATTCAGTGAATCATCATCACACTTCCAGCATAAATATTAATATATTAATGTACAACGCAAATCCATTTTTTGCTGCATTTGAACTTTTATTGGACCTCCTGTAATTGCTGCCTCCCACTGTTGCTCCATATATCAATTTGAAAATAAATCTTATTATTAGTAATAGTCTAATATTAACTTAGATTCACTGTTATTCCATGGAATACAGTTGGATTTCATGGTCACGAATTGTGAAGCCCTGGACTGACTCGCCCCTCTGTGTCACACACAGGGATTCAGGACTTGAATCATGATCGGGTGATGTATTAACACCTATTTGCCATTGCCATAAAGAGAGAATTCTATCACCCCCACTGCTGCCACCACAACAACCGGGAAAGGGTTAGGGAGGCTGGGATTCAATCATCAAATTCCCAAATCCC
Organism: Heterodontus francisci; assembly: GCF_036365525.1. NCBI lineage: Eukaryota > Metazoa > Chordata > Chondrichthyes > Heterodontiformes > Heterodontidae > Heterodontus > Heterodontus francisci. The sequence goes on from NC_090413.1 coordinate 7,232,213, forward strand.
AACCTTTAACCCGCTGCACACAAGCCTGCTTCTGTTTTCAGGTGTTTTTTTGGAGGGGTAGCTGAGTAATCCCCTGTGGAGAGGCAGGTCCATCAGTAGCCTCATAGAGAGATATAGCACTGAAACAGGCCCTTCGGCCCACTGAGTCTGTGCTGACCGACAACCACCCATTTATACTAATCCTATATTAATCCCATATTCCCTATCACATCCCCACCATTCTCCTCCCACCTACCTACACTGGGGGCAATTTATAATGGCCAATTTACCTATCAACCTGCAAGTCTTTGGCTGTGGAAGGAAACCAGAGCACCCGGCAGAAACCCACGCAGTCACAGGGAGAACTTGCAAACTCCGCACAGGCAGTACCCAGAACTGAACCCGGGTCACTGGAGCTGTGAGGCTGCGGTGCTAACCACTGCGCCACTGTGCCGCCCCATCGTTATATTTTACTCAGGCTCTTCCTGATATTTCGGTTGTGATTTAAAATGAATAGCTCCTGCCCAGGATTCCCAGGGTGCAGGAAATCCATCAGCTAAAGGGAAATGGGCCAGATCCAGCTCTAAGTCAAGGTGCATTCCCACAAGGGGCACCAGGTGGGTAACTAGGAGGATAGCTGTGGACACCAGAATGATATCAATGGTTTGGTTGAATGGGCGGAAATGTGGCAAATGGAATTCAATCCGGAGAAGTGTGAGGTGATGCACTTGGGGAGGGAAAATAAAGCAAGGGAATACACAATAAACGGGAGGATATTGAGAGGGGTAGAAGAAGTGAGAGACCTTGGAGTGCATGTCCATAGGTCACTGAAGGTGGCAGGAGAGGTAGATAGAGTGAAGGAGGCATATGGAATGATGTCCTTTATTAGCCGAGGTATAGAATTCAAAAGCAGGGATAAAAATCTGGAACTGTATAAAATGCTGGTTAGGCCACAGTTGGAGTATTGCGTACAGTTCTGGTCACCACATTACAGAAAGGACATAATTGCTCTGGAGAGAGCACAGAGGAGATTTACAAGGATGTTGCCAGGGATTGAAAGTTGCAGCTATGAGGAAAGATTGGATAGTCTCGGGTTGTTTTCCTTAGAACAGAGGAGGCTGAGGGTTGACTTAACTGAGGTGTACAAAATTATGAGGAGCCTAGATAGAGTAGAGAGGAAGGACCTGTTTCCCCTAGCGGAGAGGTCAATTACCAGGAGGCACAGATTTAAGGTGATTGGTAGAAGGATTAGAGGGCACATGAGGAAAAACATTTTCACCCAGAGGGTGGTGGGTGTCTGGAATTCACTGCCAGGAACGGTGGTGGAGGCAGAAACCCTCAATTCATTTAAAATGTACCTGGACCTGCACCTGAAGTGCTGTAACCTGCAGGACTATGGACCAGGTACTGGCAGGTGGGATCAGATTGGGTGGCTAGTTTTTCAGCCAGCACGGATACTACAGGCTGAATGGCCTCCTTCTGTGCTGTAATTTTTCTATGGTTCTAACCCTGGATAACAAAGCAGTTGGATAGCAGGATGAAGCAAAACAAAGGGAGCATCTGACTAATGCCAGCCTGATAATACAAGCTGGATATTCGAAGTACAGAGGGGAAGTGAAAAAGGAAATGAGGGAATGGATTGAGAGGTATCATAAAATGAATTCAAAGGTCTTCAATCGGCATATTAACAGTAAAAGACCTGTCAGAGCAGCGGTGGGTCCAATAGGGACCAAAACGGAGATGTTAGTGGAGTCAGAGGGCACATCTAAGGTACCAAATAAATACTTTGTTCATTGTTTACCAAGGAAGAGGACGTTGCCAAAATTACAGTAAATGAGGGGATTTCTGGGCTACTGGATGAGATTGATATTGAGGAGCTATTAGATAGGCTGGCCGTACATAAAGTAGATAATCCACCTGGTCCAGATGGGATGCATCCGAGGATGCTGAGGGACGTAAGGGTAGAAATTGCAGAGATACTGGGCACAATCTTCCAATCCTCCTTAGATACAGGGATGGTGCCAGAGGACTGGAGAATTGCAGATGTTACACCCTTGGGGAGGGTTCAACCTGGCAGTCTCTGGCCAGGCAATGGTGGTGGCAATAGCTTATAGAAACAACAATCCTGAGAAAATTAACAGCCACTTGGATGAGAATGAATTAATAAAGGAGAGCCAGCATGGATTAATCAGGGTCAAATCGCATTTGACTAACCTGATTGAATTTTTTGGTGTGGTAACAGGGAGGGTGGATGAGGGCGATGCACTTTATCAAATATTAGGTTTATTGACAAAATTGAAACCCATAAGATAAAAGAGGCAATAGCAGCATGAATACAAAATTGGCTGAGGGATAGAAATAGAGTTGGGAATGGATGATTTACGGACTGGAGGGAGTTATGCATTGGAGTTCCCCATGTTCAATACAAGGACTATCACGGATTTTACTGTACATTAACGACTCGGACTTGGGTGTGCAGGGTTCAATTTCAAAATTTTTGGATGACACGAAACTTGGAAGTGTAATAAACAGTGAGGAAGATAGTATTAGACTTCAAGAGGTCAGAAAGGCTGGTGGAATGGGCAGATAAAATTCAAAGCAATAAATTGTATTTTTTAATACTTTCATGGGATGTGGGAGTCGCTGGCAAGGCCAGCTTGCAATGGCTTGCTAGGCCATTTCAGAGGGCAGTTAAGAGTTAACCATATTCTGTGGCTCTGGAGTCACATGTAGGCCAGACCAGGTAAGGATGGCAGATTTCCTTCCCTAAAGGAGATGTCTCCATCTCGAGATACTGAGTCATTGAACTGGAGAGCGAGTTGGAGAGACTCTCAATGGTGGGGGAGGAATTTCTGGACAGTTTTATGTAGAATACAGTCACATTCCAGAGAAAAACACAGTTTCAGGAAAGGGAGAGTGACTGATAGGGAGCCGGGTAGCAGGGATTTAGGAGAGGTTAAGACGGAGGTCCCGCAGACACTGGTCCTGTCCAACAGGTACAATGTACTTGTTGTGTGGAAAGACTGCGGGAAGGACACAATGCAGACCAAGGCACCATGGTTCAGAAGTCTGTCTGGGGAGGGGAAGAGCAGAATAGAAATGTGATGGTTACAGGGGACTCTATAACGAGGGGGATAGATAACGTCCTCTTGCAGCCAAGAATGTGAATCCAAAAAGGTCTTTTGCCTACCCAGTGCCAGGGTTAGGGATATCTCACGACATCTGAAGAGGAACTTGGAAAGGGAGGGGGTAAATCCAGTTATTGTGGTCCATGTTGGGACAAACAACATAGGTAGGAACAGGGAGGAGGTATTGCTGAAAGAGTATCAAGAGTTAGGCTCTAAATTAAAAGCAGGGCCTCAAGGGTAATAATCTCTGGATTATTGCCTGAGTCATTTGCAAATTGGCACTGGAGCAAACAGATCAGGAGAATTCACACATCGTGAAAGGGCTGGTGTGAGAAAGAGGTGTTCCTTTTCACTGACACCAGTTCTGGGGCTGGAAAGAGCTATACCGATGGGACGGGCTCCACCTGAACCAGGAGGGGACCCGTGTCCTAGCGGAAAGGGTAAGTAGGGAGATAGCAAAGACTTTAAACTAATAAGAAGGGGGAGGGTTCTTCTGAAACGTAAGCAGCCTAAATGTAAATAAAACAGGGAAGGAGGGCACAGGAAATAAATAGGGAATAGTTATAGAACAGGAGTCTAAAAAGATGGTTAAATATAAAGTGAGAGGAAATCTTATTAAAAGATTAGAGAACTTGTCTGTATAGCAATGCACACAGTATCTATAATAAAACAGGGAAACAGGAGACAATTGTGCATTTGGAGGAACCAGACAGTGTGGATTACTGAGATATGGCTACAGAAAAAAATCAGGACCGGGAATGAAAGATTGCAGAGTATAAAATGTTTAGAAAAGACAGAGAGGGGAAAATGGGAGGTGGAGTAAATGTACCTATTGGGATAACATAATGGCGGTAGAAAAATGTGATGCAGCGATCAGCAAGACAAAAATAGAATCCATATAGATACAGATAAAAGATAATAAAGGGTCAATCACACTAATTGGTGTAGTCTATAGACCACCTAATAGTGGGAGGGAGGTCGAGGAAGATAGATGTAGACAAATTAGAGAAAAAAATATATAGAACAATAATCATAGGAAACTATCCTGATATTATTTGGAGGACATCTATTAGCTCAGCTGGCCAGAGTGAGGTGCAGAAAAATGCCATCAGTGCAGATTCAATCCCCATACGACTTGGGGCTTGCCTCCTCACCTTGTCCCATGGTGATATCATGGCATAAGCCATGATTGGCAACCTTCAGACAATGAGGACATAACAGAGAGAGAGAGAGAGAGAGAGATTATTTGGACAGAAGAGGTAGGTAAAGGGGATAAGGGAATGGAGTTCCTATAATGTGTCCAGGATTCCTTTCTAATCCAGTAGGTTAAAAAGTCTAACAAGAGAAGATCCGTTATTGGATCAAGTAATGGGGAATGAACCAGAGTAGATAAGAGAAGTAAAAGTAAGGGAATATCTAGGCAATAGTGACCATAATTTAAGATGATGCTAGAAAAGGATGCAGGTATGAAGAAAACCAGGTTAATAGATTGGAGAAAATCTGATTTTGGGAGGCTGAGAATAGAACTTAAAAAAATAAAATAGGCAACAATATTGTCAAATGACGATGTAGAACCACAGTGGAAAACATTTAAAACAGTGTTCAACAGAGTGCAGGAAAATATACTCCACTAAAAGGAAAAAAAAATATACTCAATGAGTGAGACTCAATGGATAAATAAAGACATAAGGTAACAATTGAGGGTTAGGAAAGAGGCTTACATTAAGTACATAGACAGCAGGGGAGTGCCTGATAAGAGAGAATATGAAGAGATTAGGAGAGAAGTCGAAAACAAACAATTAGGAAGGCAAGGAGCAACTATAAGATTAAATTATCAAGGAACACAAAACAAAATAGTTAAATATTTTGCAGGCACATCAATAAAAAAGGAAGGCTATGGTCGGAATAGGACCATTAAGGGATAGACAGGATTATACTACAGGTAACGGTAGAAATATTAAATATTTCACCTCAGTGTTTAGCAGGGAAATAGAACAAAATTGAACGATAAGATGAGCAATCAGATAAGTTCATTTAAAATAAAAAAGGGGATGTAGTGAATAAAGTAATCAAACTCAAAGAGGATAAAACCCCTGGTCCAGATGGATTGCATCCACATATTATGAAAGAATCTAGGGAAGAGATAGCAGAGGCATTGCTATACAGATTTAATAATTCAATAGAAAAGGGTGTCGTGCCAGAGGACTGGCTGATAGGCAATGTAATTCCTATATTTAAGCAGGGGGACAGGGAATTATAGACCAGTCAGCTGAATATCAATGATAGGAAAAATAATGGAATCCCTACTAAAGGGGAGAATAGAAGAACATGTAGAAATGAAAAATATAATAATGAGTAGTCAGTATGGAGTTCGAAAGGGGACATCTTGCTTCACCAACCTTATTGTATTTTTTGAAGAGCTAACAGAGAGAGTAGACAATGGTAATGCAGATGTAATTTATTTGGATTTTCAAAAGGCCTTCAATAAGGTGCCCATAATAGACGAATGAAGAAGGTCAGAGAATACGAAGCCAGGAGACAAGTGGCAGAATGGATTGCTGGCTGGCTTCAAGACAGAAAGCAGACATTGGGAGTAAAGGGGAGTTATTCAGAGTGACAGAAGGTGGGAAGTGGTGTTCCACAAGGATCAGTGCTGGGACCACTGCTGTTCACAATTTACATTAGAATTTGGACATTGGAATAAAAGCACAATTTCTAAATTTGTGGCTGGCACCAAATTGAGGGGTTAGTCAATACTGAGGAGGACTGCAACCAATTACAAGAGGACATTAATGAACTTGTAGAATGGGAAAATAATTGGCAAATGAAACTCAACACAGATAAATGTGATGTAGTACATTTTGGTGCGAACAATAAGGTGGTCACATTACTTGGAAGGTGAGAGTCTGGGTGCAGTAGAGGAACTACAGGACCTCAGAGTACAAACACATCAATCACTAAATGTTGGCCACAGGTTAGCAAGGCCATAAAAAAAGCAAACTAAGCACTAGGCGTTATTTCTAGAGGGATAGAATTGAAAGGTTATGCTAAACCCGTATTGAACCTTGGTTAGACCATACTTAGAGTACTATGTGCAATTCTAGTTGCCATATTATCGAAAGGATACTGAGGCACTGGAGAGGGTGCAGAGAAGATTTACAAGGATAAACATAGAACATAGAACAAAGTACAGCACGGAAGGAGGCCATTCAGCCCATCGTGTCCACGTCGGCTGAATAAGCTATCCACCCAAATAAATCCCACCTTCCAGAACCTGGTCCATAGCCCCGCAGGTTACAGCACCTTAGGTGCATGTCCAGGTACCTTTTAAACGAATTGAGGGTTTCTGCCTCCACCACCATTCCTGGCAGTTAATTCGAGACACCCACCACCCTCTGGGTGAAAATGTTTTTCCTCATGTCCCCTCTAATCCTTCTACCAATCACCTTAAATCTGTGCCTCCTGGTAATTGACCTCTCCGCTAGGGGAAACAGGTCCTTCCTGTCTACTCTATCTAGGCTCCTCATAATTTTGTACACCTCAGTTAAGTCACCCCTCAGCCTCCTCAATTCTAGGGAAAACAGCCCCAGCCTATCCAATCTTTCCTCATAGCTGCAACCCTCGAGCCCTGGCAGCATTCTTGTAAATCTCCTCTGTACTCTCTCCAGAGCAATTATGTCCTTTCTGTAATGTGGTGACCAGAACTGCACGCAATACTCCAGCTGCAGCCTAACCGGCGTTCGATACAGTTCCAACATCACATCCCTGCTTTTGTATTCTATACCTCAGCCAATAAAGGAAAGTATTCCATATGCCCTCTTCACCACTCTATCTACCTGTCCTGCCACCTTCAGGGACCTGTGGACGTACTCCAAGGTCTCTCACTTCTTCAAACCTTCTCAATGTCCTCCCGTTTATTGTATATTTCCTCGCTTTATTTGCCCTCCCCAAATGCATTATCTCACACTTCTCCGAATTGAATTCCATTTGCCACTTTTCCGCCCACTCAACCAAACCATTGATATCATTCTGGAGTCCACGTGCACCTCCTCACTATTAACTACACGGCCAATTTTTGTGTCATCAGCAAATTTCCCAATCATGCCTCCCACATTTAAGTCCAAATCATTAACATATACCACAAACAGCAAGGATACCAGAAAATGCGTGGATATTGTCATGCTAGGCCCCCACCTGCCAAGAATGAGGCACACTAATTTTGTCATGGACATTGATATTAAACTGTTACTGGAGTGAAGAAATGACCTGTTAAACAGATCAGTCGTGGCTGGAAAAGACATTTGCATATTAACAGACAGTGTTTGGAAGGACAAAGCAGCCATTCCCTGACACATTCAACCCACAATGGACTTTTGATCACCAGACGCTGAAGGTGGGGGAGCTCGCATTCCAGGTTGACTACTAAGATGGCCAAATACACAAACGGACATGGTCAAACCAGCTAGTCACATGACCAACCTGCTGGGTAACCTGAGTTTTTTTGAATTTTTACAAACAGCTTGGGCAGAGTGTGTGTTTGCTCCTGGACTGAGACGATCTCTCCTGTCTGCTCCCATCTCTTTCTCACAAGCCTCTGAATCCACTGAAGGCACATGAACCCCAAGAGAGAAAAGTCTCCGTCAGCGAACGAGGTTTAAGAAGAATACTGGGCCCCAACGAAAAGCAAGATCCACCTATAATCAAGGACTCTACAGTGAGCTCAAAGAACTGTAACAAAAACCTTTCAGATATTGCCTCAAACTTTTCCACTTTATTTTGCTTCTGCTTTTTTCTGTCTCTATTTGTATGCATGTATCGTGTATGTATGCTAGCATGGGGCGCTTCATGTATCCGTAGGCGTTAACTAAATTAGTGTTTAAGTTTAATAAATTTCAACTTTTCTTTTTTAAACCTAAGAAAGCCTGTTTGTGCTGGTTTCCCCACCTTATAATTGGAAAGCGACGAACAAGGGAGCTAAAAACACAGTGTGTTTAAAATTAAACCCTGTTATGGTAAGACCGAGATCGCTTTCTCACCTGGTCGTAACAGTATACACATCAGGAAAAGACTGACAGACTGAGGGTCTGAGGGCTGATCTCATAGAGGTCTTTAAAATGATAAAAGATTTTGAATGAGTGGCTGCAGAGAGAATGTTTCCACTTGTGGGGAAGAGCATAACTAGAGGCCATCAGTATAAGGCAGTCACCAAGAAATAGGGAATTCAGAAGAAACCTCTTTATGAGAATGGTGAAGTAGATGGTATCGATGCATTTAAGGGGAAGCTAGACAAGCATATGAGGGAGAATGGGATGGAGGCTAACGATGATTGATTTAGATGAGGAAAGATGGGACGAGGCTCCAGTGGAGGATGAATGCTAGCATGGACTGGGTGGGCCAAATGGATTCTTTCTGTGCCGTTTCTCCTATGTAATCCTATATAAACTGAATTGCTCTTTGAAAGAGCTGGTGCAGACTCGATGGGCCAAATGGCCCCATTCTGTGCTGTACTATTCTATGATTCAATGTAGAGCTACACATGGCCCAACGGGAGCAGGAGTGTATCTGCTGGCCCTTCATCAAGTCTTGTGCCATGATTGGCTGAGAGCCACCTAGGAGCTGGTTGCCTAGCAACCTGTCAGTAAGCCAAGCAGGAAATCATTTGGACTGAGAAGGGTGTTTGAAGTTTAAAGTTAACTATAATTAGTAGAAGCCAATGGCAGTGTCCTCAGCACAGGAACCCAGAGATCGAGATGGAGTTCAGATCACTGCAGACAATCAGTACATCATGAAACTGGAAATGAGCAGAATACTCTTAAGAACTGTGAGTCAGAAATAGATTTCAGCAAATCACCTCGAGATGTTTACTTGCTTGGCTCCTTCCTTGAAAATTGCCCAATAAGTAATTGTTGGAACAATTCTATCAGCGGGCACACCTTCCCTGTGAGTGAAAGCGATTTTTTTTACCTGATATCTTGTGCCAAATCTTAGACATAAAAGTTTCATTTTTGTCTCATTCTTGTTGGCATTTTGTTGCCAATTGCCCTCCACTCGCCCACACCTTCCCTGTGATCACATACCCGCAGTCCCCAACCCCCACATTGCACCCACTCCCGGCATCATACCACCCCAAGTAGGCTGCAACCTCCCTGGCAGAGTGTCAGGGAATAGCCTGAGGTAGGAGACGCAAAGCTGGGGAGAGGTAGAGGCAGGCTTCAGGGCAAGGGGAGGGGAAGGAGAGAGAGAGAGAAAGTGAAGAAAAGAGACAGAAAGAGAGGAATGAGTGAGAGAAGGAAAGAGAAAGAACAGGAGAGAGAAAGAGAGAAGGGAAGACAGAAAATAAAAAGAGCCACAAACAAATGTGTTGGAACCAATGAACAGTAGTTATAATCATACAGCCCAGCTCTTGCTTACCGTCAGTGATCACACATTAGATAAAGCTGTATGTAGCAGTGAGTCGATAGAAGACACAGGAAGCTGCCCAGTCAGTCAGTCCTTGAATCAGACAGTTGGGGAGTTTCTACTTCTCGCAAAACTCATTATACATACTCCTGATGTAGACAGCTGCAGCCCTATTGTGGGAGAGAGTTCCGACTGAAGGATAAACAGCATTGTTCTGGCAAGCAGGGCGTGTAGGACACAGTATGTACAATTCCCACCCATTGGTCAATCAACATGAGGGAGCTGAGCCTGTCTCAGACGTCAGTCAGGCGAGATGTTAAGCCAAGGTTCTGTCTGCCCGCCCAGCTGGACATAAAATATCCCAAGGCACTATTGGAAGGGCCGGGGCGTTCATCCCAGTGTCCTGGCCAGTATTTATCCCTCAGTCAACATCACAAAAAAATAAGGTTATCTGGTCGTTATCTCGTTGCTGTGCACAAATCAGCTGTTGCATATCCTACATTCCAAAAGTGAGTGGAAGTTACTGAAATCTATCATCAGGGACAGAGTAATTGAGCACTTGGACAGGTTTAACTGACGAGAGGGAGTCAGTATGGATTTGTGCAGGATAGGTCATAGTTAATCGAGTTGAATTTTTTAAGGAGGTCACTAACAAGGTGGATAGGAGAATGTCGATGGATGTTGTCTATATGGATTTCCAGAAGACGTTTGCTGAGGTTCCTCACAAGAGCTTTTTAGCAAAGCTGAGAGTGCAGGAATTGGAGATAACCTTGTGACTTGTATGTTAAATTGGTTGGGAGGAAGGAGACAGAGAGTAGGGGTAACAGGTATGTACTTTGATTGGTGGGATGTGACCAGTGGTGTGTTTTGGGGTCTCAGCTTTTCACCAGATACAGATCAATGACTTGGATGAAGAAATAGAGAGCTGTAGATTCAAGTTTGCAGATGACACTAAATTAGGAATTCAGCAAGTAGTGTAGGCAGAAGCTGGAAGTTACAAAGTGACCGAGACGGATGTAGTGAGCAGGCAAAACTGGGAGACAGAGTTCAATGTGAGGAAGTGTGAAGACATTTTCTTTGCTACTGAGAAAGTGAATCAGAATATTTTCTTAATGGTGAGAAACTAGAAACGGTGGAACCACAAATGGATATAGATGTTCATGTATACAAATCACTAAAAACTAGGGCAGAGGCACAAAAGGACCGAGAATGATGGCCTTTGTCTGAAGGGGCTGGGCTATAAATCTGAGGAAGTGATGTTTTAGTTGTATAAAGCTCTGCTTAGACTCTATCTGGAGGAACTGCATTCAGTTGCGGGCACCAGGCCTCAGCAAGGATAGACTGACCTTGCAGGGGGTGCACTGCAGGTTGACGACAGTGACACCAGGGCTAAAAGGGATAAATTATGAGACGAGGTTGCATAAACTGGGCTTGTATTCCCTTGAGTTTAGAAAATTGAGGATTCAATAAGAGAGAAACTATTTCCTTTGGTGCGGGGAGTCCAGAACAAGGGGGCACAAACTCAAAACTAGAACCAGGCCATTCAGGGGTGATGTCAGAAGCACTTCTTCACACAAAGGGGAGTGGAAATCTGGAACTCTCTCCCAGAAAGAGTGTTGATGCTGGGGGTTAATTGCAAATTCCAGAAGGGAAAAGAGTGGGAGCGGAAGAGAAGGAGGGAAGGGGAGGGGAGGGAAAAGGTGGGGGGGGGGGAGAAAAAAGGAGGGAAGGGGAGGGGAGGGGTGCAGAGGGGAGGGGAAGGGAGGGGATAGGTGGGGAGGGGAAAGATGGGGGAGCGGAGGAGAGGGGAGGGGCGGGGAGAAGAGGGGAGGGGGAGGGGAGGGGAAAGATGGGGAGGGGAGAAGAGGGGAAAGGCTGGGAGGGGAAAGGCTGGGAGGGGAGGGGAGGGGAAAGATGGGGAGGGAAGGAGAGGGAGAGGGGACGGGTGGGGAGGTGAAGGGGATGGAAGGGGGAGGGGAGGAGGGGAGGGGAGGGGTTGGGGAAGAGGGGACGGGAGGAGGGGAGGGGAGGAGGGGAGGGAGAGGATGGGGGCGGGGAGGGGAGGGGGAGGAGGGGAGAGGGGGAGGGGGGGAGGAAGGAGTGGGGAGGAGAGGGTAGGGGTGGGGAGGGGAGGGGAGGAGTGGGGAGGGGGAGGGGGAGAGGGGTGGGGAGGTGGGAGAGGGGGAGCAATGTGAGAGGGGGAGGGGAGCAGTGAGAGGAGTGGGGAGAGGAGTGGCAGGAGTGTGATTTGGGAGGGGGAGGGAATGGGAGGGGGAGTGGGAGGGGAAGAGGGAGGGGAGAGGGAAGGGGAGGGGAGAGGGGAGGGGGAGAGGGTAGAGGGGAGGGGAGGGAGTGGAGGGGAGGAGGGGAGGGGAGGGGAGGGGAAGAGGGCGCGGGGGAGGAGTGGGGGGAGGGGAGGGAGAGGGGAGAGGGGAGGGGAGAGGGGAGGGGAATTGGGAGGGGAGGGGAGGGGGCGGGGATTGGGGAGGGGAGTGGGGAGGTGAGTGGGGAGGGGAGTGGGGAGGTGAGTGGGGAGGGAGGAGAGGGGAGGGGAGGGGGAGGTGAGAGGGGAGGGGTGGTGAGGGGAGGGGGAGGAGAGAAGGGAGGGGAGAGGGGAGAGGGGAGGGGAGAAAGGAGAGGGGGGAGAGGGGAGAGGGGAGGGGAGGGGAGGGGAGAGGGAGGGAAGAGGGGAGGGGAGGGGGAAGGGAGAGTTGGAGGGGAGGATTGAAGGGGAGGGGAGGGGAGAGTTGGAGAGCAGGATTGGAGGGGAGGGTTAGTGCACGGAGGAGGGGAGGGGAGGAGTGGGGGGAGGAGTGGGGAGAGGAGTGGGGGGAGGGGTGGGGAGAGGGGAGAGGGAAAGGGAGTGGGAGGGGAGGGGAGAGAGGGGAGAGGGGAGAGGGGAGAGAGGAGAGGAGGGGAGAGGGAAGGGGAGGGGAGAGGGGAGGGGAGAGGGAAAGGGAGAGGGGAGAGGGGTGAGGGGATGGGAGGAGTGGAGTGGAGGGGAGGGGAGGGGAGAGGGCACGGGGGAGGGAGAGGAGGAATGGGGGGAGGGGGAGGGGAGGGGAGAGGGGAGGGGGGGAGGGTGAGGGAAGGGGAGTGGATGGGAGGAGTGGAGAGGAGGTAGAGGAGGGGAGGGGAGGGGAGGGTAGGGGGAGTGGAGGGGAGGGGAGGGGTGGTGAGAGGAGGGGATGTGTGGGCAGGAGGAGGGAAGGGGATGAGGGGAGGGGAGGAGTGGAGGGACGAGGGGAAGGGGGGGAGGGGGAGGTTGGGGAGGGGAGGGGAGGGGGAGGGAAGGAGGGGAGGGGACAGGAGGGGAGGGGAGTGGGGAGGGGAAGGGAGGGGAGGGGCGGTGGGGAGGGGAGGGGAGGAGGGCAGGCGAGGTTGGGGAGGAGTGGGGAGGGGAGGGGTAGGGGTGGGGAGGGAGAGAGGGGTGGGGAGGTGCGAGAGGGGGAGAGGAGCAGGGAGAGGAGGGGGGAGAGGAGTGGGGGGAGTGTGGTGTGGGAGGGGGAGGGGGGAATGGGAGGGGAGTAGGTGGTAGGGGGTGGGGGGAGGGTAGGGGGAGGGGGGGTAGTGGGAGGGGGTAGGGGGAAGGTTAGGAGGAAGGGGATAGGGGTGGAGGTGGTGGGAGGAGGGTGGAGGAGAGGGAGGGGAGGGGGAGGGAAGGAGAGGGGGAGGGGAGGGGGAGTGGAGGGGGGAGGGGGGAGGTGAGTCAGGGAGAGGGAGGTGAGGATGGGCAGGAGGGGAGGGGGGAGTGGCGGGGGGAGGTGAGTCAGGGAGGGGTGGTGAGGGGAGGGGGAGGGGAGGGGCAGGGGCGGTGAGGGGAGGGAGAGGGCCGGGTGGGGAGGTGAGGAGTGGAGGGGGAGGGGAATGTTGGGGAGGGGACAGGAGGGGAGGAGAGGAGGGGGACGTGAGGGGATTGGCGGTGGGGGAGGGGAGGGAGGGGAGGGTAGGAGGGGACGAAGGCAAGGGGAGGTTGGGGAGGAGTGGGGAGGGGTGGGGAGGGGGAGCAGTGTGAGGGGGAGGGGAGCAGTGAGGAGGGGTGGAAGGAGTGGGTGGAATGTGGTGTGGGAGGGGGAGGGGGAATGGGAGGGGAGTAGGTGGTAGGGGGTGGGGGAGGGTAGGGGTAGGGGGTAGAGGGAGGGGGAAGGTTAGGGGGAAGGTTAGGAGGAAGGGGGTAGGGTGGAGGTGGTGGGAGGAGGGTGGAGGAGAGGGGAGGGGAGGGGGGAGGGAAGGAGAGGGAGGAGGGGGGAGTGGAGGGGGAGGGGAGGGGGAGGGTGAGGGGAGGGGGAGCGGAGGGAGGAGGGGGGAGGGGAGCGAAGGGAGGAGGTGGGAGGTGGAGGGGGTAGGGGAGGGGAGGGTTAGGGGAGAAGGGGATGGGAGGGGGGAGGGGAAGGGGAGAAGGGGATGGGGGGGGAAGGGGGAGAGGGGAGGGGAGGGGGAGGGGTAAGGGGTTCGGGAAGGAGGGGGAGGGGCGGGGTGAGAGGGGGCGGAGGGGAGGAGGGGATGGGGGAGGGGAGGAGGGGGGAGGTGCGGAGGGGAGAGGGCAGGGGAGGGGTCAGGAGGTAGGGGAGGGTGGACGAGGAGGGTTGGAGGAGGGGAGGGGAGGATGGGAGGGGAGGGGGGAGGGCTGAGGGGAGGAGGGGAAGAGGGGAGGGCGGAGGGGAGGATTGGAGGAGGGACGGGGCAGGGGATGGGGGAGGGGAGGTGTAGGGGGGGAGGGGAGGAGGGGAGGGGGAGGGGAGAGAGGAGAAGTTTGGGGGTGGGGAGGTGAGGGGAGGAGGGTGGACGGGGAGGGGAGGGGAGGAGGGTGGACGGGGAGGGGAGAGGGGAGGGGGTAGGGGAGGGGAGGAGGGGAGTGGGAGGGGAGGGGGAGGGGAGGGGGAGAGGGAGGGTGGGGAAGGGGGAGGGTGGAGGGGGAGTTAGGGGAGAGGGGAGGGGAGGTAGGGGGAGGCGGGAGTGGGGAGGGGGAGAGGTGAGGGGGAGAGGCGAGGAAGGGAGGAGGGGAGGAGGGGTGGGGGAGAGAGAAGGGGAGGGGATAGAGGAGGGGTGGACGGGACGGGGAGGGAGGCGGGGAGGGGAGGGGGAGGGTGAGGGTAAGGGAAGGGAGGGGAGGGGAGGGAGGGAGTGTAATCATCTATAGTTTGA